>NC_058084.1:185025337-186225337 GCF_014858855.1 Bufo gargarizans
GAACCAGGTGCACCGGCAGACCAGAGGTAAAACCCAGAGGGTGAAGAGCCAGTGATCCCCGTTCTTCACAGAGCCCCTGATGGTGGAGATGAACTGAGCCAAGGGCTCACTGGCCGCACCTCTAGGAAGATCCCGGTACACTTGGCCCCTACCTGCAAAGAACCATACTTATGCAAGCACCAGTGGAACAGAAAACAGAACTGGAACCCAAGCAAAGACTGTCAGAGTGACACAGAATACAATTTTCCATAACAGAACGTGGTAGCTAGGAATGATGAATTAGGGTCCAGTTGATGGACCAATTTGTCTGGCAATATCGCCATGGTTCCAACCATAAACTAATGCAATAACGACACAGACTAATTTTTTCGATAAAAGAACATATTAGCTATGATGAATTTGAGTCGAGTTGGTAGAGTGATTTGTGGGATTCATTATGATAACCAACGATACTCGCCCTGTATGGAAACAATACAGCTGTCATGTTTGATCCATCCAGCAAGTTCAGTCCACCTGGTTTTAACCCAAATACATGCTGAATAATGCAAAATACCATTATGCTCATAGTATGGAGCTATCCTGGACCTTATGGAGGGATCAACATGGCTTAAAATGTTGTTGCACTGCACAGTGAAGTAGAAGTTGTTTAAGATTTGTCGTGGCTGTCAGAGTGACGCAGAATACAATTTTCTATAACAGAAGGTGTTAGCTAGGAATGATGAATTAGGGTCCAAATGGTGGACCGATTTGTCTGATAATAAGTCGTAGTTCCAACAATAAGCAATTTCAATGACGCAAACACATTTTTTCAATATAAAAAGGACATATTAGCTGCGATGAATTGGTGGAGTGATTTGCGTGGTTCATTCCATTAACCAACGACACACCTCCCTTATGGCAATAATCCAGTTGCAATGTTTGATCCATCCAGCAAGTTTGGCTTGGTTTTAACCCAAATGCAAGGAGTTTTTTGCCACCAGGGGTTCCATGTCCAACTTCCTGGAAGGCCAAGTGGTGTTCAGCACTAACTGTTCTGTGATGCCCCTACATGTCCGGGGCTGTACATGCACTGCACTGAAGGGATTACCTTGTGTCTAACCCTTTGCTGACACGTGCAGGTTATCCGCTCAACATTGTTCATCACAGGGATGAGGGATTGTAATACTGGAGCAGACTCATTTATTTAGTAAAAGACTAATTTATTCGCTAAAAGATTATTTTTTTTTACTATAAGAGTAATGTTTGCGCTAAAAGAATAATTTTTCAGATAAAAGAATAATTTTTCCAACAAAAAACGCTGATCAACTAGTGGGCAACTCAATTTATTTGCACTGCCCACAGGGTGTTAAATAAGACCGCTCTGTAACTTTAAATCACAGTAACTGTTTGGCTAACACAAGTGTTAAATATCAATGTGGACACACCACAACCAGTAGAATGAGACAGGTGTATCATCCTAGTTTGTGAATCAGGGCCTAATAGAATTGCTTATCTATTAATCAATGAGTCTATCTATAACTGAACAGATTAAGTGTTAATGGTGCAGCAAGTGAACTAGATAAATCTGCCTATTTATATTAGACCGCCTGTTGGACTGAGTCTGATGCACATTAAGTCTATTTATAACAGAACATAATGGAGTATGAATGTCGTAGCAGGTGAACAAGATGCACAGGATGAATACACTCAGTATGCACTGTCCCTGCAGTCTCCCTATGCTCTGCCGACAGTGTCTAAAAACTCTCCCTCTGATCTCCCAACACTGTCCCTGCACTGTATTTATCCAATATTCTACAATTAAAAGCTTTCTCAAACACCATCCCTAGTGCTTGCCACATCCTATGCTCAGCTCACAGTGAAGGGGCAGCAACTGTGCTGAATGTGGCATTTCATAGGGCTGTGACATCACGTGGGATGGCTATGTGCTGTTTGCTTGACTGCAGAGCATTATGGGTCATATCACTTTCCTGGGCTTCTTACTTTCACCTTGCAACACATGTAGCCGCCATGTTAAGAAAAAAGTTTCATTACCGCGAAGAGCTAAGAAATTCAAATTCGTGACAAATCTAATTTTTGTATAATATTATTATTGGCGATTGCTCAATTCTGAAACAGGGAACAGCTGGGAAGAAAGTAAGTTCCTTGTCTACTTTGTATAATTTCAACTTGTTTTTGGATGATACACTGTTTACTTGGAAACACAGGCACATTGAGTATGGTAATTTACTGAGCTTTCATGAGACAGTGCAGCAAATGAGACGAGAAGAGAAAATATCAAGTGATAACCTCATTTCATGAGACCAGGTGGATTGCTCCACAGTCAATGACATTGCAGATCTCTTCATGATGATCCAAAGTTCTCCATGCAGAGAATGACATTTGCTAACTCACAAGGGGATCCAGTTTCCCACATACAGTAGCTGTTGTGTTATTTGGCACTGTTTTCATCTGCATTTCTAAGCAAGCACCTCCCTTGGAGAACAAAACAAGCTTAAATATTCACTTATTTCCCAGTGAATTAAAAAGTTTATCCAGGGTTTGTTCAGTTCCATATTTACAACTTTTCCAATTAATGAGCAAGAAAGTAATGAGCAGGGCTTACTGCAGTTTTGTATTCTGAACTAAGATAAATTAAAAACATGGTTAGAAAGAGCAATTTGTTGATGCATTATTACACTAAGGAACAGAAGTATTTGAACACCCTGCGATTTAGCAATTTCTCCCACTTAGAAATCATGGCGGGGTCTGAAATTCACATTGTAGGTGCATTCCCACTCTGAGAGACAGAATTAAAAAAATTAAGGGAATCACAATGTATGATTTTTAAAGAATTTATTTGTCTTGCACTGCTGAACATAAGCATTTGAGCGCCTGAGAAAATCTGTGTTAATATTTGGTACAGAAGCCTTTGTTTGTAATTACAGGGGTCAAACGTTTCCTGTAGTTCTTGACCAGGTTTTCACACACTGCAACATGGATTTTGGCCCACTCCTCCACACAGATCTCCTCTAGATCTGTCAGGTTTCGGGGCTGTTGCTGAGCAACAAGGAGTTTCAGCTCTCCCCAAAGACGTTCTATTGGATTTAGGTCTGGAGACTGGCTAGACCACTCCAGAACCTTGATATGCTTCTTACAGAGACACTCATTGGTTATCCTGGCTATGTGCTTTGGGTCGTTGTCATGTTGGAAGACCCAGCCATGACCTATCTTCAATGCTCTGACTGAGGGAAGGAGGGTGTTGCTAAAAATCTCACAATAAATGGCCCCATTCATCCTCTCCTTAATACAGTGCAGTCATCCTGCCCCCTTCGCAGAAAAGCACCCCCAAAGCATGATGTTACCACCCCCATGCTTCACAGTAGGGATGGTGTTCTTGGGATGCAACTCATCCTTCTTTTTTCCTCCAAACACGACGAGTGAAGTTTAGACCAAAAAGTTCTACTTTGGTCTCATCTGACCACATGAATTTCTCCCATGCCTGCTCTGGATCATCCAGATGGTCATTGGCAAACTTCAGACGGGCCTGAACATGTGATGACTTAAGCAGGGGAACCTTCCATGCAATGCATGATTTAAAACCATCACGGCGTAGTGTTCTACTGACAGTGACCTTTTAAACTGTGGTTCCAGCTCTCTTCATGTCATTGACCAGCTCCTCTCTTGTAGTTCTGGGCTGATTCCTTATCTTTCTTAATCATCAGTGATATTCCACAAGGTGAGATCATGCATGGAGCCCCAGTCCGAGAGAGACTGACAGTCGTCTTTAGCCTCTTCCACTTTCTAACAATCGCTCCAAGAGTTTATCTATTTTCACCAAGCTGCTTGGCAATTGCACCGTAGCCCTTTCCAGTCTTGTGGAGGCCCACAATTGTGTCTCTTTGGTCTTGCCCATGGTAGTAGTTGACGTCTGACTGACTGTGGGGTGGACAGGTGTCTTTAAAGAGCTCAGACAGGTGCTACTAAGTTATATTAATGAGTGGAGTAGAGGTGGACTTTTTAAAGGCACAGTAACAGGTCTTTGAGAGCCAGAATTCTTGCTGTTTGCTGTTTCTCAGGTGATCAAATACTTATGTTCAGCAGTGCAAGACAAATAAATTCTTTAAAAATCATACAATGTGATTTTCAGATTATTATTTTTTTATTATTCTGTCTCTCAGAGTGGGAATGCACATAACATGTGAATTTCAGACCCCTTGCAAAATCGTAGGGTGTTCAAATACTTCTGTTCCTCATTGTATCATCATTTTGTTACCTAGAAAATTTCAAAAAGCACTAAAATATGTAGCAAGGACCCAAACATATATCAGTTAAGACTTTTACAAAACATCACAATGCAAGCAATTAAAATAGAGAAATAGAGGCAACAAAATGTAATTAGCAAATTAGGGTACTTTCACATCTGCGGCAGGACAGATCCGACTGGCTGTTCACCCTGTCGGATCCGTACTTCCACTATTTTGCCGTGCCGCCGGACCCCCCTCCTTCCCCATTGACTATAATGGGGACTGGGCGGAACTCCGGCGCAGTATGGCAGTTCGGGGTGACAGGCCCCCGGACTAAAAAGTCTGACATGCAGGACTTTTAGTCTGACAGCCTTTTGCCGCGCACTGCCGTGCTGCGCCAGAGCTCCGCCCCCGTCCCAATTATAGTGAATGGGGACGGGTCGGCGGTCGGGCAGCATGGCGAAATAGTGGAAGGACGGATCCGACAGAGTGAACAGCCTGTCAGATACGTCCTGCCCCAAGTGTGAAAGTATCCTTAGAAAGTTAAAAGCAGCAGTATGTGTAGGTTTGAGGTCAATTAATATGTAGAAAACGTCTGTTAGCTTCGAATGGAACTGTCGTCAAATGGTGAGATCTGCTCAGGCAAAATATTGGGTCCGTTTGTTGTAGCATTGCTTTGAAGAGAACTTGTCACTAGGACTCTGACTGTTAAAGCTGAATTAATACAGTAGGTGTTATTGAACTTCCTAACTGGCTGCAGTATGGCCAATCATGGGTCAGAAGAAGTCAATGGATTCTCTTTGATATAGTATGTATTTGTGAAAAGGAGACCAGTGCATATTTCAGCTAATTCTCAATATACTGAATCATTTTCTAATTAGCTGGTCTTGGTTAAGAAAACCTAGGGATAACAGTATTTGTGATTAGAAATGTAATCAAGTGAACTCATTAGAGGCATTAATGGCATATTTATTTTATATTAACTCTGTAAACCCCAAAAATCTCTAGATAGAAGATACTTCTTGTCATCAATAGAGGAAACTTACTAAGAACTACATTTTGTATGACAGTCTTAATACAAAATCAGCCGATGTTAGATGAACCAATTTTATTAAAGGGGGAATGTGTCATCAGAAAATGATCTATTGTTTAAATCATGTTCAAAGAATTTGTTATGCTGCTATTTTTAATTTTTCATGTCAATATACTGTATGTATACATAAAATACAGTTTTCACACTGGCCACTAAGCCTATTAATAGGTGCCACAAATTGGTATGTACTTTACTGCAGTTACCTGCTTACAGTGGGGAAAAAAAGTATTTAGTCAGCCACCAATTGTGCAAGTTCTCCCACTTAAAAAGATGAGAGAGGCCTGTCATTTTCATCATAGGTATACCTCAACTACGAGATACATAATGAGAAAAAAAAATCCAGAAGATCACATTGTCTGATTTTTGAAGAATTTATTTGCAAATTATGGTGGAAAATAAGTATTTAGTCAATAACAAAAGTTCATCTCAATACTTTGTTATATACCTTTTGTTAGCAATGACAGAGGTCATATGTTTTCTGTAAGTCTTCACAAGTTTTTCACACACTGTTACTGGTATTTTGGCCAATTCCTCCATGCAGATCTCCTCTAGAGCAGTGATGTTTTAGGGCTGTCGCTGGGCACAGACTTTCAACACAGACTTTCAACTCCCTCCAAAGGTTTTCTATGGGGTTGAGATCTGGAGACTGGCTAGGCCACTCCAGGACCTTGAAATGCTTCTTACAAAGCCACTCCTTCGTTGCCCAGGCAGTGTGTTTGGGATCATTGTCATGCTGAAAGACCCAGCCACGTTTCATCTTCAATGCTCTTGCTGATTTCACTCAAAATCTCACGATACATGGCCCCATTCATTCTTTCATTTACACGGATCAGTCATCCTGCTCCCTTTGCAGAAAAACAGCCTCAAAGCATGATGTTTCAAACCCCATGCTTTACAGTAGGTATGGTGTTCTTTGGATGCAACTCAGCATTCTTTCTCCTCCAAACACAATGCGTTTTTGCTAAAAAGTTCTACTTTGGTTTCATCTACCCATATGACATTCTCCCAATCCTCTTCTGGATCATCCAAATGCTCTCTAGAAAACTTCAGATGGGCCCGGACATGCAGGATTTGAGTCCCTGATGGTAGCCTTTGTTACTTTGGTCCCAGCTCTCTGCAGGTCATTCACTAGGTCCCCCCGTGTGTTTCTGGGATTTTTGCTCACCGCTCTTGTGATTATTTTGACCCCACGGGGTGAGATCTTATGTGGAGCCCCAGATCGAGGGAGATTATCAGTGGTCTTGTATGTCTTCCATTTTCTAATAATTGCTCCCACAGTTGATTTCTTCACACCAAACTGTCTTGGCCATAGTGGAGTTTGGAGTGTGACTGTTTGAGGTTGTGGACAGGTGTCTTTTATACTGATTAGTTCAAACAGGTTTCATTAATACAGGTAATGAGTGGAGGACAGAGGAGCCTCTTAAAGAAGAAGTTACTGGTCTGTGAGAGCCAAAAATCTTGCTTGATTGTAGGTGACCAAATACTTATTTTACCGATGAATTTACCAATTAATTCATTAGAAATCCTACAATGTGATTTCCTGTATTCTTTCCCCCCATTCTGTCTCTGATAGTTGAAGTGTACCTATGATGAAATTGGTGGTTTACTAAATACTTTTTTGCCCCACTGTATGTGTCATTCTAATCCTGCCTATAATTATATCACCTCTGTGTACAGGTAAGGCTACTTTCACACTAGCGTTCATAGGTCCGTTCGTGAGCTCCATTTGAAGGAGCTCACGAGCGGACCCGAACGCCTCCGTCCAGCCCTGATGCAGTCTGAATGGAGCGGATCCGCTCAGACTGCATCAGTCTGGCGGCGTTCAGCCTCCGCTCCGCTCGCCTCCGCACGGACAGGCGGACAGCTGAACGCTGCTTGCAGCGTTCAGCTGTCCGCCTGGCCGTGCGGAGGCGAGCGGATCCGTTCAGACTTACAATGTAAGTCAATGGGAACGGATCCGCTTGAAGATGACACCATATGGCTCAATCTTCAAGCGGATCCGTCCCCCATTGACTTTACATTGAAAGTCTGAACGGATCCGCTCAGGCATCTTGCGCACTTAGAAATTTTTCTAAGTTATTAATGCAGACGGATCCATACTGAACGGAGCCTCCGTCTGCATTAATATGATCGGATCCGTTCAGAACGGATCCGATCAAGCGCAAGTGTGAAAGTAACCTAAGATAGAATCCACCATTGTCACAGCTTATCTATTCTTTCCTTGTACAATGACCTCTGCACAGGTCACAGAGCATGTCTAGAAAACTCTCCCATAGAAGTTAATGACACTATTGTGTCTATGGACTATCGGGCTGCCATAAAGCAATTTTATTAATGCTTTCTAAATGCTGCTAAGAACATCACAGGCAAGATTGCTACTTCCATTATTATGGTCAGAAAATAGAATTAGAAAATTTGCAAATAAGATAAAAAATTATTTTCAAAGGATATGTGAGTTGATATCTGGTTTTAACTGGCAGATAACATTTTTGGTGACACATTTCCTTTAAGAAGTGCACGCCTTATAATGATTTTGACACAATTTTAATTTATACCAGTTTTATAGTGCAAGTAATGTTAATTTATAGCCCTTATAAATGGCCATGTATTAAGGCATGTAACGTTACAGATTACTATACTATACAGGTTACTATGCTATACTATATTTGCATCTTTCCATAATACTGCATTATTGAAATAAAGATTATATTGTATTTTATTTTTCTATTTGGAGGTGTAGTCATACATGCATTTGGTTCTTTTTAATGTTTTAGTTGTTTATTCACATTTAGACTTGTTCTCAACTTATATCTGAGGTGTAAAGTCAGCCAATTAAAATTTTTATTCAGGATGTTGCAGCATAGTCCCCTACACTTTAATATGTTAAAGCTGCAATATGTGTCACCGACACTGCTAAAAAATGACATGCAGGTAGGACAGATAGCAACAGCTGAAAGACAGGAATTGGATTGAAGACCCTTTTAACAGTTTCTAATATTCCAGGAGTGTATAGTGTTTTGAAATAAAAATATATGCATAAATCAAAGGATTTTTAATTCCATTGTCTTTGGCTGAAGTCTCGATCTTCAGATAGCTAATTTTTCTTATTTTCACAGAGGATAAAGTATGGACAACCTTATACCATGATTTGAAGCCTGAAACATCAGTGCCAGGTGCCAGCAAAGAGAAACGAGTAGTGGTACAACTGAATTACAACACATCCATGGAGCAGATCTCCACCATTACAAACAGTGCAGAGAGATGTGAGCAGTATGTTTCCTACTCTTGCAAGATGTCAAGACTGCTCAACTCACCAGGTAGGCCAAGTATTTTTTCTACTTGATTATTGAATTTCACATATGCTCTGTAGGCTTTTTTCTAATCGAATGGGCATTGATAGCAACGAAAGATGGAACTATTATACCATATAAAAAGTTCATGACAACTACATATTTCCAGTTATTAATTAAACCGACATGCACTTAGATGTGAAATTAGTTGTGGTAGCTTATTCACTTAACTACATACTCTTTGAATTAATTTTGTAGTATTGATGGAGTATTTGAATGTTAACTCTCCACTACTTTGCTCACTATGCAATAAAAGTGTAGATATATGTTATATAGTGTTCTATACAATGCAAATAAAAAAAATAAAAAAATCAGTTTAACCTCTAACTTAAAGATATTTATTTGGTAAGGAGAAAATGATGGTGGGTACCAAACTGGTTCCCTTGCCTTCTATTTTTACTTTTAAATAGGGTTGTTTGTATTAGCAGATGTTCGGGTTGTGGTTATGGTGTTTTGGTATGACCATGTTGCATCTCTTTAAAATATGAGAACCAGAATAATGGCTGCAAAACTAAAGTTCTATAATTTGACTTGCTTACCTACTGTCTCCCATTCATTATTGGAGCATGTCCACGGCTGTAGTTCTCTATGCTATATTGTCTTTTTTGTTCGGCATTCTTCCATGTTTCTATGAATCTACTTCACTCTGCCTCTTGATTTCTATCTCAATTACCTTTGCTTCGTGTTGTTAATTGGTACTTCATAATCTTGTCCTTGCCTGCAATAATGTGTTTTGCCCAGTTTTGATACAGAGCAATCAGAGCAATCAGTCCATTATCTATGTCGATTTGTGTGCCCACACTTCTATGAATTCTTCCCTACCAGGTTTCAGTTGCTTTTTGATGATCATAATAATATTGAGCAGTAGTAACAGTAGTAGAGGCAACCTAATGGAAATAAAGTGGTCAGCAAATGCAAAATGTCTACAGTAATAGACAAAAAGTGCAAACTGAACAAATATGTTTTTTGAAAGGATCCTTCAATCCATATACTCCTTTACATTTCCTCTATCCCAAGAAGCTTGTTAAAATACTAGTTAGAATTTAGAACCTTAGAAAGAAGTTCTAGCATGACACTGTTTAAATAAAAGCTGTATTATACTACTATCAGAACCTAGGTGGATAGGGATTATCCATAACTAGTTCATCAGGGCCAGTCATACATGAGGTAATTGTATATATATATATATATATATATATTTATATATATATACACACAGGTATTTTTTACATTTCGAAGCACAAATGCATAATATTGCTATCACTCTTCTTTGAAGATGTTTTGATAACTTATTACCATTGTAGTGTAAATAATGCTCCCTTAAGGCATGCATATATTGCTGTTACCTCTAGTAGTTACAGCCTGAGATGCCTGTAGTTATGAATTAGAATATGAAACACAAAGTCTGATAAGAAAAGCAAAATTTCCATGTGTGCTAGAAGTGTAGGAATCCTGTACTATTTACTAAACTGTTCTGTAGCTCAGTCTGTTGTGAAATTCATGAATTTAAATGGGATTCTAATCATTTCACCTACCCATGCTGTTCATTACCTGTGAAATTGTTTTTATATGAGCACTTTAGAATTCCGAGCCATTTGGCAACAAAAGAGTGTGGAATACCAAGGTGAATTATCTAGTAATATTTAAGTAAATTCTTCCATTTCAGTTTGCTTCCAATTGCTATACTTTAAAATGTATTATTTGGACATAGGAGAGGCTAGAGAAAATCAGTTTAGCTTTCGCAATGTCACAATTAATAGACTCCAAAATGAAGACCTTAGTTTATCAATTTCAGCCTTTTATTCTTACCACACTCTCAATGGCGTAAACCAGTCTACCCTACAACAAATCCCTCCTGATGACAACTAGCAATCATACAAATCAACACCCTACATTGCTATTAGTAAAAACATATAAAAAATAAGCCAGCTCACCTCCTTGCTCCAGTGTTCATGTCCACAGTAGTACTCCTAGTGCAAAGAACAACATCAAAATATGTGTCATGTAGAATAGTTTCGATAGTAGCATGTTGCGTATTCAAGGAAGATGCCTAACCTTTTAATAAATGTGTGATATTCATTTTTACAGCCATTATCAGACCCTGTGGCATCATGTTCCATAACTTTATCGTTCTGACATCAAAGTCTAGTTGTTAAATTTTCATATTAAATTACACCAGATATTGACCTTCTGTTCTCTTTGGGGTCTGCAAAAAGAAATTTTGTTGACAACCTTTCTTCATAACTGAGATCTTCCAAACCTTGCATTAATTTAAGATCCCTTTACATTGCCCAATGTTGCAGCTGATTATTGTGTATGAAAATTTATACAAAAGCTTGTTCACAATTATCGGGAAGGAACGGTTATTGACTGCAGGTCGGAGAGTGTAAAATATTCTTTAGTTGCCTTCTTTGAACTCTTTCAGCAATATGATGACTATTTTATGGACTTGTGCCCAAAACTGGATCGAAGCCCCAATAGTGCATTTTAGAAGGATACATTTATACTTTCTTCTTGTTCGATCATACATGTATGTTTCTTATTTTGTCTTATATTTTCACAAGTATGCAAAGAGGTACTGTATGTCCATGAGCAAGTGAGCTACTTTGCTTGTGACACCTTCTGAAAGTGGACACCTATGAGTCAATATCCAACCTTTTATCAAGCCTTTGTGCACAACAAGGGAAAAGGTGAAAGTCATATATCCATTTGCAGACAGTTGTTTCAAGGATTCTGGCTGGCTGAGTGGGATGCCTTAGGTGCAGCTTAGGGGAGGTACTGTCTCTCCTTACAAGAGTTTTCTGGCCTTAACAACCCAGGACGAGAATGCTCGTCCTCAAACGCCAGCACTTAGCACTCGAGGACGAGCACTCTCGTCCTGCAGTCGTTCCTCCCCCCGCGTGCGGTCCCCCCGGTCAGCGGCAGAGATCCGGCGGTTACTGACCGCCGGATCCCTGCTGCATCCACCAGCATTGGCGATAACGCCAATGCCGGTGGATTAACCGCTCATATGCAGTCAGCGCTGACCGCGGCATATGGGAGGTTTGCGCTCCCTCACCTGATGCATCGGGTCCCCGCTGTGGGGGGACTCGATCGTTGCCATGGCAGCCCCAAGCCATTACAAGGCTTGGGGCCTGTTATGTACGGAAGCCTAAGAGGCCCAGCCCCCTGGCTTGGTCTCCTAGGCAACTGTTAGCGTCTTACAGTTTAAGACACTAACAGTTCAATACAGCACAATACAGATGTATTGTGCTGTATTGAAACAAGGATCAGACCTTGTCCCATAGTGGGACAAAAAAATAAAGTGAAAAAAAAGTTAATAAAATAAAAGTTTTACAAAAAAATTAAAAGTTTCAAGTAAAAAAAAAATAAGGGAAAAGACATATAGACATATTAGGTATCGTTGCGTCCGTATCGACCAGCTCTATAAACATATCACATGACCTAACCCCTCAGATGAACACCATAAAAAAGAAAAACTGTGCTAAATAAACCATTTTTTGTCACCTTACATCACAAAAAGTACAAAAGCAAGCGATCAACAAGGCATACGCCCAAAATAGTACCAATCTAACAGCCACCTCATCCCGCAAAAAATAAGCCCCTACTTGAGACAATCGCCCAAAAAATAAAAAAATTATGGCTCAGAATATGGAGACATTAAAACATAATTTTTTTGTTTCAAAAATGAAATCATTGTGTAAAACTTACATAAATAAAAAAATGTATATATATTAGGTATCGCTGCATCCGTATCAACCGGCTCTATAAACATATCACATGACCTAACCCCTCAGATGAACACCGTAAAAAAATTACAAAATTAAAACTGTGCTAAATAAACAATTTTTGGTCACTTACATCACAAAAAGTGTAATAGCAAGCAATCAAAAAGTTATATGCACCCCAAAATAGTGCCAATCAAACCGTCATCTCATCCTGCAAGAAATGAGACCCTACCTAAGATAATCGCCCAAAAACTGAAAAAACTATGGCTCTCAGACTATGGAGACACTAAAACATGATTTTTTTGTTTCAAAAATCAAATTATTGTGTAAACTTTCATAAATAAAAAAATTGTATACATATTAGGTATCGCCGCGTCTGTGACAACCTGCTCTATAAAAATACCACATGATCTAACCTGTCAGATGAATGTTGTAAATAACAAACAAAAAATACGGTGCCAAAAAAGCTATTTCTTGTTACCTTGCCTCACAAAAAGTGTAATATAGAACAACCAAAAATCCTATGTACCCTAAACTAATACCAACAAAACTTCCACCCCATTCCGTAGTTTCTAAAATGGGGTCACTTTTTGGGAGTTTCTACTCTAGGGGTGCATCAGGGGGGCTTCAAATGGCACATGGTGTAAAAAAAAACAGCCTAGCAAAATCTGCCTTCCAAAAACCATATGGCATTCCTTTCCTGCCGTGTTCCCATATAGCAGTTTACGGCCACATATTGGGTGTTTCTGTAAACTACAGAATCAGAGCCATAAATATTGAGTTTTGTTTGGCTGTTAACCCTTGCTTTGTTACTGAAAAAAATTGATTAAAATGGAAAATTTGCAAAACATTTTAATTCAGAAAGGTCATCTCTATTTGCCAATAACTCTTGTGGAACACCTAAAGGGTTAACGATGTTTGTAAAATCAGTTTTGAATACCTTGAGGGTATTTTTAGATGGGGGGCACTTTTATGGAGTCTCTACTCTAGGGGTACATCAGGGGGCTTCAAATGGGACATGGTGTCCAAAAACCCAGTCTAGCAAAATCTGCCTACCAAAGACCATATGGCATTCCTTTCCTTCTGCGCCCTGCGTGTGCCTGTACAGCAGTTTACGACCACATATGGGGTGTTTCTGTAAACTACAGAATCAGGGTCATAAATATTGAGTTTTGTTTGGCTGTTAATCCTTGTTTTGTTACTGGAAAAAATGGATTAAAATAGAAAATTTGCCCCAAAAAATAAATTAAAAAAATGTCATCACTATTTGCCAATAACTCTTGTGGAACACCTAAAGGGTTAACAACATTTTTAAAATCTGTTTTGAATACCTTAAGGGGTGTAGTTTCTAAAATGGGGTCACTCTTTTGGAGTTTCTACTCTAGGGGTGCATCAGGGGGGCTTCAAATGAGACATGGTGTAAAAAAAAAAACTGTCTAGAAAACTCTGCCTTCCAAAAACTGTATGGCATTCCTTTCCTTCTGCGCCCTGCCGTATGCCAGTACAGCAGTTTACAACCACATATGGAGTGTTTCTGTAAACCACTTATATCTCTATTTTCCATTAATTCTTGTGGAACACCTAAAGGGTTAACAACGTTTGTAAAATCAGTTTTTAATACCTTGAGGGTGTAGTTTCTAGAATGGGGTCATTTTTGGGTGGTTTCTATCATGTAAGCTTCACAAAGTGACTTCAGATCTGAACTGGTGCTTAAAAAGTTGGTTTTTGAACATTTCTGAGAAATTTCAAGATTTACTTCTAAACTTCTAAGCCTTGTAACATCCGCAAAAAATAAAATATCATTCCCAAAATGATCCAAACATTAAGTAAACATATGGGGAATGTAAAGTAATAACTATTTTTGGAGGTATTACTATGTATTATAGAAGTAGAGAAATCGAACCTTAAGAATTTGCTAATTTTTCCAAATATTTAGTAAATTTGGTATTTTTTATAAATAAAAATGATTTTTCTTTACTCGATTTTACCAGTGTCATGAAGTACAATATGGTCAGATTTGCAAAAAATGGCCTGGTCCTTAAGGTGTTAATGCTGACACCCCCTTTGGCCTCTAAAGCCCCTGAAAATAAAAAGGAAGACTTATCCGTCTGTGGTCTCACTGCTGCTCTGTTTATGCCTGATTCCTATCCCTGCAGGACCAGGAAACGGCTATGCCCTGTGACCGTTGCAGCCAATCACAGGTCTCAGCAGTCACAGCTGCTTGAATGCTACATAACAACAGTGACTGCTGAGGCCTGTGATTTGCTGCAATGGTCACAGGACGCAGCTGCTTCCTTGTGCTCTGGGTTCCAGAAGAGGCCAGGAACCAAGCATCGTCAAGACTGCTGACAGGTGAGTCTTGTTTTTCTATGTTCTGGGGCACAAAGAGATTATTGGCATTAACTGTCCAGCCAAAAATACGTTAATCTGTGGCATAATAACATCTGTGGATTTTTCACACTAAATGATGAAAATGCATTCATGAAGGTCCTCTGACCATTGAAAAATAGCCCATGTGAACAGTACCTCATGGTTGCTCCACACTACCATATGGCCAACAGGCAGCATAGTGATTTAGCAGTTAATGCTGTGATCTCTGATATAATGTTTATTAAAATAAGATTCAAAATCATAAACATTTGTATAATCTTATGGCTGTCAGAATCAAATTCTCTTTTGCAGAATTAATGTGTGCAAAATATTAGATAAGTTAATGTCAGCAAATACTATAAAAATTAAGTTATTAGTTTGAAGTTAATAGATGATTTCATATCTTTGCAATATTGAGTAGAATACAGTTTTATTTTGTAATCAAAAAGTGAATGGTTCTTTCATCCATCTAAGTAAGTACAGTTTTAAATAATTGCATGCAGTACATTTTACTGCCTTTGTCAAATATTTGGAAGATGAGAAAACAGGGAATATGTGGTAAGTCATCTCCAACTCATTAAATATATAACATTATTTCCACTGAATGCAATTACCAAATGCATGATGCTACTAAATTTACTGGAAATACAAATGTTAAGTTCTGATATATTAATTTCATCTGTTTGGAATGTTTTAAAAGGTGCATCTAAGCATCAACTTCAAAATCCAGATACCAATTATTTTTCTATTTTACACTGATGTTAAGAGAAGAGAGAAGGGGGAGATTTATCAGTGCATTTATGCCAAAAAAGTGTCATTAAAAAGTCGTAAATTATGGTGCATGCCATACAAAAGTGGCAAGAAAGGGGATGAGACTTAGCAGGAGTGTGCTGACCATCCTTAACCTGTCGGATTAACTACAATTTTTGCCAGAAAGTGGCGTAAATTATAGCTCAAGTCAACACCATTCCATAGCTGGCGTAGATTTGAGTTTCTAGTTGATGAAGGGTCAAAGATACGCTTAATTTATCAAAGGTAAATTTAGGTAAAAAATACCAGTACTACCGGGGCGCTAAGATTTAACCACACTTTATTTTAGTATACAACTAGACATAAACAAAGTGATCAGGTCTTAGTTTAGCTAAGCGTTTCACCAATGCTCCATCAGCTTCTTCAGGCTGACCTAGAAGAGTGGCACACACCAGGATTTATACAAAAAAGAACTGGAAATGACATAATTAGATGGACAGGTTCAGTCCACAAATACATTTGGTAGCATAAATAATTAAAAACATTGTGTAAACATATTACCGTATATTCCGGCGTATAAGACGACTGGGCGTATAAGACGACCCCCAACTTTTCCAGTTGAAATATAGGGTTTGGGCTATACTTGCCGTATAAGACTACCCCTCCAACAACATTTACTTTGGCATCAAGATCTGCAGGTAATTGTGCAATTTTCAGTCTTTTGCCTCAGTACCATACTATGCCTTTCCAAGAATCTAGTACACCAGGATGCAGTGGCCTTAAATCTGTTGCTGTGATCTGGGTTAGATTTGGCCCACTGAAGTGCAAACAAACGTATTTTATTTTGTGTCACTGCATAACCGTTTTGTCGATGCTCATTCACCATGTCTGCTACATGTTTTTCGAGTTCTGGCCAATGTGGGGTGCCTCTCCTTAATGCACACTTACCCCTTGGCATACTCTTTAATGCTTTCAATTTGCTTTCCAGTCGCAAACCATCTTTTCTGTTACTCCATATTGTCTTGCAGCAGCGCAGTTATTATGTTCCATGGCAAAGTTTACAACTTTAAGTTTGAAACTGGCTTCATATTTCTTTCTTCTTGCTGGTAGAGCCATGATGGGGTCTTGACTGTTAGCCATTTGTATACTGTACTGTATGTACTGACGCTATACTGTATGAACCGATGCAGATACTGGTGCTGTACTGTATGTACAGGTACAGATACTGGTGTTGTACTGTATTCACCACCACATGTATCTGCTCCCCAGATAGACTCTGTTTTTTCACCACAGATAAGATGCACACCAAACTTCATTAGAGATCCGCCAACATTAGAATTGGCTGAAGTGCAGATGCTCCTGCTCCCACCCTGCCTTCTCTCAGAATCGCCAATCCAACCCAGTATACAACAACCAGCCAATCACAGCAAGCGATGTACCGGTATTTTCTGTGCACACTGCATACAAAGCCTGCTTGGATTGGGTGGGTCAGCTCTCCCTGCCTGCCCAGCCCTCCCTGTCTTCAAGACGATCTGAGCGGTAGTACGCAATGTGATACTGCCGGCATGAGAAAACCACTGAGAGCAGGAAGAGGGGGCTGCTTCAGGAGCGGCTGGCCGGGATGCAGCACACGGTGGCTCAGCTAGAGGGCGCCTGTCCATGAAGCTGGAGAAGGACAGCTTCTCCAGTCTTGCTAGGAAGTAAGTTTCAGCACGCTGTATACCGGCATATGAGACGACACCTGGCGTATAAGACGACACCCGACTTTTGAGAAGATTTTAATGTGTTAAAAAGTAGTCTTATACGCAGGAATATGCAGTATATAAAAGCAATAAATAATTGATAGTATATAAATATAAATATACACTGAGCAAAAATATAAACGCAACACTTTTGGTTTTGCTCCCATTTTGCATGAACTGAACTTAAACATCTGAAACATTTTCTACATACACAAAAGGTGTGGCATATCAAGGTGCTGACTAGACAGCATGAATATCGCACAGGTGTGCCTTAGACTGCCCACAATAAATGGACCACTCTGAAATGTGCAGTTTGATTACACAGCACAATGTCACGGATGTTGCAACGTTTGATCGAGAGTGCAATTGGCATGCTGACTGAAGGAATGTCTACCAGAGCTGTTGCTCGTGCAATGAATGTTCATTTCTCTACCATAAGCCGTCTCCAAAGGCGTTTCAGAAAATTTGGCAGTACATCCAACTGGCCTCACAACCGCAGACCACATGTAACCACACCAGCCCAGGACCTCCACATCCAGCATGTTCACCTCCATGATCGTCTGAGACCAGCCACCCGGACAGCCGCAGCAACAATCGGTTTGCATAACCAAAGAATTTCTGCACAAACTGTCAGAAACCGTCTCAGGGAAGCTCCTCTGCATGCTCGTCTTCCTCATTGGAGTCTGGACCTGACTGCAGTTCGTCGTCGTAACAAACTTGAGTGGGCAAATGCTCACGTTCTATGGCATCTAGCACGTTGGAGAGGCGATCTATTCGCGGATGAGTCACGATTTTCACTGTTCAGGGCAGATGGCAGACAACGCATGTGGCGTTGTGTGGGTGAGCGGTTTGCTGATGTCAATGCTGTAGATCGAGTGGCCCATGGTGGCGGTGGGGTTATGGAATGGGCAAGCGTATGTTATGGACAACGAACACAGGTGTATTTTATTGATGGCATTTTGAATGCACAGAGATACCGTGATGAGGTCCTGAGGCCCATTGTTGTGCCATTCATCCACGACCATCACTTCATGTTGCAGCATGATAATGCATGGCCCCATATTGCAAGGATCTGTACACAATTCCTGGAAGCTGAAAACATCCCAGTTCTTGCATGGCCAGCATACTCACCGGACATATCACCCATTGAGCATGTTTGGGATGCTCTGGATCGGCGTATACGACAGCGTATTCCAGTTCCTGCCAATATTCTGCAAATTCGCACAGCTATTAAAGAGGAGTGGACCAACATTCCACAGGCCACAATCAACAATCTGATCAACTCTATGTGACGGAGATGTGTTGCACTGTGTGAGTCAAATGGTGGCCACACCAGATACTGACTGGTTTTCTGCTCCTCCACCCCCAGTAAGCAAAACTGTGCACATTTCAGAGTGGACCTTTATTGTGGGCAGTCTAAGGCACACCTGTGCAATATTTATGATGTCTAAACAGCAAATTTATATGCCACACATGTGAGGTGGAATGGATTTTCTCAGCAAACGAGAAGTGCTCACTAACACAGATTTAGACAGACTTGTGAACAATATTTGAGAGTAATGGGTCTTTTGTGTATGTAGAAAATGTTTCAGATCTTTGAGTACAGCTCATGCAAAATGGGAGCAAAACCAAAAGTGTTGCGTTTATATTTTTGCTCAGTGTATAAATACATATACAAACGTACATAAATATATATACATACATACACACACATCTGAAATACAGCTATATACTGTTTTGGTAACATAAAAAAAAGGGGAAGGGCTGACATAAAATCATTATTTATGATAGAGAGCTCTGTTAACATAAAAAAAACTCTGTGAAAACAATTATTTATTATTCTATAGTGGATATGTATTTTTCTATAGTAAGTGCTTGTGGTAGGAAGCCTGAATATTATTTATTTAGTATGTTCTTTGACTTCATTGAGACCTTGAGGTATCAGCGTCTGCAGGCCAAATATCCAGTAGCATTCTTTATTTACTAATTGTTGGAATCTATGTTTGGAGGAATCCAGTCGATGATGAGGAGTTTTAGAACAGATATATCGCGCTTGTGCTATCTATATGATTGTTGAGAAAATTTTCCCTATCTCTGTTGAATTTTTCAGCTTTATTGGAGATTAGCTCTAGCTCAAATTTCTGTAATCTCTAAAAGATGGAGAGATTCAGTTTCTAGAAGTCAACATAACTATTGTATTGTGTGAGCTGATTTTTTGTTTTTTTCAATGTTACAAATCGCTGAAATAGCGATGTCTCTCCTTTTATGTATTAATTTATCGATAAGACCAAAAGAACATTGCATTAAATATTTGTCCCATTTTTTAGTAAAGAGATCATCATCAGGAAAGGAAGATTGGAGGGGGAACATTAAACCCCTAGGTATGATCTGTTCCTTCAAATACATCTGGAGGAACAAAACATCAATGGTATGATGAAATTTCTATTTTGTGTGCCTCTTCAAGTACAAGAAAAAGATCAGTCATTCTTTTAGGTTCATCTGGAGGGATTGTTTCCTCCTGATTTACTTGCATTTGAGTTGTTCCAATCATATACCACCATATGATGCTTCTAGCAATATTTTCAATAAGACATTATGAAGCTTTACTTCTGTGAGTGTACATATGAAATTAGAAACATTATGCAGGGCCCATAGAAGTCTACAGGTGACATTTACAGCTCTATATAACTAGAAGCTTGCACACCACCATAATATGCTTGTGGGCCAGTAGATAGGTATGAGAGATGAGAAGAGATGATAATATTTGTAAATTCTGCCTAGCTCAGGTTTAGTCAATGTGTATAATTTCTATACAAAGCCATATTTCCCCATATAAACAAATAGGGGTTAAAATACCGATTTGTTGTCACGGATGAGGTATGGGAGGGAACACCACACCGACAACAGGAGGGAAGGGAAAAGCCACTATGCCTCAACGCTAGGGAAAAGGGAAAGGGTCACCTCCTATAGAACCCTACTCCTTGCCCTGACTCCTATCCATATGGGCACACCTTGAAGGTAGGAATGACCATACACCATAACCTGGAGGACCTGGAGACCCTAAAGAGCCCTATGGGTATTGGCAGGGCTTGAGACAACCCGTTCCTTCCCAGATGAACAAACAGTGTCTCCCTGAGGCCTAGTAACAACAGACACGGGGAGGGACAACAAAACACAAAGGACTGAGACACAACTTCCATAGTGAGATGAACAAGCAGGAACTCCAGAGAAGACAACACACCAGCTCTTCCAAAACCAAATGAAACTATCACCGCATAGCCACAAGGGTAAAGTCAGACTATATAGGGGAGGTGTAATGACCACTAAGCTACACATGAAACAAGGGGTGTGGTCATTAACAACAACAACACTGAACCAAGAGTAACCAAAGAGGCTGTTAGATGCCTTAGCGTGTAGCCAGTCTCTTCGATCTTCTGACATCTGTCACGGGAGGGACCGTGACCTCTGTAGGGTTGTTATGTCCATCCAATATCTGGATATTTCAGGAAGGGTCTGCTTTTCTCTAGAAAAATAGACATTCTTTGAATAGGGGTGAGATAAAAACTGGTCACAGATAAACATGGTGCTGTTTCTGGAAAAAAAAAGCTTTAATCCTGGACATCCCTTTGACTCGATGGTCTTATTATTTATTTATAAACAATATAGGAAATTAACAAACAGCTTTGCACACCTTTTATGGCATAAAAAAGTTTAAAATCTTAAAGCATGCCCTATATGCCTTAATATTAGTGATGAGAGGCAGGGTCTATATTCGAATTTGCGATATTTCACGGATATTTGGGCGAATATTCGTCATATATTCACGAATTCAAGATTATTTTCTCGATTGCGAAAAATCGGCAAAGTGTAATATTCGCATAATGCGCGCAAAATACAGGCGTGGGTCACTTTTGCTACATTTTTCAAGCTGCTAGATATTTCCTGATACTGGAGAAAATGGTTGGCAATGCAGAACATAAATTATGGCTTCATATGCAGTTAGAGTGCTCCAATATATTTGTGATTGCGCTAATCGGCACTAATGATGCGAATATTTTGGCACAATACGTGAAACTTCACATTTTAGCAGGTCTGCATGTATGTATGGACAGCAGAACCTATCACACTGCCTAACACACTGCACTGCAACAGCTTCACTATATCAGGATATAACCTACACTGACTAACTCCCACTAACTATCTGTATTATATATATATATAAGCTATCTAACTATCTATCTAATGTAGTGTGGAAAACACAGAGCACAGCAATGTCACTGCTGTCTCTCTCTCAGAACTTTAAAAATCTGTAGAAAATGGCTGCTGGGGAGTTTCTTATATAGTAAGAGGTAGGCAACTTTCCTAATAGTTGCTAGGGATGTTGCTAAGTTCTGACAAAGACATTGCAGCCTTCTCATTGGCCCACAAGCAAGCAGGGAGGTTACTGATGAAAAAAAAATCTAGAATATTCGAAATTCCGAATATATATATATTCTAAATATTCGTTAATTCTCAAAGTGCCGATATTCGCGATTAATATTCGCGATTCGAATATTCTAGCCCAACACTAGTTAATATTGGTGAGAAATGCAGGCAGGGTTAACTGAGAGGTTAATAAATCTTACCCAATATGTTATCATAGTGGTGCCTGTTTATAGTCTATTGCTGAAGACTTGTATTTCTACTTATATTTGTCCTCCTTCCTACAATTACTAATGATTGTTCTTTTGTGAAGCCATTGTCTGCCTCACACAAGAGATGCACAGTAGCTTCATTGGGATAACTGGTTGAAATTCAATTGTCTGTTAGAAATTTCACAATGTCAGCTTGTGAGCAACTGTGAACTCCATCAATAGTTATTTTAGACTAAGCAGCTTTTTAAGTTATATACTTATTAAAGTTCCCTGTTTCTTTTATTTTGGAAATGTTCTGGCTGACACATAAAATAGACCATCATTGTCATTTCCTTGACCATCAATTTACTGTTTCCTAAACAACTGACGCCATGTTTTTAGTCTAATAGATTGCACTGATTATACTGACCAACAAATTTATTCCAACAAAGAATAATTGTGTATTATTTTCCCCTAGCATTCTAAAGCCTCCTGATTTAGAAATTAAACTATCTCATTATAGTACTCTAAGTATTCACATAATGTATGTATTGCAAAATTGATTGTGAAATTATGATAGTCTGGCTGGCATTGATATGCAAATTAGATGTATGGCCTTGCCAATCTTTAAAGTGTGTTAATGCTTTTAGATCTATAATTTGAGAGATGTGAATCAAAACTTGGAAAAGGGTCAAGTTTCCTTCTTTGGTGTTGATAGTCTAGCCTGTTTTTTTTGTTTTTACTTTACTTGTGATATTAAATATAGGTTAATGGTTTATATTTTGCCAAGCAAGACATATTAAAAATAATGGCACATAATCTATATGAAAGTAACATGGAACATACTGTTTTAAGATTTAATTTTAGTTTTTAAGCGTTTTCAAAGAAAGCATGTCAAGTAAAATACAGCATGACTCATCACATATGGTTTAAGAAAATATTAGAATATTGTTAAAGATCCTTAAAGGGAGTCTGTCACCACATTTGACCATATTAGACAGATCCTATAGCGTTACATGTGCCACCCAGCAGTTAAAAACGGTACCTTTGTTGCATATAACCGAGTCTTCTTTCTGCCAAAAATGAACTTTGAAGATTATGTAAATGAGCCCGGTCTTGGGCTCGGAAGATTGAGACACCGCCCTGGGCACTTGAGAGGGCTCATTTACATAATCTTCAAAGTTCATTTTTGGCAGAAAGAAGACTCGGTTATATGCAACAAAGGTACCGTTTTTAACTGCTGGGTGGCACATGTAACGCTATAGGATCTGTCTAATATGGTCAAATGTGGTGACAGACTCCCTTTAATTCATATTAAATAGATTTTTGTATGTTATTTAATTTTCATAGTGCAGTTTCAATACATTCAAGAACGTAGTAATTTCTATAAGGCCTCATGCACACGACAGTTCAGTTTTTTATCCGCAAAACACGGAAGCTGCCCATGTGCCTTACGCAATTTGCGCAAGAAACGGGCGGCCCATTGTAGAAATGCCTATTCTTGTCCGCAAAACGGACAAGAATAGGACATGTTATATTTTTTGGGCGGGGCTACGGAACAGAGCAATGTATACGGACAGCACATGGAGTGCTGGCTGCATCTTTCGTGTCCCAATTGAAGTGAATGGGTCCACACCCGAGCCGCAGATGCGGACCAGAACAACGGTCATGTTCATGAGGCCTTATGCGTATAAACATAATTCTCATCAATTTAAAGGGATTGTCTACTTTATAAATCCCATCTTCATTTACCTTATTAACCTCTTAAGGACACAGGGTGTACAGGTACACCCTGATGCCTGGTACTTAAGGACACAGGGCGTACCTATACACCCTGTGTATTTCCGATCACCGCCGCGCAGCAGGCACCCTGGGACAATGCCGAGGGGGGTCAATTCAGACCTCCGGTTTGCAGTGCTTTCGGAAGTTTCTGATCCCCGCTGTCCATGACTGCGGGGATCATAAACTTCAAACTGACCAAAATGTTAATTTTTAACCCCCACTGCAGCCCTCATTGTTATGTGCAGGAGGTGCGGGCAATCATCCCGCCCGCCCCCTCTCATTTCCAGGATGGCCAAGCGGTTATCAAGCAGAGTGTCAGCACATTGCTGACACTCTGCTTGAAACGGCTGACATCTGTGTTGTGATGTCATCTGTTTAACCCCTTCCATGCAGCGGTTCGTAGGGACCGCTGTATGGAATGAGTTAACAGGTAGGGAGCTCCCCCCTCTCCCATCGGGGGCTGCTGTACCTTTTCAGCCCCCGATTCTTGACGGGGTCACAGAGGGAGGGGGCCCTCCTCCCTCCCCATCACTCGCTGCTCTGTTGTTGCAGCGAGTGATGGTTACCAAGTCTGAACAGACTTTGTAAAGTGGAAATACAGTACAATACACTACATAATGTACTGTACTGTATTATACAGACATCAGACCTACTGGATCTTTAAGAACCAAGTGGGTCTGGGTCAAAAAAAGTTTAAAAAAAGTTTAAAAAAATGTAAAAATAAAAAAACACATTTATCACTGATTAAAAATAAAAGAAAAAATGCACTACACATATTAGGTATCGCCGCTTCTGTAATAACCAGCTCTATAAAAATATCACATGAACAAACCCCTTGAGGTGAATACCGTAAAAAATAAAAAATAAAAACGGTGTAAGGCCTCTTTCACACGACAGTATGTCCATTTCAGTGTTTTGCGGTCCGTTTTTCACGGATCCGTTGTTCCGTTTTTTGCTTCTGTTGTGGTTCCGTTTCCGTTCCGTTGTTCCGTTCCGTTTTTCCGTATGGCAAATACAGTATACAGTAATTTCATATTAAAAATTGGGCTGGGCATAACATTTTCAATAGATGGTTCCGCAAAAAACGGAACGGATACGGAAGACATACGGATGCATTTCCGTATGCATTCCGTTTTTTTGCGGACCCATAGACTTTAATGGAGCCACGGAACGTGATTTGCGGCCAAATATAGGACATGTTCTATCTTTAAACGGAACGGAAAAACGGAAATACGGAAACGGAATGCACACGGAGTACATTCCGTTTTTTTTGCGGAACCATTGAAATGAATGGTTCCGTATATGGACCGTATACGGACCGCAAAAAACGGCCCGCAAAACGGAAAAAAAAAACGGTCGTGTGAAAGAGGCCTAAAAAAGCTATTTTTTGTCACCTTACATAACAAAAAGTGTAATAGCAAGCGATTAAAAAGTCATATGCACCCCAAAATAGTGCCAATCAAACTGTCATCTCATCCTGCAAAAACCATACCCTACCCAAGATAATCGCCAAAAAACTGAAAAATCTATGGCTCTCGGACTATGGAGACATTAAAACATGATTTTTTTTTGTTTCAAAAATGAAATTGTGTAAAACTTACATAATTAAAAACAGTTGACATATTAGGTATCGCTGCGTCCGTAATAATCGGCTCTATAAAAATATCACATGACCTAACCCCTCAGGTGAATACCCTAAAAAATAAAAACGGTGTAAAAAAAGCAATTTTTTGTCACCTTACATCACAAAAAATGTAATAGCAAGCGATCAAAAAGTCATACACACCCCAAAATAGTGCCAATAAAACCGTCATCTCATCATGCAAAACTCATACCCTACCCAAGATAATTGCCCAAAAACTGAAAAAACTATGGCTCTCGGACTATGGAGACATTAAAACATGATTTTGTTTGTCACAAAAAAGAAATAATTTTGTAAACATACATAAATAAATAAAAGTTGACATATTAGGTATCGCCGTGTCTGTAATAACCTATTCTATAAAAATACCACATGATATAACCTGTCAGATGAATGTTGTAGATAACAAAAAATAAAAAAATGGTGCCAAAACAGCTATTTCTTGTTATCTTGCCTCACAAAAAGTGTAATATAGAGCAACCAAAAATCTTATGTACCCTAAAATAATACCAACAAAACTGCCACTCTATCCCGTAGTTTCCAAAATGGAGTACATTTTTTGGAGTTTCTACTCTAAGGGTGCATCAGGGGGGCTTCAAATGGGACATGGTGTAAATAAACCAGTCCAGCAAAATCTGCCTTCCAGAAACCAAATGGTGTTCCTTTCCTTCTGCCCCCAGCCGTGTGCCCGTACAGTAGTTTATGACCACATATAGGGTATTTCTGTAAACTACAGAATCAGGGAAATAAATACAGAGTTTTGCTTGGCTGTTAACTCTTGCTTTGTAACTGGAAAAAATGGATAAAAATTGAAAATTTGCCAAAAATCTGAAATTCTGAAATTTCATCTCAGAACGCGGCCTCTCTACCCACCCCCTCCAGGTACCTATCCGCAGGGGTGAGACCCATACCCTTACCAGTGGAAACCTGTTGCTGGCCAGATATAAGTACAAGAGGGATGTCCTTGTACTGTCCATAATTCACAGTAACGGCATCACTCCTGTCCCTGTGCGAGGTACCGCGGCAATGGTCCTGAAGCCTGATTGCATCGTGGACTACAATCGGTAGTCCTCAAACCATATAATGCCATGCGCAAAACCCAGGCATGGTAAGAAAAAGTTGCGGTTTACTTGGTACAGGTTGCCTTGTACAACTCTTTTGTGCTGTCCCAGAGCGCTGGCAACACAGGTAAATTCCTGAAGTTCTATGAGGCAGTCCTCAAGGCCCTGATCTTAGTGCCAATAAAATCATCCTATCATCCCGCAAAAAGTGAGCCTCTACCTAAGACAATCGGCTAAAAACTATTTAAAAAAACGGACTCTTAGACTATGGAGATACACCATTTTGTTTAAAATACGGATATTATAGTGTAAAACCTAAATACATTTTAAAAAGTAGACATATTAGGTTTTGTCGCGCCCGGAAGAATCTGCTCTATAAAAATAACACATGACCTAACCCCTCAAATGAACACAGTCAAAAAAATTAAATAACAATGGTGTCAAAACAGCTATTCTTTGCCAAAATTTCCATTTTAATTCATTTTTTCCATTAACAAAGCAAAGGTTAACAGTCAAACAAAACTCTATATTTATTGCCCTGGTTCTGTAGTTTTTGCAGAAACACCCCATATATGGTCGTAAAATGCTGTATGGCCAAACGGCAGGCGTACAAGGAAAGGCAGATTTTGCTGGACTGTTTTTTTTTACACCATGTCCCATTTGAAGCCTCCGTGATGCACCCCTAGAGTAGAAACTCCATAAAAGTGACCCCATCTAAGAAACTACAACTCTCAAGGTATTCAAAACTGATTTTACAAACGTTGTTAACTCTTTAGGTGTTCCACAAGAGTTATTGGCAAATGGAGATGAAATTTCAGAATTTCAATATTTTGTAACCCTGCCTCACAAAAATGTATAATAGAGCAGCGAAAAATCATATGTACCTTAAAAATAGTCCCAACAAAACTGCCACCTTATCCCATAGTTTCTTTTGGGGAGTTTCTACTCTAGGGGGTTAACAAGGGTTAACAAAGTTTGTAAAATCACCTTTGCATACCTTGAGGGGTGTAGTTTCCAAAATGGGGTCACTTTTTTAGAGTTTCTACTCTAGGGGTGCATCAGGGGGGCTTCAAATGGGACATGGTGTGAATAAATCAGTCCAGCAAAATGTGCCTTCCAAACACCATATGGTGTTCCTTTCCTTCTACGCCCTGCCGTGTGCCCGTACAGTAGTATACAACCACATATGGGGTGTTTCTATAAACTACAGAATCACAGCAATAAATATTGAGTTTTGTTTGGCTGTTAACCCTTGCTTTGTTGCTGGAAAAAATTGATTAAAATGGAAAATTTACCAAAAAATTTAAATTCTGAAATTTCATCTCCATTTGCCAATAACGCTTGTGGAACACCTAAAGGGTTAACGACGTTTGTAAAATCATTTTTTTTTTTATATCTTGAGGGGTGTAGTTTCTAAAATTGGGTCATTTTTGGGTGGTTTCTATTATGTAAGCCTCACAAAGTGACTTCAGACCTGAACTGGTCCTTAAAAAGGGGGTTTTGGAAAATTTCTGAAAAATTTCAAGATTTGCTTCTAAACTTCTAAGACTTGTAATGTCCCCAGAAAATAAAATGACATTCGCAAAATGATCCAAACATGAAGTAGACATATGGGGAATGTAAATTAACTATTTTTGGAGATATTAGTATGTATTATAGAAGTAGAGAAATTGAAACCTGGAAATTTGCTAATTTTTTAAAAATTTTAGTAAATTTGGTATTTTTATATAAATAAAAATGAATTTTTTTACTCCATTTTGCGAGTGTCATGAAGTACAATATGTGACAAAAACAGTCTCAGAATGGCCTGGATAAGTAAAAGTGTTTTAAAGTTATTCACACATAATGTGCCACTGGTCTGATTTGCAAAAATTGGCCTGGTCCTTTAGGTGAAAATGAGCCCGGTCCTTAAGGGGTTAAGTGTATTTGATCTATTCATCTAATAAAGTCACGATTTTATGTATTAATTGTTGCTATAGTGCATTATTTGTGGGTTTTCTGTTAATAGACACAACACTAGGCGTTTACTTTATATGACCTATTACTTTTGTGCAGAATGGACAATAGTTACAAAGAAAAGCATCTTTCTCTCTGAAGGACTTATCACATCTTGTCTTGCACCAACCATTCATTTGAATAGTCAATATGCAAAGTTTAGGATCCCTACTATAGGGTTGTTGCTGGGAACTTTCTACCATCGTTCCTTACAGATTATAGCTTCATGTTGGGGTTCAACCTGGCCAATACTTTAATTAGTTTATTGTCAAAGGTCCCTTGGCTTTTGGGATTATGCCTTTGCCTGCCCATCCCATAAACTTTCCCGCCTATGATATACTTCCCAAGGGAATTACTACAAGGAAGTAAGGAAAATGGCACATACTTTGTCATACAGTAGCAAGGTTCATGAATGGTATCTGAAAATTGGAATTGCAACCATGTCATTGGCATGATTTAAATCTAAACAATATGACTTTTATGGGAGAGTGCAATCGATATATTCTATACTATATACCAGGGTTTAGCA
Source organism: Bufo gargarizans (assembly GCF_014858855.1). NCBI lineage: Eukaryota > Metazoa > Chordata > Amphibia > Anura > Bufonidae > Bufo > Bufo gargarizans. The sequence continues at coordinate 185,054,216 of NC_058084.1, forward strand.
ACCTTCAGCACTCCAGCTGCTGTGAAACTACAACTCCCAGCATGCAAACATTCTTGGCTGTTCTTCTAACTCCCACAGAAGTGAATGAAGCATTCTGGTAGTTGCCGAAGGTTGTTGATCCCTGCTATATGCAGAGAACAATGGAAGAAAGTAGAAGAGGGAACTGAGCTGTATGTCAATTTTTCTTTTAATATATACTATTGGGTTAGTTGCCGACAGGTTTATGATAAAGGTATTGACTCTAAATATATTGCAGACATTTTTATTTTATTGTTATATGGTTATTGAAAACTGGAAAACATCATGACTCAAATTTATAGAATATCTTTTGAAATATTGTTATTAAATTGGCTTTCTAAAAATGATCAGAAGAATAATTTTATCTTCTATTTTTGTGGTATATGGCATTTTAAGATAGATTTTCCCTTACTCTCTTTATAGTTGAAAAGCATCTACATTTTCCCTTTCTAAAGCAGCAACAAGCATTGCAACAAAAAATAATTGCTTTTGTTGGAACTACCTTTACAGAAATTAGTGTAGAAACATTTTTTCATCGACTCCTTGAAAGAAAAACATTGCACACTGAGATTTATCCCATATGAAAATTGCAATTACACAGCAAATTACATTTTAAATGTCCTGTTCCCACAAAGGGACAAAATCTGCATTTAAATAGAAACAATAGCACATGTAAAAATAGGACTACTTTCTTTTATACAACTAAATGTAGAAACTGCATAGAAACTTTTAAAATCATTTCTCTTCGACTTGATTTTTTTTTTGTCATTGTTCCTTTCATTGTAATGCTTTGTGTGTTTCTATGTCCATAATAATATATACTTTGTTACTCAGATGGATAACAATCTATATTATTATGTGATTGAAAAATGCCACCAAAAAGTGCTGAAATAATACCACCACACTGTTGCTAAAATAAATACAAAATAGACAAAAACACTAAATTGTAACAGAATAGTACTTCCATACTAAAACTGAATAATACCACTATTCTGTTGCTGATAACAGGACACTATTCAAAGACCAACCCTACTAACATAGCACTGCCACCATACATATACTATGTTGCAGCTACTTTGTGATGTTTATGGTCAGACCTATTTACCGTACATACAGTATGTACAGTATTTATTTATTTAGGTCTAGTTTGGGGTACGGATTTATTTAGGGACATGTTATAGGGTCTGAAATTATTTATCTTGGTATTAAGGCTGAATATGGCTACAGAAGTGAGGGTAAATAAAGTTGCTGTCTTCAGGAGAATTCATCATGGTGTTCGAGGCTGGATGGATAAAAAAAGCAAAAATAACATTTTCAAGTAAAGAATACATCACACGTGAGTCATTGGATTTGTAGATGAGCTGTCACTTTTCTAGATATTTCTGTTATAGTAATATTATTCTGATATTCTATAGTATATAGTATAAAATTCTGATGCTTTAACTGTATTCTTTGTGGAACAAAATCCAAAAACCATTAACATAAATAATTCCTAATTTCATAACATTTGTTCAGATGTACCCAGTAAATCCTAAATAACCAGTAAGTAGTCTCGAAAAGATATACTAAACCTACAAAAAAAAGACACATTGTACCATAAAAAATAACTTTATTAATCCATATCATAGATAATTAAAATATCATAAACATGATGCGTATCAGGAGAAAAGGACAGAATCACTGGTTAAAATAAGCACATAATATATAAATATTATAGGTAGTGACATATGACAATGCTATCATTATTTGGAAGCATATGGGACAATGCAATGGAGACATGCATATATCTTTACAGGTGCTAACAAATGACAATGATGTCAATGCATCAAAGCATAGTAGTTACAGTGCCTTTAAAAAGTATTTATAACCCTTTTCCACTATTTTGTTTACATTACACCCACACATTTAAATGTATTTAATAAATATGTATTATGTATCAGTTTGTATTCAGCCCCCTGTATAAAATCCAGTGTGACTAATTGCCTTCAAAAGTCACCTAATTAGTAAATAGAGTCCACCTGTGTGTAATTTATTCTCAGTATAACTACAGCTGTTCTGTGAAGGCCTCAGAGGTTTGTTAGTGAACATTAGTGATCAAACACCATCATGAAAACCAAGGAACACACCAGACAGGTCAGGGATAAAGTTGTGGAGAAGTGTAAAGCAGGGTTAGGTTATATAAAAAAATATATATATATTTATATATATATATTAAAATATATATAAAGCTCTGAATATTTCATGGAGCACTGTTCAATCCATCATCTGAAAAGGGAAGGAGTATGGCACAATTGCAAACCTACAGTACCAAGACATGGCCATCCACCTAAACTGATAGCCAAGACAAGGATTAGAGAAGCAGCCAAGAAGCGCATGATCACTCAGAGTGGAGAATCTGCCCAAAGGACAACTATTAGTTGTGTACTCCACAAATCTGGCATTTATGGAAGTGGCATTTATGGAGTGGCAAGAAGAAAGCTATTTGTGAAAGAAAGCCATAAGAAGTCCCGTTTGCCTCAAGCCATGTAGGGGATACAGAAAACATGTGGAAGAAAGTGGTCTGATCAAATGAGACCAAAGTTGAACTTTTTGGCCTAAATGCAAAACACTTTGTGCAGTGGAAAACTGACACTGCACATCCCCCTAAGCACATCATCCCCACTGTGAAACATTGCGATGGTAGCATCATGTTGTGGGGATGCTTTTCTTCAAGAGAGCTGGTCAGTTGATGGGAAGATGGATGGAGCTAAATACAGGGCAATCCCGCAAGAAAACCTGGTAGATACTGCAAAAGATTTGTGACTGGGGCGGAGGTTCACCTTCCAGCGTGACAACGACCCTAAATATACAGCCATAGCTTAAATGGAATGGTTTAGATCAAAGCATATTCATGTGTTAGAATGCCCCAGTTTAGACCTAAATCTCAAACCCAAACCCAAATCTAAATCTGTGGCAAGAAAATTGATGTTTGTCTATTGTCACTCTCCATCCAATCTGACTGACTTTGAGCCATTTTGCAAAGAAGAATGGGCAAAAATATCAGCCTCTAGGGACATACCTCAAAAGACTTGCAGTTATAATTGCAGTAAAAGGTGGTCCTACAAAGTATTGACTTAGGGGGTTGAATACAAATGCACGCCACACTTTCTAGAATTTTTTTATTTTTTTAAATGTTGAAAAACATGTATCAATTTCTTTTCACTTTACAATTTTTAGGCAATTTGTTATGCAATTATAAAGCCTAAGGCCTAGCCTACATGGAGACTTTTTTTTACCTAACAAATCATTTTTTACTTTGGGCATCTTCTGTACCTTAATATTGAATTGCCTTCAATCTTGTGGACTGCAGCTCCAACTTATTATAATCAATCAGTAATCCTACAGAATGACTTTGGCTTCATTCAAACTTCAGATTTCGAGATGCTGTTTTTTACGACAATGCCAGAAACCAATAATCCGAGGCTTTAGGACAGCGGACGGAGCGGACGCAGAGCAGGAGCTCAGCATAGTGCATTGCTCCTCTGTCTCTGCCTGCTCTTCTAAAGCCTGGTATGATACATCTATGCCAGGCTTTAGAAGATCAGCACTGATATAGACAGGAGCAGCAATGTGCTATGGAGTTCCTGCCTGCAGAGCACTCAGTGTGGCCACAGAGCATTCCATACTCCTATGCACAGCAGAGTACAGGAGCATGAACTGTAAAGTTCAATAGGCACCTCGATAGGTGCCTTTATCACTTGGAAAACAAAAAAAACTAAATAAAGTATATTAGAAAAAATAATTGAGGTCTTATATAGTAAGTTGTAATAAGCGTTATTTATAAGTTTAGGTATGCTTTAAATATAATCTTTTTCCAGTGCAAGTTAACAATTTTCTATCATAATTCACAAGCCCCCAAAAAGAGAAAAAAAAAATGGACTTTTATGATTTAGCATATGCAGTAAACATCAATGTGTAACAGCTACAATAGTGCAATCTTATGCTCAGTCATGCCCATTGAACTGGATGGAAATCATTGAATCATATCATAATCAGACATAAAGCATTATAGCAACAATTTGTGAGTGTGGGCTCCTTAATCCTCTTTAATGCTTCACTGCATGGGAAATCTGAAAAGAAAGACCTTCAATAAGAAAAATGTGTTTTTTTCTCCACGATTACTTCAGGAAGACACCATGCAGATCTAATGTTACATTTGCTGACATAATCTTTTCCTTAAATCATTCTAAGATATCAATCACTTTTTTGTCGCTCCAAGTCCTTACATTACAGAAACGCATCTTTATACTGTAAAGGAGATATGCATCTCAGCTACTGATTCCTATTGATTTTAGAAAACTTCTTTTATCAGATGCTGCACAGTAAGGATAATCCTACCACAGGTCACCCAGTTCTCCTTTATAAAGCTGCAGTGTAATCAGGTCCATATTTAAAGGGGTTGCCTCACTTCAGCAAGTGACATGTATCATGTAGAGAAAGTTAATACAAGCCACTTACTAATGTATTGTGGTTATCTATATTGCTTCCTTTGCTGGCTGGAATCATTTTTCCATCACATTATACACTGCTGGTTTCCATGATTATGACCACCCTGTAATCCATCAGCAGTTGCCATGCTTGCACACTATAGGAAATAGCACCAGCCTATGAGTACTCCCATGGTCTCAGCCACCAGAAAGGCCTGCACTTTTTCCTACAGCTTGCAAGCATGGCCAGCACTGCTGGATTGCAGGGTGGTCATAATCATGGAAACGAGCAGTGTATAATGTGATGGAAAAATGAATCCAGACAGAAAAGCTAGCAATATGTATAATAATAATACATTAGTAAGTGCCTTGTATTACCTTTTTTACATGATAAATGCCACTTGCTAAAGTAACACAACCCCTTTAAGTAAGGATATACCCTTATTAAAGACCCATTTACAATTGCCAATTATTTTCACAATTTCCTGTTTTCTAAGCAATCCTAATGATAATTCATCAATTCATTAACAAAGGAAAACCTCAGTAATAAAACTATTGTTTTTTATTGATCACTAATTGTGATGCCTTAAAATAATAATCATTAGCATGCTTGATAAATGTAAATGCATGGTGACATTTACACAAGGCATTACTACCGACTACATCCTTCTGGCCCCTCTTTATCTCAGGGTAGTGGTGTAGGGGAGATTTTTATGCTAGCCAGTGTTACAATGTTGTCTGCACCATAGGACATTGCCTTTAACCCTTTGGAATTGAGGCCTATTGTCACGGTCTCTTAAGTGACAGGTGTCAGAAGATTTAAGAGACTGGCTGCACGTGATGTGATCTGACAGCCTCTTTGGTTTCACTGGTTTCAGTGTTGTTGCTGGTATGACCACACCTCTTGTCTCAGGTGTAGCTTAGTGGCCATTCAAACTCCCCTATTTAGTCTGGCTTCACCCATCGTGCTATGCAGTTGATAGTTTCAGTTTGGTATTGGAAGAGCTGGTGTGTTGTCCTTTTCTGAGTTCCTGTTTGTCCATTTACTTCAGAAGTTAAGTGTTACTTCAGAACGTCCAGCAATAGACCCTATTGAAGGATATAATGACTAAATTTAATGAGGAAATTATAACTCTAACAAAGTCAGATCGGGTGGGCCACAAATAAGTAGGACAGGCTGGGTGAGCGGTGGGGAAGGTATCCCTACCACTGTTACCCTAATCTAGTCCTAAGCCCAGGGATGTCTCCTGGTGGTGGGGACTCCCTGTCCTCGTGCCTAGCCTGAAACTCCTATCTAACCCTGATAAGGTGACAATACGAGGAATGCTAGTAACGAAAAGTGGCCCTCCTCGACGATTGACTAACACAAAAAAAAAAACTTTTTCTTGCTTTTTATGAGCTTTATCTGCGACTGTGGTCTATATTCTTCCATATATTCTTTTTTTTCTCCCACTTTTCACCTGCTATATATTTTTCTCAGGCTCTACTTTTTCATTTTTCCATCCTTTTATATTCTATAATATATAATTTTATCATACTGCAATTATTCTGTTTTGCTGCAGCCTTGGCCCTGTGCGGTGACTCTCCCTGTTGGGTCCCGTTTGCCAATGTGGCCATCCGTAGAATTATTTATTATTCCCTGTTTCGTAGCCTGGGCACGTGAAGTACCCGAACGTAATATTTACGAAGGTGTGGCTCTATATCCAAGCACACCGTGTATCTGGCATCCGGTTATTAATGCGGTATCCAGTCTTTTACAGTATATTTTGAGTATTTTTTTCTATATCTCTATGCATTCTACTCTCTGCACAATCCCCCCCCCCCCCGTCTGCGCCTCCCTTTTTGATGCCCTAATGTTTTATCAGCAATTTACATCCGTCACTATAGACCATCATTAGCGCTCCGCTATATATGTTATATATCTTTAGGCTTCATCATGATCAATATCATCTCTCTATCACTGTAACTTAATTAGGCTGACTTGGTATCTTACAGGGTTTACTGAGCAGTGAGCACCTTCCATCTGTACATCCCCTGCATCTGTCACCCTGTTCGGCTCTAACCCGGAAGTGGTATCCTCGGCATGCGTTCCACGCTGACACGCATAATGATGGCCACACAGGAAGTGCGGCTCACACACCGGATATCCGCCCAGCAGTGCCGGTTCGTTCACCAGCACTGGGTGTGCGTCCCACTGTGGAACGCACCATACAAGCGGCATGTGACGTGACTGTTCATCTGGGGGAGGTCCTTATTTTAGACGGCGAGTCGGTCATTTTACATAAAAAGGGGGAGGGGGCTGGCTTTCATCCCTGCTGCTCCAGACCCTCTTCCCATCAGTTCCATCAACATGTGAGTACCTACTTTAATGATCTCTTGGTTTTGGAACAGTTCGGCTTTAGGTTTATTACATTAGCCTCTGTTTATCTTTAGGTTCTCCTGGGTGGATAGCTCTACACCATAGGAGCTATTTTCAGCGAGTAATCCTCATACTGGGAGTGTACGGCAGCTTCATCCACCATGATGTGGGGTCATCATTGTTGATGCCCCTCTTTGAGCACCCGCATTATTTATCTTTCTGAGATAGGGTTGCTCCCTCTGTTTCCAGGTATCCGTTCATTTATGTATTTATTTAGATTTGGACGTGTACCTTTCATGTTCTCTTTTTTCTTATATATACAATTATGTTTCCGTTAGAGATGCAACCTCGCATGGATGCATGTTACCCTGCCGCTCACTTCATTTCCCATTGACTGTATGTACTCTCTTTTGGGGGCTGATTTATCGATCCTTATTTATCAATTTGGTTGGGTCTGGTGTCTTGTCCAAACACAATTATTAATTACGTATTATCATTAGACGGGGCCCACTGCATCTTTTAGTTGGGCCTTCTATACCTTGCATATCTACCTCGCATTACCCCCTGAGGATCCCACTCTGTGGGTGAAACGCGTTGGGGTTAACTTTGTATCCTTTGTACATCATTTAATTTTTCGTATATATGTTTCTTTTGTGCGTGTGTTCTGTCTACGTAATTTTTAACCACTAGGTGAACCTGGTACCTCCTGGCAATAGGTCACGAGGGCTGTATACTTTGGACACCTTTTTGAGTGTATTTTCTTGTGTTTTTTTTTGTGTTAGTCAATCGTCGAGGAGGGCCACTTTTCGTTACTAGCATTCCTCGTATTGTCACCTTATCAGGGTTAGATAGGAGTTTCAGGCTAGGCACGAGGACAGGGAGTCCCTACCACCAGGAGACGTCCCTGGGCTTAGGACTAGATTAGGGTAACAGTGGTAGGGATACCTTCCCCACCGCTCACCCAGCCTGTCCTACTTATTTGTGGCCCACCCGATCTGACTTTGTTAGAGTTATAGTTTCCTCATTAAATTTAGTCATTATATCCTTCAATAGGGTCTATTGCTGGACGTTCTGTTTTATATATGATTACCCCTATGCTTTATATTATCGATATCATTCTTGCTGGACTTCTGTGTTAAGTGTTACTTCCTTTTATATTTTGTTGTTCCCCCTCTGTATTTTGTTACTAGGCCTCAGGGAGACGCTTGTTCTTTCACATTGGAAGGAACAGTCCGTCTCAAGCCCAGACACTACTTCAGGGTATTTCAGGGTTTCCAGGGTTCCAGTGTATGAACATTCCTACCCTCAAGGTTCGTTCATACAGATAGGAGTCAGGGTTAGGATTAGGTTTTCATAGATGGTGTCAGTTTCCCTTTCCCTAGCTTTGAGGCCTAGTTCCTTTTCCCTTCGCTCCTGTTGTCGGTGTGGTGTTCCCTCCCATATCACTACATGACACCTATTTTCATTTTTTCATTTTGGATTTCTCCTCCCCACGTTCCATAATTTTTTTAATTTTCCTGTTCACATAGCAATATGAGCAATATGAGGGCTTATTTTTTTCGGGATAAGATGCATTTTGTTGTTTTGCCACCATTTAATTTACCATATCTTGTATTGGAAAACAGGGAAAAAAATTATTTGTGTGACAAAATTGAAAACAAAAATGAAAAAACAATTCAACCAAGGTTTTGGGGGTTTTGACATCACGAATGTGGCGATACCAAACCTATATTGTTTTTTGTTTGTTTGTTTTACTAGTTTAAAATAAATAAAAACCTTTGAAAAAAATCTAAATTTTCTTTGCATTCCTCTGCCTTCATTCACAGGTGCCACTATCAACGGGGATTAAATGATGGGGGTGGCGCGATCGCCACTCCCTGTAATTGCGGCCAAGTGCCGGCTGTATGATACAGCTGGCACCCGTCGTGTATGGAATGGGCCCGCTGCAGAGGCCTGCCCCATACATCCCCTCACACATTATGATGTACAGTTACATCATATTACATGAAGGGGTTAAAAGAATCTATAATATGTATTTGTGCCAATGCCTGCCAGTGATTAAAGCAAAACGTGTTCCCGGAATTAATATTTATTTATTTTAAATCACTTGACATCTTTAAAGGGGTTGTTCACCTTAGCGGTAGGGAAGGGAGAACTGCAAAGGCATGTATACTTACCTAATTCCTGCCGCCATGTCCCAGCCACAGCTGCCTTGCTCAGGTCCTCTGCTTTGAAAATCCTTTTTGACACATGGGATCTGCCCCTCTTGCATTGTGTCAATTGGGCAGGTGACGCAGGGGGACAATGTCACCTCTGCGGCTAATCATTGGCTACAGCAGCATCAGCAGAGGACCTGAAAGAGGCAGCGGTGGCCGGGCAGCGAAGAAGCTTGGACCCAGCGACGTGGAGCCAAGGGGGGTAGGGAGAGTTACTACCTTCCATCTTTCCCCTACTTCTTTATAACATACATGTTGTAGGTCAGCAAGAAGTAGAGGACAGCTGGAAGAAAAACATATAAGGAGGATCAGACTACAGGGGATTTCTTGTAGCCTGTAATCATGGAGACAAAAGTTGGACCCCCATTGATCAGCTAATTATGGCATATTATGGAAAACACCTTTACGTCAATGGATGTTTTATAATCACTCAAGATTGAAATAATACTTGTCACCATTGTGTTCTTGATAAAATATGCAGTAAACTGTCACAAGTATAGCTAAACTCATTAACAGCTGTGATTTCCTGTGAAGAATGTGGTGCGAGGTGCACAGATAACATAAAATATACATAATGAAAAGGAACTGAAATGTTACATTTCAATCAATGACACCTTCTACTCAGTGTAACATAACTATCAGTTAACCTGCAATGAAGGTGATACCATATCATCTTCCCAACAGAATATGATCTACAATTCTCTGTGCCAAAAGGTCAATTTGGGGATACAGAATAGGGGAGATTTATCATAGCTGGTGCAAAGGAAAACAGGCTTAGTTGCTCATAGCATCCAATGAGATTCCACCTTTCATTTTACAGTGCTCCTTTGGAAAATGAAAGATGGAATCTAATTGGTTGCTATGGGCAAGTAAGCCAGTTTTACTTTACACCAGTTTTGATAAATGACCCCCAATGTCTCTCCTTATTTCCTCTCCAAAAGTTATTTATGAGTCCTTTATATGTGATGCATAGATAGGATGTTCATGCTGATGTGATACAACGTAAACCATGAACAGGAGTCCAAGAAAATTCTTTACCTGATAACTTGCATACTGTATGTTAAATGGGTTGTCCCACGAAAAATATTCTACATATTTCAAACCAGCACCTAGATCTGAATACTTTTGTAATTGCATATAATTAAAAAATTTGTATAGCCAGTGAGTTTTTCATTGACATCTATCTGCATAGCGCCACCTGCTGTTTTACAAAATTCTTTGTCCAACTCACAGGGATGGAAGCACATGCTCATTTCTATCCTTTAGTTGCCACCAGTTGCAGTAGAAAGGACACACCCCTGATAAAGGACATGTCCCCTTAGCTGCCAGCTTAAGGCTACTTTCACACTAGCGTTCGGGCGGATCCGTTCTGAACGGATCCGCTCATAATAATGCAGACGGAGGCTCCGTTCAGAACGGATCCGTCTGCATTAAAATGGCAAAAAAAAAGCTAAGTGTGAAAATAGCCTCGGACGGATCCGTCCAGACTTTCAATGTAAAGTCAATGGGGGACGGATCCGCTTGAAGATTGAGCCACATTGTGGCATCTTCAAACGGATCCGTCCCCATTGACTTACATTGTAAGTCTGGACGGATCCGCACGGATCCGCACGCCTCCGCACGGCCAGGCGGACACCCGAACGCTGCAAGCAGCGTTCAGCTGTCCGCCTGTCCGTGCGGAGGCGAGCGGAGCGGAGGCTGAACGCCGCCAGACTGATGCAGTCTGAGCGGATACGCTCCATTCAGACTGCATCAGGGCTGGACGGCTGCGTTCGGGTCCGCTCGTGAGCTCCTTCAAACGGAGCTCACGAGCGGACCGACGAACGCTAGTGTTAAAGTAGCCTAAAATAAATCTAACATAGCTATTGAATCAATGAATGGGGAGATCTCTGGACCCATGTGAGGCACAAGGCTGGTTCTAGATTTGTTAGAAAGAGCCTGTCATGTACCATATGATGTCTGATTTGAATTTTTTACATTATTCATGGGATAACTCCTTTAATATAATAGTAAAAATATTGGAACACATTTACTAATCCTAAAGATCGCTTAAGCTTTGACCGCCTGTCTAGGCCTGCAGCAGATGTATCACAGGCTGTATGATAAATCTATAGACACTTTTCTCTGACTCCAATTATGGGTTGGCTTACTGTAACGTACAGTTAGGGGTGGATTGGCCATAGACCTTACAGGAAAATATCCCAGTGGGATGATGTCTAGGGGGCCGTCTGGGCCCTTCTCACGGCCTGCCAGTGGAAGTTGTTGGGTATATATTTTGTGCTGCTTGCAATATTTTGTGGTGGACTGTGGTCTTTGGCTCTGTTGGGGTGGTATAATGTGCCACAATATGGTATTGCTGGCCCTGCCTTTTGGATCCCATTACAAAACGGGGCCATGTTTAGTATTTTTTTCAGGGCCACTATAAGTTCCCAGTCCGCTCCTGCGTACAGTACTTACCCGTCGGTGCTCTGGCGGCGAGCCAGGCTGCTCTATTGCGGCACAGCCAGGGTTGTTGTGTTGCTGTGGCACTATATGAGTAAAGTGTGTAAGTCCTTCATTTAGCCTGAATGCAGCTGTGTGGGTTGGGGTTTAGGTTTAGGGACTAGGAGTTAGTGGGTTAGGATTAGTTGGTTAAGGGTTAGAGTTAAGGGGTTAGGGTTCAGCCTAGATACTGACTCCAGAGAGAGGACCTCCTTTTAGCCACTCTGTTCTAGTCTAGTAGAAGCTAGAATGAATTGGGTTAAAGTAGGTATGATGCCTCAGGTCACAAACTGCCAATGGACACGTGGTACATGTTATAAATTACACTTCGTACCTCATGTGTCAATATACTGCTGTATATACTATTTATCTATACCTACAGCATTTTTATATCGTATAATACATGCAGTGTGTATCGATATATAGTACATACAACAGTGTGCTGATATGTGAGGTACATGGTATAATAGATGCAGTGGGTACAGACATATCAGTACACTGTAAACCTACAATGTTGTTAACAAACAACGACAAAGAATGCCCAAAATTATCCAAAATATATAATTTATTTATTATGTTCCAATAAATGCATAGCATATCAAATATTAATAAAATAACCAGGAAAACCAGCAGTCAGGCATGTGCCAGAATCCACTGGCCTATGCCACTAGCACTCACCAAAAGTTGTAGAACATGTCAAGCACAGATAAATACATAATCCAATCATGGAAATATAAACCAAAAATATAAATATAAGGCCCAGTATATAGCATGCAAATGTCCACTAAACAAATAATCCCCAAAAGGGGGGGGGGGGGGGGGAGAAAGGGGAAATCTATCGCTCTGTAGAGACAATAGCTGAGGACAAAAATACCATCAGAGCTTATTGTGAAAGCAAGAGGGGCAGAATAAGTCCCTCAAGAAATAGCAATGTGAAAACCTGTGGTATAAGGGAAAACTGAGCCAAATAAATGATAATGATGAAATCAGTATTTACCGCAAGACATGATGGAGGGTGAAGGGAGCAGCACAGGTCAGGGAAGGAACCTTGACGCGTGTTTCGCCTCAGCTTTGTCGAATATCGACACTTCGAGAATTCGCAAATATTATGAATATATATTTTCATAATGACAGATATTAGTTTTTTTTTTTAGTACATATCAGGTGATCATCCATCCCTTCTTCTAGCTTGTGGGCCAATGAGAAGACTTTGTCACAGCTTAGCAACATCCCTAGCAACCAATAGAAAAGTTTCCTACCCTACGCGAGTATTTTTCATGCATTACACAAATAATACATTGCCGATTTTCGAAATCAAGAATATAATATCGAATTTGCGAATATTTGACGAATATTCAACAAAATATTCGCGAAAAATCGCGAATTCGAATATTGCCCCTGCCGCTCATCACTATAGACTGAATGGGTCTCCATGTGTAAGGCAAAAGACATGTAGAACTAGTCAATGAGATATTGGCAAAGGTCCACAACTAGCAGAAATGCTGTGGACTTTCTGTATGCAGCCTATTTACAGTAGCAGTAAATGAAATTCACTTGCTGCAAAAAATTTAACATTCGGTGAGGATCTCAAATCCACGGGACGTCAATTTATTCGGCAGATTTTCTTTGATAATTTCAAACTTTGCAATACAAAGATGAAATTGGGATCAAAGTCATGAGAAGATTCTTAAAGGGCATCTGTCAGCAGATTTGTACCCATGAAACTGGCTGACTTGTTAAATGTGCTCTTGGCAGCTGAAGGCATCTGTGTTGGTCCCGATGTTAATATGTGCCTGCATTGCCGAGAGAAATTATCTTGTTAATATATGAAAAAGAGACTCTAGGAGCAATGAGGGTGTTGCTGTTACACCTGGAGGCTCTGCTCTCTCTGTTCCTGCCGCTCCCTCTCCACTTTGATAGGGCCAGGCGGTGTGAATGTGATCACGTGATCATAGGCGCAGGACAGGAAAGAGGCTTGTCAGCAGTTCTCTTCTGTACTGGGAGCCTCTTTCCTGTACTGCCCATGCGCCTGATACTGAATTGTACAGTGCAGTACAAGACTGGGCCAGGTGTGATCAAGTTTCACTGCTGGTCCTGTCAATCAAAGAGCAGTGGGTGCAGCAGCTGCAGAGGAAGCCGAGCCTTTAGGAATAACGGCAACGCCCCTGTTGCACCTAGAGACTGTTTCGCATATATTAAAACATAATTGTTTTAATAGTGCAACATATGAACATGGGAACAAAACACAGGTGCCCTCCGCTCCCAAGCACACATGCAACAGATCAGCCATTTTTTTATAGGTACAAAACTGCTGACAGATGCCCTTTATGAAAATCCATGTTTTGCATGCAGATTTCACTGTGGATTCACTATACAATTTGCATTGAAATCTGCAATGTTTTTTTCTGCCCTGTGAGAATGTAACCTAAGTGTTCTGTAGACACTAAATACTAAAACCAACAGATGGGGAGTTTTTTGTATTTTTTCATATATTCACTATATTTAATTTTTAGAGACCTCTTGGTAATGTATCTTACACATCATTTCTATATTTTCTGTTTTCAAGACCAACTGTTTTTGTCTTTTGATTCATATGGCATCAACATGGCATCAGCTGGCGCCACCTGCTGTTAGGCAGGTATTATTTTTCAGATTAAAGGCTACTTTCTTCTACTATTTTTTCCCTTAGTTCAGTACCTTGTAACATTACAGAAAAACGAAAGCTAAAAATGCTGAAGCATTGTTTTAACATGTCAGAAAATATTCCTATTATGCTTTCTTTTTCCATCATAGGATATGCAGTGGAATAAGGAATAATGTAACAATCGGTAAAGGCTTCTGACAGAATGCGCGTCTGAACAAAACCTGACCTATAATTGATGTTCAAGTTCAATTATTCAGAAAATATACACCAGGTCTTCACAGCACAGTCTCACAATGCTTACTATGGACAATGGAGATATTCTTTGACTTTGTAAAGAGAACTGAAGGCAGATCTAGAAACCCAGCCATTGCAAAGTTTTCAAAGTCTGTACAGTAGTTCAAAAGTACTACTTCATCATGCATTTGAACATTTGAATCTAACTCATTTTGTGTGGTTATCAGACTCCCAGCTAATCCCTTGTTAGAGAACGAATCAGCTTATAGAGGTTAAAACTGGCATGATGAAACAGAATACAGTCTGCGCGAGTCGTATTGTAACTCTTCATGCCCAATGCCTATAAATTATTCAGTTCCTTTAGAGATAGGGTTTAAAAGATTAAACATTGAGGGGACTGGGTGTACAGAATGGCGCCTTTGGTGAACATCTGAAAAAAATCCAGACCTTTATTCTGTAAAATGGTACATTTATTTGTGTTTAAAAACCCTTCTTCTAACAGAAGGCAATCAAGACAGAGGAAGACATTCCACGTGTCATTACCAGAGCTGACTTTTATAGCTCACCATTCTACACCACATTTGGAACCTGTAGCCATAACAGAACCGAAAACATACATTGGATATTTACTAGTAGTATTAAACCATAGAAACTAAAGTATTTATGTTCCTTATTAAAAATACCTTTTATTGAACCTTTTTATTAGAAAACCCCTATCGATCAAATTATAGATAATAATAATCAATGTTAAATACACCATATATAGAGTTAAAACCTCTGGCAGGTTGTCAACAGGTGGGACAGTATGTGTCCTTCTTACTCACGGTTTGATGACACGGGACATACCCCAGTTGTCTTTCTTAGTCCAGGTTTATGAGAACAACATACATATCCCTACTTTGTCTCCGGATCTCGCCTGCCTACAGGCACCCGCCCGGAAAGGGGTGACCCCACCTCTCGATGGCTAAACCCTTTCTAGCCCCTGCAAGCCGTGTACCAGGATGGGCTCCCCAGAATACAGCGAAGTCACAGACAAGGAAAGCGACACTGACACCAGCTTACTAT
Organism: Bufo gargarizans; assembly: GCF_014858855.1. NCBI lineage: Eukaryota > Metazoa > Chordata > Amphibia > Anura > Bufonidae > Bufo > Bufo gargarizans. The sequence goes on from NC_058084.1 coordinate 185,069,699, forward strand.
GCAAGAACAGAAACTTTACTTAGACAACAAGTAATAACATAAGAACAATACAAGCATGCATAGAAAACGCTACAGTCATGTGAAAAAATTAGGACACCCTTTGAAAGCATGTGGTTTTTTGTAACATTTTTAATAAAAGGTTATTTCATCTCCGTTTCAACAATACAGAGAGATTAAAGTAATCCAACTAAACAAAGAAAACTGAAGAAAAGTCTTTTCAAGATCTTCTGTAAATGTCATTCTACAAAAATGCCTATTCTAACTGAGGAAAAAGATAGGACACCCTCACATGTATTCCCTCTTAAATTGGCTCAGATCTCACACAGGTATATCACACCAGGTGCACATAATTAGTAGATCGTTACTCTGCATGTTGAATGAGGCTTGCCCTATTTAAACCTCAGACATTTAGTTTGGTGTGCTCCTGACTGTTGAAGTGAGAGTGAGCACCATGGTGAGAGCAAAAGAGCTGTCAGAGGACTTCAGAAAAAAGATTGTAGCAGCCTATGAGTCTGGGAAGGGATTTAAAAAGATCTCAAAAGATTTTGAAATCAGCCATTCCACTGTCCGGAAGATAGTCTACAAGTGGAGGGCTTTCAAAACAACTGCCAACATGCCCAGGACTGGTCGCCCCAGCAAGTTCACCCCAAGAGCAGACCGCAAGATGCTAAAAGAGGTCTCCAAAAACCCTAAAGTGTCATCTCGAGAACTACAGCAGGCTCTGGCTACTGTTGATGTAGAAGTACATGCCTCTACAATCAGAAAGAGACTGTACAAGTTTAACTTGCATGGGAGGTGTGCAAGGAGGAAACCTTTGCTTTCCAAGAGAAACATCGAGGCCAGACTGACATTTGCCAGAGATAAAGTTGACAAAGACCAGGACTTCTGGAATAATGTTCTTTGGACAGATGAGTCCAAAATTGAATTATTTGGACACAACAGCAGAGGACATGTTTGGCGTAAACCAAACACAGCATTCCAAGAAAAGAACCTCATACCAACTGTGAAGCATGGAGGTGGAAGTGTCATGGTTTGGGGCTGCTTTGCTGCAGCAGGACCTGGTCAGCTCACCATCATAGAATCCACGATGAATTCTACTGTGTATCAGAAGGTGCTTGAAGAACATGTGAGACCATCAGTTAGAAAATTAAAGCTGAAGCGGAACTGGACCATGCAACATGACAATGACCCAAAACATACTAGTAAATCAACCAAAGATTGGCTGAAAAAGAAGAAATGGAGAGTCCTGGAATGGCCAAGTCAAAGTCCAGATTTGAATCCCATTGAGATGCTGTGGGGTGACTTGAAAAGGGCTGTACGTGCAAGAAACCCCTCAAACATCTCACAGCTGAAAAAGTTCTGCATTGAGGAGTGGGGTAAAATTTCCTCAGACCGATGTCGAAGACTGGTAGATGGCTACAAGAACCGTCTCACTGCAGTTATTTCAGCCAAAGGAGGTAACACTCGCTATTAGGGGCAAGGGTGTCCTATCTTTTTCCTCAGTTAGAATAGGCATTTTTGTAGAATGACATTTACAGAAGATCTTGAAAAGACTTTTCTTCAGTTTTCTTTGTTTAGTTGGATTACTTTAATCTCTCTGTATTGTTGAAACGGAGATGAAATAACCTTTTATTAAAAATGTTACAAAAAACCACATGCTTTCAAAGGGTGTCCTAATTTTTTCACATGACTGTATATCCCTGGACCCACAGTCAATGTCCCTGCCCACTGGACAGGCCTAGCCGATGGTGGACACAGCAGAGCCTGCAAGTCGTGCTGTGCCGCTACAGAGGACACCCCTAGCCGATGGCAAACTCAGCAGAGCCTGCAAGTCAATAACTGCGCTGCAGTCCAGTACAGTACAGTACAGCCTAGCAAAACAATCTAATCCTAACTAACTAATGCTAGGCCTAGGCTAGTCTCTGTATCTTCAGGCACCACACAATATAACAATTAGTAACCAGGTGTACTGACCTGCGTCCGTTCTGGGCCCGAGGATGCAGCCTACCAGGGATGGCCACCAACCTCTTATCAACCGTGCGGCCTTGCTTGATGATGAGGTCTTCTGTCCACACACTGAACTGGTCTTCCTGGGACAACCTCTCTTTCAGAAGAGCTGTATTCAGTCAGGGTATAACAGCTACTTTCCTTCTTCTGAGTGTCCATTAATTGCCAGACATCTGCAAGCCAGGATGAAATCAGATTCAGTCCCTCACAGCACAATCCTTCCACCATGCCAGATCAACACACTTCCTGGTTCACTCACAGGCAGCAGAATCAGTCATCAGCATGAGTCATCATCTGTTTAGCATATTTAAATCTCAGAGTGTGCTGCTGTAGCTGCAAAACAGTGGCCTCTAGTGCCCAGAATGCCAAATGCGAGTTTAAGTAAAGACATTATGCAGAAATAGCTGTTTCACAATCTCACACCCTAGCCCTGGTTGTTGTTCCAAAAAGCAAACGCTGATAAAGGTGAGTCCCAACACTGCATTTCCTCACTATTACCACTGGTTCCTCAGGGGACACTTCCCGGTATATGGGAGACCGACCGGCGGTAATTCAATGATCATGTCCTCCAGCCTGATATCTCCTCCAACGAGAGTCCCTATGGTTAGGGAGTATAACCTTATGCTCAGATGTGGGCTACTAGATCTAAGGCGTCTATATCTTGTCCCTCCAAACTCCTGCCCTCCACTTCCTGCCCCTATCCCCAACCCCCATATCCAGACATCTGTATGTGGTGATCATTAAACCCCTGCTCCTAATGGTGTCTATCATAGAGGTTACTTGCCAAGTTGGTAAGGACATCATCATGAAAGATTGCCCATGTAGTCAAACTGACAGATAAGAAACGCCGCAGTGGAACGCAAATGTGTTGTGTGGAGCTTACCCTCTGTGACATGAAGGGAATTTTTATACCCTTAGTGCCAACAGTGGGATGGACACAAAATATTTCAGAGTGTGTAGTACTATTGTGTATGTGTAAGTAATCAGCTATGAATGTGGCATTCTTCACATACCTTATGTGCTAGGCACAACAGATTTGGGTTTGCTATCTGTTTAATGCATAGAATGATCTTAATGTGAAAAAACAACTAAATAACTCTTCCATACACATAATTAATTTGTGATTTGTAAATTATAGGGATATACTGTACTGCCTTGTGATATACAACTTATGTGATTGGAGCTGGCAAAAGCAGCACAGGGCTCTTGTGCAGGAAAAGTATATGGGCCTGGGCCAGACACAAATCTCAGCGGGTCCTTATGCAAGAACAGCATACGGGCCTTTTTCTCCTAAGTAGCTCAGAAGACCACCTCCTACAATATAGCTGGACTTATACATTCAATAGCTGTCAGCCAAACGTTCCTTTGGCCAACAGCTATCTCTTCCGTCTCCCTCCCGGCTTTCCCGTACACATACTGTACATACACATTCGATATAGCTATGTGTATGCTATGAGGAGAGCAGAGGAAGACGCTGTCAACACTTCTGACAGCTAGTGTTTATCGCGAATATCGGCACTTTGAGAATTCGCGAAGATGTAGAATATAGAGCTATATATTCGTAATCGTGAATATTCTAGATTATTTTTTCATCAGTACTCACTGCTTCTTGCTTGTGGGCCAATGAGAAGGCTGCAATGTCTTTGCCTGAGCTTAGCAACATCCCTAGCAACCAATAGGAAAGTTGCCTACCCCTTACTTTATAAGAACCTCCCCAGCAGCCATTTTCTGCAGTTTTTTTGCAGTTCTGAGGGAGACAGCAGTGACATTACTGTGCTCTGTGCTTTCATCTGGATCCTATTCCTTATACAATTACATTAGATAGTTAGATAGTTAGCGTATATATATATAATACAGATAGTTAGTGGGAGATAGTCAGTGTAGGTTAGATAGTGATATAGTGTAGCTGCTGTCCATACATACATGCTACAGACATAGGGTTATGATGTCACAACAATACTTAGTGCACCAATCGGTAATATCTACTCAGACCTAATAAAATGGGAAGTTGCATGTATTGCACAAAAAATATGCGCATCATTAATTGCCGATTGTCCCAATCGTGAAAATAATGACTGGAGGTCACGAATTCTAGAATTCGCTAATTTATTGCAAATATTAGCGAAAAATTCATGAAATATAGCAAAAACTAATATTGCCTATGCTGCTCATCACTACTGACAGCGGGGTATAACACTAAAGGACTAAAGGATCTGGCTAAGATAACCATTTCAATGCCATTTATCATCTGTCAGAGGTGAATCAGGAGCTTATCATACATCCTAGTCTGTCAGCCGAACCTACTATTCTCGACAAAAGCATAATCTGTATGGCTAGCTTATGTCTATAAACAACCAGTAATTGTGAACTATGAAATTACCTGCTGTAAGTCCCTAACATGTAATCGAACAGACAGTGAAAAGCTACTTTTAAGGTGAAAGTGGGTCCTCTCTACCTGCTGGGCTCCTGTATAGCTGCATAAGTCTGCCCCATATGTGATCATGCACGTTTTCAGTTTCTGCTTATAAAGAAGAGCTGAAGATCCCTTACAGGAAACTTGGAGAATGTTAGGTGGTTCTTTTTGAGAATACTCCCCTTCCCCCATTTCAGCTATACCGATGGGTTACCCTATAAAGGTCTTTTTGTCTTTTTTCTTTCCCTTACAGATACTCAAAGCGGTTGTCTCACTTCAACAAATGGCATTTATCATATATAGAAAGTTAATACAAAGCACTTACTAATGTATTGTAATTGTCCATATTGCTTCCTTTGCTGGCTTGATTCATTTTTCCATCACATTATAAACTGTTCTTTTCCAGTTTTTTTTTCATTAAACCATAGACTTAAATGGGTGTGTTTGGTCCTCACGTACCAAAGTGGTGCGAGTCTCCATTATAATATTCTGTAGATATTCCACCAATAAAAATCTGCGGCTTATCTGTTCAACTTGAACAAACCCCAACAAATAACCTTTGGGCATTGTGCAGGAACCTGGAGGTGGAGAGGAAGAGAGTAGTAGTAATGGCATAGATGGTTTAGTAGAAGTGCTTCCTGAGGCTCTGAGTGAAAATGATGATGCAAACTAGAGATGAGCAAATCGAAGTTGACGAAGTGGAATTTGATCCAAATTCCAGGAAAAATTCGATTTGCACCAAATCCAAATTTCCTCACGCTTCGTGGTAACGAATTGCATTTTTTCCTAAAATTGCTGCTGCATGTGTGAGGAAATGGAGCAAGGAATTCTGAGAAAGCGGGATCACCCATAATGCCATGCATGCAGCCAATTAGCAGCCAGCACTGTGATGTCACACCCCTATAAATAGCCATTTTTAATCCTGCCATTTTCCAGTGTACTTAGTGCAGGGAGAGACGTCAGCAGGCACTTCCACCTTGCTGCACTGACTGGGGACCCAAATTGCCATTATACAGCTCTGTAATTTCAGCAAACCGTTCTTATTAGGGTGCAAGTGCTGTTTGATACAGGCATTAACAGGGTTTATTACAAGGAAATATTTATATATCTTATTTGCCCTTGTATGGTGCAGTTATATGCTCTAAAGCATTTTTTGGCTTGTATTAGTGGAGAAAAAAAGGGCTTATTAGTCGTTGTGTTGTGAAATGTGAAAATTACAGCCCTTTTTGTCATGTATTAGTGACAAAAGAAAAATATATATGCTATTCAGCGGTGCAGTTATATGTTCTAAAACTCTTTCTGTCGTATATTAGTGGCAAAAGTAAAATATATTTGCCGTTCAGCGGTGCAGTTTTATATTCTAAAGATCTTTGTCGTATATTAGTGGCAAAATAAAAATATATTTGCCATTCAGAGGTGCAGTTATATTTTCTAAAGCCCTTTTTGTCGTGTATTAGTGGCAAAATATAAATATATTTGCCGGTCAGCGGTGCAGTTTTATTTTCTAAAGCCCTTTTTTTCGAGTATTAGTGGCAAAATAAAAATATATTTGCCATTCAGAGGTGCAGTTATATTTTCTAAAGCCCTTTTTGTCGTGTATTAGTGGCAAAATAAAAATATATTTGCCGGTCAGCGGTGCAGTTTTATTTTCTAAAGCCCTTTTTTTCGAGTATTAGTGGCAAAATAAAAATATATTTGCCATTCAGAGGTGCAGTTATATTTTCTAAAGCCCTTTTTGTCGTGTATTAGTGGCAAAATAAAAATATATTTGCCGGTCAGCGGTGCAGTTTTATTTTCTAAAGCCCTTTTTTTCGAGTATTAGTGGCAAAATAAAAATATATTTGCCGTTCAGCAGTGCAGTTATATGTCCTAAAGCCCTTTTGTGGTGCGTATAAGTGGGAAAAAGGGCCTATCTGCCATTCAGCTGGGTAGTTATATGTTCTAAAGCCCTTTTTGTCATATATTAGTGGCAAAAGATAAATATATTTGCCCTTCAGTGGAGCAGTTATATATTCTAAAGCCCTTTTTGTCATGTATTAGTGACAAAATAAAAATATATTTGCCGTTCGGCAGGGCAGTTATATGTTCTAAAGCCTTCTGTGGTGTGTATTAATGGAAAAAAAAATAAGGGCCCATTTGCCATTCAGTGGTGCAGTTCTATGTTATAAAGCCCTTTTTGTTATGTAATAGTGGCAAAATAAAAATATATTTGCCGTTCCGCGGTGGAGTTATATCTTCTAAAGCCCTTTTTGTTGTGTATTAGTGGCCAAATATAAAAATATTTTCCATTCAGTGGCGCAGTTATACAGGTCCTTCTAAAAAAATTAGCATATTGTGATTAAGTTCATTATTTTCTGTAATGTACTGATAAACATTAGACTTTCATATATTTTAGATTCATTACACACCAACTGAAGTAGTTCAAGCCTTTTATTGTTTTAATATTGATGATTTTGGCATACAGCTCATGAAAACCCAAAATTTCCTATCTCAAAAAATTAGCATATTTCATCCGACCAATAAAAGAAAAGTGTTTTTAATACAAAAAAGTCAACCTTCAAATAATTATGTTCAGTTATGCACTCAATACTTGGTCGGGAATCCTTTCGCAGAAAGGACTGCTTCAATGCGGCGTGGCATGGAGGCAATCAGCCTGTGGTACTGCTGAGGTGTTATGGAGGCCCAGGATGCTTCGATAGCGGCCTTAAGCTCATCCAGAGTGTTGGGTCTTGCATCTCTCAACTTTCTCTTCCCAATATCCCACAGATTCTCAGGTCAGGAGAGTTGGCAGGGTAATACCATGGTCAGTAAACCATTTACCAGTGGTTTTGACACTGTGAGCAGGTGCCAGGTCGTGCTGAAAAATGAAATCTTCAGCTCCATAAAGCTTTTCAGCAGATGGAGGCATGAAGTGCTCCAAAATCTCCTGATAGCTAGCTGCATTGACCCTGCCCTTGATAAAACACAGTGGACCAACACCAGCAGCTGACATGGCACCCCAGACCATCACTGACTGTGGGTACTTGACACTGGACTTCAGGCATTTTGGCATTTCCCTCTCCCCAGTCTTCCTCCAGACTCTGGCACCTTGATTTCCGAATGACATGCAAAATTTGCTTTCATCCGAAAAAAGTACTTTGGACCACTGAGCAACAGTCCAGTGCTGCTTCTCTGTAGCCCAGGTCAGGCGCTTCTGCCGCTGTTTCTGGTTCAAAAGTGGCTTGACCTGGGGAATGCGGCACCTGTAGCCCATTTCCTGCACACGCCTGTACACGGTGGCTCTGGATGTTTCTACTCCAGACTCAGTCCACTGCTTCCGCAGGTCCCCCAAGGTCTGGAATCGGTCCTTCTCCACAATCTTCCTCAGGGTCCGGTCACCTCTTCTCGTTGTGCAGCGTTTTCTGCCACACTTTTTCCTTCCCACAGACTTCCCACTGAGGTGCCTTGATACAGCACTCTGGGAACAGCCTATTCGTTCAGAAATTTCTTTCTGTGTCTTACCCTCTTGCTTGAGGGTGTCAATGATGGCCTTCTGGACAGCAGTCAGGTCGGCAGTCTTACCCATGATTGCGGTTTTGAGTAATGAACCAGGCTGGGAGTTTTTAAAAGCCTCAGGAATCTTTTGCAGGTGTTTAGAGTTAATTAGTTGATTCAGATGATTAGGTTAATAGCTCGTTTAGAGAACCTTTTCATGATATGCTAATTTTTTTAGATAGGCATTTTGGCATTTCCCTCTCCCCAGTCTTCCTCCAGACTCTGGCACCTTGATTTCCGAATGACATGCAAAATTTGCTTTCATCCGAAAAAAGTACTTTGGACCACTGAGCAACAGTCCAGTGCTGCTTCTCTGTAGCCCAGGTCAGGCGCTTCTGCCGCTGTTTCTGGTTCAAAAGTGGCTTGACCTGGGGAATGCGGCACCTGTAGCCCATTTCCTGCACACGCCTGTACACGGTGGCTCTGGATGTTTCTACTCCAGACTCAGTCCACTGCTTCCGCAGGTCCCCCAAGGTCTGGAATCGGTCCTTCTCCACAATCTTCCTCAGGGTCCGGTCACCTCTTCTCGTTGTGCAGCGTTTTCTGCCACACTTTTTCCTTCCCACAGACTTCCCACTGAGGTGCCTTGATACAGCACTCTGGGAACAGCCTATTCGTTCAGAAATTTCTTTCTGTGTCTTACCCTCTTGCTTGAGGGTGTCAATGATGGCCTTCTGGACAGCAGTCAGGTCGGCAGTCTTACCCATGATTGCGGTTTTGAGTAATGAACCAGGCTGGGAGTTTTTAAAAGCCTCAGGAATCTTTTGCAGGTGTTTAGAGTTAATTAGTTGATTCAGATGATTAGGTTAATAGCTCGTTTAGAGAACCTTTTCATGATATGCTAATTTTTTTAGATAGGAATTTTGGGTTTTCCTGAGCTGTATGCCAAAATCATCAATATTAAAACAATAAAAGGCTTGAACTACTTCAGTTGGTGTGTAATGAATCTAAAATATATGAAAGTCTAATGTTTATCAGTACATTACAGAAAATAATGAACTTAATCACAATATGCTAATTTTTTTAGAAGGACCTGTATGTTCTAAAGCCTTTTGTGGCGTGTATAAGTGGAAAAAAATAAGGGCCTATTTACCATTCAGCGGTGCAGTTCTAAAGCCCTTTTTTGTGTGTATTAGTGGGGGGAAAAAGATCTTATTAGCAGTGTTTAACGAACCCGAACTGTAAAGTTTGCGTCTGTACCAAACTTTACGATTTATGGTACCCGGACACAAGCCGGAAGTTTGCAGTAAAAGTTTGGGTTTGAGTTTGGTGTTCGGGCATTTAATAGAGCTTGTTGAAAGTCTGCAGGGCAGCCAATCAACAAACTTTTAAGCTGTGTGCCCTTAGAAGCCATCACAGCCATGCCTACTAATGGCAAGGTTGTGATTGGCCGGTGCATCATGTGACCCAGCCTCTATATAAGCTGTATCACGTAGCACAGCTCATCATCTCTCAGTAGTGAAGGGACAGAAAGCAGGCAGCTGAAGTGAGGGACAGTGTTAGTGTGAATTTTTGTGGGTGAAATGCACCATTTTTGCACCCCTGACACAGAAAGCTCATCATAAATCTGGTTGTTAATTCTGTGGGTGACCTACAACAATTTTTTTTGTGGGTGCAATGCAACATTGTACTTTGTACCCCTGACACACAAATATATTAATGTTAGTTAGGTGCACGTCATATACCCATTTATTGCGTGAAGTACACCTGCACTGTATACGTGACAGGGAAATTGATATAGTTAATCCATGGATCTCTGGCTTTAGATAGAAAGTTACAAACTTGAATTGAAATTACTTGATGAAGTAACCCAGAAGGCACAAACTAATGCCCTTTATGCAGAATTTACTTGAAGACAAGGATAAAGAGAGAGAGAGAGATGCGTGAGGAATCCTCCCCAAACTAGAACTTGTGAAAGACTTACCATTATGATTCACTCAAATATTGATGTGTCAGTACTATTGGCGAATTTCAGCCAGGGATCCCAAATCTTGGTGTATTTAGCCATCGCAATCCCTGATTTTGCCCCCAATTCTTCTAGCCTGGCTATTTGATTTACCTTCCGTATCCAATGGGACAAGGAGGGCATTATTGTTTGTTTCCAGTAGAGTGTAATCATACTTTATTTTATTTTTTTAAGGTAGAGGTATTTGCAAAGGTCGGAATTAGGTTTAAAAATATTATCTTAAGTGTTAGTACCGGGAATCCCGGACATACCTTGTCTAGTACCATTTGTACCTGGCGCCAAAAGGAAGTTAACATGGTGCACTCCCACCACAAATATAGGTAGGAACCTGTCTCAGATTTACACCTCCAACAAGACACAGGTAGAAGGGGATTTATCACGTGCAATACCACTGGTGTTTTGTACCATCTGCTGACCTCACCTTTATGAGGTCTCCTGCATGGTAATACATCTAGATGGGCCACATGAGTTCCTGTATACAAGAGATTTCTCTACAGTAGAGAGCTTGACATTTAGTTCTTTTTCCCAGGCAGCTATATATTTGGGCTCCTGACAATCCTGCTGATGTGTTAACATCTTATAAATCTTGGATATCAATTTCGGTGTGGGAGTTCTGTGTGCAGCTAGTCTTTCAAATTCAAAGAAAGCGCTCTTTAGCATAGTTGTCATAACTTCATTTGGTATGCTTTTGAAATTGAAGAGCAGTTGGAAATAGATCAGCGAATCTATCCTAATCTGTGGGATTTTGGACTGTAAGGCCGCTAATTCCGGGAACATATCATCTGAGAGTGGGGCCTTAGTCAACAAAGGAGTACCGGTAGGTATGCACTTTCCCAACATAGCCCAAATGTCTGCCCCGCTATTTCCTGTTCTATCGGAACATGCAATTTAGTAGAGGGGGTTTTGTACCAATCTAGTGTCCTAGGTAATTGAACTGTTTTATAAAGGGTTAGTATGTCTGGAAAGCCTTATCCAGCTAGTTGTTTGGGTTTGGTCAGCGTGGATAAAGCTACCCTGTACATTCCTCTTGCACAGATGTATCTCAAGAAAATTCCCTAGAGTTTTGCAAAAAATTAGTTAGGTAGAAAAATAGCAAGGGTCTGTATTAAATATGATATTTTAGGTATTATCATCATTTTCAATAAGTTTACCCTACCTAACCAGGAGACATATGGGATTTTCCAAGAACTTATAATGTTTTCTATTTATCTAAGTAATGGAACATAGTTTAGGGAAAACCACTTATCGGGATCTGGAAATAACTGCAAGCCTAAGTACTTGATGAAGTTGTGTGACCACTGGAAGTTGGTGAGGTTTTTAGCTTTATGTATCATGTTTGGAGAGCAAGATACATTCATGGCCATCGATTTGGATGAATTTATTTTGAAACTTGATAAGTAATGGACCTCATCAAACAAGATGGACAACCGGGGAAGAGAGATATCTGGATTGGAAGTTATTATGAGCAGGTCATCTGCATATGCTGCTGGCTTATGACATTGGTCCCCTATTGTCACCCCTTTGATATCGGCCTGGTGTCTGATACTTTGTATGAGTGTTTTCATAGTGAGGACAACTAATAGGAGTGATAGGGGGCATCCTTCCCTAGTACCCTTAAAAATTTGAAATCTCCTGTCAAATGCCTTTTTTGCATCAGTAGAAAGTAACGCAACAGGTACCCGTTTAATCATTGCGTATTGAATGAGCTGTTGAATCCTCAGCATATTGTCTTTTCCCTCCCTACCTTTTATGAAACCCACCTGTTCCTGGTTTACCAAAAACGGAAGGAGATGTTTAAGCCTATTTGCCAGAACCTTAGCATACAACTTGACATCCACATTAAGTAGTGATGTATCGAAATGAATTGAGGTTTGTTATCAGCTCTTAAGTTGTATAGGGACGCATAGAACTTTTCAAATTGTTCTGCTATATCTTTTGTGTCGCAAACTAATTCACCTGTAGGGATGAGCGAACTCGAACTGTATAGTTCGGGTTCGTACCGAATTTTGGGGTGTCCGTGACACGGACCCGAACCCGGACATTTTCGTAAAAGTCCGGGTTCGGGTTCGGTGTTCGTCGCTTTCTTCGCGCTTTTGTGACGCTTTCTTGGCGCTTTTTGAAAGGCTGCAAAGCAGCCAATCAACAAGCGTCATACTACTTGCCCCAAGAGGCCATCACAGCCATGCCTACTATTGGCATGGCTGTGATTGGCCAGAGCACCATGTGACCCAGCCTCTATTTAAGCTGGAGTCACATAGCGCCGCCCGTCACTCTGCTCTGATTAGCGTAGGGAGAGGTTGCGGCTGCGACAGTAGGGCGAGATTAGGCAGATTAACTCCTCCAAAGGACTTGATTAACTGATCGATCTGCAGCTGTGGATCATTGAGCTGCTGATCCTCAATTGCTCACTGTTTTTAGGCTGCACAGACCGTTTGTCAGTCTCATTTTTCTGGGGTGATCGGCGGCCATTTTGTGTCTTGTGGTGCGCCAGCACAAGCTGCGACCAAGTGCATTTAACCCTCAATGGTGTGGTTGTTTTTTGGCTAAAGCCTACATCAGGGTGAAGCTGTCACACCAAGTGCATTTAACCAGCAATAGTCTGTTCATTTTTTGGCCATATACAAAATCAGGGGCAAGCTGCGCCTGTCACCAAGTGCATTTAACCCTCAATGGTGTGGTTGTTTTTTGGCTAAAGCCTACATCAGGGTGAAGCTGTCACACCAAGTGCATTTAACCAGCAATAGTCTGTTCATTTTTTGGCCATATACAAAATCAGGGGCAAGCTGCGCCTGTCACCAAGTGCATTTAACCCTCAATGGTGTGGTTGTTTTTTGGCTAAAGCCTACATCAGGGTGAAGCTGTCACACCAAGTGCATTTAACCAGCAATAGTCTGTTCATTTTTTGGCCATATACAAAATCAGGGGCAAGCTGCGCCTGTCACCAAGTGCATTTAACCCTCAATGGTGTGGTTGTTTTTTGGCTAAAGCCTACATCAGGGTGAAGCTGTCACACCAAGTGCATTTAACCAGCAATAGTCTGTTCATTTTTTGGCCATATCCCAGTCTAATTCTGTCACTAAATCCATACCGGTCACCCAGCGCCTAAATACTAGGCCTCAAATTTATATCCAGCTAAATCTGTCCCTAGTGCTGTAGCTGGGCGAGTTATTTAGTGTCCGTTCAAGCACATTTCTTGTTCTGGGTTGAAATACAATTCCCAATTTAGCAATTTCATAATTTAGTGGTTCCTGCTATATCAGAGCTCTTTGAAATCTATCCCAAAAAGGGTATATAATATTGAAGGTGCACATAGGGTCATTCAGAGTAACTTCACACACACCCGCTACTGTGTATTTCCAAGTCTAATTCTGTCACTAAATCCATACCGGTGACCCAGCGCCTAAATACTAGGCCTCAAATTTAATTCCCTCTAAATCTCTCGTTACCCACCGCTGTACTGTTGTTGCTGGGCAAGATATTTAGTGTCCGTCAAAGCACATTTTTTGTTCTGGGTTGAAGTACAATTCCCAATTTAGCAATTTCATAATTTAGTGGTTTCTGCTATATCAGAGCTATTTGAAATCTATCCCAAAAAGGGTATATAATATTGAAGGTGCACATAGGGTCATTCAGAATAACTTCACACACACCCGCTACTGTGTATTTCCAAGTCTAATTCTGTCACTAAACCCATACCTGTCACCCAGCGCCTAAATACTAGGCCTCAAATTTAAATCCCTCTAAATCTCTCGTTACCGTTGTCCTGTTGTAGCTGGGAAAGTTATTTAGTGCCCGTCAAAGCACATTTTTTGTTCTGGGTTGAAGTACAATTCCCAATTTAGCAATTTCATAATTTAGTGGTTCCTGCTATATCAGAGCTATTTGAAATCTATCCCAAAAAGGGTATATAATATTGAAGGTGCACATAGGGTCATTCAGAATAACTTCACACACACCCGCTACTGTGTATTTCCAAGTCTAATTCTGTCACTAAATCCATACCGGTGACCCAGCGCCTAAATACTAGGCCTCAAATTTAATTCCCTCTAAATCTCTCGTTACCCACCGCTGTACTGTTGTTGCTGGGCAAGATATTTAGTGTCCGTCAAAGCACATTTTTTGTTCTGGGTTGAAGTACAATTCCCAATTTAGCAATTTCATAATTTAGTGGTTTCTGCTATATCAGAGCTATTTGAAATCTATCCCTAAAAGGGTATATAATATTGAAGGTGCACATAGGGTCATTCAGAATAACTTCACACACACCCGCTACTGTGTATTTCCAAGTCTAATTCTGTCACTAAACCCATACCTGTCACCCAGCGCCTAAATACTAGGCCTCAAATTTAAATCCCTCTAAATCTCTCGTTACCCACCGCTGTACTGTTGTTGCTGGGCAAGATATTTAGTGTCCGTCAAAGCACATTTTTTGTTCTGGGTTGAAGTACAATTCCCAATTTAGCAATTTCATAATTTAGTGGTTTCTGCTATATCAGAGCTATTTGAAATCTATCCCTAAAAGGGTATATAATATTCAAGGTGCACATTGGGTCATTCAGAATAACTTCACACACACGCTTCTGTGCATTTCCAAGTCTAATTCTGTCACTAAATCCATACCGGTGACCCAGCGCCTAAATACTAGGCCTCAAATTTAAATCCCTCTAAATCTCTCGTTACCCACCGCTGTACTGTTGTTGCTGGGCAAGATATTTAGTGTCCGTCAAAGCACATTTTTTGTTCTGGGTTGAAGTACAATTCCCAATTTAGCAATTTCATAATTTAGTGGTTTCTGCTATATCAGAGCTATTTGAAATCTATCCCAAAAAGGGTATATAATATTGAAGGTGCACATAGGGTCATTCAGAATAACTTCACACACACCCGCTACTGTGTATTTCCAAGTCTAATTCTGTCACTAAACCCATACCTGTCACCCAGCGCCTAAATACTAGGCCTCAAATTTAAATCCCTCTAAATCTCTCGTTACCCACCGCTGTACTGTTGTTGCTGGGCAAGATATTTAGTGTCCGTCAAAGCACATTTTTTGTTCTGGGTTGAAGTACAATTCCCAATTTAGCAATTTCATAATTTAGTGGTTTCTGCTATATCAGAGCTATTTGAAATCTATCCCTAAAAGGGTATATAATATTCAAGGTGCACATTGGGTCATTCAGAATAACTTCACACACACGCTTCTGTGCATTTCCAAGTCTAATTCTGTCACTAAATCCATACCGGTGACCCAGCGCCTAAATACTAGGCCTCAAATTTAAATCCCTCTAAATCTCTCGTTACCCACCGCTGTACTGTTGTTGCTGGGCAAGATATTTAGTGTCCGTCAAAGCACATTTTTTGTTCTGGGTTGAAGTACAATTCCCAATTTAGCAATTTCATAATTTAGTGGTTTCTGCTATATCAGAGCTATTTGAAATCTATCCCTAAAAGGGTATATAATATTCAAGGTGCACATTGGGTCATTCAGAATAACTTCACACACACCCGCTACTGTGTATTTCCAAGTCTAATTCTGTCACTAAACCCATACCTGTCACCCAGCGCCTAAATACTAGGCCTCAAATTTATATCCTGCTAAATCTCTCGTTAACGCTGTCCTGTTGTGGCTGGGAAAGTTATTTAGTGTCCGTCAAAGCACATTTTTTGTTCTGGGTTGAAATACAATTCCCAATTTAGCAATTTAAAAATTTAGTGGTTTCTGCTGTATCAGAGCTATTTGAAATCTATCCCTAAAAGGGTATATAATATTCAAGGTGCACATAGGGTCATTCAGAATAACTTCACACACCCGCTACTGTGCATTTCCAAGTCTAATTCTGTCACTAAACCCATACCTGTCACCCAGCGCCTAAATACTAGGCCTCAAATTCATATCCAGCTAAATCTGTCGTTAGTGCTGTAGCTGGGCGAGTTATTTAGTGTCCGTTCAAGCACATTTCTTGTTCTGGGTTGAAATACAATTCCCAATTTAGCAATTTCATAATTTAGTGGTTTCTGCTATATCAGAGCTATTTGAAATCTATCCCTAAAAGGGTATATAATATTGAAGGTGCACATAGGGTCATTCAGAATAACTTCACACACACGCTACTGTGCATTTCCAAGTCTAATTCTGTCACTAAATCCATACCGGTCACCCAGCGCCTAAATACTAGGCCTCAAACGCAGCCGCCTGTCTACAGCCAATGTGGACAAGCTGACGTTCATAAAAATGAACCAGGCATGGATCCCACAGGATCTGTCCGTCCCTTGTCCAGATTAGACATTAACTACCTCCCCTTAACCATATATTATTGGACTCCAGGGCACTTCCTCATTCAATCCTATTTTTATTTTCATTTTACCATTATATTGCGAGGCTACCCAAAGTTGAATGAACCTCTCCTCTGTCTGGGTGCCGGGGCCTAAATATATGCCAATGGACTGTTCCAATGTTGGGTGACGTGAAGCCTGATTCTCTGCTATAACATGCAGACTGATTCTCTGCTGACATGAAGCCAGATCCTCTGTTACGGGACCTCTCTCCTCTGCCTGTGTGCTGGGCCTAAATTTATGAAAATGGACTCTTACAGTGGTGGGTGACGTGAAGCCTGATTCTCTGCTATGATATGAAGACTGATTCTCTGCTGACATGAAGCCAGATTGTCTGTTACGGGACCTCTCTCCTCTGCCTGGGTGCTGGGCCTAAATATATGCCAATGGACTGTTGCAGTGGTGGCTGACGTGAAGCCTCATTCTCTGCTATGACATGCAGACTGATTCTCTGCTGACATGAAGCCAGATTGTCTGTTACGGGACCTCTCTCCTCTGCCTGGGTGCTGGGTAGTGTTGAGCGCGAATATTCGAAAAGCAAATTTTTTTCGCGAATATCGCAACTTCGCGATTTCGCGAATATTTTGAATATAGTGCTATATATTCGTAAAAACGAATATTTGTTTTTTGTTTTTTCCCCCCCCCACAAAATTACAGTACACATATAATTGATTGTTTCCCAAAGGTCCAACAGCTCAGATCTTACTCACATTGCCTAGAAAGTGATTGAGGCGCGAATCTTCGTAAGGCGATGTTATTAGCGCACATGCGAATATCGGCACGTCCCAGAACAGAGGCAAAGGGCTTTGCATTCATACATTAGTGAATTGAGTTGCGAATCTTCGTAAGGCGATTTTATTAGCGCACATGCGAATATCGGCACGTCCCAGAACAGAGGCAAAGGGCTTTGCATTCATACATTAGTGAATTGAGTTGCGAATCTTCGTAAGGCGATTTTATTAGCGCACATGCGAATATCGGCACGTCCCAGAACAGAGGCAAAGGGCTTTGCATTCATACATTAGTGAATTGAGTTGCGAATCTTCGTAAGGCGAGTTTATTAGCGCACATGCGAATATCGGCACGTCCCAGAACAGAGGCAAAGGGCTTTGCATTCATACATTAGTGAATTGAGTTGCGAATCTTCGTAAGGCGATTTTATTAGCGCACATGCGAATATCGGCACGTCCCAGAACAGAGGCAAAGGGCTTTGCATTCATACATTAGTGAATTGAGTTGCGAATCTTCGTAAGGCGAGTTTATTAGCGCACATGCGAATATCGGCACGTCCCAGAACAGAGGCAAAGGGCTTTGCATTCATACATTAGTGAATTGAGTTGCGAATCTTCGTAAGGCGATTTTATTAGCGCACATGCGAATATCTACACTTGTCCCAGAACAGAGGCAAAGGGCTTTGCATTCATACATTAGTGATTGAATTGAGCTGCGAATCTTCGTAAGGCGATTTTATTAACGCAAATGCAAATATCTACACTTGTCCCCAGAACAGAGAGGCAAAGGCCTGTGCATTCATATAGTATAGCACCATATTCGCGAATACGTAGAACTTCGTAAAATTCGATTTACGAATATTCGTATTTTTTATTTTACTTTCCACCTTACAGATTACATTGATCTGTACTCTGTCAACTACTGTCATCACCCCCCACTGTATCTCGATTGATTCCCAAAAGTCTCACATTCCCTAGAAAGTGATTGAGGTGCGAATCTTCGTAAGGCGATTTTATTAGCGCACATGCGAATATCTACACTTGTCCCAGAACAGAGGCAAAGGGCATTGCATTCATACATTAGTGATTGAATTGAGTTGCGAATCTTCGTAAGGCGATTTCATTAGCGCACATGTGAATTTTGCATAGCATATGTATTATGCGATAATTCGAATTATCGCATATGCGAAATAATAACGAATTTGAATAATCGCGAATATTTTAAGAATATTCTTTTGAATATTCACAAAATTTCGCGAATTCGAATATGGGACATGCCGCTCAACACTAGTGCTGGGCCTAAATTTATGACAATGGACTGTTGCAGTGGTGGCTGACGTGAAGCCTCATTCTCTGCTATGACATGCAGACTGATTCTCTCTCTGCTGACATGAAGCCAGATTCTCTGTTACGGGACCTCTCTCCTCTGCCTGTGTGTGTGCTGGGCCTAAATATATGCCAATGGACTGTTGCAGTGGTGGCTGACGTGAAGCCTCATTCTCTGCTATGACATGCAGACTAATTCTCTGCTGACATGAAGACAGATTCTCTGTTACGGGACCTCTCTCCTCTGCCTGGGTGCCGGGGCCTAAATATCTGAGAATGGACTGTTCCAGTGGTGGGTGACGGGAAGCCAGATTCTCTGCTATGGAACCTCTCTCCAATTGATTTTGGTTAATTTTTATTTATTTAATTTTTATTTTAATTCATTTCCCTATCCACATTTGTTTGCAGGGGATTTACCTACATGTTGCTGCCTTTTGCAGCCCTCTAGCTCTTTCCTGGGCTGTTTTACAGCCTTTTTAGTGCCGAAAAGTTCGGGTCCCCATTGACTTCAATGGGGTTCGGGTTCGGGACGAAGTTCGGATCGGGTTCGGATCCCGAACCCGAACATTTCCGGGATGTTCGGCCGAACTTCTCGAACCCGAACATCCAGGTGTTCGCTCAACTCTATTCACCTGTCGAGTTCTTAATCTCTCTAATAAACATTTGGGCCTGTCTACGCTTCGCCATAAGAGCCATTAATCTAGAGCCTCTATTACAATGAATGAATATTTTATGCTTGGCACACAGATACGCCCTCTCAGGTTTTTGATTCATTATTTGACTACATTTTTCTCTCTGAATTGTAAGTTCGGAAAACACTTGCTGCGCTAGAGAATATTTATGTTGTTGTTCAAATTTTGAGATATTTTTCAGGGTCTCTTCTACCTCATTTTTTAAGATATGTTCCCAGGGCACAAGGAATTAAAAAACGGCACTCCAATTTTCTTTGCTCAAAAGGATTTATTGGTCACTCATGTGATGCGCGTTTCGACACTCACAGGTGTCTTTTTCAAACAGAAATTGAGCAGCAGTATATGTGAAAGCACAAACAAACTTAAATAGCCCACCCATGGTCATGTGATGATATCACACTGCCAATGGTTATGTGATGATGACATCATGTTGCCGGGGAGACATGTCAACAACAGTATAAGTAGACATCTCTTGTTTATTCTTCACAGAGATGACGTCCTGAAGGATAAGTTTCAATTGCACTGCAAAGAGAACAATGTTGCAAAAAAGAAACATATATTATATGCACATCCATGATCCTTGATGTATTGTAACAAATTTACCCAATGAATTTAAATAGCCCGCCCATGGTCATGTGCCCATGGTCATGTGATGATGATATCACGTTGCCGGGGAGACATATCAACAACAGTGTAAATAGACGCCTCTTGTTTAGTCTTCGCAGAGATGACGTCCTAAAGGGTAAGATACAATTGCACTGCAGAAAAAACTGTGTTGCAAAAAGGGACATATATTATATACACATCCATGATTCCTGGTGTATTTTGACAAATGTGCTAATTACTGACAATCGCAACATAGTGCGGCCAGGAGGGAGAGAGGTAAGACATGTAAAAAAGGAAGGATCTTACAGGAAGCTATTAATGGCGTAATCCTGATTTAACCCCTTAGGAGCCAATGTCTATAAACGATGGATCCAAAAAGCTTTGCGTCTAAGTAATATTTCTGTCCGATTCCCACCCCGTCTAGGTAGACTAACTTCTTCAAGGATCTGAAAGCGAAGTTGTGAGACATTGTGTTGTTGTTGATCAAAATGTTGGGGAATTAGGAGTAGTAAATTCTTATTGCGCATGGTGGATTTGTGCTTCCCAAAGCGATCCTTCATGCGCATGGTGGTTTCACCCACGTAACAGAGACCGCAGGGGCACTTCAACAGTTAGACAACAAACGTGCTGTCACATGTGAAGTGTCCCTTAATGGGAATTTGTTCACCTGTGTGGGGGTGTGAGATATATGCCCCTCTAATGACACTTGAGCAATGGATACAGTTGAGGCATGGGAAGGTGCCCTTTTTGACAGTAGGTACTCTGTTCTCACATTACATTAAGCAGTTCTCACAGGCGATATAATTGACTAGTTGCTCTTCTTATATAGCATACGGACAGACAACTGGTGTGCTCACTCACCATTAGAGGTAAAGATATCTGCCTCAGGCCAAAATAATCATATGAGGGTTAATTAGACCAATACATTTCCAGTCTGAAAAAAAATCAAAGTATTCCAAACTTCCACTTGACTGATATATTGGCTGATATGCAAGGAGGTAGGCCCAGAGCCTGTGGTCTATGCAGATCCTGAGTCTCTCAGACTAATAGATCCCAAAAAACTGGGGCACCTGAAATGTGAAATGTGGAAAAGCTTTGTCAGCACACCACAACAACCAGCACCACCAGCTGATATGGAACGTCTTAGCAGGAGGAAGCATTTCAGCAACATGGTGGAACAGTACATGTGCATACACCTACACATACTGACTAATGGGTCTGCCCCATTAAACTTCTGGGTCTCCAAATTTGGCACATGTCCTGAGCTTATCCTTCACGCCTTGGAGATGCTGGCCTGCCCTGCGGCCAGTGTATTGTCTGAACGTGTGTTTAGCATGGTATGGGGGGGTGATCACAGACAAACGTATCCGTCTGTCCACAGCCAATGTGGACAAGCTTACGTAACCTGGCATCGATCCCACAGAACTTTTCCGTACCTTGTGCATAATAGACAAGTATACCGGCCGCACCCAGCCATTGTTATACTCCAGCGCACTTTCTCTTTGTTTTCTTTTTTATATTTCCCAATGTCTTCCCAAATTTATAAAAAATACAGTACAGACCAAAAGTTTGGACACACCTTCTCATTCAAAGAGTTTTCTTTATTTTCATGACTATGAAAATAGTAGATTCACACTGAAGGCCACCGTGTCTTTGTGTGACGCAGAAAAGGTGAACGGATGGACTCTACATGCCTGGTGGCTACTTTGAAGAACCTAGAATATGACATATTTTCAGTTGTTTCAAACTTTTTTGTTATGTAAATAATTTCACATGTGTTAATTTATAGTTTTGATGCCTTCAGTGTGAATCTACAATTTTCATAGTCATGAAAATAAAGAAAACTCTTTGAATGAGAAGGTGTGTCCAAACTTTTGGTCTGTACTGTAAATAAATAAAAAAAACTACAAAAATAGTGTTGGCGACCACCTCCTGCTCTACTACCGTTTCCACCTACACCGCGAAGTCCACCGCCTCCTCAACCTCCTACTCCACTTTGACCTCCGTCTCCTAGTTCAAGATCATTATAATAATTTATTTTTTTTATTCTATGTTATTTGAATTAATTTCTGTGATGAATACCACCCCTCGTGCCTGCTGACGTCAACCACGTCGAGCTCACGAGACCCGGTATGATCACAGGGTTTACCAAAAACGTGAAGTTACGCCCTCCAGAGGAGCACGTAAGGTCAGGCTGGTATAGTTTACACACACACCTCCTGTCCACGCGGGCACAGAGAGGCAACAAGCTGGAAGAGCCTTTTCACTGCCACAGTGAAAACAGCCCACACTCAGCCCGGGTAACTGCCACCAGTTTCTCGTTTGATATAAGCCCGGTCCGCTAACGGGATTATATAGGGTCAGAAACCAACCCGCGGTAGCTTATAACTAGGCCAAAACATGGACGTGGGGATTCGTGATCGAGATACAAGATAGCACAAGATTAAATTATAGATTTAATCGCTGTAAGAGCACACTAGATATGACACAATATACACAGACAATATATACAGTGGTCTGAGATTACAGATACAGATTATATGGGTACAACAGGGTGAAGCTGTGTAAAAGTAAGTTACCAAGTATGATGAAAGTTCCTTGTGATGTCCTGAGCTGGAGGCCACACGAAGGGCTGTGATCTCCTGCTATTTCCTGGGTCCCTCTAAACACATATGTAGGATGTGACCCCTCTTCAGAGAAAGACCGCGCCTACTTGCTGGCACCAGGCTTTTAACCTGTAGCCGGCCCATCCCCTCCCTGCCTCAGGGAGGGGTCAACTCCCCCTCTTCTGGGCTGACGGTGAATGACCCACAAAACCCTTTAGGGTTCATAGCTCCAGACCAGAGGGTCACAGGGAGATGGTTCTGGGACTAATGGACCTGCCTGGGTTCCGGCTACAAGTAGAGCCCAAACCTGGTACCGGTAGGTGGTTTCTATGGGGAGATATGGGTATCTCCCTACCCCGACTGGGTACGAGTAAACCAAGACCATGGGACCGTACCTCGTGGCCACCGGGACACAAATATGTATCCGGTTTGCGCCTGCGATGGCCGGGCGCTTCATAATTCCTTATGAGAGATAGGTGCCAATATGTCTGGGGAGTCTCATTGATCCGGGCAAGAGCAGATACCCCCTGCTGAGAGTTTTCCTGCCGGATTCGGGTGGCTCCAAACTGCTGCCTGGAGGTGTGAACTTCTCCTTGAAGCTTGGACCCCCTGGGGCGTCTTCCTGGCCCACTGACACTCAGATGGCTGGGGGGGGGGGTGGAAACTTATTTTGCATATACACTGAATCCTGCCAAGAGGTGCATCAAATTACAATCAGGGCTGGGGGCTTTGAAGCAGGGAAATCCTGTGGATTTCCCTACCTCTGCTGTCTGTCAGCAAATGGGGGGTGTGAGGACATGGCTGACAGTAAATATTAATCCATATTCCTCACAATTTCCCTATCCATATTTATTTGCATGGCAATTGACCTGCTCTTACCCCTATTTTGCTTCCTTTTGCAGCCCTCTAGCCCTTTCCATGACATTTTTTAGAGCCATTTTAGTGCCCAAAGTTCGGGTCCCCATTGACTTCAATGGGGTTCGGGTTTGTGTCAATTTCGGGTGCCGAACCCGAACTTTGCGGCGAAGGTATGGTATAACATTATGTCATACAGAGAAGTGTCAGGTTCTGCACAGGGGAGTGGCAGAAGCCTAAATGTTTCTGGTGCAGGCACAGGTCGCAGCAGAGTAAGGGGCCGTGGCAGCAGGGGTCTCTTTGAAAGGCCTGAGCTCCCAGTGTCAGCTAGCGGTTGTGTCTTGACCAGCAACCCAGCGGTTCTTGAATGGTTGACTCGGTCATTCACTTTGTCGGAAGTGACATGAGACACGATTCGGTGGGTTCGTCAGACACAACCCTTAGTTGGCATGGCCCGGGAGCAGGCCCTGTGCCCTCACCTGTCTCCGCCTGCCTCTGTCCTTTTCTGTTCCCTCAGCCAGAGAAGTATTCTCTGCTGTGGGCTCAGCCCCACTATACAGCGAGGACGAGCTACTAGAGGACAGTCAGCAGCTACTGGCCAGCCAAGATGTGGAGGAGACATCCGCCGCTTCGTCCGCTAGTAGTGATGAGGAGAGTAGCGTTGGAGCTGGTGTTGCAAGCCGTGAGGCTCTGGACCCGGAGATCGTTAAGAAGGACATCAGTGACATGCAGACAGTACTCGATGATGATGATGTAGCTATTCGCATTTCGGAGCCGGGTGAATTAGCCCGTGAGGCAGTGGTGGAGCCAGCAAGTTGCTAGCGTGGCCGGGAGTCAGCAGGGTGGAAGCAGTGGGAGGTCAGTAGCCAAACATGCTCAGGGTAGACCACTCGCTTCGCAGGAGCCTACCTGCCTGGGATGTAGCAGTGCACGGGTTCACAGAGACAGCGGTGGTAGCAGTCAGTCAGTGCGTAGTGTTGAAGGTAAAATCACGTACTCGGCGGTGTGGCAATTTCTTTTTAAAGCCGCCGGAAGAAGTGAACATGGCTATAGGTATAATCTGTGGGCAGAAGGTGAAAAGTAGCCAGTGTGCCAATGTTGGCACCACGGCCCTGCATCAACATATGCAGTGTCACCATAAAGTAGCCTAAGACAACCGTGGCTCCGATGTAGTAGTCCAGCCTGCCGCAGCAACCACTGTATCACCCAGTGGCACGCAGCCGATTTCAGGCAGCCGAAGGGAGCTGTCGGTCCTTTCCACCATCTACCGGTCCTGATGCTCCTGGTCCTCGTCCTCCTACTCCTCGTCACTCATTCCATCAGCAATCGATCACCGAAGCAATTTCCAAGAGACAACAGTATGCGTGCACTCATCCAATGGCGCAGAAGCTGAACATGCTCCTGGCCAAGTATCTGGTGCTGCAATCCCTCCCTTTCCAAGAGGTGGACTCTGCAACTTTCAGAGAACAGGTGGCTTATGCCGAGCTGAAGTGAAGAGTCCAAAGCCATCATTTTTTTGCCAAAAAGGCAGTACCAGCCCTGCACACACAGAAGGACAGAAGGTTAAGCCAGTCCTTGAGCCTGTCGGTTTCTGCCAAAGTGCATGGCAGCGCCGACGTGTGGAGCTATAACTATGGTCAGGGACAATACATGTCCTTTACGGCCCACTGGGTGAATGTAGTTCCTGCACAGCCACACCAGAAACTTGGCCAGGTGATGCCGCTTCCCCCTCCGCATTCTCACGCCGTTGGTTCTGCGACAATGTCTGCCTCTGCCTCCTCATACTCCACCATGTCCTCAGCCTCCAGTGCAGGGACATTCACAGTGCCCCTCCAGCATACCACATGTGCAGGGCATGGCGGTGTCACGCTGTTCTGCACCTCATTTGCCTGGGCGAATGGAGTCACACAGGGAAGGAACTGCTCCGTGACTTTCATCCCCGACAATTGAAAACCGTAACCAAAAACAGGAAGAACATGTTGTCAGCACTGCATCAAGGAGTGCTGAGCAATGTGCCCTGCATGGCACATGTGTTCAATCTGTTTATTAAGCGGTTCCTGAAGTCTTCCACCTATCTGCAAGACATGCAAAAAATATTCAGGAAACTTTGCAGGCACTTCAGCCTTTTGCTCAGGTCCTTTGAGGAGGCCACGCTATTTGTCAGTTGCTAGGACTACGGGATGAACAATGTCATTCCACTGCTTCATGTCCTGGAACAGATGCTGGTAAATCTGGATGGTCAGGGGACTATAGACGTGGTGCCTAGATCTCACGGCCACATGAACCCTGTGGGGGCTGAACTGGAGGAGGAGGAGGACATTGGAGCACAAGCATTGTGTAGCGAAATGGGTGGTTTTTATACACAGGTGACAGGAGAGGAGGAGCAGCCAGTGGAGCTACAGGGTGATGAGGAAGATGAGGCAGAGGACTCCGACACATCATGGCAGTATGCAGTGGAGATGGAGGCAGGGAGTCCCTCCAAGTCGCTTGCACAATTGGCCCGATGCAGCTCACTTGCTTGCGTAGTGACATCCGAATTGTCACCATTCGGCAGAGGGATGACTTCTGTCTCTTCACCTTGTTGGACCCTTGCTACCGGTCCAAAATGGGGGCCTTTTTTACATCCGCTGAGAGGGAGGACAAACTGAACTACTATAGAGACATCCTATGTAGTTAGTTGGCCGCTGCCTATCTGCGCCATCATCCATCCTCTCGCAGGTCTGACGGTGTGGCCCTCTGCACTCACGTTCTAGTGCCATGGCTGCTGGGGAGGGTTGTGGTGGCAGGAGCAGTACCAGCTCCATTAGCAGCAGCCTGAGTCTAGAGTTGCTGATGAGCAGCTTTCTTTACCCGCATAGTAAAGAAACTACTCACCAGTAGCCCGACATAGAGCAGGACCTGAACCAGCAGGTTGTGGCATACTTGGAGTGCACCCTGTCAGCCATCATTTAAGATCCGCTGGACTACTGGGCATCCAAACTGGATTTGTCACCCTCAACTGGCCTAGTTTGCCCTGGAAAAGCTGTACTGCCCAGCCAGTATTGTGGCATCAGAGTGGGTGTTTAGTGCGGCGAGTTCCATAGTTACCCCAAGAAGAACTCGCTTGTCCACCCAAAATGTGGAGAGACTGACCTTTGTCAAGATGAATCAGGCATGGATCAGCCAGGATTTCCACCCACCAATGCTTGATGCATCAGACTAGATCATCCTTGGAGTCACACCAACACTTTGACAAAAGAGACCGGTTTCTTCAGGCTACCTGCCTCAGCTACTATTCTGATGCTACTACCCGCCTGATGCCACACATCTGATGCCAAGTGCTCCTTCTTTCACCCACCATCTTCAGCTGGTACTGGTATTGTCACCCACCTCCCCACTCTGTCACTGGGTCACTCTGTGGTCTCCTGATGCTGCTGCCACCTCCACATTATGTCACCTTGCCACTCTGTGGTCTCCTCGTGCTGCTGCTACCTTCACACTATGTCACCTTGCCACTCTGTGGCCTCCTGATACTGCCGCCACCTCCACACTGTCATAGTGCCACTCTGCGGCCTCCTCTTGATGCTGCTGCCGCCACCTCCACACTTTCATTGCGCTACTCTGTGGTCTCCTCCTGATGCTGCTGCTGCCGCCACCTCCACACTCTATCATTGTGCCACTCTGTGACCTCCTGACGCTGCTGCCACCTCCACTTTGTCATTGTGCCACCCTGTGGCATTCTCCTGATGCTGCTGCCGCCATCTCCACACTGTCATTGCGCCACTCTGTGGCCTCCTCCTGATGCTGCTGCCACCACCTCCACAATCTATCATTGTGCCACTCTGTGGCCTCCTGATGCCCCTGATGCCACCTCCACACTATGTCACCTTGCCACTCTGTGGTCTCCTCATTCTGCTGCTACCTCCACACTATGTCACCTTGCCACTCTGTGGCCTCCTCCTGATGCTGCTGCCGCCACCTCCACTCTGTCACTGCACCATTCTATGGCCTCTTCCTGATGCTGCTGCTGCCGCCACCTCCACACTCTATCATTATGCCACTCTGTGGGCTCTTGGTGCTGCTGCTGCCACCTCCACACTGTCATTGTGCCACTCTGTGGACTCCTCATGCTGCTGCCACCTCCACACTATATCACTTTGCCACTCTGTGGTCTCCTCATGCTGATGCCACCTCCCTATGTCACCTTGCCACTCTGTGGTCTTCTGATGCTGCTGCCGCCTCCATACTATGTCACCGGGTCACTCTGTGATCTCCTGATGCTGCTGCCACCTCCACACTGTCATTGGGCCACACTGCGGTATCCTCATGCTGCTTACACCTCACTATGTCATAGTGCCACTCTTTGGAATTCTCATGCTTTTCCCACCCTCCCCACTTCATGACTCGGCCACTATTTTGCCTTTTGGCCTGGCTGACATCATCATTTATTTGAGCCTTCTTCTGATCTGACAAGAGCTCCTGTATGTGTAGCAGCTGTAAGGCCTGTATGGTCCCATTAGAATTGGCTTGTGATTTGGTAGCCAAAAGTAGGAGTGGTTACAAAACACAGAAGACATGCAAATATTCCATTCATGTGTCATCTCTGTTTTGGATCCACTCCTGTTTTTTTTTTTTACTTTGCCAATACTGATGAATTACTGACCAAATGCTAACCAAGTGAAGGCGGATGCTCAACAGACAGGATCCGTTTTTTAGGGGTTATTGTTCTGACGGATCAGCGAAAGGGCAAAATAATCAGTGATGTCAACACAAACTTACTGCGGACACCCTCTCCACTCTGTTGGGGGGGCTCTACTTTTATAAGCGTTTAATAGAACAGGTTCTGTAGACTTCTATGTGGAATCAGCTGACGATGGTGTAAAAGGAGTGTGCTTCTTCTTGGCGCTAACATTGACCTGTAAGGCTGAGTTAAAACTTGAGTTATTTGGTCAGTTTTGGCTCTGTTACTGCCCAAATATGTGAAGTGTGCAGTGATTCTGAGAGCGACGCCTGTCATCTGCATGTCATACTGACTCACAGTATTATTTCACTACCAGAACAGACTCTCTATGTGTGTTACTGAAAGGCACAGTGTTCCACACCACTATAAAGGCTTTCTGTAGCCAGGAAATAGATGTTTAACGAGATATGCCAAGAATAAATTCGGATCAAAAAATTGTAGGCAGTTACCTTCTCAGACAAATGCTCTGCAATCCTCTTGGTGACTGCAAAACATTTTGCTATATCTCTTTCTCTTGAGAGCTGGCATATAAACAATGTGTAATCTGCAGGATAGGAGGATTCCCCCTAGTCTCTGCTCTTAGGTGTTCACTAGAGTTGAGCGAACACCTGGATGTTCGGGTTCGAGAAGTTCGGCCGAACATCCCGGAAATGTTCGGGTTCGGGATCCGAACCCGATCCGAACTTCGTCCCGAACCCGAACCCCATTGAAGTCAATGGGGACCCGAACTTTTCGGCACTAAAACGGCTGTAAAACAGCCCAGGAAAGGGCTAGAGGGCTGCAAAAGGCAGCAACATGTAGGTAAATCCCCTGCAAACAAATGTGGATAGGGAAATTAATTAAAATAAAAATTAAATAAATAAAAATTAACCAAAATCAATTGGAGAGAGGTTCCATAGCAGAGAATCTGGCTTCCCGTCACCCACCACTGGAACAGTCCATTCTCAGATATTTAGGCCCCGGCACCCAGGCAGAGGAGAGAGGTCCCGTAACAGACAATCTGGCTTCATGTCAGCAGAGAATCAGTCTTCATGTCATAGCAGAGAATGAGGCTTCACGTCACCCACCATGTCCGACCATGTCCACGACCATGTCCACGTCCGCGTCCCTTACTAGATGTTTTTCTCATTGTTATGGTTCACCACAACAACAAATATATTATTTGGCCCAATGTATTGTATTCAAATTCAGCGGGATATAAATTTGAGGCCTAGTATTTAGGCGCTGGGTGACCGGTATGGATTTAGTGACAGAATTAGACTTGGAAATGCACAGAAGCGTGTGTGTGAAGTTATTCTGAATGACCCAATGTGCACCTTGAATATTATATACCCTTTTTGGGATAGATTTCAAATAGCTCTGATATAGCAGGAACCACTAAATTATGAAATTGCTAAATTGGGAATTGTACTTCAACCCAGAACAAAAAATGTGCTTTGACGGGCACTAAATAACTTTCCCAGCTACAACAGTACAGCGGTAACGAGAGATTTAGAGGGATTTAAATTTGAGGCCTAGTATTTAGGCGCTGGGTGACAGGTATGGGTTTAGTGACAGAATTAGACTTGGAAATACACAGTAGCGGGTGTGTGTGAAGTTATTCTGAATGACCCAATGTGCACCTTCAATATTATATACCCTTTTTGGGATAGATTTCAAATAGCTCTGATATAGCAGGAACCACTAAATTATGAAATTGCTAAATTGGGAATTGTACTTCAACCCAGAACAAAAAATGTGCTTTGACGGACACTAAATATCTTGCCCAGCAACAACAGTACAGCGGTGGGTAACGAGAGATTTAGAGGGATTTAAATTTGAGGCCTAGTATTTAGGCGCTGGGTGACAGGTATGGGTTTAGTGACAGAATTAGACTTGGAAATACACAGTAGCGGGTGTGTGTGAAGTTATTCTGAATGACCCAATGTGCACCTTCAATATTATATACCCTTTTTGGGATAGATTTCAAATAGCTCTGATATAGCAGGAACCACTAAATTATGAAATTGCTAAATTGGGAATTGTACTTCAACCCAGAACAAAAAATGTGCTTTGACGGACACTAAATATCTTGCCCAGCAACAACAGTACAGCGGTGGGTAACGAGAGATTTAGAGGGATTTAAATTTGAGGCCTAGTATTTAGGCGCTGGGTCACCGGTATGGATTTAGTGACAGAATTAGACTTGGAAATGCACAGAAGCGTGTGTGTGAAGTTATTCTGAATGACCCTATGTGCACCTTCAATATTATATACCCTTTTAGGGATAGATTTCAAATAGCTCTGATATAGCAGAAACCACTAAATTATGAAATTGCTAAATTGGGAATTGTACTTCAACCCAGAACAAAAAATGTGCTTTGACGGACACTAAATATCTTGCCCAGCAACAACAGTACAGCGGTGGGTAACGAGAGATTTAGAGGGATTTAAATTTGAGGCCTAGTATTTAGGCGCTGGGTCACCGGTATGGATTTAGTGACAGAATTAGACTTGGAAATGCACAGAAGCGTGTGTGTGAAGTTATTCTGAATGACCCTATGTGCACCTTCAATATTATATACCCTTTTAGGGATAGATTTCAAATAGCTCTGATATAGCAGAAACCACTAAATTATGAAATTGCTAAATTGGGAATTGTACTTCAACCCAGAACAAAAAATGTGCTTTGACGGACACTAAATATCTTGCCCAGCAACAACAGTACAGTGGTGGGTAACGAGAGATTTAGAGGGATTTAAATTTGAGGCCTAGTATTTAGGCGCTGGGTCACCGGTATGGATTTAGTGACAGAATTAGACTTGGAAATGCACAGAAGCGTGTGTGTGAAGTTATTCTGAATGACCCTATGTGCACCTTCAATATTATATACCCTTTTAGGGATAGATTTCAAATAGCTCTGATATAGCAGAAACCACTAAATTATGAAATTGCTAAATTGGGAATTGTACTTCAACCCAGAACAAAAAATGTGCTTTGACGGACACTAAATATCTTGCCCAGCAACAACAGTACAGCGGTGGGTAACGAGAGATTTAGAGGGATTTAAATTTGAGGCCTAGTATTTAGGCGCTGGGTCACCGGTATGGATTTAGTGACAGAATTAGACTTGGAAATGCACAGAAGCGTGTGTGTGAAGTTATTCTGAATGACCCTATGTGCACCTTCAATATTATATACCCTTTTAGGGATAGATTTCAAATAGCTCTGATATAGCAGAAACCACTAAATTATGAAATTGCTAAATTGGGAATTGTACTTCAACCCAGAACAAAAAATGTGCTTTGACGGACACTAAATATCTTGCCCAGCAACAACAGTACAGTGGTGGGTAACGAGAGATTTAGAGGGATTTAAATTTGAGGCCTAGTATTTAGGCGCTGGGTCACCGGTATGGATTTAGTGACAGAATTAGACTTGGAAATGCACAGAAGCGTGTGTGTGAAGTTATTCTGAATGACCCTATGTGCACCTTCAATATTATATACCCTTTTAGGGATAGATTTCAAATAGCTCTGATATAGCAGAAACCACTAAATTATGAAATTGCTAAATTGGGAATTGTACTTCAACCCAGAACAAAAAATGTGCTTTGACGGACACTAAATATCTTGCCCAGCAACAACAGTACAGCGGTGGGTAACGAGAGATTTAGAGGGATTTAAATTTGAGGCCTAGTATTTAGGCGCTGGGTGACAGGTATGGGTTTAGTGACAGAATTAGACTTGGAAATACACAGTAGCGGGTGTGTGTGAAGTTATTCTGAATGACCCAATGTGCACCTTCAATATTATATACCCTTTTTGGGATAGATTTCAAATAGCTCTGATATAGCAGGAACCACTAAATTATGAAATTGCTAAATTGGGAATTGTATTTCAACCCAGAACAAGAAATGTGCTTGAACGGACACTAAATAACTCGCCTAGCTACAGCACTAGGGACAGATTTAGCTGGATATAAATTTGAGGCCTAGTATTTAGGCGCTGGGTGACCGGTATGGATTTAGTGACAGAATTAGACTGGGATATGGCCAAAAAATGAACAGACTATTGCTGGTTAAATGCACTTGGTGTGACAGCTTCACCCTGATGTAGGCTTTAGCCAAAAAACAACCACACCATTGAGGGTTAAATGCACTTGGTGACAGGCGCAGCTTGCCCCTGATTTTGTATATGGCCAAAAAATGAACAGACTATTGCTGGTTAAATGCACTTGGTGTGACAGCTTCACCCTGATGTAGGCTTTAGCCAAAAAACAACCACACCATTGAGGGTTAAATGCACTTGGTGACAGGCGCAGCTTGCCCCTGATTTTGTATATGGCCAAAAAATGAACAGACTATTGCTGGTTAAATGCACTTGGTGTGACAGCTTCACCCTGATGTAGGCTTTAGCCAAAAAACAACCACACCATTGAGGGTTAAATGCACTTGGTGACAGGCGCAGCTTGCCCCTGATTTTGTATATGGCCAAAAAATGAACAGACTATTGCTGGTTAAATGCACTTGGTGTGACAGCTTCACCCTGATGTAGGCTTTAGCCAAAAAACAACCACACCATTGAGGGTTAAATGCACTTGGTCGCAGCTTGTGCTGGCGCACCACAAGACACAAAATGGCCGCCGATCACCCCAGAAAAATGAGACTGACAAACGGTCTGTGCAGCCTAAAAACAGTGAGCAATTGAGGATCAGCAGCTCAATGATCCACAGCTGCAGATCGATCAGTTAATCAAGTCCTTTGGAGGAGTTAATCTGCCTAATCTCGCCCTACTGTCGCAGCCGCAACCTCTCCCTACGCTAATCAGAGCAGAGTGACGGGCGGCGCTATGTGACTCCAGCTTAAATAGAGGCTGGGTCACATGGTGCTCTGGCCAATCACAGCCATGCCAATAGTAGGCATGGCTGTGATGGCCTCTTGGGGCAAGTAGTATGACGCTTGTTGATTGGCTGCTTTGCAGCCTTTCAAAAAGCGCCAAGAAAGCGTCACAAAAGCGCGAAGAAAGCGACGAACACCGAACCCGAACCCGGACTTTTACGAAAATGTCCGGGTTCGGGTCCGTGTCACGGACACCCCAAAATTCGGTACGAACCCGAACTATACAGTTCGAGTTCGCTCATCCCTAGTGTTCACTCTACTAGAGCGAACTCTAGACTGACTAGCAACTTCTTCCTTGAAATGAAGAAAATGTGCAAGCTCACCCTAGCTACAAAACTTGGTAACTCACACTCCATATACAGCCTATGGGACATGATACATGAAATCTAGTGTGATTAACACTTTCAGTGCTTTTCAGGACACTGCAACTGGCACAAATTAAACATCACTCTAAACATGGGTTTCAGCTGCATTCACTGTATCTCCTGTACAAGGAAACCACATACTATATCAAACATTCATTTCATGTCATATTGCTGTGTCATTTACTGTTCAGATTCTCTCCTCTATATGCTCTGATGTTCTTTTTCTGTCTGGGATTTATTTATAGGAGCCTTTTCTGTCTTGACACTACTGAATCATAACCAGTGCAAAGGGAACATGAATCTTCCCACCATAAGCAGTCAGGTTGCCCCTCAAAAATCAGAGGTGGAATCTGATGCACCCCAATGGGAAAAAAGTCCAGAGAGTCAGGGTCTGCAATAAACCAGTGTGCTTCTTTACTGGAGGAATTCTTATGCAAAACAATACAGGCGAGGCATAGGGCTGGCTTTTCCAGTCTCCATCCTGGCAGAAGAAGGGTTTGATGCTGAGGAAAGGCCTGAGCTAGCTATACCTATCTCTATCTCTCTCTTAGAAGGCTGGTACCCTGGCCAAAGGCTGGTGACCCATGGTCTGTGGCACAGTGTCCCCATCTCAGTGTCTTCTTCTGGTCACTCATGCAGACTAGCAGAGTCTTCTCCTCCAAGCATTGGTCCCTAATTGCAGAACACTAGGAGCTCTGACTGCTCTCCTTATATACCAGTTCTAGCTAAACTAGAACCTTTTAGTGGGAGGTGTGGAGTGGAGAAAATCAGCACAAATAGATACATTGTTACACTTTCTGTTTCTCATAGACTTGTATTAGAGCTTCACTAATACTCAATGGCTATGACACAGCAGTTTTTCAGACACACACAGGTTTTCAGACATAACAACATAGCTAAACCAGACATTCAAAAGGTCAGTCTGTCTGGTTTTGGTGGTAAACACGTCTGGCTTTATCCCTACAAAACATGCTCTTCTTTAAACCCTACTTTAGCTGTGGAAAATTCCCATCTTCTCATTCAAAGTCCCAAAAGTCTCTCAGTATTTATTAACCCTTTCCACAGAGCTTCACAAATACAGTGCAAATGAACAGGATATATATCACAACATATACAATGCAGTTATACAGTACTAAACAGTGCAAGTTAATTCTTTTAAGTGAAATAAAGTAAGACATTTATAAATTTGCATATGGCAAATAGGCAAAAGTATAGACTTTAAGGTATTCATGCTCCAGGGCACTACACAAGTCAACCAGGAGCAATCTATTTCTTCTGATACACATCCAGAGGTGACAATTTGCAACAGTCGGTTCCAGTATTAAGTAAGACACCTCTGTGAAAAAAATTAAAGCACCATCTACTTTTGTTTAGGAGAAAGACCAACAAGTGGGCCTAGTGCAATTCACTTCCAATATAAAAGTGTTTATTCAGACTCACAAATTTGCGAACTCATTGCCCAGCTTGAGTTTAGCCTTTAGTGAAGCTACTTCACTGGGATAACCACTGATACAAGGGTCAATATTTGAGGCTTATTTGTAGCCACCATTCCAACACCAAAGTTTCAGGGTTCATCAATTCAGAGCAGGGTACTGAACATACATAAGATAGATAGATAGATATCTGATAAAGTGAATTTTTCAATCTGGACAGTGCGGAAATAAAACCATTCCTCCCAGCACTGCATTGCATCCATTATTTTATTGTACATACTTGAAATGACACCTTTAATGGCAGTGATATTACATTCTTTGTCATTTAAGATGCTTCATTGCATGTTAGTCACAATTTAAAGAGGGATCTGCATTAATGTCAGAAGTTAACATCCTGAATAACATTCCTCCCATAGTGATAATAATGTTTTATTGTTCTTTAAAATATTTTCATTAAGATCTCTGTTTATCTTCTGGGCATTTTATTGATTCACCACAATGCTAAGTGATTTCTTTACTAAATCATCACAGGCCACACTAAAATGTACATTTCTTGCTCTAGTGCTTAAACAAGCTATAAACCTTCTGCTCATTTCTACCATACAAACTTATGTGATGTCTATCTATCTCTGTTATATCCTGTATATATTTGCCCTTTCAAGTGAGGCATATTGCACAATATGGCTCACCTGAAATAAGGAATCCTACAGTGCTGTGAAGGAGTCTCACATGTGGTTCTTCAGCATGTTCATGAGGACTAGATTAAGCATTTAACCATGTGCACCTAGCAGAATGGTGGACACATAGAACATGTCATGTAAAGCACTTTAGGAAGCTTTGGCCTTGCTTAACTCATAATCAGGTCAAGGTAGATAAAAATGACAGTGTTTCAGTGTTTTTCTGAGTAAATTGAAGCCAAGACTCATATGTCACATGACCTGAGTTAAATTCAATATGGCAGATTACAAAATGGCGGCTGGAAATGTTTCTTCTGGCAAATAATGCAGCCTCCCTCCCAATTAATACTTTCACACATTGGATGTCAATTTTCTACAAATTACAGCAGTTAAAAGGGTGCGCCCAGACTTTTCCCTCAATATGTATCTTCTGGTAACCTGGCACTAAAGCTTTGAAGCTTTTCCCCCCACTGATGTGAAGGTTGGTGTGAATAACATAAGTGTAAAAATGATGATTGTACACAGAAGACAAATGATTATAGACCTGCAAACACTAGCTGTCACATCAGAGGTGTAACTTGAAGCCCCTAGACCCTAATGCTAAACATTTAAAAGCCCCTACAACTGTCCACCATCATTTATAGTGTCTCCTCATATAAGTCAGGGGGAAATTTTGTATCCCTTCAGTTTTCAAAGCCCTAGTGCAACTATAAACCCTGCACCCCCAGTGATGTAGAATTGAATAATACAGCTCAGTATACTATTTCTTTACTATTGTCTCTATAGTGCATTACTAGTCCAAATCATCAGTATTAACTAGAATATATGAGAATATTTTGTGACCACCAAATAGAGACTACAATTAAAATTAGTTTTATATTACTTTCAAAGCCCAAAAGAGAACCAGTATTCAAGTTTACCTTAAAATAACTGAAGTAAAAAAAAAGAATCAAAAAAGCTTCAACAACCCAAAATAACTAACAGCAGAAAACAAGAATAATAATGCTCTTCCGGCTTATTTTCTCAAAATAGTTAGAGAAAAAAATAAAAGTGGAATCTTGGAATTCACTTAGTTGAAATGTTTTTCTTTTAACTTTCAGCACAAATGTTGCAATTAGCATTTTCATTTTAATGCCTTAGGAAGCATGAAAGCGTATTTAGGTAAGTGTGCTAATTACATCTTTGTAAACAGCCATATGTTATTATGTCTCATGAAACTTCAAGTGAGCTTCAGACATGTAGCCAAATATCCGAAAGAAATTCACTTCCAAGAAGCTTGAAGTTGTGTTTATTTGTTTATTTGTTTCTGAAGATCATAGACAGAAAAACAGGGGCCAACAATGTTATTATTCACCTTTGTAGATGAGAAACTACAGTGTAATTTATCCCTTCCTTCAGTCCTGAATTTGGCCTTCAGAAAGGGACTTTTTGAGCTTATCAGAGAAAACATTTAGCGTTTACCATGATAATATGAAAAAGATTGAGATTCCTCAGTGGTTGATACTTTTTAATAACTACCTGAAAAGATGATGAGTTTAGTGTGATAACTGTCAGATGAACATTCATTTCTTTTTGTATTTAAGAGGAATGCTCAATGTCTCATCTTCTAGAAATGAGCAAATTAATTCTAAAATAATCAGATTCATTACGAATTTCAAAAAAATTTGCTGGCCAAATGAACCAGAAGTTTGGTGCTTCATTTTGGACAACTCATGCAAAAATGGCACATTTTACTATGAAAATTGGTGTGGAAAACGGCAGTAAGGATGAAAACTGAGGATCCCATGACACTGAGGGGGGAGGGAGGGGTTGCCCAGATTGGCTCAGAGGCTGACAGACAGCCTCTGCAGCCAATTAGGGGCAAGATTCAGACAGGTCCTTTTTCTGATAACTTCAGATAACTTCATGTGTTTTGGCTGTGTCTGGACCAAAAAAAAAACTATTACAGGCACAAGCCTGTAATCTAGCTGTACTAGAGCCACTGTAGGAAGCTATAATTGGGCCGATTTTTGTGATTTATCAGCAAAAGCATAACATAGAGGGTGAGGGACTGGTGACCCTGAGTTGTGTGTTGTTTCATAGTTCATACAGCTTGCTGGCAAATTCTGCATTTAAACAAAAACAGCCAGAAAGCTTTTTCTTTTTTTTCTTCTTTTTTTTAAACCTTAAGGTTCTTATGTTAACATGTTAAGGCCTCTTTCACACGGGCATCATATTTTTGGCCCGGACAAGAGGCGGGTGGGTTGCGGGAACACGCGCGATTTTTCCGCACGAGTGCAAAACATTGTAATGCGTTTTGCACTCGCGTGAGAAAAATCACGCATGTTTGGTGCCCAAACCTGAACTTCATCACAGAAGTTCAGGCTTGGGATCGATATTCTGTAGATTGTATTATTTTCCCTTATAACATGGTTATAAAGGAAAATAATAGCATTCTGAATACAGAAAGCATAGTAAAATAGCGCTGGAGGGGTTAAAAAAAAATAAAAATATTTAACTCACCTTAGTCCACTTGCTTGCGTAGCCGGCATCTCCTTCTGTCTACATCTTAGCTTTGTGTAGCAACAAGGACCTTTTGTGACGTCACAGTCATCACATGATCCATCACCATGGTAAAAGATCATCATTTCTGTCTATTAACAGGACCAGGGATCCGCCCCTGTCGAGGCATAATTTTTTTACACTTGGTGCCAGCAAGCCACTGTTTTCATCTGTTATCACGTTATGTGTTTAAACACCAGCTAACTCCAACAAGGAACAATTTTTGAAATGTTTCTAATAATAAAAAGCTCATGCGTTTACCCATACTTATATATGTCAGTATCACTTTGACATTATTTGACTTTAAAAAGGATTGGGGGAAAGACAAAAAAAAAATGTAAAGAGAGTTCAAGACACTTCAAAGTGTCATATACAAATAGTGCACTTGTAGAATCAATTTGACACTTTTTTGAAATATGCAACGAATCGGGCACAAAACAAATTTAAAAAAGCTTGCCCATCTCTACCCAACACCGCCCTCCGCCCAGGCCCTGCGCCAGATGGAGGACAGGGAGTCTGGAAGCCGGATGGTCTGGCCTAAAGCCAGACCTCTGGCTACCCTAGGGGCAGGCTGCTATGGAGGTCACAGTTAAGGGGACCGTCCACTATGAAGGTCAGTGTTAAGGGGCAGATGGCTGTAGAGGCCACTGTTAAGGGGGCGGGGTGTTGAGGAAATCACTGTTAAGAAGACTGTGAAGGTCACTAATAAAGAGGCGGACGCTGTAGAGGTCACTGTTAAGGGGGTGGGATGCTGTGGAACTCACATTTTAAGGAAACAGAGCTCTATGGAGGTCACTGTTAAAGGAGTGGGTTATTGTGGAAATCAATGTTAACAAGACGGGGTACTGTGAAGGTCACTAATAAAGGGGTGGCCGCTGTGGAGGTCACTGTTAAAGGGGAGGGCGCTGTGGATGTTACTGTTAAGGGGGCACGACACTGTGGAGGTCACTGTTAAGGGATGAGGGGACTGTGGAGGCCACTATTAATGGGACTGAGGGGTACTGTGAGGTCACTGTTAAGGCAGCGGGGTACTGTGAGGTCACTGTTAAAAAAGCGAGGTACAGTGGAGATCACTGTTAAGGGATCGGGGTACCGTCGCAGTCACTGTAAAAAGGGTCAGTCGCTGTGGAGGTCTCTGTTAAGTGGGCTGGGAATGGTGGAGGTCAGTTAAGGGGACTGTAACCTATGGTCAGTGTTAAGGGGCAGGTGCTGTAGAGTAGGGTTGAGCGAACACCTGGAAGTTCAGGTTCGCTGGGTTCAGCCGAACTTCACTGCAAGGTTCGGGTTCAGGAACCTGAACTTGACACCGAAACTGAACCCCATTGAATTCAATGGGGACCCACTAAAATGGCTCTAAAAAAGTCATAGAAAGGGCTAGAGGGACGCAAAAGGAAGCAAAATAGGGATAAGAGCAGGAGAATTGGCCTGCAAACAAATGTGGATAGGAAAATTAATTAAAATAACATAGAATAAAAATTAAAAAAATGATCTTGAACTAGGAGACAGAGGTCAAAATGGTGTAGGAGGTTGAGGAGGCGGTGGACATGTTGGTGTAGGTGGAAGTGGTGGTGGAGGAGGTTGCCAACACTATTTTTGTAGTTTAAAAAAAAAAAATTTTTATTTTTTATAAATTTAGAAAAAAGACCTCAAAACATTGTGAAATATAAAAAAGAAAACAAAGAGAAAGTGCGCTGGAGTATATCAATGGCTGGGTATGGCCGGTATACTTGTCTATTCTGCACAAGGTACGGACAAGTCCTGTGGGATCCATGCCTGGTTCATTTTAATGAATGTGAGCTTGTCTGTGATCACCCCCCCCCCCCCCCCCGCTATGCTGAACACACGTTCGGACAATACATTGGCAGCAGGACAGGCTAGCAACTCCAAGGCATAAAGGGCAAGCTCAGGCCATGTGCCCAATTTGGAGACCCAGAAGTTGAATAGTGCAGACCCATCAGTCAGTACGTGTAGGCGTGTGCACGCGTACTGTTCCACCATGTTGCTGAAATGCTGCCTCCTGCTAAGACGTTCCATATCAGGTGGTGCTGGTTGTTGTGGCGTGCTGACAAAGCTTTTCCACATTTCGGTCATGCTAACCTTGCCTTCTGAGGTGCTGGCGGTGCCGCAGCTGCATTGGCGACTTCTTCCTTTTCCCCTGCCTTCGCCTTGTGCTTCCACTAAGCCCCCGGTATCACGGTGTCAGGTCTCTTCACTACTGAGAGCTGATAGGCGGTGCTGCACATGATCCAGCTTATATAGGGGCTGGGTCACATGATGCACCGGACAATCACAGCCATGCCATTAGTAGGCATGGCTGTGATGTCTTCTAAGGGCACACAGCTTAAAAGCTTGTTGATTGGCTGCCCTGCAGACTTTCAACAAGCTCTATTAAATGCCCAAACACCGAACTCAAACCCAAACTTTTCCGTCAAAGTTCGGGTTCGGGTACCAAAAACCTTTACAGTTCAGGTTCGCTCAACACTACTGTAGAGGTTACTGTTAATGGGGCGGGCCCCTGTGGAGGTCACTGTCAATGGGGTGGGGTACTGTGGAACTCACTGTTAAAGGAGCAGGCTGCTGTAAAGGTCAAAGTTAATGGGCTGCTGTGGAGGTCCCCTTTTAAGGATACGGGGCACTGTTAGCGGGTCATTGTTAAGGGGTAGGGGGCTGTGGAGGTCACTGTTTTGTGGGCGGGGTGCTGTAGATGTCACTGTTATAGTGGATACTGTTGATATCTTTTAACGACACACACAAACATTAAATGAAATAGATTAAATATACCCATGCAAAGCCAGGTCCTTCAGCTAGTACTAATATATTTGCCAATTACAGATAATAGAGACTAGAATTATGAGTGTAATAGCAGTGCCTAAATTAGTTAGTATTTGTGGATACTGATTAAATAAATATACTAGAGCACGTAATAAAAAGATGCCATAAAAGAATATAATAAACCACATCTTTATTCCAGGAATCAATGTAGCAAATTTTCAAATACTAATGTATGCTATTATTGTGTTTTGTGGAATTGAGTCCCCCTATGATGTACACAGTGTAGCTTTTCAACTATGTCAGTTTGTACCTTTTCTAGGGGGAAAAGTGGCTGACAACTCATGTAAAACATTTTCACACAATGAGAATTAAAAGCCTGCCCCCTTGATTTAGATACATATATAATGGCATTGTTGCATTGATAAATATCATCTATTTTCATTTTAGTATACAACAATCTCATCTGAATACATTAACTTCAGTGGTGGTGGGTGGTAACTGACAACTGCTAATTTCTGGCTCAGAAAAGTGTCACTTTTTTAAACTCATTTATTAAAAGTACATCCCAGAGAAAAATATCATGAAATTCAACTTATTTGGAATCCTTTATTAGTGGATGACTTGAACAGGATCTTTATAAAGCTATTAACAAGGACCAGCATGGTGTTGGTTTAATCTCCAAAACTCTAGTGACCAGTTCCCTTTTAAAGGGACTATCCCAAATAAAAAAAAATAGTATATTATATAGTACATGACAAAGCTCTTTATAAAAATCCCAATGAAGGCCCCCGGCGGCTGTTCTTGGAACTGCCTGCTCCCGGTTACCGCATTTTATTTCAGATCGGCTCGCGGCACAGGTAAGGGCTTACATGTTCATCGCCGGACTTGTGAGTCAAGATGGCAGCCCCCATGTGTTCGCTGGCGAACACTGTGAACTGGCCATAACTGGTCACCACCTTACAGAGAAATAAGGAAAAGAACTGCAGGTGGTACTATGCATACATTGTACTGAATATCTCAGTGACTATACTACATTTTTAGTTACATGCAATTACAAAAGATATTCAGATCCAAGTGCAGTTTTGAAAAATGTAGAACATTTTTCATTGGACAACCCCTTGTCTATTTATGTTCCAATGTAAATGTCTCCCTAAACTATACATATACTGCAGTGTTTTCAGCTATTCTTCCCAACTGTGTTTTTGAAAAATGCTTCAAATTATAGTGTTATGTATTTGTTATTAATGAAATGCGATATCTTCCAAAGGCATCATATTTTTTGTAGTATAATGGGAACACTGTGTGTTCGGAGAATGAACAGCATTCTAGCAATGTAGCATTAAGAGATGCACTATAAAGCCCCAGGGGTGCTATTATCAAAAGATGACATTCTTGTTAAAGCTTCATGCATGAGTTCAATAGGAGAGTTCAAAGAAACAAAATGAATGGGGTGAAAAAAAAAGCTAACAATACAAGTTAATATTTTAATAAAATGTTTGCTAAACGCTTGGAAACTTGTAAACCATGTTAATTTCATAACAGCCATTTGCCAGGGTATCTCAATAAT
Source organism: Bufo gargarizans (assembly GCF_014858855.1). Lineage (NCBI taxonomy): Eukaryota > Metazoa > Chordata > Amphibia > Anura > Bufonidae > Bufo > Bufo gargarizans. Next base: position 185,111,719 of record NC_058084.1, read on the forward strand.
TAGTTTGTCTTCATTACATTATTGTAAATCGTTATTTAAGCAGTCCTTTATTTTTTCCTGTCTTAATGGTGAGATAAAAAGATTGGAAAGGGCTTGTATTGAACAATGGTAAAATTGCCATGGTTTGATAACAATATATTTCAGTATAATGTAATCACTTGTGTAGCATTACAAGACTAAGATGGCATACAGTACATGGGAGCAAAGACACAACAGGTAATACTATAGACAGAGACCCAATCCCAAAAAAGTGCCCACAGTCGTTGGTCTGCTTGCCACCTACTTCTTAAAAAGTCACTGAGCGAGACTTCCATTCGTTCAAGAGCAGTTCACAGATTACAAACTGTATGAATCAATGTGATGGGGAAAGGGGAATACCATGCAATATCACTCAGTTTTTTCGCATCTCCAACCTACCAAACACCCTGCCTCAGATTTTTATAGGGCAGCAGGGGAAGCCCCTTTATGCCCTCTTTTGACAAGTGTCTAATCAGACCAGGATCTTGGAATATAGATGGAGTATAGTTTGTGTAGCGTTCAATTACATGAATGTGATTACATTATATTATCCTTTCACTGCGTTACCAACAGGATAACTGTTCTCAAAGAACCGGACATTTGATCTATATTATCATTATCATCCATTTTATAGGCATCTCACCCTGTTGCACTTTCCTGATATCTAAAAGCGACTCTGTCACCATATCACCCCTATCAAACCAGGCACATAGCCTGGGAGGGGTGATCCTGCAGTTTAAAATAATAACCTTCGCTTTGCTGTCCGCAACAAGGTTGATAAAATCTTAATTTTGTTCCTGTGCTGGCAGGCAATTTCGAGCACCAGGAGGCAGACTATGTTTGCCCTTGATTGACAGCGCTAGACCAAGTCGAAGTCGTACTCTAGCGCTGTCAATCAAATCTTCTGACAGTTTCTCAACCATTGCAAAACTAATTTTATTATAATTATTTTAGTATTTTTATTTTGTTCTATTAAATTGTCTCTATTGCTGATTGGTAATCACATGCAGATGAAATATATCTTTGGTCGAAATCAGGGAAGCAGCTACCACTATAGCATCCATAATGGTTGCTACGAGGCTCACAAGGTCAGGGGGACCCCAACTAGCACACAATCAATAAAAAGAGTGGAGGATGTGCAGCATTACTTACAGTGTATGCTGCACGTCCTCCACAGTCCTCTTCTTACTAAGCAGCCTGGAACTATAGGGTTAGACAGTGTAATTTATATGCACTTAACAGATTTAGGCCTCATGCACACAATAATATGCAATGTTAATGCACAATGGAGGGTAACCTATTCAAATTTTTGCTATGGGGCCCAGTCTTTCCTAGTTATGAACCTGGTGGAAATGCTAATTAATGTTATGTTATCAATGTACATGGTCATTAATTCCTTGTTGTTATATGTTTAATTTCCATTTATACAACTGATAGGCCAAATGGATAACCATTGGAGAAAGTAAAAAATGAAAGTCAATGGTCAGTCATTTACTTTGACCAGCCTATGCCACAAACTGGTGGGTTTGTGACTTTTTAAATGGCACTGCATCCAGGGGTGGACTTGGAAATTAGAAAAAATATTAAACATGGCCCCTATTTGTAGTTAGGTACAAATTGAAGGAAGGCAGGGCCAGCAATACCATATTGTGGCACACTATACAACCCTAACAGAGCCAAATACCACAGTCAATCACAAAATACATCCCCAAAACATCCACTGGCCAGCTGTGAGGAGGGCCCAGGTGGCTCCCTGGGCTTTGGCCCATCGGGAAATCTCCCTGTAAGATATATGGCCAATCTGCCCCTGACTGCATCCAAATTTTAGGCCCTAGCTGCTTTGTGAAAAGGGGAATGGTGGTGCAGTATACTGGCATATATTACAATTGAAATCTGCGCAGCTAGGAGCTGATGTACATTCCAATCTGCCGGAGGATGTGCCTAATTTATGATGAGGCAGGGAATATCAAAGACTGGCATAAAGCACCGACAATTGATAAATGACCCCCATTACTTCTCTACAATACAATGTGTGACAGTATCATCAGGGTCATGGGAATATAAACATGTATATGAATTTGCTGTCTTGTTGATTAACCCTTTCAGGACCAAGCCAATTTTCACCTTTCTGCCCAGGCCATTTTTAGCAAATCATGTGTCACTTTATGTGGTAATAACTTTAAAACTCTTTTACTTATCCAAGCCATTCTGAGATTGTTTTCTCGTCACATATTGTACTTCATGACACTGGTAAAATTGAGTTTAAAAAAATCATTTTTATTTATTAAAAAAATACCAAATTTACCAAAAATGTTGAAAAAATTAGCAAATTTCCAAATTTCAATTTAGCTACTTTAATAATAGTAAGTGATAACTCAAAAAAAAAAATATGAAAATTTCCAAAACCCACTTTTGGAGGACCAGTTCAGGTCTGCAGTTTGTGAGGCTTACATAATAGAAACCACCCAAAAATGACCCCATTTTAAAAACTACACCCTCAAGGTAATCAAAACTGATTTTACAAACTTTGTTAACCCTTTAGGAGTTCCACAAGAATTAATGGAAAATGGAGATGAAATTTGGGAATTTCACTTTTTTGGCAGATTTTCCATTTTAATCCATTTTTTCTACTAACAAAACAAGGGTTAACAGCCAAGCAAAACTCAATATTTATTGCCCTGATTCTGTAGTTTACAGAAACACCCCATATGTGGTCATAAACTGCTGTACGGACACACGACAGGGCGCAGAAGGAAAGGAAGGTCATATTGTTTTTGGAAAGCAGATTTCACTGGGATAATTTTAAGCTGCCATGTCACATTTGAAGACCCCCTGATGCACGCCTAGAGTAGAAACTCCAGGGGGCTGGATCTCACAGGCTCTCCCGGAAGGCAGCCAGGATGCCTAAGGAAGGCATCTGGCTGCCTTTCATGCCATTGTGTCCCCATCACAGCAGCGCGGGGACCCGACGGCACGTGCCGCGGTCAGCGCTGACCATGGCCGTGGAGAGGTCAATGCGCAGGCATCGGTGATTTCACCGATGCAGGCGCATACAACAAGGGACCAGCTATCAGTGACTTCCGGACCCCGCGGATCGGTGCGCTGTACATGTATGGCACTGAGCGTTAAGGGGTGAAACTGTGTTAATTTTGCTTTGTACAAAAGGTTAATAAACAATTTCATTAGAATGTGTAAATTATAATTTTAGCATTCTGGTGTGTGCATTTTACAGATGTGTGTCTGTAAATGACAGCCATACATAGAGTTATTTTATGTAACTGGAAAATAACAGATTGATAAGTAAAACCAATTATATCTGACTTGAAAAGATAGAATCTCATAATAAAACATTAGTGGGCATTAATATAGAGCTTTAAATAAAAGTGTACTAATGACATTTATTTTCTTTTTAATCTGTGGATTGAAAAATATTAAGTTAAGAATGTCTATTTATGGCAAGAGTAATAATAAAAGGCAATTAATATAAGGAAATTCTCTGGCAAATGTTTTTATAGTGGTTATAACTAGTGTTGATCGAGCACCAAAGTACTTGGTTGTTCGGGTGCTCGGGTTGAAGACCTCGGGATGCTCAATGGGAGAAACCGAGCGTTAAACCAGGCACCCCCTGCTCTGAAGAGGGGTGGGTGTCTGGGTCATAGGAAAAGGTCAGAAATTGATGGAAACACCACTGAAATGGTTCTGGAACAGCATGGGGAGGATGTCTGGATGCATCTATGACTCCCAGGTCGCTGCTGGGAACGATGTTGTCCGAGTAGTACGCCACTTTAACAGACTGACAATAAGGCCTCATGCACACAACCGTTGTGTGCATCTGTGTCCGATGTTTCGTTTTCCGTGATTTTCTGCGGACCCATTGACTTTCAATGGATCCGTTAAAAACTCGGAAATGCACCGTTTGTCATCCATGTCCGTGATCCATGTTTCCTGTCCATCAAAAAAATAGGACCTGTCCTATTTTTTTGACGGACAGCGGTTCGCAGACCCATTCAAGTCAATGGGTCCGTGAAAAAACACGGAGGCACACAAGATTGTCATCCGTGTCAGTGATCCGTGTCCGTTTTTTTCTTATCATTTTCAAGGCAAACTTGACTATTTTCACTTTTCTGGTCTGGTGATCCTCCAAAAATCAAGGAAGACACACGGAAGAAAAAAGGGACACGGATCACGGAACAACGGAACCCCGTTTTGCGGACCGTGAAAAAACACTGTCATGTGCATGAGGCCTAATACGCACAAATCCACAAATAAAATCGATTTTGGGGAAAAAAATGTAGGAAACATTCTATATACTGCATATTTACTTGTATATAACGTGCAAGTGCTGCCAAAAATTACAGGAAAGAGGCACTCCGATACAACCTGTATGTCACATATTGGAGGGCCTAATTCACATTGTGGTATAATTGTTCAGGCAGTGGAAATCCTACATTCATAAAGCCTGTACACTAAGTGAAAGAGCTTCCATAAATTACAAGGAACCGGCACTCCAATACACCCTTTATTACGTATAAAGGTGGGCATCATACACCCTTGAAATATTATGATTGATGGCCTGCTGGTGACCCTCTAAAACATTACAGACGAGGGCCTGCTGCTGAGCTCACCATCTAAAACATTAAGGGCGAGCGCCTGCTGCTGATCTGAGCATAAAAAAATATATAAGCAAGTGCCTGATGCTGAGCTGACCATTGAAAAAATTATGGGCGAGTGCCTGCTGCTTAGCTAACCATTGAAAAAATTATAGGCCAGGGCCTGCTGGTGAGCTGATTCTGTAAAACATTATGGTTGAGGGCCTGCTGGTGAGCTGACCCTCAAAAACATTATATGTGAATGCCTGCTGGTGAGCTGACCCTCTAAAAGATTGGAGGTAGGGCCTGCTGGTGAGCTGACCCTCTAAAACATTATATACGAGGGCCTACAGGTGAGCTGACCGTCTAAAAGTTTGTAGATAAGGGCCTGCTGGTGAGGTGACCCTCTAAAACATTTTATGGAAGGGCCTGCTGGTAAACTGACCCTCTACAACATTAGGAGCAAGGGCAGACTAATAAGCATGTTGATATGATGGAAGAGGAGGAGGACAACAAAAGGAAGATTGAACCATATACCCTTTTTTGTTGTGGAAGGGGTGCATGGGAATACAGTGTATTCATTACATTATAAAAAACACATTTAAAGTGCCTTCATGTTAAGCCGCTTTCCTCTGGTGTAGTAGAGAAGCCAGGGGCAATCCAGGATTTGTTCATTTTTATAGGAGTCAACCTGTCAGCATTTTCAGTTGACAGGTGGATGCGCTTATCAGTTATTATGCCCCAAGCAGCACTAAATACCCGCTCTGACAAAACACTGGCGGCAGGGCAGGCCAGCACCCCCAAGGCGTAGAGCGCTAGTTCGTGTCTCGAGTCATTGAGGATGCTGACACAGTCTGTTACGTACTCCTTCACCATCTTCCAAAATTTTTCCCTCCTTGTGACACTAGGCTGTTCATCAGGGTGATGGTGCTGGCGGGGTGTCATGAAACTGTCCCAGGCTTTGGAGAGTGTTGCCCTGCCTCTGTTGGAACTGCTGTGTGTTCCCCTTGTCTCCCCTCCTCGGTTGCCCAAGGAGCTACGTACTTTGCTGCCAGTGTTGTCAGATGGAAATTTTTTAAGCAATTTTTCCACAAGGACCTTCTGGTATTGCACCATTTTGATCATTCTCTCTACCACAGGAATTAGAGATGAGAAGTTATCTTTGTAGCTGGGGTCGAGAAGGGTGAACAACCAGTAATCGGTGTTGTTCAAAATGCGTAAAATGCGTGGGTCAAGAGAAAGGCAGCCTAACATAAAGACAGCTATGAGTGCCAGAGTCCCAACAGGCAAGACTACGCTGTCAGTCATCAGGAGGATGACTCTCAACCTCCTCATCTTCTTCCTCCTCTTCTGTACATCCACGCTGAACAAATGAAATTAAACTTCCATGGGTACTACCCTCTGTAGCGGAAGCAACCGTCTCCTGCTCCTCCTCATCATCATCCAATTTGTGCTGAGAAGCCGAACTGAGGGTGGTCTGGCTATCACCCTGTGTCATTTCTTCCCCCATTTCCACCTCTTCCACATGCAAAGCGTTGGCCTTAATTGTGAGCAGCGAGCGTTTGCGTAGACACAAAAGTGGGATGGTTTCTTTGGTTTACTATACTGTCTGTTGATTATTTACTGCTGTACTTGTTGCGGTCGAGTTGGCGCTGCCAATGTGGCTATGTAAAGCGCTGACTGTGTAGCCGCCTTTTACTGATTATAATGTATGTTTAAAATCAATAAAAACGTATTGATTCAAAAAAGTGGGATGGTGATGCTGATAATAGCGTTATCGCCGCTCACCATCTGTGTTGATTCCTCAAAGTTTCTTAAAACCTCACAGAGGTCAGCCATCCCTGCCCACTCCTCGCTTGTGAATAGCAGAAGCTGACTGGAAAGGCGAAGACCATGTTGCAGCTGGTATTCCACTACTCCCCTCTGCTGCTCACAAAGCCTTGCCAACATGTGGAACGTGGAGTTCCAGTGTGTGCTCACTTCGCACAACAGTCGGTGAGCTGACAATTATAAGCACTGCGGCAGCATTGACAGACCGACGGAAGCTGTCGATGACTTACGGAAATGGGCACACACGCGGCGCACCTTCAACAGTAGCTCAGGCAAATTGGGGTAGGTTTTGAGAAACTGCTGAACCACTAAGTTGAAGACGTGGGCTTCCCAAGCTCCAAAGCTGCCACCAAGTTACGGCCATTATCAGACACAGCCATACCTGGTTCTAGGTTGAGTGGTGAGAGCCACAGCTCAGTCTGGTCTCTTATCCCCTGCCACAGCTCTGCGGCGGTGTGCTGTTTGTCGCCTAAGCAGATAAGCTTAAGCACGGCCTGTTGACGCTTCCCCACTGCAGTGCTACACTGCATCTAGCTACTGACTGATGGCTGACTGGTGCTGCAAGAGGATAATTCTGAGGTGGAAGAGGAGGAGAAGTGGGGGTTGGAGCCACTAACGTAGGTGCTGGCGGAAACCCTGACCGACGAATGTCCAGCAATCCTTGGCGTCGGTTGCAGCTTGTATTCCACTACTGCCCTCTGCTGCTCACAAAGCCCTTGCCAACATGTGGAACTTCGAGTTGTAGTGCGTGCTCATGTCGCATAACAGTCGGTGAGCTGGCATTTGTAATTGCTGCTGCAGCGTTGACAGACTGGCGGAAGCTGTCGATGACTTGCGGAAATGGGCACACACATGGCGCACCTTCAGCAGTAGCTCAGGCAAATTTGGGTAGGTTTTCAGAAACCGCTGAACCACTAAGTTGAAGACGTGGGCTAGGCATGGGATGTGTGTGAGTTTGCCGAGCTCAAAAGCCGCCACCAAGTTACGACCAGTGTCGGACTGGGGTATCTAGGGCCCACCAGTAAAAAAAAAATTTGAGGGCCCACTGTACGGATACATTCAAATATAATACATAATCTAACAAGGTTTTTTATATGAATATAGGCTGGTGGAGGTGCTGTATAATGAATATATGTATGTAGTGCAGTAAATCTAATATGTTATGTGCCACTTGTGCAGGGGGTGGGAGACTAGGGGCCCACATTGCTCAGGGGCCCACCGGGGGATTCCCCTGTACCCCTGTGGGCCAGTCCAAGCCTGGTTACGACCATTATCAGACACAACCATGCCTGGTTCTAGGTTGAGTGGCGAGAGCCACAGCTCAGTCTGGTCTCTTATCCCCTGCTACAGCTCTGTGGCGGTGTGCTGTTTGTCACCTAAGCAGATCAACTTCAGCACGGCCTGTTGCTGCTTCCCCACTGCAGTGCTACACTGCTTCCATCTACCAACTGATGACTGACTGGTGCTGCACACGGATAATTCGGAGGTGGAAGTGGAGGAGGAGGCGGAGGAGGAGAGGTGTAGGTTCGAGCCACTAATTTAGGTGCTGTGGAAACCCTAATCGACGTAGGGCCCGCAATCCTTGGTGTCAGTAGCTCCTGCGTCATTTCAGGGTACGACTCACTCCCGGCCTCCACAACGTTCACCCAGTATACCGTCAGGGAAATGTAGCATCCCTGGCCGAAAGCACTTGTCTATGTGTCAGAGGTTAAGTGGACATTCCCACTAACTGTGTTGGTCAGGGCACAGTTAATGTTACGGGACACATGCTGGTGTAAGGCGGGCACGGCACACTGTTAAAAATAGTGGACTGCATAATGAGGGACGGCCACCGACATCGGGCTGCGGAAGGCTTTAGTGTCCACAAGCCTAAATGGCAACATTTTCAGGGCCAGTAATTTGGAAAGTTGCGCATTTAGTGCTATGGCCTGTGGGTGGGTGGCTGGGTACTTGCGCTCGCGTTCAAGTACCGGGGGGAAGGACATTTGCACCCTGCACTGGTACACGGAAGTGGATGTTATCGCTGATGGTGCTTGCTAAAGTTCAAGTACAGGGCGGGAGGCATCCAGACCTGCGCCTTCGACAGGGGATTGGCCAGCACATAACACAGGGGAAGAGGAGGCAGTGGTGCGACCCGCAGACACAGATTGCGGACCCAGGTGTTCGGCCCACCTATTATGGTGCTTTGATGCCATGTGGCGGATCATGCTGCTGGTAGGTGAGGTTGCTAGTGTTCACGCCCCTGCTCATTTCTATATGGCACAGGTTTCAAATTACAATTCTTTTGTCGTCTGCACTTTCCACAAAATGCGCTAGACTGCCGAACACCTACCCCTTGGCAAGGGAGATTTCTGCAAGGGGGTGCTCCAGGGAACAGTTGCGTGCCTGTTTGGTGTGGCCCACCTTCTCCTTTTTGCCACCCCACTGCCTCTTCTAGCCTGTTACGGTGCTGCAGATCCCCCTTCCTCTGTACTGCTGTCCTCGCTCGGCTTTCCACCTTCCCAGGTTGGGTCAGTGACTTCATCGTCCAACACCTCCTCTTCTACTTCCTCACTCTGCTCAGCCTCCTGACTTATTAACCTAACCACAACCTCAGTGATTGACAAATGTGTCTTATCCTTTTCATCAGCCTCTTGAGACAGTAATTGCCGTTGACTTATTGGCAACTGTGTCTCATCATTATCCACCTCATTAAACAGTATTTGCCGTTCCCCACCGTCATCTTCTTGTGACTGCTGATGCTCAAGAGTTCGTGAATCAGGGCACAAGATCTGTCCCTCTCCAAGCGTGCCTGGTGAGAGGGCCAAATCAAGGAATGGCGCTGAAAAGAGGACCTCAGAATATCTGAGTGTGGGATCACTTGTTTTCCCAGACTCTCCATGGTGGGAGGAAGGAGGAACAGGGTGAGGATTCTGTTGACCAGACTCTTGGCTACTGAGACTGGACTTGGTGAAAGACAAGATGGTGCTTAACCGATTGGAAGCATTATCTGCTGCAATCCAACCAACCACCTGATTTCACTGGTCTGACTTTGAGAGCGTTGTCTTGCGTTGCTCTGCAAACTGGGACATGAAGCTAGGTATCGTGGATGATTGTTTTTCTTGTGCTCTGGCAGCAGGCACAGTTGGCCCTGGGCCACGGCCTCTGCATGCACCATCAGCATCACGGCCACTTCCCTGTCCCTTACTGCTCGCCTTCTTCATATTAAATGTCATATATGCACAGGAGATATACCGCACATAATGTCAATGCTGTCACCAGCAGCTAATATAAAATTATAGGGAATGTCACAGGTATTTGGGCTGTGTAACTCTTGACACAGGAGAAATACCGCAGAAAATGTTGCTGATTTCAGCAGCAGCTAATAAAAAATTACAGGGAATGTCACAGGTATCTGGGATGTGGAAACGTTACACAGGAGAAATACCGCAGATAATGTCGCTGATGTCAGCAGTGGCTAATATAAGATTATAGGTAATGTCACAGGTATTAGGGATGTGGAAAAGTTACACAGGAGAAATACTACATATAATGTCGCTGATGTCAGCAGCGGCTAATATGAAATTACAGGGAATGTCACAGGTAATTGGGATGTGGAAATGTTGCACAGAAGAAATACTGCTGATAATGTTGCTGATGTCACCAGCGGCTAATAAAAAATTACAGGGAATGTGACAGGTATTTGGGATGTTGAAACATCACACAGGAGAAATTCCGTAGATAATTTCGCTGATGTCAGCAGCGGCTAATATAAGATTATAGGGAAAGTCACAGGTATTTGGGATGTGGAAACGATACACAGGAAAAATACAGCAGATAATGTCGCTGATGTCAGCAGCGGCTAATTAAAAATGACAGGGAATGTCTCATGTATTTGGGATGTGGAAACGTTATACAGGAGATGTACCCTAGGTAATGTCACTGTCTGCAGCGGACACTGTCTACGGAAAAAGTACACTGGATGTCACTGATATTTTTTGGATGTGCACACATTACACAGGAGATGTAGCGCAGCTAATGTCACTGTCCACAAGGACACCATCTACGGAAAAAGTACACTGGATGTCACAGATATTGTTGGGTCTGTAAAGTTTTAGCAATTTAGCACAGGTTGCGTTAAAAATATACACTCACCTAAAGAATTATTAGGAACACCTGTTCTTTTTCTCATTAATGCGATTATCTAGTCAACCAATCACATGGCAGTTGCTTCAATGCATGTAGGGTTGTGGTCTTGGTCAAGACAATCTCCTGAACTCCAAACTGAATGTCAGAATGGGAAAGAAAGGTGATTTAAGCAATTTTGAGCATGGCATGGTTGTTGGTGCCAGACGGGCCGGTCTGAGTATTTCACAATCCGCTCAGTTATTGGGATTTTCAAGCACAACCATTTCTAGGGTTTACAAAGAATGTTGTAGAAAGGGAAAAACATTCAGTATGCGGCAGTCCTGTGGGTGAAAAATGCCTTGTTGATGCTAGAGGTCAGAGGGGAATGGGCCGACTGATTCAAGCTGATAGAAGAGCAACGTTGACTGAAATAACCACTCGTTACAACCGAGGTAAACAGCAAAGCATTTGTGAAGCCACAACACGCACAACCTTGAGGCGGATGGGCTACAACAGCAAAAGACCCCACAGGGTACCAATCATCTCCACTACAAATAGGAAAAAGAGGCTACAATTTGCACAAGCTCACCAAACTTGTCAGAGACCCAAAGGTCCTTTTATGGACTATTGTTGTGTGTGGCAGCAGCAATATCCACTCACCTAAAGAATTATTAGGAACACTATACTAATACGGTGTTGGACCCCCTTTTGCCTTCAGAACTGCCTTAATTCTACTTGGCATTGATTCAACAAGGAGCTGATAGCATTCTTTAGAAATGTTGGCCCATATTGATAGGATACCATCTCGCAGTTGATGGAGATTTGAGGGATGCACATCCAGGACACGAAGCTTCCATTCCACCACATACCAAAGATGCTCTATTGGGTTGAGATCTGGTGACTGTGGGGCCATTTTAGTACAGTGAACTCATTGTCATGTTCAAGAAACCAATTTGAAATGATTTGAGCTTTGTGACATGGTGCATTATCCTGCTGGAAGTATCCTGATGGCATGGCAAATAGGAAAAAGAAGCTACAATTTGGGGAAGCCAGTGCTGTGGACAGGCAGCGAAGAAGGGTAAGACTGGGTTCAGACCGGGCTTGCACTGAAGTAGTACAAGTTGCAAGAGACGGTAAGTAAACTGGACTGTCAGTCCAACAACTGCTACATACCTTTATACGCTCATATCACTGGACATCGGTACTGGGTGACAATATCACCATTACAGCTCTATCAGGATTGGCCATAGTGCCATTGCTACCATCTATTTGGCCATAGCGCCATTAATACAATATTTGTTCCATCAGGATTTGGCTATAAGGCTACGCTAACAGCATTATATAACATTAGGACTCTGATTGGGACATTGTCGGCACTATCACCATACACACAGTAGATTGGGACATTGCTGCTGCTACGTAGAGGCTATTGTGTAGGAGTGTTGCATATTACATTTACCATTGATGTGCGTTTTTTATGTACGTTTTATATTCATTTTAAGGGAGTGCTTTTAAAAGTAATAAATATATAATTTGTACCATCCATCTAGTGTTTCCCGTCTGAGTGTGCCCCTTCAATCCCTACTTGCATTTTCATATATATATATATATATTGTGGGGATTAGCTCTGGTAGGCAGGTTAGCAGACGCAGTATAGAGGCAATGGACCAGGTTTTAAATCAACCTTCAGTGTTTATTCACACGCAAAACATAACACAACAGTCCCTTTTCAGGCTTGGTCCTTGTTCACACACAGCAAAACATAATAACATAATAGTCTTTGTGCTTGTTCACAGCAAGACAAAACAAAATAGCGTTCACCTGGTATCCTGGGTGTCAGTTCACACTAGGGTTGCCACCCGTACGGGATTGACCCAGACAGTCCGGGTTTGTAATCCTGTGCCCGGGTACAAGCTTTTCTTAGACCCGGGCACAGGATTCATTCAAACTGCAGTGTGGACGTCCGACCGAGACTCCGATGATGCGATCGCATAAGCTGTCACTGCAGCGGCCGGGCTGGGTGATCAGCTGAGCGCAGCGATCATCTGTCCCTCCCTCCTTTACGGTCTCTACAGTGATAGTGATGCTAGGCAGCGCAGCCTCAGAGTCAGAGCGCTGTGTTCACTCACTGTTCAGTCTCTGGTCTCCCTCGCTCCTCCTCCCAGTCCCTCCCTCCTTCTCTCTGATAAGGAAGTCAAGTCCACAGGAAGTGACATCAGAGAGAGAGAGAGGCAGGGAGCTCCGTGGGAGAAATCATTCTTCTTTTCCAGTCCAGCTCCAGCAGCCTGCCCAAGTAGTGCCTAGCCCAGTGCCCACTGTGCCCTGCCTGCAGAGTGGTTTTTCAACCTGTGTGTGACCAAGACAGTCCTGACACCTGTCCTAGATAGTCACATCTAAAAAGGTATATAAAACATTTGAAGTGTGTAAATGTAACAGTGTTTAAAGGGTTTCTACCACTTCGTTTTCACATAATTAGCTTTCAGACACTAGCGATCCGCTAGTGTCTGCTCTGCCAAACAATCCTAATATAATAGCTTTTGGGGCAGCCGTTTCGCTAAAAAAGAACTTATATTGATATGCTAATGACCCTCTAGGTGCTATGGGGTCGTCATCAGCACCTAGAGGATCGGTCTACCTTCACAAGATGCCGCCGCCCAGCGCGTCCCTCCAGCCCGCCCATCTCCTCCAATCTCCTGCGATCAAGCGGACGACTTCTCGCGCATGCGCCATGCGAGTCTGTATTTGGCGCATGCGCAGTGAATGTCTGACCGCTTCCCTGCTCAGACATCTCCACTGCGTCTGCGCCGATGACGTCATAGTGCACTTTGGCTGCTCCCAGTAAGAGCAGGCCCGGATCTCTTTACAGCCTTGCTAAATAACAAATAGTGTCAGTCAGCACTAACTGCCACTGACACTTACCTCACCGAGGCCAGAAATCTCGGTGACACATACCTTCCGTCAATGACAGACCCTTGCGCCTTCCTACAATATATATATATATATATATATATATACAGTAAATATATGTATTGTACTTATGCACAAAAAAAACATTTGTCCTATCTTTGATATCCGATTTCGTCCTCGTAATGAGAGGTTAGCCCTACAAGCAAGCGTGTAATTTAATATCAAAGAATAAATAATATGCTATCATTTGGATGGTTTGTGAAAGTGCTTTGAGGGAAGAATTAAAGGAGCAGATATCATATAACAGAGACATTGAGAAGAATGAGATAAATCTAGTAGCTTGGCAATCAGCCCAAAACCCTTTACATTCCTCCCGGCTGGGAATAACTCTACAATAGGTAGGAAGAAAAGATAATGTAAAACCAAATCTGTGCTATGGCAGAATATATTTATTAGTGTTTGACTATATATAGTCCTACTGGCTTAGCGGCTGTGTTTGAATCCTGCTAGATTTATTAACATTTTCTGCTACTAATGATAAGGCATGTTTCACTGTTCTTACATTCCTTGGAGGCAGAATACACCATTTTGACAGTGACATATTACAGTAAAAAACATGATTTCTGAACTAATGATTGTCAAATAGCGCCTACAATAGCGAGCCCTGTCTGCACAATACATTATGAAAAGTAATGTTTGTGGCTTTTCACACTAGCATTTTTTTATGCTAAAAAACTATAGTTGGTGCTCAAGGCTAAATTAGGAGTTGGATAAGAAAGAATTGAATATTATTATTTAATATTTAAACAGCAGAGTACTAATTAAAACATATAAAAAAATAACAATAAATGTAATTCATAGGCATAAGAAAAATAATAGAATACAGAATATAGTGTCGCCAATATATGTTGGAGAAATGATTAGAAATATTTCTCACCGCTTTTATCATATGTGTTGTAAGGGTATTTTACATTCTTAATTAAATACTGATTGGTTCTGGCCCCCTTTAATTATTATATCACCTATATTCCTTGTAATGATATGATACATAAATAACATATACAAACACCCCCCACTCCCATTGTGCTGAGAAGGCAGAGTGATTATCTCATAGATATGCATGCGTCACACTGCACAAAGACACAAAGTCAGATAACTGGAACTACTCCTAGAACATCATCCAGGTAGATCGCTGTAGGTCACTATCTCTCTCTTGTATCAGAGGATGTTAGCTATGTGCTATGACATGGCAACATAGGTCCCCCTCCCCCACTGTATTGCAGGCCAGTTGATGTATGTGATTCATTTGTTTTACTAAATATAATCACATTTAGTAAATATATTTATTCACTTAGTCTGTTTAAGCCTATTTATTCTCAAATCAAACCATCAAATTCATGTAAAAACATAATGTATGTAATAAAGTATAATAGTATAGTTCATACATACGTCTACTGTAAGTAAAATTATATTATATTATACAGACACTGTATGTTGTAATCACTGATATAAAAAAAGGCCGCACCACCTGTGATGTTAAAGATATTGTGAGTACTCAATACTACCTTGTCGTCTCTCTTAATTCAGCGCTCCTCACTACATGTGAAGTTGGTGTTCTCTAGACAGGACTGGCCATGTCTGGAGTGTTTACTCAGGCTTGCTATGGATCGCGTTTCTAGGTACTTCACCTCCTTTTCACAATGAGTGTATGTCTAAACTATGGCACAGTTAACTTTAAATAAAAAAATAAAAAAAAGTCTCAAACCTTGAATGTCAACCAATGACGTTGTGCGCTCCTGCTCTCAACAGGAATCCAGGCCGTGTTACCATGGACCTCTCTCGGCCGCGGAACATGGCCATGTGCATGAGGCCTAAGTGGTAGAGGGAACAGCTCGACATAGTGAAGTACCGCAAGTCCTTAATTCATCCATTTTTTTAATTATACTTCCAAGTTTCCAAGTAAAACAGTCATATAAAATATAGTCAGTCCTTTCATTTCCAAGTAAAACAGTCATATAAAATATAGTCAGTCCTTTCATTTCCAAGTAAAACAGTCATATAAAATATAGTCAGTCCTTTCATTTGCTTCGTCAGGGGCATCTACATATCCTCCTAGATCACTTCCTTTTGTAGTGATATGGGCGTTACCCCTAAAAGGTCTGCTTACAGATACCTCATATAAAATACATGGAGTTAAATAGATAAAATATCTTAAATATCACGTGATATTACACAAAAGTGAACAAATCCTTATGCTTTATACACATCTCATTCTATAAAAGTATTATATAAAATCCATAATTACCTATTAGATACTATTCCCTTGCTTATCCATCACATGGTATGACTCTTCCAATTATCATTCACTTCTCACAACCTTCTCTAAAACAGCGATCTCCAAACCCCAAAATTGACATATTCACACTATACTGCACTAAATTTAAACAAGCTATCCTTTATCATATCCAGCCCTTCATTGAGATTCATTGAATTATATACCTTCCTTATTACGATATCAAATAATCGGTCCGAACCTCCCAACCTCTTTTTTTTCTTTTTTCTATTTCTTTTCCGATCATGTGGTGTAGTTCCTCCAATCACCACTCTCTCTTTTATTTATGAATGGAACAGCAATCTCATGCACCTCGTATCCCACGGTCACGTGGTGTAATTCCTCCAATCACCACTTTCTCCTCTATTTATGAATGGGACAACGATCACATACACTTCAGATCTCGCAGTTCCGCGACCAATTCCTCGATTGTGCATCCGCAACCATCTCATATAGGTAAATTAACGCTATTAAATGTACATACTTCCTTGTGATGAACAGCACACAACCTACTGATTCTATGTTAGACAGGCTTTAATATCAAATTCCACATTCATTCTGTCTGGTTGTAATGTGCCTAGCCTATAGATCTGTTCCACTTACTTTTAGTTTATTTTTGCTACTGGATCCTCCACCTTGTACATACCAATTCCAATCCCACAAAACTCAAACCTTCTGGATTTTTATTATGTTTTTTTTTTTTTAATGTGCTGATAAACTGTGTGTTTCCAAACCTTTCTTAGGCTACTTTCACATTAGCGTTCGGGGCTCCGCTTGTGAGTTCCGTTTGAAGGCTCTCACAAGCGGCCCCAAACGCATCCGTCCAGCCCTAATGCATTCTGAGTGGATGCGGATCCGCTCAGAATGCCTCAGTCTGGCACTGTCTGTCCTCCACTCCGCTCAGCAGGCGGACACCTGAACGCTGCTTGCAGCGTTCGGGTGTCCGCCTGGCCGTGCGGAGGCAAATGGATCCGTTCAGACTTACAATGTATGTCAATGGGGACAGATCCGTTTGAAGTTGACTTTCAATGTAAAATCTGGACGGATCCGTCTGAGCAACTTTCACACTTAGAATTTTTTCTAAACTATAATGCAGACGGATCCATTCTGAACGCAAGTGTGAAAGTAGCCGTAATGTTACGGTTGTGCTCCTGTACCCTAGTTTTTAATTTCCTCATGGTCCTTCCTACATACTGGAGGCCACATGGGCACTCCAGCATGTAGACAACCTCCATATGTTCACAGGTAATATCTCCTTCTATTTCACATTGTGCTCCATTACTTTTAGACACCACCTCCTCAGTTCGAATTTGTTTGTTCATTTTTTGTTCAGTTTTTACAAGGTATGCAGAAACCGCACCATGTAAGGCTACTTTCACACTTGCGCTTGATCGGATCCGTTCTGAACGGATCCGATCATATTAATGCAGACGGAGGCTCCGTTCAGTACGGATCCGTCTGCATTAATAACTTAGAAAAATTTCTAAGTGCGAGAGTAGCCTGAGCGGATCCGTTCAGACTTTCAATGTAAAGTCAATGGGGGACGGATCCGCTTGAAGATTGAGCCATATGGTGTCATCTTCAAGCGGATCCGTTCCCATTGACTTACATTGTAAGTCTGGACGGATCCGCACGCCTCCGCACGGCCAGGCGGACACCCGAATGCTGCAAGCAGCGTTCAGCTGTCCGCCTGGCCGTGCGGAGGCGAGCGGAGCGGACGCTGAACGCCGCCAGACTGATGCAGTCTGAGCGGATCCGCTCCATTCAGACTGCATCAGGGCTGGACGGAGGCGTTCGGGTCCGCTCGTGAGCTCCTTCAAACGGAGCTCACGAGCAGACCGACGAACGCAAGTGTGAAAGTAGCCTAAATTGGTACTTCTTAGTCTTCTGTTGTTTCACAGGTAGATGGCTATGTACCAATTTATCTTTACTATTTGGAATAGAGATGAGCGAATCGAAGTTGACGAAGTGGAATTAAATCCGAATTTCAGGAGAAATTTGATTTGCACCGAATCCAAATTTCATCATGCTTTGTGGTAACGAATCACACTTTTTACTAAAATGGCTGCTGTTAGATCATGGAGCAAGGAATTTTGGGAACAAGGGATCACCCATGCATGCAGCCAGCCAGCCCTGTGATGTGACAGCCCTATAAATACCCTCAGCCATCTTGTATTCAGCCTTTTTCCAGTGTACTTAGTGGAGGGAGAGAAATCAGGCACTAGGGACAGTGGTAGACAGTGGCGTACCTCCAATAGAGGCAGACCACGCAGCTGCTATGGGGCCCCTGGGGGAAGGGGGCCCGCAGTGGAGGATAGGCCCCGCCCACTAATTACACTTGTATGGCTACCTGAGAAAGTAAGAGGTGGAGAAGGACCTTTGGTGATGTCATCAACCATGTGACCAGTGCAGGAAGCCAATGAATAGCAGAGCAGCAGAAATCTAAAGGACCTTTGGTGATGTCATCAACCATGTGACCAGTGCAGGAAGCCAATAAATAGCAGAGCGCAGAAGTCTAAAGGACCTTTGGTGATGTCATCATCATGTGACCAGTGCAGAGGACTGGTGAAAGACCTGTGGCATATCACTGTGAGGGGGCGGAGCTTCTGTGTGGTGCCTGGAGAAGAGGTTAGTGGTGTTCTGGGATAACCCATAACATCCTAGAAAAGCTGGGAGTTGTAGTTTTGTCGTATTATATGTTTCTCAATGTAATTTAAACGTATGCCCTAGTACAGGCTGTACAGGCTGGAGTTGTAGTTCCCTCCTCCTATACCCCCTCTTTTAAATGTATACTGATGCCCCATAATAAGTCTGGCCATACTAGGGGTTATAGTTATTTCTTTTTAAAGCTCTTACCTGGTACAACTAGATGATGTCCTATAATCTGGACATGCTGAGAGTTGTAGTTCTCTTTTCTTAGGCTGAATTCTCATCACAGTTTAGTTTTCCGTTTTGCATGCAGGACTTTTTTCTGTCTAAAATAACGGATCTCCGACAGATATGGCATAAACGGATGCCAAATGTGCAGAACTGATGCTTGAAATACAGGATCATTTTTTTTCTTTATTTTTCTGTTCATCTGACAGATCAGAAGAACTGAAAACTAAACGGTGATATAAACCCGGCCTTATACTCTGTGTAATATCTACTTGTATCTGATCATAACAGCCTGGACATGCTGGAAATTGTAGTTCTCTCCACTTTCACCTCTCCCTGTGTTGCTTCCTAATTTCCAATAATAATCTGGTGATGATGAGACTTGTAGTTCCCTTGTCACTATTATAATGTTCTGCAGCAGCTGAGGTGAGTATTAGGCTTTGTTCACATCTGTGCTGGTGACGTTCGCTGTTCTGCCGTCATAGGAGCAAATAAACGAAAATCACTGCAGTTCCGGATCTGGCACTTCATGGACGACAACACCCGACGGATCCCGCTGACTATGATGAGATCTGTCAGGTTTCCATCTGCCAGGCTAGAAAATTGTGTCTAGCATTTATGACTTGATCCACGAATGAGGCCCCAACACAGATGTGAACGAAGCTTTATATGTTCTGCAGCAGCTGAGGTATGCATTAGGAGGTTCTGACAGTTCATAAGGTAAGGGGGGCTATGGTGGCACTGGTATACTATTATGCCAGCACCACCATAGCCCCCCCCCCCCCCAATGAGCTGTTCTTGTGTGCTGCTTATAGTGGAAAGTGCCCTAAGACAATGAATGGGGACAATCAAAAGCAGTTTTTTCCCGGTATTGAGACCCTATGACGGATCTCAATACCGGAAAATAGAAACGCAAGTGTGAAAGTAGCTCCTAATGTCTACACGGCTGCAACTGCTGGGGGTATGGCAGGGGAGAAGCCAGGGCAGGTGGTGGGATGGGCCAGTGGACGGAGTTAGTGGGGCCCTATTAAGATTCTTGCTATGGGGCCCAATGATTTCTATGTACGCCCCTGGTGGTAGAAAATACTTTAAAACTTTTATTTTGATGTATAGAAGTTCAGGGAAGGATAGGGAAGAATAATTCCACAGCATATATGTAGAACAGGGTTCAGTAGGGGAGGTTACGTCCTGTGTAATAGGAACAATCCTATTACATCTTGCAGCACTGACTGGGAATCCAAATTGCCATTATACAGTGCTGTAATTCCAGCAAACCGTTCTTGTTATAGGGGTACAAGTGCTGTTTTATACAGGCATTAACAGGGTTTATTACAAGGAAATATATCTATGTCTTATTTGCCCTTGTGCTGTGCAGTTATATGTTCTAAAGCATTTTTTGGCTTGTATTAGTGGGAAAAAGGGCTTATTAGTTGGTTGGTGAAGTGAGAAAATTGCAGCCCTTTCTCGCGTGTATTATTGGCAAAAAATATATATTATTTGCTGTTCAGCAGTGCAGTTATATGTTCTTTTTGTGGCGTGTATAAGTTGAAAAAGTAAGGGCCTATTTGCCGTTCAGTGGTGCAGTTATATGTTCTAAACCTGTATTAGTGGCACCAAAAAAAGTATTTGCCTTTGTGTGGTGAAGTGAGAAAATTACAGCCTTTTTGGCGTATATTAGTGGCAAAACAATTAATATTTGCCGTCCAGCGGTGCAGTTATATGTTCTGAAACCCTTTTTGGAGTGTATTAGTTGCACACAAAAAAATATTTGCCGATATGTGGTTAAGTGAGAAAATTACACCCCTTTTTGACGTGTATTAGTTGCAAAAAATAAATATAAATATATATATATATATATATATATATGTTATTCAGTTTAGAAATAAAGATGACTGAGGAGAGATCTAATAAGGCCTCATGCACACGGCCGTTGTTTTGGTCCGCATCCGAGCCCTAGTTTTGGTGGCTCGGATGCGGACCCATTCACTTTAATGGGCCACAAAAGATGCAGACAGTACTCAACTGTCGTGTGCATGAGGCCTTCCTATGTATAAATACATCAGGGGTCAGTATAGAGATCTTTGTGACTGTAAGGAGGGGACATCCTCTGCGTCTGGAGGAAAGAAGGTTTGTACACAAACATAGAAGAGGATTCTTTACGGTAAGAGCAGTGAGACTATGGAACTCTCTGCCTGAGGAGGTGGTGATGGTGAGTACAATAAAGGAATTCAAGAGGGGCCTGGATGTATTTCTGGAGTGTAATAATATTACAGACTATAGCTACTAGAGAGGGGTCGTTGATCCAGGGAGTTATTCTGATTGCCTGATTAGAGTCGGGAAAGGAATTTTTTCCTCTTAAATTAAAAATAAATTAGCTTCCACCTCATGTTTTTTTTTTTGCCTTCCTCTTGATCAACTTTCAGGTTAACAAACTGAACTGGATGGACATCTTGAAATTTTGAAATTGTTTACCAATTTTGGACTATTTTTGGACAATTTTGGACTTTATTCACATTTCAACTTTTTTCCAATGCAGGTTTTATTCCTTTGTTATATGGGGTATTTTAAAAGGGACTTTATAAAAAAGTGAAGCATTATTTGGAAGTGAAACATTATTTTTGTTTCCATATACCTGGACTAGGATAGTCTACTACACTACCCTTATTGTGGTATAGCAACATATAGCAGTCCAACAGAGGCTAGAAGGACACTCTTTTGGTCTCTGTGGAATAAATCAAGCAATATGGATACTCAGCGTTTATGCCGAGAGCTAACTCGGTGTGAACAGAGCCTTGATTTGAAGCCAATTTAGGTTATGTTATGGGGGAAGCTGATTTTTGTCTTTGTATATACAATTGAAGGATTGCCCCGCTGAATCCTTGCCCCAGGTGACAAAAAGCCAAAATACAGCTCTGCACTACATTCTGTGGGTTTCATATGTCTGAAACAAATTAAAGTAGTAAAAATGTTGGAATCCTACTGGAGGTTACAATTAAATTGTGGCAGCTGTTCTTCCAATTGTTTAACTGTTACAATAGATAAAATAATACCCTAGAAACACATGTATGAACATCACTTTTGCCCAGAGATTATTTTTGGTGGATTTGTAGGGGAAAATCAATATAGTGCATACTACTGTGATCTTATGATCTATTCTGTACCTAGCTCTCTCTTTGTTTGGACTTGGGATATCACTTTAATATTTGGCATTCTTGAAATTCATTAGATTGTTGATGATGAAAGTGAATGAGTTCAGGAAGTGAAACTTTGAAGATAAACTTCAGAGGATGGTAAAAGCTGCAAGCAAAATCAATAAACAGCAATAACCAGTTTTGTCGGTAACTTGTGAGCCATGATTTACCACACTGTTAAGAACTTTCAGGAATATGTTATTTTATATAGTTAGTTTTAACTCCTGCTTGAATCATAACTTATACACAGAAGACATTTAAAGTGCTAGTGTCTGAGATATGCTGGTGATATACTGCAAATTTCTCATAGACAGTCAGTTTCCAATAAATGCAATCATTTCAGTATTTTTGGGCATAACATAAACTTAAAAAAGGGTTATAGTAAGCTTCAATCTGCTCAACAAAATACAGAAAATTGAGATTTTAGAAACAGAACTGCCTTAGCTCAATTTTCTGGGTAAACATATAAAATACAAAGGATCTATTACTAAAGATGAAGGATGAGGGTAGAGTGGTCATGTTGATCTCTATGAATAAATGAACACACAATAATATAGTCTAGGAATAAAGAAGTGAAAATAATACGGCATATCATTGAAATTCAGAAAATGTCTAGATAGTATTACTTATACAGCATCTAGAATATGCTGTAAACTGGCAAGGGTGGCAGAGGTTGTATAGCCCGCAACAGAAAAATAAATTCCTACAATATTAAAGAAAATTTCCAAAGCCCACTTTTTTAAGGACCAGTTTAGTTACGAAGTCACTTTGTGGGGCTTACATAGTAGAAACCACCAGCCTGGGGGCTGGATCTCATAGGCTTCTGTAGAAGGGAAGCAGCACATGGAACCGAGGGAGTCCGTACCGTCCACAAGCCCTGTGTATGTTGCGGTCAGCACTGACCGCAGAATAGGAGTGGTTAATACGCCGGCATTAGTGTATTCACCAATGCCAGCATATACAGCAGGACATACGCCTCCGATTGGCGCACTTTACCTGTACTGTGCTGGGACTCAAAAGGGTTAACATAAGCTACCAATACATCTCTGCAAGTTTAGTACGATATGATAATGTATATGACACCCAAACTCACCCTACTATTCATGCTCCCAGGCTCTATGCCCTCAAAAGGCTGTTTGAAGAGTGTCAAAAGTCTGTAGGTAACTCATTT
The DNA here is from genome assembly GCF_014858855.1 of Bufo gargarizans. Classification (NCBI taxonomy): domain Eukaryota; kingdom Metazoa; phylum Chordata; class Amphibia; order Anura; family Bufonidae; genus Bufo; species Bufo gargarizans. Next base: position 185,134,741 of record NC_058084.1, read on the forward strand.
GGTGTGATAACTGGGCCTTGTTGGAGATTTCCCGTTTTTCATAATTTGCTTACATGTGTGCTTCCCCCTCTCCCTCAGACTCCTATATTAGAGTACGTTTTTTGATGGCTTTTACCATTAATCTGGTGTAGTTTAAACCATGTAGCATGGCTTGCAGAACCAAGAGCCAAAATTATGTAGAGGCTCATGCCTCTACATAACTTTGGTGCATTCGCTGCAGGTGCCATAAAAAACTGCATGCAGTTATTCTTGCATTTTTGTAGGCCAAAAAATGCAAGTGCAAATGTATGTGTGCACAAAGATGCACCAAGTTTAACAAACAATGTGCACCTCTATCAAAACTGACTTTAAATACTACCCTCAAGATAAATTGCATCCCCTGTATTTTCTTTATCTGTCAGCTTCTGGGACCAACATAGACAGTAGTAGGCCATAGGACAATATATGAGCCTGTGTATGCTGTGTAGAATGCGTTTTGGAGTATTTCCGGACATATGCCTCCGATGGAAGGCTCTGGTATATGCATACGTGCTTCTGCAACATATGTCTAACGGACACTCTTTTTGGCATATAACTGAACTTTTCAAGGGTATATGTTGGATGTAGTGGGAAAAGAATTCTGTGAACAGAGGCTAATTTATTAGTAGGTACAGTAGATGATCTTCACATACTGCAATTCTTCTCCTTGTGATTCTCTAGGAATTTTTTAAATAGTGGGTGAACATATCTGATTTATGTATCCAGACATGAAATCCATTAAACCTGTGCATTACGTGCAATCTAGCAGACAATAGGAAGAATGGCAAGGTTGTTATGGTGCCAGTGGTCCTATTGTGCAACTACACAGTCTACACATCTGACCCGATCAAGGATTTCATACAATGGACCTTTCTCTTATACCTTCACCTATTTATCTGGCTCTGTTTTTGTGATCCACTATTTTGTTCATACCCACCTGTACCCCTGCTTTTAATGTATATCTTTTAGTCTACAAAGTATAAAGTTATAGTTCTGAAATAAGAAAAGAAGAAAATATATTATACACTTTCAAATTACTCATCACAGTTCTTTTGACATTATGAATGGTATGGTACATTTTCCATGGAACATTATGTTATATAACAAAGCAGAAGAGTCTTATTCAACCTATTTTCTGTGTGCACATTCTCGCTTTTATTAAATGTATTTATCGCTCTACCATGGAGATCACAACTTATAGCTTGGTAAATAGTGCTGCATTTACTCAGATTATATGTAGTGATGAACGAGCATCTACAGTGTAAAGTGTGCGCATCCCAAAAATATCAGTGACATACAGTGTACTTTTTCAATAGACGGGGTCTGCTGCGGACAGTGACATCACCAGTGCCACATCTGCAGTGTAACGTATGCGCTTCTAAAACTTATCTGTGACATAGAGTGCACTTTTTCAATAGACGGTGTCCGTTGCGGACAGTGACATTAGCTGTGCCATGTCTAATGTAATGTGTGCGCTTCAAAAATGGATCAGTGACATCCAGTGTACTTTTTCCGTAGACAATGTCTGCTGCGGACAGTGACATTACCAGGGCCACATCTGCAGTGTAACATGTGCACTTCAAAAATGTATCTGTGACATACAGTGTACTTTTTTGCTTAGACACTGTGTACAGTGACATTACCGGTGGTACCTCTCCTGTATAATGTTTCCTCATCCCAAATACCTGTGACATTCCCTGTAATTTTTCATCAGCCGCTGGTGACAGCATTGACATTACCTGCGGTATATCTCCTGTGTGACATTTCCACATTCCAAATACCTTTTTAAAATTGTTTGCGCATACACTTCCAAATCCTACACTACTGTACGTGTGACAGACTTTCAATCATATATAACATTTAATATGAAGAAGGTGAGCAGTAAGGGATGGGCAAGTGGCCGTGATGCTGATCGTGCATGCAGAGGCCGTGGCCCTGGGCTGGGGCGGACTGACCGGTCGGGCACTTCGGACATGGTCCGAGGGCCTGTCCGGGATGGGGGCCCGCCGCAGAATAACATAATGTGCAGTTCTGGGGAAGCGACTGCTTCGGGGGCCGGGCTGACAGGCACATACTCTAAGCTACTAGACACTCGGAGCTACGAGGTGTATTTAAATCTCATTTATCATGTCTTTCAGAAAAGTTTCAACTGGGATTCGAACTCGCAACCTTCACACATCAGAGGAAAGGCATTCACCCACACAGCTATGACAGCTGTATTACCAGTTACTTAAAAAAATAAAAAATAAATAGGACTTCTACTGTAGGTAACTAGATACCTAGTGTACATACACATGACAGCTGCCACAGCACACTGTGTATGAATGTCGCAGAGCTGGGTGTGTTGGGGCAACTGTCATGTGTATGGTTGTACACTATCAAAGTTATCTACAGTAGAAGTCTTGTATTTATTTTTTTTTAGTAACTGACTGTACAGCTATTATGGCCATGTGGTTAGGTGCTTTGCCTCTGATACAGAAGGTCATGGGTTTGAATCCCATCTTAAACTTTTCTGAAAGACAGGCTAAACAGGAACACTAGAGGCTGCTGGGAATACAGGAAGAGGAAGAGGCTGCATTGCATCGCTGACATGGAGGTAAGTAGAAAAGTTTTTTTATTTTTTTAATACCGGACTGTTACTTTACTGGTACATGGAGGGGGGAGGAGAGAGGCACTTGATACTGGCACATTAAGGAGCAGGGGGAGAGGATGGCACTGATATTGACACGTGGGGGGGAGAGGAGAGAGGCACTTGGCACTTGATACTGGCACATTAGGGGGCAGGGGGAGAGGATGGCACTATGATACTGGCACATGGAGGGGGGGAGGAGAGAGACACTTGATACTGGCACATTAGGGGGCAGGGGGAGAGGATGGCACTATGATATTGGCACATGGGGGGGCAAGAAATGGACATGAATCATGAGGGACAGAAATGTGAAATTGGGGGAGGGCGCCAAAATGTAGATTCGCTACCGACCCTGGATAGGTGTAGAGTGTGAATCCAGCACAGTAGTGTGTGTCGTGTATGTAGCAGAGCTGTATGCGACAGAGGCATGGATAATGTGCATTGCACAGCTGTGTATGTAAAATGTGTAGCACAGTGATATATAATGTGCCACTCAGAGCTGTGTGTGTAGCAGAGCTGTATATGTAAAATGTGCAACAGTGATATATAATGTGCCACTCAGAGCTGTGTGTGTGTAGCAGAGCTGTGTATGTAAAATGTGCAAAAACCCTGATGCTCTCAAATAGAGAAAGCAATATAAAACATTGCAGTTTGATACCTTTTACCCCTTAAAGACTGGGCCCATTTTCATTTTTACATTAGCCATAATCTTTTTATTTTTCCATTCACATAGTCATATGAGGGCTTTTTTTATGTGGGACAAGATGCATTTTTTAAATGTCGCCACTTAATTTGCCATGTCTTGTATCAGAAAGCAGGAAAAAAAAATTTTTTTTGTGGGTTAAAAAAAAAACACACACACAATTCCACCAAGGTTTTTGAGATTTTGACATCATGGCATTCACTAAAAATGACGTCTTTATTCTGCGGCTCAATACGATACAAAACTTGTGTAGTTTTTATTTGGTTTAATTACTTAAAAAAATTACTTTTATATATTTCGGTCTATGTGAGGGCTTGCTTTTGTGTAACGATCAGTAGTTTTCTTGGGGGGAGGGGGCCCCATACAAAAATTTGCTTATTAAAGATTGTGTAGGGTGTGACTGGAGGCGGGGCATGAAGGCGGGACAAGGGTGAGGCTTGCAGCAGAACATGGGTTGGGCCTGTAAGGGGGCCCTTGATTTATTTTGCCCTGGGGCCCTAAGGGTTCTCAGTCCGCCCCTGGCCCTGGGCGCAGTGAAACTGTGCCTGCTGCCAGAGAACAAGAAAAACTATCATCCAAGATACCTAGCTTCATGTCCCAGTTTGCAGGGAGGTGCAGGACACCACTCTTGAAGTCAGAACAGTGCGACCAGGTGGTGGTTGGATTGCAGCAGATAATACTTCCAGTCGGTTAAGCACCATCGTGTCTTCCACCAAGTCCATTCTCAGTAGTCAAGAGTCTGCTCAACCCAATCCTCACCTTGATCTTCCTTCCTCCCACCATGGAGAGTCTGGGCAAACAAGTGATCCCACACTCGGATATTCCAAGGAGCTCTTTTCAGCGCCATTCCTTGATTTGGCCCTCTCGCCAAGCACGCTTAAAGAGGGACAGATGTTATGCCCTGATTCCCAAACGCGAAATATTGGCAATATAATTTTCGCGTACGCGCATGCGCAAATGCACCATACAGTACCCAAATGCACTATAAAGAAAGTATATTGGTATATAACACCCTGCTTCAATCATTTTTTTGGGGGGGGGACTGGTATATCACACCAGTAGAAATTATTTTTTTTAGATCTGTGTTTCAGTTGTTTCGGTGATGTCGTGAAATATAATTACACACACTTCATACGTTTAAAAGGCTTTTATCGACAATTACATGACATTTATGCAAAGAGTCAGTATTTGCAGTGTTGGCCCTTCTTTTTTAGGACCTCTACAATTTGACTGGGCATGCTCTCAATCAACTTCTGGGCCAATTCCTGACTGATAGCAACCCATTCTTTCATAATCACTTCTTGGAGTTTGTCAGAATTAGTGGGTTTTTGTTTGTCCACCTGCCTCTTGAGGATTGACCACAAGTTCTCAATGGGATTAAGATCTGGGGAGTTTCCAGGCCATGGACCCAAAATGTAAACGTTTTGGTCCCTGAGCCACTTAGTTATCACTTTTGCCTTATGGCACGGTGCTCCATCATGCTGGAAAATGCATTGTTCTTCACCAAACTGTTGGATTGTTGGAAGAAGTTGCTGTTGGAGGGTGTTTTGGTACCATTCTTTATTCATGGCTGTGTTTTTGGGAAAAATTGTGAGTGAGTCCACTCCCTTGGATGAGAAGCAACCCCACACAGGAATGGTCTCAGGATGCTTTACTGTTGGCATGACACAGGACTGATGGTAGCGCTCACCTTTTCTTCTCCGGACAAGCCTTGTTCCTGATGCCCCAAACAATCGGAAAGAGGCTTCATCAGAGAATATGACTTTGCCCCAGTCCTCAGCAGTCCATTCGCCATATTTTCTGCAGAAGATCAATCTGTCCCTGATGGTTTTTTTTGGAGAGAAGTGGCTTCTTTGCTGCCCTTCTTGACAAAAGGCCATCTTCCAAAAGTCTTCGCCTCACTGTGCGTGCAGATGCGCTCACACCTGCCTGCTGCCATTCCTGAGCTAGCTCTGCAATGGTGGCACTCCGATCCTACAGCTGAATCCTCTTTAGGAGACGATCCTGGTGCTTTCTGGACTTTCTTGGACACCCTGAAGCCTTCTTAACAAGAATTGAACCTCTTTCCTTGAAGTTCTTGATGATCCTATAAATTGTTGATTGAGGTGCAATCTTAGTAGCCACAATATCCTTGCCTGTGAAGCCATTTTTATGCAACGCAATGATGGCTGCATGCGTTTATTTGCAGGTCACCGTGGTTGACAACGGAAGAACAATGATTTCAAGCATCACCCTCCATTTAACAGGTTAAGTCTGCCATTTTAACCCAATCAGACTGACATAATGATCTCCAGCCTCGTGCTCGTCAACATTCTCACCTAAGTTAACAAGACGATTACTGAAATGATCTCAGCAGGTCCTTTAATTTTCATGGCAAAGAAGGACTGTGCAATTCATCTGATCACTCTTCATAACATTCTGGAGTATATGCAAATTGCTATTATAAAATCATAAGCAGCAACTTTTCCAATTTCCAATATTTATGTAATTCTCAAAACTTTTGGCCACGACTGTACTTTCTAACATAGAAAGTATATTCTAACATTGTACAAGGAAGGCAATCCATTAGAATATATATACATAAAGATAAAACTTAACCTTTACTAATGTTACTATGAGGGTCCATTCACATGTCCGTAAGTGTTTTGCGGATCCGCAAAACGGACCGCACATCACCGGCACTATAATAGGAAATGCCTAATCTTGTCTGCAATTGCTGCTATTTTTTTGTGGAAACGGAAGCACGGATGCGGAAGTGCAGATCCCCAAATGCGAATGCGGACAGCACATTCCGGCCCTATTGAAAATGAATGGGGTTGCACCGGTTCCGCAAAATTGGTATCCCTCAAAATGAAAATAAATTTTATTATTAAAGTTAAGAAAAAAGCATAAATCTGGTAGGCAATAACAAGTGCTTGGCGGCACTAAATTAGGTGCTCGGCGGCACCAAATCAGAAACCATATGTCCTACCACAATCCGGGGGGTTCCAGTGCACATCCATGAATCCCGGAGGGAAAGCAAAAACCATCTATCCCTGGGCTAGATGATGATGTGGTGTTGAAGGACAGGGTGGGCAAAGAACTGTCCCTGATATTGCCCTACAGGGAGTGCTATTCTGGCCCTGATAGACTAACCACAGACCACCCGCCCTGTTAAGAGTGACCCCATCCGGAACCTTACCCTATATAAAAATGGTAAGCCAGTAGCCCCTAGGCCCCTGACTTCCAGGTTATCACTATATAGATCTATGTGTTTTTGACTCATTATAAAAGCATATTATAAGTATATCGCACCCCTCTGTGTATCACACCTATCGATAGCACACCTATACCAGTCCTTAAAAAGACTTTTGTGGCCCTATTAGCTAGCGTTTGGTATCCCCCTGCTCCACACAGCAACCTCTCCCTACACTGGCAAAAAACTGAATGTAAAATGGCGGCCAGATCTGGTTTATTTATAAGATAAGGGTATGTCCATGTGCTGAAACGTCTCAATTGGCTGTCCTGTACCACCTGATGGATGTGTCATGGGTCAAAGTTCTTCACAATGTGAAAGAATATGGCGGGCGCGAATATCTCTATATGTTTAAATGTTCAGTGAATCGCGAACACGCAAAGTTCCCAGCGAAACGACCGCTGGGCGAACTGCAAGGCCATCTTTAATCTGCATCACCGCAACAGGCTGTAAGAGGCAGGCCACACCAAACAGGCCCGCAACTATTCCCCGGAGCACCCCTTACGGAAATCTCCCTTGCCAAGGGGTAGGTGTTCCGCAGTCTGGCACTTTTTTTAGGAAAGTGCAGTTGAAAAAATTGTAATTTGTCAGCTGTGCCATACAAAAATGAGCAGGAGCGTGAACACTAGCAACCTCACCACCACCAGCATGATCCGCCACATGGCATCAAAGCACCGTAATAGGTGGGCCGAATGCCTGGGTCCACTATCTGTCTGCGGGTCACACCACTGCCTCCTCTTCCCCTGTCTGCCTCCTCTTCCCCTGTGTTATGTGCTGGCCAATCCCCTGTCGAAGGCACAGGCCCGGATGCCTCCTGTCCTGCACCTGGACCTTCGCAAGCACTATCAGCGACCACATCCACTTCCGTGTCCCAGCACAGCGTACAAATGTCCTTACCCCAGGCATTTGAACGCAATCGCAAATACCCATCCACCCACAGGCCATAGCACTAAATGTGCAGCTTTCCAAATGACTGGCCCTGGAAATGTTGCCATTTATGCTTGTGGACACTGAGGCCTTCTGCAGCTTCATGTCAGCGGCCGTCCCACGTTACGCAATCCCAAGACGCCACTATTTTTCAAGGTGTGCCATGCCTGCCTTACACCAACATGTGTCCCGTAACATCACCCGTGCCCTGACCACTACTGTCACAAGGAGGTAACATTTTTGGAAGCCGGTCAAGGAGTACATAGCAGGTGGTGTCCTCAATGGTCCCTCAGTGCCTTACAACTATTGGATGTCCAAGCTGGACACGTGGCACGAACTGGCGCTTTAGGCCTTGGAGGTGCTTGCCTGCCCTTCTGCCAGCTTTTTGTCTGAGCTGGTGCTGCTGGTGGCATTAAAACAGATAAGCGTATCCGCTTGTCAACTGAAAATGCTGACAGGTTGACCCTTATAAAAAATGAACAAAGCCTTGATTGACCATGACTTCTCGACTCCACCAGAGGAAAGCTGATGAACATAAAGGCACTTTAAATGTGTTGTTTATAATGTACTGAATAAACTGTATTCCCATGCACCCCTTCCACCACAAACAAGGGTATATGGTTGAATCTTCCTTTTCTCGTCCTCCTCCTCCTCTTCCATCACATCAACATGCTTGTTGGTCGCATATAATGCCCTTGCATATATGCCCTTCGCATGTAATATTTTACAGGGCCAGCTCAGCTGCAGGCCCTCGCATATAATTTTGTAAAGGGTCAAATCATCAGCAGGCCCTCACCTACAATGTTTTACAGGTTCAGCTCACCTGCAGGCCCTCGCATATAATTTTTTAGAGGGTCAGCTCACCAGCAGGCCCTCATCTACAATGTTTTACAGGGTCAGCTCATCAGCAGGCCCGTGCATATAATGTTTTACAGGGTCAGCTTAGAAAGCAGGCCCACGCATATAATTTTTTAGAGGAGGGTCAGCTCACCAGCAGGCCCGCACCTAAAATCTTTTACAAGGTCAGCTCAACAGCAGGCCCTCGCATATAATGTTTTAAAGGGTCAGCTCACCAGCAGGGCTGCACCTAAAATCTTTTACAGGGTCAGCTCTCCAGCAGGCCCTCACATATAATGTTTTACAGGGTCCGCTCACTTGCAGGCCCTCGCATATAATAATTTACAGGATCAGCTCACCAGCAGGCCTGCACCTAAAATCTTTTACAGGGTCAGCTCACCAGCAGGCCCTCACCTACAATCTTTTTCAGGGTCAGCTCACCTGCAGTCCCACGCATATAATGTTTTACAGGGTCAGCTCATCTGCAGGCCCTCGCATATAATTTTTTGGAGGGTAAGCTCACCAGCAGGCCCTCACCTACAAGTCCAGTCTCACTATCCAAAAGTCTGTTCAACACAATCCTCACCACCGGGGGTCGCGTAACAATTTATCAAGGAGGAGTCTCGTTCGTTATCGGAATTAACCAGACAAATTGCTCCATCAACTAAGAACATCCATGCACCACCACCCACAGAATTGAGAGAGCTATCAATCTGTCAATCCTTTCCGTGTCCGGGCCAGGTGAGGTTTCCAATGTTGAGTGGTGGTGCCCTGGTGGTGCCCTTCCATCAATTCCTTTCAGTTTTACCTTTGCAACCATACCCCTCCTGGAAGGTCCTCAGCGGGTCATGGGAATAACGCCGCCAGATCGACGGTCGTCATCATTTATGATCGGAACTACGACGGTATCTAATCATCTTCGAACCTCCGACTTTCATTTTTGATTAATGAAAACATTCTTGGCAAATTCTTTCGCTTTGGTTCGTCTTGCGCAGGTCCAAGAATTTCATCTCTAGCGGCGCAATACGGATGCCCCCGGCCGTCCCTCTTAATCATGGCCCCAGTTCCGAAAACCTACAAAATAGAACCGGAATCCTATTCCATTATTCCTAGTTGAAGTATTCAGGCGACCCAGCCTGCTTTGAACACTGTAAAATGGTCAGCTAAGCAGCAAGAACTCTCCCATATTTTTTTAAATGGTCAGCTCAGCAGCAGGCCCTCGCATATAATTTTTCAGAGGGTCAGATCACCTGCAGGCCCTCGCATATACTTTTTTAGAGGGTCAGCTCACCAGCAGGCCCTCGCCTACAATCTTTTACAGGGTCAGCTCACCTGCAGGTCCTCACCTACAATCTTTTAGATGGTCATCTCACCAGCAGGCCCTCAACTACAATCTTTTTAAGGGTCAGCTCAACTGCAGGCCCTCACCTAATTATACCTAATAGGTAATTTGCGCGCATGCTGCCTTGCTTGGAAGTGGTAGCAGTAGCTGTTTCTCAGGCTCACTCTCCGGAATCAAACTCTGATTCCCAGTTACCCATGGTCACCGTGGTTGGCGCTGAAAATAACATTGAAAGTTGATAGGGCAGACATCCGAATGGATCGTCGTCGTCATGGGGACGTGCAATCCGGACCAGGTTATCTAGAGTCGCCAAAGCGGCAGCAGACCCTCGCCCATAATGTTTTAGATGGTCAGATCAACAGGCCCTTGCTCCAAATGTTTTTGAGGGTTACCAGCAGGCCATTAATCATAATTTTTCAAGGCTGTGTATGATGCCCTCCTTTATGTGTAACAAAGGGTGTATTATAGTGTCGATTCCTTGTAACTTTTGGCAGCCCTTTAACTTAGTGTGTAGGCTTTATGAGTGTAGGAGTCCCACTACCTGAACAATTGTACCACAATGTGAATGAGGCCATCCTTTATGTGATATACAGGTTGTTTTGGAGTGCCTCTTCCATGTAATTTTTGGCAGCACTTGCACTTTATATACAAGTAAATATATAGGAAAGAATGTTTCCTAACAATTTTTCCTCTAAAATCGATTTTATCTTTGGTTTTGTGTGTTTTATTGTCAGTCTGTAAAAGTGGTGTACTACTCGGACAACATCGTTCCCAGCAGCGACCTGGGAATCCAAGATGAATCCAGACGGCATAAGAACAGCAAAAAAAGTTAAAAAGGTGTATAAAAATTGTTTCCAATTTTAAGTGTCTTTTTGTGTGATATTTTCATTTAAAACCACTGCATTATTTTAATGGCTATGTGCACCTTTCTGGGCAATTTATTATTGCATAGTACTTATTTGACGAGATGCAGTAGTAGCAGCGTGTGGATTTTCTGTCTTTTTCGTCATTTGGGGAGCTGACTGACTCCTTATCTTTGCTCTCTGACCATATAAACACTCCTTATAGCTCAGTTCATATCTTACTGATAGTAGTTTAGAGATAAGGTTTATTAGATGACCGGCACAAAGTGAAAGTGAAAATACCAGTCATACAGTTAGAAAAACAGTTAACCATCTGTGATAGAATGGCTCAATATTTTTAATAAAGGCCAATTAAAAATATGATTTTTAGCCAAAAATGAGTAAAATGCAATAATAAACAAACATTGCCTCCAAAGGTGTACATAGCCTTCAAACTTTTTTTCTGCATTAAATATAGTTGTGTCTAGAAGGGATTTTAGGTTAACAAAAACAGATAATGCTATTGGTAATAATTGTGTTAAGATATCAATATATTCTCTATCCATAGGATAAGAGATACGCATCTGATTGGTGGCCCACCAGTCATCACAAGTATAGAGATTCAGTGTTTCTATTTTAATGGAGTGGCAGGTCATGCATCTCTTGAGATCAGTAGGAATACCAGTGGTCAGACCTCCACAATTATATTTTTATCATATATCCACAGGATAAATATCTTGGTACAATCTTTTGAAAAGACTAAATACAACTACCTTAATTTGAAAACACTTACTGTTATCACCAGATGGTTGCAGTGCTGCCTAGCAGCTGATTTTGCCAGGGGATTAAGCCATGTGATAAGTAGGTGGAAAAAGTCAATCTACTATTTTTTTAGAAGGGTTTCTAAGAGGGCAATTCTTATCTATGACATCCATGTGAATAAATTCTAGATTGGCTACTAAGAAATATGGAAAGCAGCTATCAAGATGAGACAATCCATAAGTACGGTATATCAAAAGTCTGCCACACAGAAATGCGAGATGACCATCTGGCACCTTCATCACACACCTCTGTCTCTGCCCAACTATTTCCAGGTGCATAACAGAAGGACATTTGCTGTCCTGTGCTCATTACATGCCCTGCCATTGACAACCAGCCTTCTTTGGCTTTGTTTGCCATGGTATTGTCAGCCAAGAATCCTGGACTGCTATGGACTGGAACTATCTCATCTTTAGCAAAGAATCCAGATTCTGTCTGGGATCTGATGATGGTTTGGATCGAGTATGAAGGCCTCATTGTGAGAACTTCAATTTTGCCTTTGCTATGGAACAAAACACTGCCCCAACTGCTAGTGTGATCCATTGCATATGACAGTCGGTCACTTCTAGTAGTGATACATAGGATGCTAACAGCTCAGCAATATGTTCAGGACATCCTGCGACCACTTGAGGTGCCTCACATGGCAGGGCTTCCAACTGGCATGTTTCAGCCAGATAATGCTTGTCCACACACAATGCTTGGCCTGCTCAGTCACCAGAATTATCACCAATCAAGCATTTTTGGGACCAGCTGGACCATCAGCTTCAGCAACCTACAAGTGTGCAGGATTTTCAGGCCCAGCTGCAGCATCTATGGGCAAGTGTGCTGCAAAACACCATACAGAACCTGTATGCCTCCATGCTTAACTGTATCTAATCTGGTATTCAGGATAAAAGCGGTCCAATAGGGGACTAGAGCGTCCTTTTGATTGCATAGTCTTCTTATATTGTAATCATATATATTTTGAATCTTGGAGATGTGCAACGTGAGCTTCAGATCCAACATCTGAAGTTGCTTTGCTCCAAACTTCGTTTTAATGCTGTATGGAGATCCATCTCTGTACAGCATTAAAATGTATGCACTCTGGCAAGGTGAAGTGAGTTATCACTGAAGTCTTGAGAGACTTCAGTGAACAACTTTGGCATTTGATTATTAAACTTGAAAAACATTTTAAAACAAGTATCCTACGTCGGCTTAATTACCGATTGGTACCTCGGTACCAAAGCCAGCTTTTGAACCAAGTTTTAAAATGGTTTTCAAGTTGAAAAATTTAATCCTAAAGTTATTCACTAAAGTCCCGTGAGACTTCAGTGATAACTCACTTAGCCTCGCCAGAGCGCATACATTTTAATGGTATATGGAGACGGATCTCCATACAGCATTAAAATAAAGTTTGGAGCGAAGCAACTTTGGATCTTGAATCCAAAGCTGTCTTTGCTCATCCCTAACCATGACTACAGTTATATTTCAATGAGTGTACTATATGTTATTTATCCTTGTGAAAAGTAAATAATGTTCATTCATATTACTATTGGTTTGCACCTTATTTATTTCTTGTCAAGGTAAGTATATGGAAGATGGACTTCTTTTAAGTCTGGGAAAATCTTCCAGCATTATGTTTTTTTGTGCTTTATTGAAGCTCTTACAGATAGAAGTTAACACAGTACTTTTATGAGCCATCTGCCTTCCAACTGTCTGAAATAAAACATATACTAAACTTTTATGATTGAGTCGCCTTCTGATTTGCCAAGCTTTTATATCCATTAGTGCATATGTCCCAGGAATGAATTGTCCACATAGTTCCCTTCAAGGAAAGAACTGTCATTCATCCTTTATTATTGGTTCTTCTAATAGCTTCATTACAGGTTTATGAGTTAATAAAGAACTAATTGGCAGATAGACTTTTTCAAAATAAAAGGAATGTGCATAGATATGTTCAGGATCCCATGTTGGAGCAGGTACCTTGTAAGAATGGAGGTAACCTTGAGAGCAAGTGCCCAACTTTAGTGAGGCACAGGTAAAGGATTTCAAATAAAATATTATCTGTATTAAAATCATTGTCCTAGAAAGTTTTTTTTTAATTGAGAGAACTAACTGTACATGCTACCGATCAACTCACTGAAACATGTAATAACCCTGGTGTGACAATACCTGTATCCCCACATGTAGCCAAATATGCAGACTAGACAGTACTAATCCAAAAAAAGACCAAAACACACAGGTTATAGAACTGTTATGTTTAGCTAGTTAAATCTTTCTCTTACCTAAGCTCATGAACTATGAGTAGTGTATGTTCTAAGATTGCATGACATTTTTTTAATTTTTTTTATTTGTTTTCCAACATTCCAAAAGATAGTATAGGCCAAGAGCTAACCCCTGTCAAGCCTCATTGAAACAGTGTCATCTATGGATGGGTGTCTCATACTGGACTTATGCCTTAAGTTCCTTCAAGGAGTCAAAAATTGTTTTATGAGGTATCCAAAAAGTGAGGCTTCATGCTCAGCTTTTTCACAAAGACGATAAGTATTCTAGTGAGTGAAGCAGCATACTGTAGCAAAAACATAGATATTTCTAGGTCTACTTTTATTATTATAATCAAGCAATGTAGGATTGCTTTTCAAAAACAGCAAAATTCACAATGAGGTAATCTCCTTTCTTCCAAAAAGAGTTTAACTCGCATCAAGGGACTAGTGCACCTCGCTGGCTGAGAGGGTCCAAAGACCTGTCTGCTATATAATGTGACAAGCATTATAAATAACATATGGTACCTTATCTTTTTGGTTGTCTCGACATGTCCTGAGATATGTAGCATGAGAAAATGAGCTTTGAATAAATATGCATGATTGTGTCAGGAGATGTACATGCTATATTTGTCAATGTTTGACCACTTGTTGGGAATTTACTCAAGGAAAACATTGTGCATTGCTATACTGGGAGGGTTGCTATGCCAGCCAGCCAAGTCCCTGCTGGTTGACTTGTCGATATGATTGGAAGCTTAGCCAATCAGGCTTTTGACTCTGTCTAATTTCAGAGTCAGGCAGGGAATTTAAGACTGCTGATTCCGGATTGTCTTAACAGTTATTCGTTTATATCAGGGTTCTATACTGTGCAATATCCTGCTTATATTGACTCTCCTGGTAAATGACCTTGGCCTGTCTTTTGATGAACCTTATGGTTGCTGTTATTACTGCATTGACTGTCCTGGTAACTGGCTTGTCTCTGGATTAACCTTGTGGTTGCTGATCCTACTTATATTGACTCACCTCGTAGCTGACCTTGGTTTGTCTCTGCATTAACTTCTCATGTACTACAATGACTGTGTCTGTCTTTTCTAGTTTTGAACCTGCTTGCTGGCTTCTCTTTGTACCTCCATAGTCATTCTGGAAGTTCTACCATCAATGTGATCACACCAGTTTTCTGTTATCTACTCCACAGACATGATGTAGGTCCCTAGCAACAAAGTCCTTTCAATCTAACATGGACTCTGGTGAAGAACCTATGGGTAACCTTGGCCTCTTACCACCCTGACTGGTCTTGGAAGGCTGGTAGTGGTTTCACTGGCTGTGGTCTGGATGGTGACCTTAGCACTTACTAAAACCAACAAATGGTTGAGATTTGCTTGTTTAGTATTTTGTTAGCATGTCACGATAGTGATTGTATTGAATTTCTTTTATGAGATATTGGAGTCCTTAAAATATTTATGGAAAGCTAAACAGGTATTCATAGTTTTAATTATAATATTTATTTGTTTAGAAAATAGGACTTCATAATTTTTTCAGACTATACATGTATATAAAATTTTGACGGAAGACCTTTATTATATCTCTCTTAAGAAAAACAGTACAAGAACAACACATTTTAATCCTGTGTAATACGTCCATAGAAGAGTTGAATAATATTAAACATTGTGTCCGTTATGTAACCTTCATATGTATCATGTCCAGGTATCTAACAGGTGAAAAGTAGCTTACTGAGGATCAGAACCTGACCATTACACACAGTATTAGAACTTGCAGCAGCATTTCATCATATCTGTCAGTGTCTGTGTAGAAGATTCTCTTACAATGTTCTGTCTGTCTATTCTGTGTGTGTAGTATTTATATTTTTTTTTACAAAACTACTACTAAATGTAGTTATTTTATAGATATGGCCAATATGCTGATATAGCACATATACAGTACAGACCAAAAGTTTGGACACACCTTCTCATTCAAAGAGTTTTCTTTATTTTTATGACTATGAAAATTGTAGATTCACACTGAAGGCATCAAAACTATGAATTAACACATGTGGAATTATATACATAACAAAAAAGTGTGAAACAACTGAAAATATGTCATATTCTAGGTTCTTCAAAGTAGCCACCTTTTGCTTTGATTACTGCTTTGCACACTCTTGGCATTCTCTTGATGAGCTTCAAGAGGTAGTCACCTGAAATGGTCTTCCAACGGTCTTGAAGGAGTTCCCAGAGATGCTTAGCACTTGTTGACCCTTTTGCCTTCACTCTGCGGTCCAGCTCACCCCAAACCATCTCGATTGGGTTCAGGTCTGGTGACTGTGGAGGTCAGGTCATCTGGCACAGCACCCCATCAGTCTCCTTCATGGTCAAATAGCCCTTACACAGCCTGGAGGTGTGTTTGGGGTCATTGTCCTGTTAAAAAATAAATGATGGTCCAACTAAACGCAAACCGGATGGAATAGCATGCCGCTGCAAGAAGCTGTGGTAGCCATGCTGGTTCAGTATGCCTTAAATTTTGAATAAATCCCCAACAGTGTCACCAGCAAAGCACCCCCACACCATCACACCCCCTCCTCCATACTTCACGGTGGGAACCAGGCATGTAGAGTCCATCCGTTCACCTTTTCTGCGTCGCACAAAGATACGGTGGTTGGAACCAAAGATCTCAAATTTGGACTCATCAGACCAAAGCACAGATTTCCACTGGTCTAATGTCCATTCCTTGTGTTCTTTAGCCCAAACAAGTCTCTTCTGCTTGTTGCCTGTCCTTAGCAGTGGTTTCCTAGCAGATATTCTACTATGAAGGCCTGATTCACACAGTCTCCTCTTAACAGTTGTTCTAGAGATGTGTCTGCTGCTAGAACTCCGTGTGGCATTGACCTGGTCTCTAATCTGAGCTGCTGTTAACCTGCGATTTCTGAGGCTGGTGACTCGGATGAACTTATCCTCCGCAGCAGAGGTGACTCTTGGTCTTCCTTTCCTGGGGCGGTCCGCATGTGAGCCAGTTTCTTTGTAGCGCTTGATGGTTTTTGTGACTGCACTTGTGGACACTTTCAAAGTTTTCCCAATTTTTCAGACTGACTGACCTTCATTTCTTAAAGTAATGATGGCCACTCGTTACTTAGCTGCTTTTTTCTTGCCATAATACAAATTCTAGCAGTCTATTCAGCTGTGTATCCACCTGACTTCTCCACAACACAACTGATGGTCCCAACCCCATTTATAAGGCAAGAAATCCCACTTATTAAACCTGACAGGGCACACCTGTGAAGTGAAAACCATTTCAGGTGACTACCTCTTGAAGCTCATCAAGAGAATGCCAAGAGTGTGCAAAGCAGTAATCAAAGCAAAAGGTGGCTACTTTGAAGAACCTAGAATATGACATATTTTCAGTTGTTTCACACTTTTTTGTTATGTATATAATTCCACATGTGTTAATTCATAGTTTTGATGCCTTCAGTGTGAATCTACAAGTTTCATAGTCATGAAAATAAAGAAAACTCTTTGAATGAGAAGGTGTGTCCAAACTTTTGGTCTGTACTGTATGTCATATACATATTTTTGGTTGCTAAATGTCAGGGATCACATGATGGGTGTCACATGACTGATGCCATGTTTCAATTAGGCAATGGATACATTACACAGGACTGATCCATAGGCTATACCATTTTATTGTGCAGATCAGCACAACTGCCTGATATAAGAAAAGCGTTTAAGCAGATCACATGATGGGTGTCACATGACTAATGCCATGTTTCAATTAGGTTATGGACAGATTACACAGGACTGATCCATAGGCTATACCATTTTATTATGCCGATCAACTCAACTGACTGATATAAGAAAGGCATGTAAGCAGAATTTTAAATATATGTATATTACAAAATTTATAGATTTCCTATTAAATAGAAAAAAATAAATTAAAAATAGAAACTGCAATTCTCCTTTACGAGTGGACACACCTGTAAATGTGGGTCCTGTCATGAATTTGCATCGGGGCCAGAGAGCTTTTATCTACTCATGCACCATAAATGATATTTGTCATCTTATTTACAACTTGGAGACAAAAGACGTGAACAAACTCAGGATTGGGGATGAGCAAACCTGAACTTTACAGGTTCCGTTTTGTGATTCAGGTGGTCGTGTTATTCCGTTATGGATTCCGTTAAAACGGAATATAACAGAATTCGTAGACTGAATGCAAAACTGAAGCCCTTAAGAGGCATTCCGTTTTGATAATAGAAGTCTACTTTGTTTTCAGTGCTGCATAATGGAAACCAGACGGATCTGTTATGCTTGGCCATACACTTCTATTATGACGGACCAAAACGGAATGCCTCTTAAAGGCTTCCATTTTGCATTCTGTCTACAAATTCCGTTATATTCCATTACAACGGAATACCTTCACCCCCGAACCCCGAAAGTTCAGGTTCTCTCATCCCTACTTAGGACCCTTTTGCCCTACTATGGACTGAATATTTAAACGTTTACTATATATTCTTGAAGTTTTTCTGTGTCCTGAGCAGGAAACATTAGCAAAATTGGTTAATGTCACACTAACAGAACATATAAAAGATAAACTAGTATAAAACGCCATCCTTGTCCTTAAATTAAGTGCATTTGTTATTACCATAGACAGGAAATATCTTCATGAGTGCCCACAGCAAATGAACATTAACTGATATATGCCCCTGATAGCTTCCTTTTTTTTAATTTAGGAGGGGAGGGGAAAGATGCATTATTTTATTAATCTATTTAATTTATTTTTTGTGAGGTTGATAAAATCCTATTAAAACAGATTGCAGCTCAAGCTACAGCAGTGGAGGCAAACAGACAGCTCATTAATTGATTTTCTAAGACAAGGAAAACTAGGTGGTAAACGTGATATGAATATAGAGCTGCTCCCACTTAGAACAACAGCACATTACAAACCAAATGTTGTCAGCAGACAAAATGAGCTTGTTTGTCGAAGTTTGTTTTTTGGAGAACTTTTCCTCGCATTAGCAGGTGATGTCGGCCAGTTGATGATAGAACCCGTAAACCTGTCTTAATCCCGATAACGCGCAGACAATCTAATTTTTTTCTACATGCATCCATCAGGTAAACATGTTATTATCACGATGATAGCATGCTACGTCAAGTGTGCTTTATGTTAGTATTGTAAGTTATTCATTTATGAAAATAGCTCATGTTTGACATTTCAATGTATTCTTCAGCTGTCATTTTGCTGCTCAGAAAAAGTCTGGTCAGTCCTTCAAAACTAGAGTTCCTAATAATAACCATTTTATATATTTTTTTATACTATATCAAAATATACTCATGTATTTGTAGCCAGAAAGTTTGAGTATAGTGTATGTTCTGTTTTATGTGCACTATGTAAATCAAGTTTTTCTTTCTTTTAGAGCTCATGCACAAATCTGAGAACGTTTTTAGTAACATAGTAACATAGTACATAAGGCCGAAAAAAGACATCTGTCCATCCAGTTCGGCCTGTCATCCTGCAAGTTGATCCAGAGGAAGGCAAAAAAAAAAAAAAAACTGTGAGGTAGAAGGCAATTTTCCCCACTTTAGGGGAATAAAAAATTCCTTCCCGACTCCAATCAGGCAATCAGAATAACTCCCTGGATCAACGACCCATCTCTCTAGAAACATAGAATGTGTCGGCAGATAAGAACCATTTGGCCCATCTAGTCTGCCCAATATACTGAACACTATAATTAGCCCCTGGCCCTATCTTATATGAAGGATGGCCTTATGCCTATCCCATGCATGCTTAAACTCCTTCACTGTATTTGCATCCACTACTCTCTCAGTAAAGTAATACTTCCTGATATTACTTTTAAACCTTTGCCCCTCTAATTTAAAACTATGTCCTCTTGTAGCAGTTTTTCTTCTTTTAAATATTCTCTCCTCTTTTACCTTGTTGATTCCCTTTATGTATTTAAAAGTTTCTATCATATCTCCTCTGTCTCATCTTTCTTCCAAGCTATACATGTTAAGGTCCTTTAATCTTTCCTGGTAAGTTTTATCCTGCAATCCATGTACCAGTTTAGTAGCTCTTCTCTGAACTCTCTCCAAAGTATCAATATCCTTCTGGAGATATGGTTTCCATTACTGAGCACAATACTCCAAATGAGGTCTCACTAGTGCTCTGTAGAGCGGCATGAGCACCTCCCTCTTTCTACTGGTAATTCCTCTCCCTATACACCCAAGCATTCTGCTAGCATTTTCTGCTGCTCTATGACATTGTCTGCCTACCTTTAAGTCTTCTGAAATAATGATCCCTAAATCCCTTTCCTCAGATACTGAGGTTAGGACTGTATCACTGATTTTATATTCTGCTCTTGGGTTTTTACGTCCCAGGTGCATTATCTTGCACTTATCAACATTAAATTTTAGTTGCCAGATTTTTGACCATTCCTCTAGTTTTCCTAAGTCCTTTTCCATTTGGTGTATCCCTCCAGGAACATCAACCCTGTTACAAATCTTTATGTCATCAGCAAAAAGACACACCTTACCATTGAGGCCTTCTGCAATTTCGCTGATAAAGATATTAAACAAGAATCTAGAAGCTATAGCCTGTAATATTATTACACTCCAGAAATACATCCAGGCCCCTCTTGAATTCCTTTATTGTACTCACCATCACCACCTCCTCAGGCAGAGAGTTCCATAGTCTCACTGCTCTTACCGTAAAGAACCCTCATCTATGTTTGTGTACAAACCTTCTTTTCTCCAGACGCAGAGGATGTCCCCTCGTCACAGTAACAGTCCTGGGGATAAATAGATGATTGGATAGATCTCTGTACTGACCCCTGATATATTTATACATAGTAATTAGATCTCCCCTCAGTCATCTTTTTTCTAAAGTGAATAGCCCTAATTTTAATAATTTTTCAGGGTACTGTAGTTGCCCCATTCCAGTTATTACTTTAGATTGCCCTCCTCTGGACCCTCTCCAGCTCTGCTATGTCTGCCTTGTTTACAGGAGCCCAGAACTGTACACAGTACTCCATGTGTGGTCTGACTAGCGATTTGTAAAGTGGTAGGACTATGTTCTTATCACGGGCATCTATGCCCCTTCTGATGCAACCCATTATCGTATTGGCCTTGGAAGCAGCTGCCTGACACTGGTTTTTGTAGCTTAGTTTGCTGTTTATTAAAATTCCTAGATCCTTTTCCATGTCAGTGTTACCGAGTGTTTTACCATTTAAGAAGTACGGGTGACTTGCATTATTCCTTCCCATGTGCATAACTTTACATTTGTCAGTGTTAAACCTCCTCTGCCACTTATCTGCCCAAGCCTCCAATCTATCCAGATCCCTCTGTAGTAGTATACTGTCCTCATCAGTGTAAATTACTTTACACAGTTTAGTGTCATCTGCGAAAATTGATACTTTACTATGCAAGCCTTCTACAAGATCATTAATAAATATATTGAAGAGAATAGGGCCCAATACTGACCCCTGAGGTACCCCACTAGTGACAGTGACCCACTCTGAGTGTGTACCGTTAATAACCACCCTCTGTTTTCTATCACTGAGCCAGTTACTTACCCACATACAGACGTTTTCTCCCAGTCCGAGCATTCTCATTTTATATACTAACCTTTTATGTGGTACAAATGCTTTGGAGAAGTCCAGATACACGACATCCATTGATTCGCTGCTGTCAAGTCTAGAACTTACCTCCTCATAGAAACTGATTAAATTAGTTTGGCATGACCGATCCCTCACGAAGCCATGCTGATATGGCGTTATTTGCTTATTTCCATTGAGATGCTCTAACATAACATCTCTCAGAAAACCTTCAAACAGTTTACCCACAACAGATGTTAAACTTACCGGCCTATAGTTTCCAGGCTCTGTTTTTGGACCCTTTTTGAATATTGGCACCACATTTGCCATGCGCCAATCCTGTGGGACATTCCCTGTCAGTATAGAGTCTGCAAATATCAGAAATAAGGGTCTGGCTATGACATTACTTAATTCCTTTAGGATATGGTTTTTCTGTCCCTTTTTTAATCAGGAAAAAAAATATAAAGAACTGTCAGTATTTTCCCCCAGATTCATTAATTTTGTATTCATTTTGCATTCATGTTCCCTTACGTGTGTTCAGGTTTTCGTCACTTTTAGGCCTGCTGACAAGGGATTCGCGAATCTGAACCTCAACAGGATCGTGTTCGGGTAGTGAAGGAAATCTGTTATGGATTCCGTTCTAACGGAATATAATAGAATTTGATGACGGACTGCAAAACGGAAACCTTTAAGAGGCATTCCGTTGTGTTCTGTCATAATAGAAGTTTATGGGATCTGTCTGGTTTCCGTTATGCAGGACAGTAATCTGTCACTAGCCACCTGCCTATCAAGCTGTTTACATAGACACAAAGCTGTGATTCCCCTGATTAAAACAGTTTTTTATTTTTGTTGAACTGAGGCTTCGTTCCTTAGTTATGATCTTTTCTTAATATGCAGATGAGGCCTTTGGTGCAATTAGCGCATAGCCATTGTTTTTGCTGCACCAAAGCGCCACTCATTTCTGTGGCCAGCTCTTCCCTTGCTGCTTTGATTGACAGAACCCAGCAGTGGCAAAGCAGCAGGGAGGGACTGGCCACAGAAATGAGCAGAGCTTGGGTGCAACAAGAACAATGCTGATGCCCTCATTGCACCGAAAGAAAAAGTATCATAACTTGGGAACGGAGTCTCAGATCAATAAAAGAAAAACAGCATTTTCATCAGGTAAACCACAGCTATGTGTCTATACAAACTGTTAAATAGGAAGGTCGCTGTGACATTTGACCACGGCATCTAAGGGGTTTAACGTCTGCGATCAGTATTATCACCAATCAAAGACCTTAGACCTGGATATCTGCTGTGTAAAACAGCAGGCACCCTGCAGCTTTGGCGACTATTCTGCTCCAGAGAGGGAGCCATCTTTAAAGTCCTGACGTTCGCTGTACACAGGGGTGTATCTATAGGGGGTGCAGAGGTAGCAGTCACTACTGGGCCCAGAAGCCTGAGGGGACCCAAAGACCCTTGGGCCACATAAGAAGACACCGGTATTATAGAAAGTGCATGCTGGGAGGGCTCTGTTATAGATTTTGCACTGGCCCAGAATCTTCAAGTTACACTTCTGGCTGGAGGGAAGAGTTTAGGTCAAGAATTTGGCATGGGGGGTGCTGTTTCAATTTTTGCCTATGTGCTTCCCTGCCCCTGGCCACAAAGCACTGAGGGAAGGGGGGCCCAAGCTGAACTCTTGCACCAGGGCCCATGAGCCTTTAGCTACGCCCCTGGCTGTACAAGAAGTTAAGGCCAATTTGTTGGTGTGGGGCATATTGTAACATTTCTCATCTCTAATCAAGGGTTATGCATTCTGTTCAAAATTCTGCTGGTTTTAATAAATAATCCTAATATGTCTTTTTCTCATGCAATAGGATTATGCAGCTGTTCTCATCAAATAAAGTCTCAAAACATGTATGATATTATTTCATTTGTCTACATAATACTTGATAACAAGTGGGCCGTAATGAAGGGGGTGGAGTGTCAAATGCCTGTGGATTTATGCATTATGCACTTACACAAATACCAAATGAGCTCATTATGAAAGAAGCTTGAGATGGATGCTAAGAAAAGAATTTTCATTTCCTGCTGATTAAAGATGACTTCATGTTGAGTATAGTTCAAACTAGTCATTCATAATCATTTCTACAGGTGAAACTCCAAAAATTAGAATATCGTGCAAACGTCCATTTATTTCAGTAATGCAAATTAAAAGGAATTGCATTAATGCAGCTTAAAATTAGAATTTCGTGAAAAGGCTCAAAGTGTCACACTCTAGTCAGCTAATTATTCCATACCCCCTGAGCAAAGGGTACCTCAAAAGTGTGACTTTGGGGTTTCATAAGCTGTAAGCCATAATCATTAAAATTATAACAAATAAAGGCTTGAAACATCTCGCTTTGCATGTAATGAGTCTATCTCATGTGTTAGTTTCACCTTTTAAGTAGCATTGCTGAAATAAATGAACTTTGCACGATATTCTAATTTTTCGAGTTTCACCTGTACATATGTTTGTTACCTGGCACCACGTGCTGACCACTTAACAATAATAAATCAATAGTGATTACTTTTATTTAACAAGTCACAAAAATGTCTTCTATGAGCAAAATTCTGATTTACATACTGCAAACCACATACATGTATTTTCATCATAGTCTTTTAATGACGTCTAGACCTCCTGCAGGCTATACCCATTGGATAAGCACATGCATTTATATCTGAAAGAAAGTTTTCTGCTGTTCATTTTATTTAATCTTCATAGTACAATAACAATAGGACAAGGACACAGACCTTATCATAAAAGGTATTTTTTTGTTATATGCATAGCCCTCACATGATGTACTAAAGAGCCCTGATTTATTTGTTCTTTATCCACCTTTCTCTAGTATTGCAGGAATCCAGGTATACATACAAAGCAAAAAATGAATCGAAACATTATCAAAAATCAAAAAAATACTCTCTCCAATTAGAGCAGTCAGAAATCAAAAACAAAACAGAATCCCACTGCAATATCAGAAACAAGGCCAGTCAAAACTAAGAGAGATACAAGGCAAGAGTCAGTCCAAGGTCAAACACAGTAGCAAGTAAAGAGAGGCAAAGAGAGGTTGGGTAAATAAATTGTCTCACCACATAAGCATACTCACTATGAGCAGGGAGAACTAACAAACCTAAACCAGGTGACATGTACAATAACTGCCAAAAAGTAATCAATCCCAGAGCAGGATTTAAATAGAGCACACATTTCACTGATTGGCACTCAAGCCAATCCTCCTTCTGCTTCTTTGCACCAGAACAGGTGAATTTGTCAAGCTACACCCTTCCCTACCGGTTTTCCTGACTTCTGGAGCAGAGACTGTTACACTCAAGCATTAAAACAATGGGTTATGGCCTATAGTAACCAATTTTAACGTCTTTCAATTTTCAACCTGCGCAAGAAATCTGAATTTAATTGGTTGCAACAGAAACTGCTCCAATTAAGTATCTCCAACCACTTCTAGCAATCATATCTGTACCCTCATCAGATAACATAAAAACTGAAACACATAACAGTTCCTAATCTAGGTACTT
This sequence comes from Bufo gargarizans, assembly GCF_014858855.1. Lineage (NCBI taxonomy): Eukaryota > Metazoa > Chordata > Amphibia > Anura > Bufonidae > Bufo > Bufo gargarizans. Next base: position 185,159,458 of record NC_058084.1, read on the forward strand.
TTGGAACATAGCCTTTTTTTTTTTTTTACTTCATCTGTTTCAAAACCATTTCCAGTTTTCAGAGGTCTAAATTTTCAGGGTTGCATAAAAATAGCATTCTATTCATCTGAGAAGCAACATCTGCTTTTTTGAAAGTCAGCAAAACATGACAGCAAGTAAATTATTGTGCCATGCTGACTGTTTCACAAATTAATTGCTGATCTACACAGGGGCTCATTTTGTTAACTTAAAGGAGTTGTCCAAGTAAAAAATTTGTAAGACATGGCAAGTTTATAAAAAGGTTATGCATCATTCAAAACCTCCTACATTCCAGCTCCATAGTAATATTCCTTTCGGGTTTAGTTTTTTAAGACTGCATTGACCTTGTGCTACATACTGCTGAGGCCAATGACTGTCTTCAGTGGTCACGTGCAATTTAGCAGGACATCATCACGGCAGCTAAAAAGATGATGTCATAACTGCAGTGGCAGAGAGGGTTGAGCAGCAGGGCTGGAGCAGAGGGGGTTTAGAATGGTGAGTTAAACTTATATATTAATGCCATTCCATGCCTTTTACAAATATTTCTTTTAAGTCAGACAACCCTTTCAAAGTTTATCAATTCACGGTGTTTACAGCAGTTTTTTTGTTTTATTATTATTATTGAGAAACATGGTGGCTCAGTGGTTAGAACAGTTGCACTTGGGTCCTGGTTCAAATTCAACTAATGGCAACATCTGCATGGGGTTTGTATGTTCTCCCTGTGTGTGTGTGGGCTTCATCCAGGTACTCTGGTTTCCTCCAACATTCAGCATATAGAAAAAAAAGGGGAGAGCAATTGTGCAGGATGATAGCTGATTACAAATCACCCCATATTAAGTGCCACTTATCTTGTACTGTTGTGCAGAGGGCATAACAGCTTATTGCACTTGTAGGGGAGTGAGCTAGTGACTGCATGTTGTCCCTCTGGTATCCAATCCAGAAGCTTGACTGGAGGTAGGAGAGAAAGACTGGGACAGTTCACAGCACTGCTGGGACTGCACGACTCCAGACAAGGGAAGGTCCAAAGACATACTGATTAGATATAAGCGAATTTTTCAAAAATTCGATTCGGCCGGTTCGCAAATTATGTTAAAAAACTTCTATTTCCTGGCTGCTGAGAGCCTTTATAGTGGTGTAGAACACTGTGCCTTACAGCAACACGCATAGCGAGTCTGCTCTGGTAGTGAAATAATACTGTGAGTCAGTATGACATGCAGATGACAGGCGTCACTCTTAGAATCACTGCACACTTCACTTATTTGGGCACTCACGGGGCCAAAACTGACCAAATAACTCAAGTATGAACTCAGCCTTGTTAGCGCCAAGAAGAAGCGCATTCCTTTTACACCGTCATCAGCTGATTCCACAAAGATGTCTACAAAACCTGTTCTAATAAACGCTTAAACAAGCAGAGCACCCCGAAAGAGTGGAGAGGGTGTCAGTAGTAAGTTTGTGTTGACATCACTGATTATTTTACCCTTCCTATGATCCATCAGAACAATTACCCACAAAAAACTGATCCTGTCTGTTGAGCATCTGCCTTCACTTGGTCAACATTTGGTCAGTAATCAATCAGTATTGCTAATGGCAAATAAAACAGGAGTGGATCCAAATCAGAGATGACACGTGAACTGAATATTTTCATGTCTTCTGTGTTTTGCACCCACTCCTGCTTTTGGCTACCAAATCACAAGCCAATTCTGATGGGACCATACAGGCATTACAGCTGCTACACAGACAGGATCCGTTGTGTGTCTTATTTTTCCTTCCAGAGTGGCACAATGAGAAAGTGTGGAGGAGGTGGCAGCAGCATCAGGAGGAGGCCACAGAGTGGCACAATGACAGTGTGGAGGTGGTGGCAGCATCAGGAGGCCACAAAGTGGCACAATGAGAGACTGTGGAGGTGGCAGCAGCATCAGGAGGCCACAGAGTGGCAAGGTGACATAGTGTGGAGGTGGCAATAGCATCAGGAGGCCACAGAGTGGCAAGGTGACATAGTGTGAAGGTGGCAGCAGCATCAGGAGAACAGAGTGGCAAGGTGACATAGCGTGGTGGTGGCAGCAGCATCAGGAGACCATACAGTGACCCGGTAACAGAGTGGGGAGTTGGGTGGCAATAACAGTACCTGCTGACGATGGTGGGTGTAAGAAGAAGCAGGTGGCATCAGGCAGCTGGCAGCATCAGAATAATAGCTGAGGCAGGTAGCCAGAAGAAACCGGTCTCTTTTGTCAAATTGTTGGTGTGGCACCATGGATGATCTAGTCTGATGCATCAGGCATTGGTGGGTGGAAATCCTGGCTGATCCACACCTGATTCATCTTGACAAAGATCAGCCTTTCCACATTTTGGGTCAATAGGCGAGTTCTTCTTGGCGTAACTATGGCCCCTGCTGCACTAAACACCCGCTCTGATGCCAAACTACTGGATGGACAGGACAGATTTTCCAGAGCAAACGCTGCCAGTTGCGGGAACAAATCCAGATTGGCTTCCCAGTAGTCCAGCGGATCTTCAATGTGGGGTGGCAGGGTGCTGTCCAAGTATGCCACCACCTGCTGGTTCAGGTCCTGCTCCAGGTCTAGCTGCTGCTGGTGAGTATTTTCTTCACTAGGCGGGTGAAGAAAGCTGCTCATCAGTGACTCTAGACTCAAGTTGGTGATGATGGAGCTGGAACTGCTCCTACCCCCCCACCCTGCCACAGCAGCCATAACAGAGGAACGTGAGCACATAGGGCCCCCCCCCCCCCGGTCAGACCTGCGAGAGGATTGACGATTGCGCAGATAGGCAGCGGCCAACTGACTACATAGAATGTCTCTATAGTAGTTCAGTTTGTCCTCCCTCTCAGCGGGTGTAAAAAAGGCCACCATTTTGGACCGGTAGTGAGGGTATAACAAGGAGGAAATACAGAAGTCATCTCTCTGCCAAATGGTGACAATTCGGCTGTCACGACGCAAGCAAGTGAGCATGCATCGGGCCATTTGTGCAAGTGACTCGGAAGGACTCCCTGCCTCAATCTCCACTGCATACTCCCACGGTGTGTCTGGGTCCTCTGCCTCCTCTTCCTCATTGCCCTGTAGCTCCTCTGGCTGCTCCCCCTCTCCTGTCACCTGTGTATAAAAACCACCCATTTTCGCTACACGTTGCTTGTGCTCCAATGTTCTCCTCCTCCAGTTCGGCCCCCACAGGGCTCATGTGGCCGTGATATCTAGGTGCCACGTCTCCAGTCCCCTGACCAGCCAGATTTACCAGCATCTGTTCCAGGATATGAAGCAGTGGAATGACATTGTTCATCATGTAGTCCTGGCGACTGACAAATAACGTGGCCTCCTCAAAGGGCCTGAGAAAATGGCAGGTGTCATGCATGAGCTGCCACTGGCTGACATCGAAGTTAAATAGGGGAGTACTCCTATCCGCTTGGATCATGAAGAAATCGTTTCTGGCCTTTCTTGTTTGTTTATTCATATGGAGGGTGGAATTCCAACGGGTGGAAACAATTTATATCAGCCTATGTTGGGGGATGCCGTTTTGAGGACATGGTGGAGGATGAGGAGGCAGAGGCGGACATTGTCGCAGGACCAACGGCTTAAGAATGTGGAGGCGGAAACAGCATCACCTGGCCAAGTTGCTGGTGTGGCTGTGCAGGAACCACATTCACCCAGTGGACCATAAAGGATATGTATTATCCCTGACCGTAGTTACAGCTCCACACGTCGGCACTGCCGTGCACTTTGGCAGACACCGACAGGCTCAAGGACTGGACCACCTTCTGTTCTACATACGTGTGCAGGGCTGGTACTGCCTTTTTGATAAAGAAATTACGGCTTGGGACTCTCCACCTCGGCTCGGCACGGCACAAGCCATCAGTTTTATGAAAGAGTCCACCACTTGGAAAGGGAGGGACTGCAGCACCAGTAACTTGGACAGGAGCATGTTCAGCTTATGTGCCGCTGGATGACTGCACGCATGCTGTTGTTTCTTGGCAATCGCTTCGGTGATCGTTTGCTGACGAAATGACTGATGAGGAGGAGGAGCAGGAGCATGAGGACCACCAGATGGGAAGGACAAACATCTCCCTTCAGCTGAGGTGGTGGAGCCTTGACTGCCTGAAATCGGGTGCATGCCACTGGGTGATGCAGCGATTGCTACGGCAGACGGGACCACCACATTGGAGCCACGGTTCTCCCAGGCCACTTTATGGTGACGCTGGATATGTTGACGCAGGGCCGTGGTGCCAACATTGGCAAACTGGCTACACTTCACCCTCTGCCCACAAATTTGGCAAATGGCCATGTTCACCTTCTCTAGCGGCTTAACAAAAAAACTGCACCCCTACTTCCCGGGCAGGTATGCTCCTGCGAAGCGGGTGGTCTACCCCTGGCATGTTTGGTTCCCGACCTCCCACTGCTGCCACCCTGCTGACTCCCGGCCATGCTGGGTCAGGAGCCTGACTTCGCACAACACCAGCTCCCACACCACTCTCCTCATCACTACTTGCCCGCCTAAAGGAGGAAGCAGCGGATGTCTTCTCCACATCTTGGCTTGCCAGTAGCTGCTGACTGTCTTCTAGTAGCTTGTCCTCGCTGTATATTGGGGCTGAGCCAACAGCATACAATACTTCTCTGGCTGAGGGAACAGAAAAGGACAGAGGCAGGTTTAGGACAGGTGAGGGCACAGGGCCTGGTCCCAGGCCATGCCAACTAAGGGTTGTGTCTGACGAACGCACTGACTTTTGGCTGGAGATGTCTGATGTCACTTGCGATGAAGTCGAAGATCGAGTCAAATATTCAAGAACCGCTGGGTTGCTGGTCATGATACGACCGCTAGCTGACACTAGGAGGTGAGGCCTTTCGAAGTGACCCCAGATACCACAGCCCCTTACTCTGCTGTGACCTCTGCCTGCGCCAGAAACATTTAGGCTGCTGCCACTCCCCTGTGCAGTGCCTGGGACTTCTCTGTCTGACATGCTGTTAGATCAACTAATTAAATAAAAAGGAAATTAAAACATCCGAAAAAAGTCTGTAATTTTCTCACTTCACCACACAACGGCTAATAAGCTTCCCCCCCCCCCCCATCTAATACACACAAAAAAGGGCTTTAAAACATATAACTGCACCGCTGAACGGCAAATATATTTTTCTTTTGCCACAAATACATGCCACAAAAGGCTTTAGAACATATAACTGTACTGCTGAACGGCAAATATATTTTTCTTTTGCCACAAATACATGCCACAAAAGGCTTTAGAACATATAACTGCACCTCTGAACAGCAAATATATTTTACCTTTGCCACTAATACACGACAAAACGGGCTGTTATTTTAGCACTTCACCACACAATGGCTAATAAGCCCTTTTTTCCCACTAATACAAGCCAAAAAATGCTTTAGAACATATAACTGCACTGCACAAGGGCAAATAAGACATAGAAACATTTAATAAGTAATAAACCCTGTTAATGGCTGTAACACTCCAATAACAATTGGATTGGAGCTGTATAATGGCAATTTGGGCGCCCAGTCAGTGCAGCAAGGTGGAATAGGATTGTTCCTATTACCCAGGACATAACCTCCCCTACTCAACCCTGTTCAACATAAATGCTGTGGAATGATTCCTCCCTATCCTTTCCCTACACCTTGAATAATCTTTCCCTGCACTTGTAAATAGTTTTTTTAGCACAATAAAGTTTTTTATAGCAGTGTCCCTAGCGCCTGCTGATGTCTCTACCTGCACTTAAGTACACTGGAAAATGGCTGAATCCAAGATGGCTGAGGCTATTTATAGGGCTGTGACATCACTGGGCTGGCTGCTGATTGGCTGTATGCATGGCATTATGGGTAATCCCACCTTCCCAGAGTTCCTTGCTCCATGTCCTCACACAAGCAGCAGCCATTTTAGGAAATAATGTGATTCGTTACCACAAATCGCAAGGTAATTCCATTTCGGTGCAAATCGAATTTTTCCTGAAATTCGGATTGAATTTCACTTTGTCAGCTTCGATTCGCTCATTTCTAATACTGATAATTTAGATTGTGAACCCCACTGAGGACAGTGAGTTATGAGAATGTCTGTAATGCACAGCAGAATATGCTGGCGCTATGTGAGCAATTTATTTTCATTGTTGGCTAACCTTCTACATTTTCTAATCTAGGTCTATTCAATCCTGTTGTGCTGCCATGACTTCAAAAATACTAACATCCCCATGTATTCAAATAATAATCTATTTATCTTGACATAGAAATAACAACCATCACATACAGTGTGTCTGCCATAGCCAGGACCTCAGTGACAATATCAGTCATGGCTAAATTAGTTCCGAGTCTGTTCTTGTGTGCATCAGGCCTGAAAATGTGTCACTTTCTATTGTTCTCTGGTAATCAAATCCAAGAGAGAATGTTTCATTTAAGTAACACATGCTGGTGCGGGATAATGACCGCATCCTGATTGGTTCTCAGAGCTTCTAAGAAATCATTTCTTCATCCCCTGGAAACGCATTCGCTTTCTGCTCATAACAAGAAGCAGTGATTTGTAGTTTATTTCTTCTGTAAGAGAATCCGATCTATGCATTGAAGAATAAAGGAAAATGAGCATTGGAGAAAGTGTCAGCTACAGTTTTTGTTTTCTTCTTCATTTTGCTTTCAAATCTGCCTGACTGGTCTGAGGGAATCAAAATTGTTCATTTCTTAATACAGGATTAGTGCAGTAGAATTATTGTGAGCATATCGTTTAGATCAAGGGTAGGCAACCTCCGGCACTCCAGGTGTTGTGAAACTACAACTCCCAGCATGCACACTTGCTCTGCTCTTCTCATAACTCCCATAGAAATGAATGGAGCATGCTGGGAATTGTAGTTTCACAACAGCTGGAGTGCCGAAGGTTGCTGACCCCTGGTTTAGATGATGTCATTGTTTCCTATGTCATTTACATTTTTGCAACTCGAACCAACTTTTTAGGTACATTAGGTATTCAAATATTCAAAAATAACACAGTATAGCTTCATCAGTGGGTTTAGAATTAAAGGGGTTGTTCAAAATTCTAATATTGATGAGTTATGCTCAGGATAGGTCATTAATATGAAATCGGCGGGGGTCACCTACCACCCCTACTGATCAGCTGTTTGAGGAGGCCATGGCAGTCTGGTGAACATCAAAGCCTCCTTGTAGCTTACCAAGCAAAGTGCCATCTATTGAGGGAGGCTGTGCTTGGTATGCAGCTCAGCCCCATTCACTTGAATAGGAGGAACCGAGCTGTGTGTAGGCTAAATGACTGATGAATGTAATGAGCAGGTGTCATGGTCTTACCTTCTTGCTGTTCTCCTTCGTTTGACATGTGCTGGCGGCCATCTTGGTTTCTGGGTTTCTTGTAGCCTCCCACCCTGCGGCTTCTCCTTCCCACTGGGAGGAGCTGGATGCCTAGCTCATATATATAGGAGGTCTGTGGCTTCAGTTCCTTGCTTGGTCCTCCTGTGTTCACATGCTTCTAAGACTGCTGCTGCTTCTGGTTCCTGATCCTGGTTTCGTCTGACTACCCTGCTGGTTCCTGATCCAGGCTTCGTCTGACTACCCTGCTGGTTCCTGATCCAGGCTTCGTCTGACTACCCTTCTGGTTCCTGATCTCTGGCTTCGCAAGACCCTGCTTCGGTTTAGCCATCCGTTTGGACTTTTGCCTTACAGCTTGATTTTCAATAAAGCCTTCTTATTTCCACTTATCTCTTGTTGTACGTCTGGTTCATGGTTCCATGACATTAGGACCAAGCCATGAATTCTGACGGTACAGGGCCATCCTCGCTACCTACGCTGGTTGCCAGACTTGATCAGCAGGATCACCTGTTGGGTCGGTTCGCTGTGGCGTTGCAAACCCTGCTTGAACGCACGGCTCATTTAGCTTCCGTTGCCGATGGGTCGGTTGTCGCTCCTGGGCCCGCTCCTACTGCCGCTCCGGTTGTTGCGCCAGAGTCTACCCCGACACCTGTTGCTGCGCCTGCGGTGTTTCGGGGTATGACCGGTTCTGCCCCCCTTCCACAGCGCTTTGGGGGAGAGCCAACTCAGTGCCGAGGTTTCCTTAACCAGGTGGGCATTTATTTCGAGTTGCTGCCACATGCCTTTCCTACTGAGAGATCAAAGGTGGGCTTCTTGATCTCGCTGCTCTCGGACAAGGCCTTGGCCTGGGCCAGCCCTTTATGGGAGAACAACAATCCGGTGGTTGCCGAGTTTTCCGGTTTTGTTGCTTCTCTTCGGAAGGTATTCGATGTGCCGGCTCGTGCTGCCTCTGCTGCGAAGCTCCTTATGTCCATCAGACAGGGTTCACGATCCGTAGCTGAATACGCCATTGAGTTTCGTACCCTGGCAGCAGAGGTGGGCTGGAATAATGAGGCTCTGGTCACTGCTTTCTCTCATGGTCTCTCGGATGCCTTGAAGGATGAGGTTGCAGCTAAGGACCTACCAGTGGAGCTCGAGTCTCTTATTTCTTTCCTGATTTTGATTGACACCAGACTCAGGGAGAGACCTTCCTTTAAGGAGAGCCTGCGGAGGTCTCCTAACAGATTGGCGCCTACGTTTGCTGTCCCACCCGTGCCTCCCTCTCCTCCCACGCCTCCTGGGGATGACTTGTCTGGGGGTGAACCCATGCAGCTGGGGTTTGCTCGCCTGTCCGAGGGGGAGAGGGTACCCCGGAGACGCGAGGGCCGATGCATGTACTGTGGTCTCGGTGGGCATTTTCGGTTGGCATGCCCGAACCGTCCGGGAAACGCTCGCACCTGAGATCCTGTCGGGGGCAGATCTTGGGTGGAGTCTCCTCGTCCCCGGTTTCCCGTGTTGACAAACCACTGATTACTGTTGTCCTCTCCTGGGTCGGGGGCTCGGTGACGACCCAGGCGTTGGTGGACTCTGGTGCTGGTGGTTTGTTCATTGATAGTGTGTTCGCTGCCGCCAATTCCATTCCTCTGCAGCCTCGAGGTTCCCCACTGGCTCTTGAGGCGATAGACGGCAGACCCCTTCTGCTGCCACACGTGACTCAGGAGACCCTTCCAGTGGGGATGGCCATTGGTGCCGTTCACAGAGAGTCGGTCTTTCTCCAGGTTATTTCGTCTCCACACTACTCGGTGGTCTTGGGGTACCCCTGGCTCCAGAAGCATAATCCGACTTTCGATTGGAGATCGGCCGAGATCCTCTCGTGGTCACCGCAGTGTGGGGCTAGTTGCATCCATGGGCCTGTCAAGTTGCTGTGTACTTCCTCGGACTCTCTGTTGCCTCCTGAATACGAGGAGTACCGGGATGTATTCGATAAGGTGCGTGCGGTTGCCCTACCTCCGCACCGCCCATACGATTGTGCCATAGAGTTACAATCTGGTGCCGTTCCTCCTCGTGGCAAAGTCTATCCACTGTCGGTAGCGGAGAATGAGGCCATGGAGGAGTACGTGAGGGAGGCGCTTTCACGCGGACACATTCGCAAATCCTCGTCCCCGGCAGGGGCTGGATTTTTCTTTGTGAAAAAGAAGGGCGGTGAGTTGAGGCCTTGCATCGATTACAGGGGTCTCAATCGCATCACGATCAAGAACGCTTACCCGATACCCTTGATTTCCGAGCTGTTCGATCGCCTCAAAGGGGCCACGGTCTTTACCAAACTCGACCTGAGGGCGGCATATAACCTGGTAAGGATCAAGGCGGGCGATGAGTGGAAGACCGCGTTTAACACCAGGACCGGTCATTATGAATCCTTGGTTATGCCCTTTGGGTTGTGCAATGCGCCCGCAGTCTTCCAGGAATTCATCAACGATGTTTTCCGTGACCTGTTGCAGCAGTGTGTGGTGGTCTATTTGGATGACATCTTGGTATATTCTGAATCCATGGAGGCCCACATTCTGGATGTCAGACGAGTGTTGCAACGGTTACGAGAGAACAAGCTGTTCGGTAAGCTTGAGAAATGCGAATTTCACCGATCCCAGGTAACCTTCTTAGGTTACATAATTTCCGCTGAGGGGTTCTCCATGGATCCTGAGAAGTTTTCGGCTGTCTTACAGTGGCCCCAGCCCAGTGGTCTTCGTGCCCTGCAGCGCTTTTTGGGCTTCGCCAATTATTATCGGAAGTTCATCAGGGACTTTTCCATGCTAGCCAAGCCTCTCACGGATCTGACCAGGAAGGGCAGTAATCCACAGGTCTGGCCGCTCGAGGCCATCCGAGCTTTTGAGGCTCTAAAGTCCGCCTTTGTGTCGGCTCCGATTCTGTCGCATCCCAACCCTGGGTTGCCTTTTGTCCTCGAGGTGGACGCGTCTGAGACGGGAGTAGGCGCCCTTCTGTCTCAGCGTAGAACACCAGAGGGTCCTCTGCTTCCTTGTGGGTTTTACTCCCGGAAACTGTCTTCCACGGAGTGCAACTATCAGATTGGTGACAGGGAATTATTGGCCATCGTGCAGGCCCTTAAAGAATGGAGGCACTTGCTCGAGGGCTCGGTGGTTCCGGTTCTCATCCTGACGGACCACAAGAATATGACCTACCTCTCTGAGGCCAAGAGATTGACACCACGTCAGGCCAGATGGGCTCTGTTCTTGTCACGTTTTAATTACGTGGTCTCCTACCTACCCGGTTCCAAGAACATCAGAGCGGATGCCTTATCACGGCAGTACTCCGAGCTGTCCGGGGAGGAGTCGATTCCGACTTCGGTCATACCTCCGAATCAGATCCTGGCCGCCATTCGCACCAGCCTGACCTCTCCCCTGGGTGAGCAGATTTTGGCGGCTCAATCTGGTGCTCCCTCTGGGAGACCCAACGGCAGATGTTTTGTGCCTGAGGAGTTGCGCACTCGGTTGTTGCGAACCTACCATAACTCCAAGGCCGCGGGGCATCCTGGAAAGAATCAGCTGTCCTGGGCTGTTTCACGTCTGTTCTGGTGGCCTTCTCTACGTTCCGACATCGCCGCATATGTAGCGGCATGCTCCGTTTGTGCCCAGAGTAAGTCCCCTCGGCACCTTCCGTTGGGCCTTTTGCAACCCATAGCCACCGGGGAGCGTCCATGGTCACACCTGGAGATGGATTTCATTGTGGACCTCCCTGCATCCCGAGGCCATACGGTCATTCTCATGATTGTGGATCGGTTTTCCAAAATGTGCCACTGTGTTCCTCTCAAGAAGTTACCCTCTGCACAAGAGTTGGCCTCGATTTTTGCCAGGGAGGTCTTCCGGTTGCACGGTTTGCCCAAGGAGATTGTGTCAGATCGGGGGAGTCAGTTTGTGTCCAGGTTCTAGCGCGCCTTTTGCTCCCAGTTGGGGATTCATCTCTCTTTCTCCTCGGCCTACCACCCTCAGTCCAATGGGGCCGCAGAACGATCCAATCAGGCCTTGGAGCAATTCCTTCGTTGCTATGTCTCCGATCACCAAGACAATTGGGTTGACCTCCTGCCTTGGGCTGAGTTTGCCAGGAACACGGCGGTGAACTCTTCCTCTGGGACGTCTCCCTTCATGGCCAATTATGGGTTCCAACCTGCCGTGTTACCGGAGGTATTCTCTCCCCAGGATATTCCGGCTGTGGAGGATCACCTTTCCGTCCTACGTGCTTCTTGGGTACAGATCCAGAGGTCCCTTGAGGTCTCTGCGCAGCGCCAGAGACTCCAGGCTGATCGCAGACGAGCGCCCGCTCCTTCCTACCAGGTCGGAGACCGCGTATGGTTGTCCACCCGCAACCTCAACCTTCGAGTGCCCACTCCCAAGCTGGCGCCTCGCTTTGTTGGTCCCTTCCGAGTGCTTCGCAGGGTAAACCCGGTAGCCTATGCCCTTGCGCTTCCTCCTGGCATGCGGATCTCCAACGTGTTTCATGTCTCCCTGTTGAAGCCACTGGTGTGTAATCGTTTCACTTCCTCGGTTCCTCGGCCTCGTCCGGTCCAAGTGGGCAATCGTGAGGAGTATGAGGTGAGCAATATCCTGGACTCACGCCTGGTCCGCGGCCGGGTGCAGTTTTTGGTCCATTGGCGTGGTTATGGTCCAGAGGAGCGTTCCTGGGTTCCCTCCGCAGATGTCCATGCTCCTGCCTTGCTCCGAGCCTTCCACGCACGCTTCCCTCAGAAACCGTTCTTTACTCCGCGGAGGAGGGGCCCTTGAGGGGGAGGTACTGTCATGGTCTTACCTTCTTGCTGTTCTCCTTCGTTTGACATGTGCTGGCGGCCATCTTGGTTTCTGGGTTTCTTGTAGCCTCCCACCCTGCGGCTTCTCCTTCCCACTGGGAGGAGCTGGATGCCTAGCTCATATATATAGGAGGTCTGTGGCTTCAGTTCCTTGCTTGGTCCTCCTGTGTTCACATGCTTCTAAGACTGCTGCTGCTTCTGGTTCCTGATCCTGGTTTCGTCTGACTACCCTGCTGGTTCCTGATCCAGGCTTCGTCTGACTACCCTGCTGGTTCCTGATCCAGGCTTCGTCTGACTACCCTTCTGGTTCCTGATCTCTGGCTTCGCAAGACCCTGCTTCGGTTTAGCCATCCGTTTGGACTTTTGCCTTACAGCTTGATTTTCAATAAAGCCTTCTTATTTCCACTTATCTCTTGTTGTACGTCTGGTTCATGGTTCCATGACAGCAGGTAGTTGGACCCTCTGTTGAGGGGTTAAATTTTTTTTTTTAACTCACCTTAATCCACTTGTTCGCGCAGCCGGCATCTCTTCTGTCTTCTTCTTTGAGGAATAGGACCTTTGATGACGTCACTGCGTTCATCACATGGTCTGTCAAATGATACATCACTGTGGTGATGGATCATGTGACGGGCCATGTGATGAGCATAGTGACGTCATCAAAGGTCCTATTCCTCACAAAAGAAGACAGAAGAGAGGCCGACTGCGCGAACAAGTGGATTAAGGTGAATTACATTTTTTATTTTATTTTTTAACCCCTCCAGCCCTATTTTACTATGTATTCTGTATTCAGAATGCTATTATTTTCCATTATAACCATGTTATAAGGGAAAATAATACAATATACACAACCTTGAACCCAAACCTGAACTTCAGCTTTTTATCACGCGCGTGCAAAACGCATTGCACCCGCGCTATAAAAACTGAACAACGGAATGAAATCGCAGTCAAAACTGACTACAATTGCATACCTACTCGCGCAGGCTTGCCACAATGCACCGGGACGCATCCGGACCTAATCCGGACACGCTCGTCTGCAAGGGGCCTGGAAAAAACGCTCATGTACACAGACCCATTGAAATGAATGGGTGCGGCTGCTATGCGTTCACGGCACGCATTTCACCGGTAAACTTGCTCGTGTGAATAGGGCCTAAGGCCTCTTTCACACGAACGATACGGATTAGCTCCGGATGCGTTCAGGGTGCATTCAGGGAAACTTGCACCATTTTGCAAGCAAGTTCAGTCAGTTTTGTCTGCAAATACAGTCAGTTGTTCAGTTTTTTCCGCGCAGGTGCAATACGTTTTGATGCATTTTTCACGCGCGTGACAAAAAACTGAAGGTTTACAAACAACATCTCCTAGCAACCATCAGTGAAAAACGCAGTGCATCCGCATTTGCTTCTGAATGCAATGCGTTTTTCACTAAAGCCCCATTCACTCTTCATTTTTCACGCAACGCAGAACTGATGCGTAAAAACAAAACAATCATGTACACAGACCCATTGAAATGAATGGGTCAGGAATCAGTGCTGGTGCTATGCATTTACGTCACTCATTGCTCCCGCGCTGAAAACTCGCTCGTGTGAAAAGGGCCTAAATACTCCCCTAGTACCGCACGATCCCAGCAGCAGGGCGGTGTACAGTTACACATGGGGCTGCTGTGTAGGACTAGCTCACCGCTGATTCCCAGCCACACCCCTCCTATTCCTCCTACACAGACCAGCAGCGCCATGTCTGACACTACATTGCGCTGCTGCTGTGGATCACTGGTTGTGTGAATGGTGGAAAGGGAAGCAGACTGCTTCCCTGCTTCACCATTACTATCTGCTGCCTCTGAGTCCATGGGGAATTATTAGTTGATGGGGCAAAGGGAGCTGTATAATGAAATTTTAATTAGGCTGTATGTTATCTGAGTGCAGTACCTGGGAAAATTAAACAGAAAATTATTAATGCAGGGCAGGCAGGAAACAGTGGTGAAACTGCAGATGTGAAGGCTGATAACATCCCTGACCAAGATGTACTAGTAGCTAGGAGGCAGTATACCGCACCTCCTACTACACTGTGAAGGCGCAGGCAGCTGCACATGACAACTCTGTGAGAAGAGGCTGCAGAATAGGAAAGTTATTATAAGGTAAAACTAAAAATGATGACATTTTAAAGCACAAAAGCACTTATACTGTAGTGTGTACTATACCATTAAAGAATAAAATATGAAATGGTAGTTACACTTTAACCCCTTCAGGACCTTGCCATTTTTCACCTTAAAGGGAACCTGTCATAAATGTTATGCTGCCCATACTAATGCAGAATAAAGTAGAGACAGGTGAGTTGATTTCACCAGTCTGTCATTTATAAGTAAAAAGTAAGTGGTTGCCGTGAACCAACATCACAATCATTGCAGACTGGGCCTGGAAAAGAGTCACAGCCTCCTGAGAAGAGTCATGGTTACTCATAAATTCCTGCTCACCCTGCCCACCTGCTGATGACTGACAGGCTTCTATCTAGTTTTCTCCCTTTTTCTCTAGGAGAGAACTGCCAATCATGAGCAGATGGGTGAGAGTGCAGGGCATTATGAATAACTATGACTCTTCTCAAGTAGATTTGACTCTTTTCAAGGCCTGGGCTGCAATGCTTATGATTAGGGTTGAGCAAACCCAAACTGTAAAGTTTGGGTTCGTACCGAACTTTACAGTGTTCAGCACCTGAACCCGAACATTTCAGTAAAAGTTTGGGTTCGGTGTTCGGGTAATATCAATATACCATCGGATCAGAGTTTTCTCCAATCCAATGGTATATTTTAACTTGAAGCGTCCCCATCACCATGGGAACGCCTCTATGTTAGAATATACCATCGGATTTGAGTTAGATCATGAAAACTCAGATCCGACAGTATATTCTAACACAGAGGCGTTCCCATAGTGATGGGAACACTTCAAGTTAAAATATACTGAGAACTGTGGACATAACAGCCCCCTGATGCGTGGCAGCACCTTATCTCTTACAGGGGGCTGTGATCCGCACAATTAACCCCTCAGGTGAAAATTCAGATCTGAAAAAGCTAATTATAACCATGTTATATTGGAAAATAATAAAGTGAAGTTCGGGTCCCCATTGACTTCAATGGGGTTAGGGTTCCGGTCCAAGTTCAGATCAAGTTCGGGTCCCGAACCCGAACTTTTTTTAAAAGTTTGGCGAGCTCCCCGAACACGAACATCTAGGTGTTCGCTCAACTCTAATAAGTTATGATTCTGGTTCTCAGCAACCACTTACTTTTAGCTCATGAATGACACACCGCTGAAATCAGAATTTTTGTCACTAATTTATGCTGCCCTCAGTGATGTCAGCATAAAGTTGATGACAGGCTCTCTTTAAGGACCAGGCAATTTTTTGATAATCTGACATGTGTCACTTTATGTGGTGATAACTTTAAAACGCTTTTACTTATCCAAGCCATTCTGAGATTGTCTTCTCGTCACATATTGTACCTTATGACAGTGGTAAATATGAGTCAAAATATTTCATTTTTATTTAATAAAAAATACAAAATTTACCAAAAATTTGGAAAAATTAGCAATTTTCTAAATTTCAATTTCTCTGCTTTTAACCCCTTAAGGACCGAGGACGTACCGGTACGCCCTATTTCCCGAGTCCTTAAGGACCGAGGACGTACCGGTACGTCCTGACTTAAAATCTGAATTCCGGCGCCGCGGGGGTTAATCGAAACGGGATTTCGGCTGAAATCATTCAGCCGGCATCCCGTAACAACGCAGGGGGGGGTCATTGGACCCCCCCGTATCGGCGATCGCAGAAAACCGCAGGTCAAGTCAGACCTGCGGTTTTCTGCGTTTCCGGTCCATTCGGGTGTCCTGTGACCCGATGAACCGGAAAAAGACTGCGATCGGTGGCGTAATTTTACACCACCAATCGCAGTCCGAGGATTTGCAGAGGCGGAGCTGGCCCTGGTGCTGAACGCCGCTGTCCAGGGTGCTGATTGGTGCAGGGGAGAGAGGCGCGAGATTCAAACTTCCTGCGCTCCTCTCTCCCCTCCTCTTCCTGTCCAGCACCCTGACCGTGCAGCATCGTCCAGCACCAGCTCCTGTGTCCCCCTAAATCGGCATCCATCACCCTCCTGCACCCATCGCCACCCAGGTAGGTTAGGGTCAGTGAGGGAGAGGCACCTTTAGGCAGGGATAGAAGGGAAAAGTTAGAAAAAAAAAAAAAAAAAGCACATTTATTCCAAACTTTTTTTTTTCAACTTTCAGACCCCAGAACCCCCCTGCCACTTGCCCCCCCCGCATCCCCCCCACCACCAGCCCCCCCCGCATCCCCCCCACCACCAGCCCCCCCCGCATCCCCCCCACCACCAGCCCCCCCCCACCCACCAACCCCCTCCCCCCCCACCAGACCCTTCACTTTTTTTTTTTTTCTGCGTGCGCTGACTGGCCGGCACTTTTTAGCGTCCGTCCACTGTTAGCGCATCGCCCGCCCCACCACCCCACCGACCGCTGATCAGCGTTGAACCGCAGATCAGCAAGTTTGAACTTTTTTTTTTTTTTTTTCCTAACACTTTTTTTTGCCTGGACTTTTTAGTACG
Source organism: Bufo gargarizans (assembly GCF_014858855.1). NCBI lineage: Eukaryota > Metazoa > Chordata > Amphibia > Anura > Bufonidae > Bufo > Bufo gargarizans. The sequence goes on from NC_058084.1 coordinate 185,176,173, forward strand.
TGAACACCCGTGCCCCCACACACACGCACATAGAATAAAGTTTTACACGCACGCACATACACACGCACACACACACACCCATGGCCCGCCGGGTGTTCTCGGCCGAGGAGGCATATGCCCAGATTGCCTCCGACTCTGAGAGCCCCAGTGAGGATGAGGATGACCCCACGTTCCTTTTGTCATCCGCATCCTCCTCATCATCATCGGATGACGATGAGCCACCAAGGCAGCGGAGACGCCGCCAGGCGGAGCCAGGGGCCACACATGCTAGGGATCCTGTGGCCCACCCTAGTACGAGCCGCCCTGGGGTTCGTACTGGTTTCCCGGCCCACCAAATAAGTTCACCGGAGCCCCCTGCCGATGAACTTAGCTGGTGTCCCCCAGTGGACTTTGAGCCTGAGATTCCGGATTTCGCTGGCAATCCTGGAATCCAGATTCCCACAGTGGGGTTTACTGAAATAGACTTTTTTAGTTTTTTTTTCAGTAACCCACTGGTGAATTTGATGGTGGAGCAGACGAATCTGTACGCCCAACAGTTCGTCGCTCAAAACCCAGGCTCAGTTTTGGCTAGACCCGGTGGCTGGACGCCGGTCAGTGCAGCCGAAATGAGGACATTTTGGGGCCTCGTGCTGCATATGGGTCTAGTCCAAAAACCCAGTGTCAGGCAATACTGGAGTGGGGACGTCCTGTACCAGACCCCACTGTACAGTATGGTCATGACACGTCACCGGTTTGAGGCCATCCGGAAATGTCTGCATTATTCCGATAATGCAGCATGTCCACCCCGAGGTGATCCTGCCTATGACCGGCTGTACAAGATACGGCCGGTCATCGATCACTTTGGGGCCACATTTCAGCAGGCCTACGTACCTGGAAGGGAGGTCGCGGTTGATGAGTCTCTCGTTGCGTTCAAGGGGAGACTCAGTTTCCGCCAATACATTCCCACAAAGCGGGCGAGGTATGGCGTGAAGCTATACAAAATTTGTGAGAGTACCTCAGGGTACACTTACAAATTTCGTGTGTACGAGGGGCGAGATTCCCGGATTCAACCACCAGAATGTCCCCCCACTCTGGGTGTTACCGGGAAACTCGTGTGGGACCTTATGTACCCACTGCTGGATAAGGGTTACCACTTGTACGTGGACAACTTTTATACCAGCATTCCCTTGTTCAGGTCCCTTGCCGCCAGATCCACGTTCGCTTGTGGGACCGTGCGGAAAAATCAACGCGGCCTCCCTGCCTACCCCCTCCAGGTACCTATCCCCAGGGGTGAGACCCGTGCACTTACCAGTGGAAACCTGTTGCTGGTCAGGTATAAGGACAAGAGGGATGTCCTTATGCTGTCCACAATCCACGGTAACAGCACCACCCCAGTCCCTGTGCGAGGTACCGCGGCAACGGTCCTCAAGCCCGATTGTATCGTCGACTACAATCGGTATATGGGAGGAGTTGATCTCTCTGATCAAGTCCTCACGCCATATAACGCCATGCGCAAAACCCGGGCATGGTACAAAAAAGTTGCGGTCTACATGGTGCAGGTTGCCATGTACAACTCTTTTGTACTATCCCGAAGCGCTGGCAGCACAGGGACATTCCTCCAATTCTATGAGGCAGTCCTCAAAGACCTGATCTTTTCGGACCGGGAAAGAGCAGGCCGGAGTACCTCGGGAACTGGAGGCGTCCGGATCGTCCCTGGCCAACACTTTCCAGGTGTGGTCCCCCATACTGGAAAGAAGGGACGAACCCAAAAAAAGTGCAGAGTGTGTCACAAGAGGGGGATACGGAAGGACACCACAACTCAATGTGACACGTGCCCCGATCATCCGGGCCTCTGCATTATCGATTGCTTCAGGGAGTATCACACTTCCATGGAGTACTAAATTTTTATAATCCCCAACAGTTCACTAGAGAACATAAAACACTATGGCTCTCAGACTTTGGAGACACGAAAACAATTTTTCTTTCCCCAAAAAATATTAGTTTTAGTGCAGGCATCCTCAAACTGCGGCCCTCCAGATGTTGTAAAACTATAACTCCCAGCATGCCCAGACAACCTACAGCCATCATCAGGGCATGGTGGGAATTGTAGTTTTACATCATCTGGAGGGCCGCAGTTTTAGGATGCCTGCTTAGTGTCTCCAAAGTCTGAGAGCCATACATATTGGGCATCGTCGCGTGCGTAAAAGTCGTCGCTATAAAAATAACTTTTTACCAAACGCCTCGGATGAACGGTGTTAAAAATATAAAATAAAAACGGTGCCAAAACACCTATTTTTGGGCAAAATTTAAATTTAAATCCATTTTGCCGGTAATTAAACAAGAGTTAACAGCCAAACAAAACTAAACATTTATTGCCCCAATTCTGTAGTTTGCAGAAACACCCCATATGTGGTCGTAAATGGCTATATAGCCGCACGGCAGGGCATAGAACGAAGGGAACTCCATATGGTTTCTGGAAGGCAGATTTTGATGGACAGTTTTTTTTTTTTACACCATGTCCCATTAGAAGCCCCCCCTGATGTAGCCTAGACTAGAAACTCCAAAAAAGTGACCCCATCTAAGAAACTACACCCCTCAAGGTATTCAAAAATTACTTTACAAACTATGTTAACCCTTTAGGTGTTCCACAAAACTAAATAGCGAATGTAGAAACAATTTTAGAATTAAATTTTTTTGTTACATTGCCTCAAAAAAGAGTAATGTAGAGCAACCAAAAATCTAATTTACCCCAAAAATTGTCCCAAAACAACAACCACCTTATCCCGTAGTTTCCTAGATGGGGTCACTTTTATGGAGTTTCTACTCTAGGGGTGCATCAGGGGGCTTGAAAGGGTACATGGTGTAAATAAACCAGTCCAGCAAAATCTGCCTTCCAAAAACCGTATGGCGTTCCCCTTCTTCTATGTCCTGCCGTTTAGCCAAACAGTAGTTTACGACCACATTTGGGGTGTTTTTGCAAACTACAGAATCAGGGCAACCCATTTTGAGTGTTGTTTGGCAGTTAACCCTTGTTTTACTCCTGGAAAAAATTGATTATATTGGAAAATTTTCCAAAAAATAGAAATTTCAAAATTGTTTCTCCATCTGCCATTAACTCTTGTGGAACACCTAAAGGGTTAACAAAGTTTGTAAACCCAGTTTTGAATACCTTGAGGGGTGTACTTTCTTAGATGGAGTCACTTTTTTGAAATTTCTATTCTAGGGGTGCAACAGGGGGCTTCAAATGGGACATGGTATAAACAAAACCAGTCCTGCAAAATCTGCCTTCCAAAACCCATATGGTGTTCCCCTCCTTCTATGTGCTACCGTTCGGCCAAACAGTAGTTTACGACCACATATGGGGTGTTTTTGCAAACTACAGAATCAGGGCAACCCATTTTGAGTGTTGTTTGGCAGTTAACCCTTGTTTTACTCCTGGAAAAAATTGATTATATTGGAAAATTTTCCAAAAAATAGAAATTTCAAAATTGTTTCTCCATCTGCCATTAACTCTTGTGGAACACCTAAAGGGTTAACAAAGTTTGTAAACCCAGTTTTGAATACCTTGAGGGGTGTACTTTCTTAGATGGAGTCACTTTTTTGAAATTTCTATTCTAGGGGTGCAACAGGGGGCTTCAAATGGGACATGGTATAAACAAAACCAGTCCTGCAAAATCTGCCTTCCAAAACCCATATGGTGTTCCCCTCCTTCTATGTGCTACCGTTCGGCCAAACAGTAGTTTACGACCACATATGGGGTGTTTCTGCAAACTACAGAATCAGGGCAACCCATTTTGAGTATTGTTTGGCAGTTAACCCTTGTTTTACTCCTGGAAAAAATTGATTATATTGGAAAATTTTCCAAAAAATAGAAATTTCAAAATTGTTTCTCCATCTGCCATCAACTCTTGTGGAAGACCTAAAGGGTTAATAAAGTTTGAAAAAACAGTTTTGAATACCTTGAGGGGTGTAGTTTCTAGAATGGGGTCATTTTTGGGAGGTTTCTATTATCTAAGCCTCACAATATGACTGCAAACCTGAACTGGTCCATAAAAAGTGGGATTTTGAAGATTTCTCAAAAATTTCAAAATTTGCTTCTAAACTTCTAAGCCTTGTAACATCCCCAAAAAATAAAATATCATTCCCAAAATTCTACAAACATGAAGTAGACATATGGGGAATGTAAAGTCATCACAATTTTTGGGGGTATTACTATGTATTACAGAAGTAGAGAAACTGAAACTTTGAAATTTGCTAATTTTTCAAAATTTTTGGTAAAAAATGTATTTTTTTATGCAAAAAAATTAACTTTTTTGACCCAATTTTAGCAGTGTCATGAAGTACAATATGTGACGAAAAAACAATCTCAGAACGGCCTGGGTAAGTCGAAGCGTTTTAAAGTTATGAGCACTTAAAGTGACACTGGTCAGATTTGCAAAAAATGGCCTGGTCCTTAAGGTGAAAATGAGCCTGGTCCTTAAGGGGTTAAAACATATAGTGATAACCTCCTAAAATAGTTATTATGTTACATTTCCCATAGGTCTACTTCATGTTTGGATCATTTTGTAAATTACATTTTCCTTTTTAGAAGGCTTAGAAGTTTAGAAGCAAATCTTGAAATTTTTCAGAAAATTTCCAAAACCCACTTTTTAAGGACCAGTTCAGCTCGGAAATCACTTTGTGAGGCTTGCATAATAGAAACCACCCAATAATGGCCCCATTTTAGAAACTACACCCCTCAAGGTATTCAAAACTGATTTTACATAATTTCTTAAACCTTTAGGTGTTCCACAATAATTAAAGGAAAATATAGATGAAATTTCAGAATTTCACTTTTTTGGCAGATTTTCCATTTGAATCCATTTTTTTCTCGCTAACAAAGCAAGGGTTTACAGCCCCCAAAAGCTCTATATTTATTACCATGATTCTGTAGTTTACAGAAACACCCTATATGTGGTCATAAATTGTTGTATGAGCACATGGCAGGGTGCAGAAGGAAAGGAACACCATATGGTTTTTGGAGGGCAGATTTCACTGTGATAATTTTAAGTTGCCATGTCGCAATTGAAGACCCCATGATGCACTCCTAGAGTAGAAACGCCCAAAAAAGACCCAATTTTGGAAACTACAGGATAAGGTGGCAGTTTTGTTGGTACATATGATTTGTGTTGCTCTATATTACACTTTTTGTGAGGCAAGGTAACAAACAATAGCTATTTTGGCACAGTTTTTTTATTTTTTTTATTTACAATGTTCATCTGACAGGTTATATTAAGTGGTATTTTTATAGATCAGGTTGTTACGGATGTGACAATACCAAATATGACTACTTTTTTGTTGTTGTTTGTTTCAGTTTTACATAAAAATGCATTTTTAAAAAATCATAATTTTTTTTTTTTGTGTGTCTCCATATTATAAAACCCATAGTTTATTTTTTATTTTTTGGGTAACTGTCTTCTGTAAAGTATCATTTTTGCAGGATGAGATGACGGTTTGATTAGCACTATTTTGAGGGGCATATGACTTTTTGATCGCTTGCTATTACACTTTTTGTGATGTAAGGTTACGAAAATTGCTTTTTTTACACCATTTTTATTTAATTTATTGGTTGTTACGGACATGGCAATACCTAATATGTATACTTTTTTTTTTCTTTTTTTTTAGTTTTACACAATAATATCATTTTTGAAACAAAAAAAATCATGTTTTAGTGTCTCCATAGTCTGAGAAACCAATTTTTTTTATTTTTTGGGCGATTATCTTAGGTAGGGTATAATTTTTGCGGAATGAGAGTTTGATTGGCACTATTTTGGGGTGCATATGACTTTTTGATCGCTTGCTATTACACTTTTTGCAATGTAAGGTGACAAAAAAATTGCTTTTTTTACACCGTTTTTATTTCATCTTTTTTACTGTGTTCACCTGAGGGGTTAGGTCATGTTGTATTTTTATAGAGCAGGTTGTTACGGATGTGTTGATACCTAATATGTCTACTTTTTTTTACATTTAACACAATAAAAGTATGTTTGAAACAAAAAAAAAACATGATTTCGTGTCTCCATAGTCTGAGAGCCATAGTTTTTTTTATTTTTTGGGCGATTGTCTTAGGTAGGGGCTAATTTTTTGTGGGATGAGGTGACGGTTATATTGGTACTATTTTGGGGGGCATACGCCTTTTTGATCGCTTGGTGTTGCACTTTTAGTGACGTAAGGTGAAAAAAAAAATTTAAGCACAGTTTTTCTTTTTTTACGGTGTTCACCTGAGGGGTTAGGTCACAGTAAAAGCACACAGAGCTATAGGGACTGGATATTGCGGATGTGCTAGCGGCCATCTAGCAACCCATGTCCTCAGCTCTATACACAAAATCCCGGTGACAGGCTCCCTTTAAGTCACATCCACCAGCGCCGTACATGGACTGCGTTGCGTTAATGTTCTTTTTTAATGTGATGCATGCACAATGTATTCTTCTGCTTCATTCCCGTAATTAGCAATTTTCCTTTTCTCTGACAGTCCCCAACTGTGAATTTAAATACTTGTAGAGCTTGCCACATTAAAACAATCATTACGATCACAGGAGATTTGGGTAGAAAACATATCACGTAATCACTACATATCACAAACATATCACTGCTGAAACCAACAACTGTCACTTAAGACTAGGCTTCCAGATAAAAAATAATTTTAAGGGGTTTTCCAGGGTTCAATATATATGACCTATCCTGAGGATAGATCATCAATATCTGATCAGTGGGGGGTCCAATGCCCAGCACTTCTGCTAGTCAGCTGTTTGAAGAAGCCACGTTCTCCACCCAGGTTACCAAGCACAGCGTTGTACATTGTATAGTGGCTGTACCTGGTATTGCAGCTCAGGCTCATTCACTGGAATGGGATTGAGCAACGCCTAGGCCATGTGACATCACTGACCTAGGAATACCCCGCAGTGCTCATGAGAGTGCAGTGGCCTCCTCAAACAGCTGATGGTGCCACGAGTCAGGCCCCCACCAATCAGATACTGATGACCTAACCTGAGGATAGATCAGCAATATTAAACTCCTGGGCATCACTGACTTTATTCTGTGTTATCTCTCTATGTGATAGATGACAAATGGCCACCTCAAAAAAAGAAAAACAGATCAGAAAGTATAGAAAGAAAGTTTATAGCACTAACAACAAAATGAATCCCAAGCAAGCATTTCAAGAAGATGTTCTCTGGCTGCTATTTTGGGAAATCTTTAGTAGACGATCAATTTTAACAGTTTCCAATATGTCTGACAGAGGCAGCTTTCTTAAAAAGAGACATGCACTGTATCATCCCATTGCTGTTGTAGTTACACAGCACTCAACGTGTGCAGTTATATCAGAAGAAGGCGAGAGACACACTGGGGGAAAAAAATAGGGACCTTTGTTCTAAGGTTGTATGTTAAAGGGGTTGTCACACAAATAATATTCTACAGTTTTCAAACCAGCACCTGGATCTGAATACTTTTGTAATTGAATGTAATTAAAAATTTAGAATAGCCACTGAGTTATTTAATGAAAAGTATATCTATAGCGCCACCTGCTGTTTACTCGATTTTTTTTTTCTCTGTCCTGCTCACTGCGCACATGTTCAGTTCCTTTGTTCGACTGCCCCTAGCTGCAGCAGACAGGACCTGCTCTCTGAGAAAGAACATGCCCCTTAAGTTGCCAGCTTGAAATAAATCTAACAGAACAATAAATGGGAAGATCTCTGGATCCATGTGAGGTACAGGACTAGTTATAGCTGTGTTAGAAAGAGGTTGGCATGTACTAGAGTGTGTATGATTTAGATTTTCTTACATTAATCATAGGATAACCCATTTAACCCCTTTGCGACCTCCACCGTACATGTACACTTTAAAGATGGCACCCACTCACGCGTACAGTGGTCGCTGTAGTCGCCGGGTTTCTGCTGTTTTAAACAGCAGGGACCAAGAACAGATGTATGCGATTAGCCCACAAGGCTGATCGTATACATTTAACACCTTAGAGGCCAAAACAGCATTCCGTGGCTTGAGAGCCAAAAATAATCAAATAAAAAGTGATTTTAAAAAAAATCACACACTTCAAAATGGTATTACTGAAAAGTACAGATCGCTCCACAAAAAATGAGCCCTTCTACAGCTCTATACACTTACACGTAACTACAAAAAATTTATAGGGGTCAGAATATGGTCATGAAAAGAGAAAAATAATTTTTTGAAGGTTCTTTTTTTTCAGTATTAAGGCCTCTTTTACACAACCGTATGCCCTCCGAGATATTCGATCCGTGAGCGGGCCACGGGAGTGCACAGCATCATAGATTACAATGATGCTGTGCACGTCCAGCCGCCCGCGGGACTATTGTCCCACACTTATAAGATCATATGAGTGCGGGACAATAGCCCCGCGGGTGGCCCGAAGTGCACAGCATCATTGTAATCTATGATGCTGTGTACTCCCGTTCCCATGCGTACGATCAATGCCGCTCTGGGACATATGGCCCGCTCATGGACCATATATCTCAGAGGGCATATGGTGGTGTGCAAGAGGCCTTAAAACGCAAGAAAAACTGTGGTATCATTGCAATTGTACTGATCTGGAGAATGAAGGTAAAAATAGGTAAAAAACCTTAAAACTGTGGCAGAATTGTGTTTTGTTTTTTTCCAATTACACCCCATTTGGAATTTTATTTCCAGCTTCCCGCTACATCATGTGTAATAATAAGTAGTGCCATTGGAAAGTACAACTTTTCCCACAAAAATAACCCCTAATAAAGCTATGTGAACAGAAAAATAAAAAGTTATGGCTCTGGGAAGGAGAGAAGTGAAAAATAAAAACATCTAAAGGTTAAGCAAGATACACATATGGTATTTGGTGTTGTCATACATGAAAAGTAGTGAATGTATCACTTTATGGAATAACTTGTTTGACTAGTTGCACAGTAGAGCTAACACCTTCGGCAGGTTATATCAGCAGAGGAAGTCTGGCGGAGTTCATTGTATACTGTTGTCCGGCTGAAACTCAACAGTAATGGCAGAAATAGGCTGGATACCTACCAGGTCCCATTACAGTCAATGGGCTCCAGAAAGGTAGTATCTGGCTATGCTGGATGCAATACGACGAACTCCAGCCCATTCCTCTGTCGAGATAGTCTGCAAGAAGATTTTAGCTGATTAAGGTAATATATTGCAACACGGAGGTAAAGCCCTTAACAGTTCCCAACACAACCACTGAGTTGCTGTACCTAGACTTATGAAGGAGAGACATCGTGTGACACAATATCGCAATATCATGCGCTGAGCTCAGAGGAAGGGTAAGGACACACGTATCTAAAGCTTTTCTTTCAGAAGTATATGTCCAGAGTTTACCTACAAACGGTATGCTACTACAGGGAGTGCAGAATTATTAGGCAAATGAGTATTTTGACCACATCATCCTCTTTATGCATGTTGTCTTACTCCAAGCTGTATAGGCTCGAAAGCCTACTACCAATTAAGCATATTAGGTGATGTGCATCTCTGTAATGAGAAGGGGTGTGGTCTAATGACATCAACACCCTATATCAGGTGTGCATAATTATTAGGCAACTTCCTTTCCTTTGGCAAAATGGGTCAAAAGAAGGACTTGACAGGCTCAGAAAAGGCAAAAATAGTGAGATATCTTGCAGAGGGATGCAGCACTCTTAAAATTGCAAAGCTTCTGAAGCGTGATCATCGAACAATCAAGCGTTTCATTCAAAATAGTCAACAGGGTCGCAAGAAGCGTGTGGAAAAACCAAGGCGCAAAATAACTGCCCATGAACTGAGAAAAGTCAAGCGTGCAGCTGCCAAGATGCCACTTGCCACCAGTTTGGCCATATTTCAGAGCTGCAACATCACTGGAGTGCCCAAAAGCACAAGGTGTGCAATACTCAGAGACATGGCCAAGGTAAGAAAGGCTGAAAGACGACCACCACTGAACAAGACACACAAGCTAAAACGTCAAGACTGGGCCAAGAAATATCTCAAGACTGATTTTTCAAAGGTTTTATGGACTGATGAAATGAGAGTGAGTCTTGATGGGCCAGATGGATGGGCCCGTGGCTGGATTGGTAAAGGGCGGAGAGCTTCAGTCCGACTCAGACGCCAGCAAGGTGGAGGTGGAGTACTGGTTTGGGCTGGTATCATCAAAGATGAGCTTGTGGGGCCTTTTCGGGTTGAGGATGGAGTCAAGCTCAACTCCCAGTCCTACCGACAGTTTCTGGAAGACACCTTCTTCAAGCAGTGGTACAGGAAGAAGTCTGCATCCTTCAAGAAAAACATGATTTTCATGCAGGACAATGCTCCATCACACGCGTCCAAGTACTCCACAGCGTGGCTGGCAAGAAAGGGTATAAAAGAAGAAAATCTAATGACATGGCCTCCTTGTTCACCTGATCTGAACCCCATTGAGAACCTGTGGTCCATCATCAAATGTGAGATTTACAAGGAGGGAAAACAGTACACCTCTCTGAACAGTGTCTGGGAGGCTGTGGTTGCTGCTGCACACAATGTTGATGGTGAACAGATCAAAACACTGACAGAATCCATGGATGGCAGGCTTTTGAGTGTCCTTGCAAAGAAAGGTGGCTATATTGGTCACTGATTTGTTTTTGAATGTCAGAAATGTATATTTGTGAATGTTGAGATGTTATATTGGTTTCACTGGTAAAAATAAATAATTGAAATGGGTATATATTTGTTTTTTGTTAAGTTGCCTAATAATTATGCACAGTAATAGTCACCTGCACACACAGATATCCCCCTAAAATAGCTAAAACTAAAAACAAACTAAAAACTACTTCCAAAAATATTCAGCTTTGATATTAATTAGTTTTTTGGGTTCATTGAGAACATGGTTGTTGTTCAATAATAAAATTAATCCTCAAAAATACAACTTGCCTAATAATTCTGCACTCCTTGTATATAGGCATATGGTAGTTTCTATCACCCATTGATTCCTGTAGTAAAAAATAAAAGGGTGCATTTTTACTGTCTCCATCTGTATTGAAAAGAGCAGTGGACTATGCTGATCCATATTGGCCAAGTGTGTGACAAAAGGACACTCTTGGTATACGCTAAGTGCATGGGCTCTATGGATGTGTGTCAAACGCTTTACTGGTGCAAACTCTAAGCATCTTCCCCAACCGATATGTGAACAGAGACTGATCAAGAAATTATGTTATGATTTTATCCTAGAATGGTAATATTGTATTAACCAGTGGCTGCAGAACATCTGGCACAGTCTCCATTTAATGCGTAAGAGCGCCTGTTAAATTTTAATGAAATTTTAAACTTTTACAAGTTTTAATTGACCTTTTGAGCTTTGTTTCTTGTTGTCAGATGGCACCATCTTTTCAGTGTGACTCGTATTGTGCACTGACATTTCTTGACATTTATCAGACGACATAGTCTTGGTAATTTGTTTTGATATTGTCCTTCTGGGTCAATAGATTAATTACAGAGTGGCGTTGTACAGCGTCAGCATTAGGACAGATTGGTTTTTTGACTGTTCTATTATCACCGGTTAGACATTAGCAATATGATCTAAGTAAAAAGGAAGATAATCAAATACCATATATCATATCTAGTTAATCATTGTCAAGTACTTGCATTTATTATGGTTACATAATAGATTTCTTTGAGTATTAACCCCTCAAGGAACTAATGATTCTCCATTCACAAAGCTTGTTTTTTGCTGAACAAGTTGTACTGAATCTAGATTTTTTTTTTTACTTTTATACACATATTTTAAGGGAAAGAGTCCATTAGAATTAGCATTGCAGCCAATGGGACATTCAATACATTGTAACCCTGGGCTCCGTAGCAACTGTTGCTCTTGCAGTCTTGGATCCAGAGGGATTGAGGCTACCACAAAGAATGGACGTCTTTCCCGGGGAAGGCCTCCTCAGATGCCATAGTCACAATATACCAAGGCATCTAAGGGCTTAAATGTCTGTGATCGGCGTTATCACTGATCACAGATATTAGCACAAGGTGTCTACTGTTTAAAACAGTATACACTCAGCAACTATGAGCATACACTGCACTTTGGACAGGGTGCCATTTTAAAAGAATGAACATCTATGGTGGATGTCCTCAAAGAATTTAAGGGAACCTGTCATCACTAAATGAAGTGCAGCCTGTAAACAGCATTTTATAGATCAGGAGGAGCTGAGCAGATTTCTATAGATAGTTTTTGGGAAAAATATTCAGTAAAACTTGAAATTTATATATTAATATCTCTGCTCTTTCTGAGCACAGTAGCCAATTGGGTGGTCTTATCAGTGACTGAAAGTTATCTCTGTATGCACACTTCACAAATCTGTGTTTAAGCATTCCCTATTTCTTTTTTTCATCTGCAAATGCATTGACTGTGTTCAAGAGTCAGAACTGAAACCTCATAGAATTCGTAGTTTGTGGAATGCTTGCTTTTTTTGGTAAATTGTATTCTTGAAAGTGCTGTGTTTATATATGGTACAGTAACCTAATGTAGGAAAACAATAACTTATTGGGCGAGATTTATGAAATGAAAACTGTTAAATATTCCAAATGCTTGGTTTTAAATGAAAGTTGCCAATCGATTAGTTGTCTTGCTTCCAATGGCATTAGTCAACCTGATAGTGGCCATGCGCATACAGCGCCTGCATAGCACTTGTTGCTGGGCTTCAAGACGGAACGCTGTATATGTATGGTGTGGGCTTAAAGCCTTTGCTCCAACAATCTAGCATGAGCAGGTCAGGTCCCCGATTGTCAGTGTTTATTACTGCTTCTGAATTTTCCTTTGCTTGGTACATAGTATGCAATGAGTGGTATTCAGTGAATAAAGGAAGTATTTATGCCTCTTCCTCTATTGGACCCGGCAATTTTGTGATCTGTCTGTGTCAAGTGCTCCAGATAGGGCTGTTTTCCTCCTGAGGCTTCTTTGGATGCCCCAATTACAGTAAAAAAACAACAACTGCAAAATACCAAAAAAATCTCATTGTCCCCCTGGGGTCTTTTAATGGCCTCTTGAAGAACATATTTTGTGCAAAAAAAAGTTAAAAAGAAGCATAAAAAGTATAATATCCAAATAAAATAAAAAAAGAAAAATGCCAACACTGCGCAAAACAGTCACCATTATTGCGCCATTCACATGAAATAATACATATTATATATCAAAACTACTGACTGAAAATGTATTTTTTTAATGAATAATTTATTTTGGTGTTGCTTTGCATATTTAAAGAATAGGAGATATAGTTTGAAAAAAACACATTGATAAAAAGCTCTAGGTGTAGGTAAATGAAAACATTAGGACCATTAACCCACCACACAAGCTAAATCGCAAAAAAAGTGTCTGGTCATTAAAAGGTTAAATGCAGGTCTGTGTATGACCAGTTAAAGTATTTTAAAGGGATATTGAATGAGCAGGTGAGATTCCAGTATCTGGGATTACCTTTCTCACAGCGGGGAGCTCTGCTTTAGGCCTCATGCACACGACCGTTGTGTGCATCCGTGGCCGTTGTGCCGTTTTCCTTTTTTTTTTTCGCGGACTCATTGACTTTCAATGGGTCCGTGGAAAAATCGGAAAATGCACCGTTTTGCAGCCGTATCCGTGATCCGTGTATCCTGTCCGTCAAAAAAAAAATGACCTGTCCTATTTTTTTAACGGACAACGGTTCACGGACCCATTCAAGTCAATGGGTCCGTGAAAAAACACGGATGCACACAAGATTGGCATCCGTGTCCGTGATCCGTGGCCGTAGTTTACTTTCATACAGACGGATCCGAAGATCCGTCTGCATAAAAGCTTTTTCAGATCTAAGTTTTCACTTCGTGAAAACTCATATCCGACAGTATATTCTAACACAGAGGCATTCCCATAGTGATGGGGACGCTTCAGGTTAGAATATACTACAAACTGTGTACAAGACTGCCCCCTAATGCCTGGCAGCACCCGATCTCTTACAGGGGGCTGTGATCCGCACAATTAACCCCTCAGGTGCCGCACCTGAAGGGGTTAATTGTGCGTATCATAGCCCCCTATAAGAGATCCGGGGCTGCCAGGCAGCAGGGGGCAGACCCCCTCTCTCCCCAGTTTAAATTTCATTGGTGGTATTGTAATAATTCGTTGGTGGCACAGTGTGCACCCCCCCCCCGGCCCCCCCTTCCTCCCTCTATTGTAATAATTCGTTGGTGGCACAGTGTGCACCCCCCGTCCCCCCCTTCCTTCCTCTATTGTAATAATTCATTGGTGGCACAGTGTGCGCCCCCCCGCCCCCCCTTCCTCCATCTATTGTAATAATTCATCGGTGGCACAGTGTGCGCCCCCCATCGGCCCCCCTCTCTCTATAGCATTAACAACATTGGTGGCCAGTGTGCGGCCTCCCCTCTCCCCCACCCCTCAGTAGGAGGAGCTACCGGCCGGACACAGACATCGCAGCAGCCAGCAGGCAAGTATGATGCTTCTACTATTGTACTATTGCTAAGTAACCATGGCAACCAGGGCTGCAGTAGCGTCCTGGTTGCCATGGTTACCGATCGGAGCCCAAGCGATTAAACTGGGACTCCGATCGGAACTCCGCTGCCACCAATGATCGGGAGGGGGGGTGGGAGACCGCACACTGGCCACCAATGTTGTTAATGCCATAGAGGGAGGGGGGGCCGATGGGGGGCGCACACTGTGCCACCAACAAATTATTACAATAGAGGGAGGAAGGGGGGGCGGGGGGGGCGCACACTGTGCCACCAACAAATTATTACAATAGAGGGAGGAAGGGGGGGCGCACACTGTGCCACCAACGAATTATTACAATAGAGAGAGGAAGGGGGGCGGGGGGGCGCACACTGTGCCACCAACCTATTATTACAATAGAGGGAGGGAGGGGGGCCGCACTGGCCACCAATGATATTCAAACTGTGGAGGGGGGTCTGCCCCCTGCTGCCTGGCAGCCCTGATCTCTTACAGGGGGATATAATACGTACAATTAACCCCTTCAGGTGCGGCACCTGAGGGGTTAATTGTGCTAATCACGGCCCCTGTAAGAGATCGGGTGCTGCCAGGCAGCAGGGGGCAGTCATGTACACAGTTTGTAGTATATTCTAACTAGAAGCGTCCCCATCACCATGGGAACGCCTCTGTGTTAGAATATACTGTCGGATATGAGTATCCACGATCTAACTCATATCCGACAGTATATTCTAACATAGAGATGTTCCCATAGTGATGGGGACGCTTCAAGTTAAAATATACCATCGGATTGGAGAAAACTCCGATCCGATGGTATAAAAGGGACTCCTGACTTTACATTGAAAGTCAATGGGGACGGATCCGCTTGAAATTGCACCATATTGTGTCAACGTCAAACGGAACCGTCCCCATTGACTTGCATTGTAATTCAGGACGGATACGTTTGGCTCCGCATGGCCAGGCGGACACCAAAACGACTTTTTTTTCATGTCCGTGGATCCTCCAAAATTCAAGGAAGACCCACGGACGAAAAAACGGTCATGGATCACGGACCTACGGACCCTGTTTTTTGCGGACCGTGAAAAAATACTGTCGTGTGCATGAGGCCTTATGGCCGGACAGAGATGGTATAGCTATTATCACCCTGCACAAATGAAGTGGCCAAATGACAAATTCAGCTCTGCTACATTTTTGAAAATAACAGGAAAAAGCAAGTTACGTTTTAAAGCTATAGCAAATTATTTCACCAATGATTCTAGAAAGCTTTTCTGGAAAAGGATAAGAATTTGTAATATGGAGAGTTAAAAGCTGGCCATTCATTCTGTGCTTCTGAAAGATGTAGCCTTTGTGTCTGAGCTATTACATACCAACCTCCCTAAGTGGAATAGTGCTTTAATCGGAATTTCTGCAAGAAAACGCAAATTAAGTAATTATATAATCACATTGAAGCGCTCACCCTTAGGATATTGCAGCTATTTAATGAGGCACCTGACCGGTTAAGTAAGCATTTAGGTTGTTGTCATCTTTAGTTGAAAGCTTTTATGCTTGATGAATTTCTGTGTTAAAAAAAGTTATATTTTTGGAATAAAAAAAAAAGTGATCTTCCCTGTCAGTTTTATATGAGCCTTCTGTTTTTCATTCTGAATACGTAATAATGTTTTATCTTTAGAGCTTTAGAATAATTAGAGATGAGTGAATCGATTCTAAACTAAACAAATTTGACCCAAATTTTCTGTTAAAATTTTTGGAGAATTTATTCGGGAGACTTTCTGAACATGGCATCAGCTATTTTTCAGATCAGAAGACAGGAAATATGAAGGAGGAGGATCGCATGAATCCAAGTGTCTGTATATACACTACCAGAGAAAATGTATATCTTAAAAAAAAAAAAATACCAAATAAAAAAAAATCCTAAAATTCAGTTTGATCTTGAACAGACTGTTTGTAACTACCAGCAGTAATGTGTTTACCCATAGCTATATATGACACTGTCACTTTAAAATTACTAAAGAGCTTGAAATGAGTTCCCTACAGTCCTGCATCACCCAAGAGTGTCATCCACAACTTTTCAAATAAATTGAAGCCCTTTCAATTCAGGTTGAATTTATTCTGGCCCAGACTGAAGAGACTCCCCCCCCCCCCCCCCATCCCCTCCCAAATTGGCCCAATCGACTTTGAATTTAATTTCAAGAAATTTACTTATCACTAGAAATGTTCCTTCCTTTTAGCAGCTTTAGCACCCTTTGACACATCACTATTTTACTACTTGGGTTAATCATTTTCATCCACATTTGCAAGCCAAGGTTTGGTCCAAAACATGGAACCATATGTGCATGTGTATGGGGAAGTTGGGGGGGAGTTGGAAGAGATAGTTGTCAGCTGACTATTATTGAATCGGTATGGCTGTCACCCAAACTGATATTCCTCCCAAACCAACCCCATACACATAGATGCTTGACTAGGCCAAGAACATGTGTTTTCAATAGCAAGAGGGACATATTGCAAACTACTGCCAGACACATGGCAGCTTATGGTATCTCCCTTGAAAATGAAATGATCAGACTTGTTGAAAGCTATGCTTGATCCGTCTATCCCCTGACATCTTCCATTGGAGGAGAGTCAGGGTACTGCTTAAAACTTAGATAGTTGGCCAGTACAGGTCACATTATTCTAATGTGATGGCCACCATGAGTTTCATTATTACATAGATGGCACACAGATGACCTTGTAATAAGTAAGTGTCAACTGTTTGGCTTCTCTGTTAAAGTTTTTTTTTTTTTTTTAGACTGACAGACGTCATCAGTATCTGATCAAGAGTCTGACACCCCTTAACCCCCAGTGATTGGGGCTGAGCTGCAATACCAAGCACAGCCACTATACAATGCACGGCGCTGTGCTTGGTGAGCTGAGAAACGGTGCTACTGTGATGACTGGTGCCTTTTCAAACAGCTTATCAGGGGGGCTCATCTCCTTTCGATAGCTAGTGAAGACAGTGTTAAAAGATGCAAACTCATTAACAAACTGTGAGATGCAAAGATATCTACATAAAGCAAACCAGTCTAATTACACTGTATTATCTGCCAACACATCATCATGAATTAAACATTGCACTCTGATGAAAAGCAGACATAAGGATTGCTTACTGTGACTGGTATCTAAACCCTTTCACGTATTTTCGTCTTGCCCTATTCCATGCGGGGCTTGTTGTAGCCACGGCAGCTAATACTGCTTGTATTTCTTACATGAATAATACAGTCGAGTGTGAGGAAGTTTGCTTTGGGATTTAAATATTTACCCAAGCCTCCCCGAATATCAAGAATTTGTTCTTGTGACGTCTGCCTATCAGCTCCTACGGGCACAGTATATGAGCTGACAGGTTGGGACTCACTAGGCTCCAAAGAAATTTGCTTGCTAAAGAACCTCAAGCAGTATCAGCAGTAACTCCCAGAGCATGGCTGGAACAATCTGTAATGTGTTCAGCAATCTTTCGGCTCCAGTAAGTGACTGATAAATGCTTGTCATTACCGAGGGCGAGGCAATGGATGAGATGAGTTAAGCATGGGTCAACATCGTATCACAGGAGGGCACCCTTTTATTCTGCAATACCAGTGACAGTGTCAAGTAATCAGACAACTAAAGAATAAGAAAATAAGCTGGTGACTGAGTAGTATGTAAAGATGACAGCTAATCTTCTGCTGTTGTTTTTCCTTTCACGTCTGACTGCACTCTACGAGAGGCTCAGACTGCCATCTTATACGAAAGTCTGTGCACATTGCGCGAAGGGCGCATTTCTTGGCGACTGTTATTATGCATGGATGTCAATCCATTGTTATATGCAGTGTAAGTGAACAGGTCACTTTCAAATCATATATAGTACTTATCTTGTAGGTTATTGTCATTTTTACATGAAAATGTAAAGAGTAATGGTCCATCATCGACCTTTTAAAGGTGTCTCAATACTTTATTATCAGCGTAATAAGGGTCTATTCACACCTTCGTAGAGAATGAATGGGTCCGCACCCGTTCTGCAGAATTGCGGAACGGGTGTGGACACATTCACGGACATGTGAATGGACCCTTATTGTAATTCAGCAGAACACTAATATCGTCAAGCCTCTAGTTAGAGATGAGCGAATAGAATCCAACAAAGTGGAATTTGATTAGAATTTCAGGATAAATTTGATCTGCTGCAAAGCCGAATTTCCTTGTGCTTCGTGGTAGCGAATCTATTTAAAGGGGTTGTCCAGGTTCAGAGCTGAACCAGGACATAAGCACTTTTTCATCCCTCCAGCCCCTGTGGTAAGAGCATCGGAGCGTGTCATGCTTGTTTGTTTGCCTCAGCACACTGCTAGGCAGAGGCTTCCGCCCAGCAGTGTATTCTGTGACTTCACCAGCTCTGATGGGTCAGCTTTAGTGCTGCCCTACGCAGTTAACAGGCTAGTGCAGTGCTAAAGGCTGCCCATCAGTGCCGGTGACATCACCGGGCTCACTGCTGGGCGGAAGCCTCCTCCTGGAAATCCCTATGGAGAGCCCGGTACGTCACCGGAACTCCATAAAATGCCTTTGCCCTGATTGATTCAGCACTGGTCAAAGGAGAGCATCGGAGCATGAAATGCTCCGATGCTTATAATAGTGGGGCAGCCTGGGTGAAATTGTGGGTATGTCCGGGTTCAGCCCTAACCCGGACAACCTCTTTAACCAGAAATAATGTAAACAACAACAAAAAAATCATACTTACCTCCTTAATTTGCTCGTGACGGGCCAGCCATCTTGATTGAAAATCTCAGCCAAAATCCTGTGCGTGGTGACGTATAACGCCACCATGGACCGAGCAAGATTTCACGCAAGATTTTCAAGCAAGATGGTGGCGGCTGGCCCGTCGTGAGCAAATGTAGGCAGTAAGTATGATTTCATTTTTTAATGTTAACTTTAAACTGTATTATTACTCTCAAATGCGTGATCATGCATGACCACGGCATCTGAGGGGTACAATGATGGGGAGCAGACTTGTCGCAGCTCCCTGTCATTAGACTAGCTACTTACAAAAAAATGTAATTCGTCACAAAGCAAATTATTTGGTAAAATTCAGCGAAGCAGCCAAATCGAATTTTGCAAAAGTTCACTCATCTCTACCTCTGGTCAAATACATTGCCCATATACAATGCACACCAGGTATGGTAATCTAGGTCAGACAAGGCTACATTGAGTCCACCAGAGGAGAAGAAACTGAATTCCTACCCTCCATTCCTACCCTCCATGTTAATTTTATTTAACACCCTCCCCCAAACTTTATGGATCCTGTTTTGGCTGGGGCTCATTATCATTTCAAGCACAATACCCTCCTGTCCTTAATCAGACCACTCTGACCAGGTTTGCCTACCAGAATGTTTCTATTTCCTGGACAACTTATTCCTAACTCACAGACAGCCAACATTTTTTTAAAGATAAATTGGAAAACCTTAATGAATGATAAAGATTATAAGTGATACATTTCTATAGCTCAATATACTGATAATAACTCATTACCAGCATTTACGGTAAGCTATAAAATGATGATAATTACCACCAAAATAGTCAAGTAGCACCAGACTCAAAAATATTGCAGATGTTTTTCACGGACACATGAAAAAAAAATCGCCCATTTTAAGGGACTGTGCAGAGATTTCTGGACAGTTGGCCACCCTGAACATGATGGCAGCAATATCGTCTCTTGAAGAAAATGACCAAGACTTGCGGCCATGTTAAATATGATGTAGTAACTGTCATTTAATGTAAAGAGTTAACTCCACACTGCTGACATAGAATGTAAATTGGTGTACGAGGAGATATAGGTGCCTACAATTATAAGACATGTAGGGCTGACCCAGTGGTGGATCCAGACCCTGGTCTCAGGAGGGGCACCGCCGTCAAAAGACTACACAGTGTAGAGGTATACTGTATATTGTGTGGCACAGTGTATGCTATATGTGTATAACATAAACATATTTCACATGAAAACTTACAATTACTTGGCTTAGCCCTTGGGGATCTCAGACACCACTTCAACACTTTGGCTGGGGGACTCGGCAGAGCTGATGTTGTGTTTTATCCTAATGAGAAAGATTTCATAATAAGGATTTGGAGAATGGGCAGAGGGATAGCAGAGCAGGGAGAGGCTGGTGGAGTAATAAAACACACTATATTGTCCCCCCAAGTAGAAATAATTCTCCTTATAATAAACAGTGCAAAAAATACCCCCTTGTAATGCCCCCAGTTGAGCTAATGTCCCCATAGTGCCCCCATAATGTGCCAGTATAAAATACCCTTATATAGTGCCCCCAGTAAATGCACCCATAGTGCTCCTCTCCCCCCCTTCCTCCTAGTGCCCCCCATAATGTACCAGTATAAAATTCCCCATATATAGTGCCCGAGTAGATGCCCTCAGTGTCCCCCATAATTTGCAAGTATAAAATACCCCTTCTTAGTGCCCCCCGTAGATGACCCCATAGTACTCCTCTCCCCCCTTCCCCATAGTACCCACCATAATGTGTCCTAGTATAAAATGCTACAGTACAGAGCCCCCCATATAAAATACCCCTTCTTTGTGGCCTCAGTAGATGCCCCTATAGTGCCCACCAATAATATGCCAGTAAGAAGTGCCCCCAATAATGTGCCAGTAAAATGTGCCCCATAGATGCCCCCAATCATGTACCAGTAACAAGAGCCCCCCTAATGATGTGCCAGTAACAAGAGCCCCCCCAATCATGTGCCAGTAACAAGAGCCCCCCAATGTGCCAGTAACAAGAGTCCCCCTAATGTGCCAGTAACAAGAGCCCCCATAATGTGCCAGTAACAAGAGCCCCCCTAATGTGCCAGTAACAAGAGCCCCCCTAATATGCCAGTAACAAGAGCCCCCCTAATGTGCCAGTAACAAGAGGCCCCCTTAATGTGCCAGTAACAGGAGCCCCCCCTAATGTGCCAGTAACAAAAGCCCCCCTAATGTGCCAGTAACAAGAGGCCCCCCTAATGTGCCAGTAACAAGAGGCCCCCCTAAAGTGCCAGTAACAAGAGGTCCCCCTAATGTGCCAGTAACAAGAGGCCCCCCTAATGTGCCAGTAACAAGAGGCCCCCCTAATGTGCCAGTAACAAGACCGCCCTCCCAATGTGCCAGTAAAACTATTGTACATATAATACGATGCAGGCCTCTTCTGGCCTGTGTCTCGCGCTGTACGGCTCAGTGCCGGCAGCCTATCAGAGGAAGGGTAAGGGACACTCCTCTCCCTCCCCTGCCTGTTCGCATTTGCAGCACAGCCATCTGTATCGCTGCCCTAAAGACGGCGATACAGATGACTATGGAGATGAGCGCTTCCACAATGGCGCTCATCTCCCTGTGCCCTGTGGCCGCTGCCCCCACTTCTGAGCAGCTCGGGGGGGGGGGGCAATTGCCCCGTTGCCCCCCCCTGGATTAGCCAGTGCACTGACCAGAGACAGACATGAAGGTTGGCTTTTGGTGGTTCGTTGAAGCAACAAGGCAGTCACACAGAGGCTTTTTGAGGGGTCTCTGATCTCTAATGGACACATTGACATGGACAGTGACAGCTGATGCAATATACTGACGAACTTTCCTATAATATTCCTGTAACCACTTTACCTTTATAAAGACTGGAAATAAATAAATCTCTTTTTTTTTTTTTTTTATAGAAAATCCTGCTGAGTTGTCCTGGCAAATTCCTAACACCAAATAACACATACACTACAGTTGGAGAGGATATCCGCTATTTTAAATTGTTCACAATATTTTACAGGCCCTTAGGAGAATGTATATGTACTGTATACTAGACATAATTCTATACTCAGACCAGTGTATTGATGTTAATCCACTAAAAATTAATATAGGAATTTGTGCTTTGCCAGTGCATCTCATCAGAAAGCA
This sequence comes from Bufo gargarizans, assembly GCF_014858855.1. NCBI lineage: Eukaryota > Metazoa > Chordata > Amphibia > Anura > Bufonidae > Bufo > Bufo gargarizans. Next base: position 185,198,534 of record NC_058084.1, read on the forward strand.
GTTTTGCCTCTTTCCTATCTCCAACTCTATATTTTATTTACAGATCATTGTCATTCAACAATGATCTTCAAAGCTGAGTTGTGGAGCTCTCAAAATCCATTTATCTTACAGCATAAAGATGCATGCCCTTTAAAAAGCGACATAAAGAAAGGTAATATGTGGCTGCAGTTCCATAGCTGCACAGTTCTGTCTGCAGACGAAACCACTTAAAATGCTGAGTGATGCTCCTGCATTTCTGTTGTAACTTAGATTTCTCTACTTGAGAAGCAGACAGCCCTTCCCATAGTCTTAAATAGTCTCCTTTCTTGAAAACTGGTAGAAAAACTTTCCAGACCTCCACATTTCATGCATGACCCTTTGATGTTCCAGTGCTACAAATTGTACTTTATGTTAATATAATATAGAATCTGCACTCCTTAGGACAGGATAACACTGAATAGAACTAGAATATATATATATATATATATATATATATATAGTTGCAAATGTTGCACACAGTTTTTGAAGGAATTGGTCAGGGAGGTTGTTCCAAACATCTTGGATAACTAACCACAGATCTTCTGTGGATGTAGGCTTGCTCAAATCCTTATGCAAATTACATAATGTAACATGGTCTCAAAAAGCAGGAAATGCTCAACCCCATATGCAGTTGTGCATTTATAACGAGGGGAGCAAATCCTGCGTGGTTCGTTGCTAATGGCGATCCCCAGCAAGAAATGCGTACAATGGAGGATTCCTGCAGCGGACCACAAGTGCCACACAGACATCCTACACCAGATACAAAATGTGTGGATGTAATTGGCTATATCAAATAAACATTTAAAATAATTGGTGCACTATTGTGGTGGATGCAATCAACTAAATCTGACTAAACCCTCATACTGATGTTAAAATGAGACTTTAGCCAATATATCCTTATATGATGGACATACCGGAGCCCGCGCACGACGTCAAGGTGTCTCAGGTGGCATGGGGCCTAACGCTAACCTGCCTGTGCCATATGGGCAGTACCAGGGGCCAGTGGGTGTATTACAGAAGCGTAAGGTCCGACTCACAGCAAACACACAATATCATATCAGTCAGCTCTGGGTGGGACTCATAGCCTCCTCCCTCCTCCCATTGCATGTGTGGTTTCACACTACAGGCAACTGGGAGATTTTTGCTGTGAGTCGGACCTTACGCTTCTGTAATTCACCCACCGGTATGTCCTTCATATAAGGATATATTGGCTAAAGTCTCATTTTAACATCAGTGTGAGGGTTTAGTCAGATTTTGTTGATTGCATCCACCATAGTAGTGCACCTATTATTCTAAATGTTTATTTGCTCAAATCCTTCTGTCTCTTTATGTGATCCCAGATAGAATTGATGATGTTGAGGTCAGGGCACTTTAGTGTCATATCATCACTTCCAGGACTCCTTGTTCTTCTTTATGGTTGTTTATTGGCTGTATGTTTGGGAGTTGCTGTCCTGTTGAAAAATAAATATGGAGCCAATCAGAAACATCCATGCTGGTATTGCATGAAAATTAGTTGCCTGAGATTCCATAAATTCTGACCAAATTTAACTCCATCTGCTAAAATGTAGTCCCGAATTTGCAAGGAACCTCCAACATGCCTCACTGTTGCCTGCAGACCTTCATTATTGTAAAATTCTCCAGCTTTCCAGCAAACTGCCTTCTGTTACTATATATATATATATATATATATATATATATATATATATATATATATTCGGAAAAGGACATAGTAAGGAATCAGAGTGATGGGGAAGAGGAGACCACAAGCAGCATTTAATTGGTCCACATGACTAGGAAATTATATATATACAGTATAGACCAAAAGTTTGGACACACCTTCTCATTCAAAGAGTTTTCTTTATTTTCATGACTATAAAAATTGTAGATTTACACTGAAGGCATCAAAACTATGAATTAACACATGTTGAATTATATACATAACAAAAAAGTGTGAAACAACTGAAAATATGTCATATTCTAGGTTCTTCAAAGTAGCCACCTTTTGCTTTGATTACTGCTTTGCACACTCTTGGCATTCTCTTGATGAGCTTCAAGAGGTAGTCACCTGAAATGGTTTTCACTTCACAGGTGTGCCCTGTCGGGTTTAATAAGTGGGATTTCTTGCCTTATAAATGGGGTTGGGACTATCAGTTGCGTTGAGGAGAAGTCAGATGGATACACAGCTGATAGTCCTACTGAATAGACTGTTAGAATCTGAATTATGGCAAGAAAAAAGCAGCTAAGTAAAGAAAAACGAGTGGCCATCATTACTTTAAGAAATGAAGGTCAGTCAGTCAGCCGAAAAATTGGGAAAACTTTGAAAGTAAGGGCTATTTGACCATGAAGGAGAGTGATGGGGCGCTGCGCCAGATGACCTGGCCTCCACAGTCACCGGACCTGAACCCAATCGAGATGGTTTGGGGTGAGCTGGACCGCAGAGTGAAGGCAAAAGGGCCAGCAAGTGCTAAGCATCTCTGTTGGAAGACCATTTCAGGTGACTACCTCTTGAAGCTCATCCAGAGAATGCCAAGAGTCTGCAAAGCAGTAATCAAAGCAAAAGGTGGCTACTTTGAAGAACCTAGAATATGACATATTTTCAGTTGTTTCACACTTGTTTGTTATATATATAATTCCACATGTGTTAATTCATAGTTTTGATGCCTTCATAGTCATGAAAATATAGAAAACTCTTTGAATGTGTCCAAACTCTTTGAATGTGTCCAAACTTGTGGTCTGTACTGTGTGTGTGTGTGTATATATATATATATATATATATATATATATATATATATATATTTACCAAGAATCAGGAAGGAGGGGGCAGTCAGAACAATTTCCTAAAATAAGGAGGGTGCCAGCTGGGCAAAATAATATACTATTTAAAGGGGCACCACAATAATGGTTCCTTTCTGTACTACCTGCAGTGCCCATTATCTACTGAGCCAAGTTACAAAAAAGAAACATCAGAATCGCAAAACTGCTGTATATGGCTCTCAGAAAAGCTGAACTAAACCTGCAAATTTTTGACCCTATACTGGTTTCTGTAAATGCACAATTTTCCTCCATGCTTGCTGAATGAATGGACTCTTTGCGGTGTGATGTATACAGAGTCAATCATAAATCTTCCCCTGCTGATCTTCCCCTTCGCAGAGCTATGCAGTCTCAAAGGCACTATGGGAGAGGTACTGCCACTACATTCCCTCCACTCTTTAAACTTATTTACACAGAGGAGATACAGGCATCAGGAAGGTGACGAAGATGTCAGTTGTTCCTAATAAAATATATTACAAAGTTTTATATATTGAGATGTACATAACCCTACAATCATGTACATTTGCTTTCAGAAAAACCCAATACTGATTTTTTTAATTCATTTTCAACTTTGCCTTCCAAAATGGTATTTTTACCTTGAAATAATGACTCAGACTATAAAGTGATTAGGCATGTTCATGGTCACTAAATATCTCGAAATGCAATTCTAACCTGAGCTCTTATGCATTCAATATATTTTATTAATTCCAGAATTGTTCAAATGACATTTACCCAAGACGTAAGGGAAATCTCTGGCTACACATCAAAACGTTAACATCAAAGTAAATGATAGCTTTTCCTTGAAGCCACAGTTTCACCTGTGTCTCCTTTGTTAATATTCGTCATTTATGCTCCAAGGACTCCAAAATCTATTGGAGATTATGCGCTAAGCTCCACTAACTCTAAAATGATGGTTGCGAATTCTTCAAAAAATACTCAAAGGACTGGTCAGTCATTCTTGCACATTTCATGTCATGAAAGTAAATTGGGCTTGCAGCACTAATAAGCAGACTGCCCTATTCATCATGCAGATGAAGCAGACGAGAAGTGTGTTGTACGACAGTGCTTGTTGTTCATCCTTTGATGTCTAACACTTAGGCACAAAGGCTCTTCATTTTTCTTTGTTTCAAAAGAAATTGATAAACAGTTTCTTGAGAGGAAACTTATTAAAATGGAATGTATTTATTGTAAAGCTGAATTTCTCAGCATCCTATATAGGTACCTGTCAGATTCTACAAAACATATACATTCAACCAGTCTTTCAGCTATGTAGTCTTGTGTTCATGTTTTATACCATATAGGCAGCCTATGGGGGCCATTGTGAGATGTCCTGGTTGGTCCCATCTCTTTTACTATTACGTAGCTCAAGTAGGGTACTGACCCTCCGTAAAGAGACCAGCAGTGTATGGAGACTTAGTGGAAGCGCTCTATGGGAAAATAATATGCAAAGAGGTATCTCACAAGGAAAGAGAACCATTTCTTTAGCACAAGCTTGTGGAACCCGACTTGGTATTTTTCTTAAAAAGTCGGATTTTGTTAGGGAGCCACATCCACAAGGTGAGATGTTCACTTTTGTGAAGATGGTTCATCTTTGTTTAAGATGGTTTAGTGAGATGGTTCACTTTTCTTAGGAGATGCCTGTTTGCATGCTATTATGTAGCAAAAAACCTATGTATGACTCCAAAGAAGAGCAAAATATGTTAGCAAATAGGAGGGGATGAACTGACGCAATAGTCATGTAAAGAGGATAGAAGGGAAAATAAACCCTTCAGTCCTTGGAGGCAAATCATCGCACTACCATGGGAGTCCTGTTTGCTCTTTGCAATGTAAATTCCTCTCCTCTGTGTAGGGCACAGAAGACAGTGATTGAATTAATCCCAAGTTTTATGTCCTGACCTCTCTGTTGTATGTGGCTATGGTGAAGAGAGACTTTTGCTAGTAGTCCCTATAATTATAATACAGTTTTTGAGCTACTGTAAGTACTATTATTCTACAGCTTATCATACTGTAAGGGCTCATTCAGATGGCCATATGCTGAAAAACGGATTGCATTCTGCATTTTTGCGGACCCATAGACTTCAATGGGTCCATATCCTGACTTACACTGACAAGTATAGGACATGTTTTATTTATTTTGCGGACCCGTGGAATGGAAGAAATGGTCCCATAGAAGTGAATGGGTCCGCATCTAATTTTGTGGATCAGATGCGGAAAGCAATATATGGCCGCCTGAATAATCCCTAAATGTGAAGGTTTACTCGCATTGTCTACTTCATATCTGATAAAAATAGACATCACATAACAATAACTCAAATAACTCAAACATGCATTGATAGAACCTGTTGGAATATAATAATTTAAAAAGGACCTGCCATCTCTCCCAACAAGCATTTTTATTGAGGTATTTTTATTGAGAATACAATTTTTTTTCTAAAACAGGTATGAGTGGTTACAGGTCTTCTTTAAAATCAATGGAGATAAATCACAGGAAGAAATAATTCTAAATTCAGTGAAAATATGAATTATATACTGTATACAAAATGACAAGTGAAATATTTTGATGTACCTTGATTTAACAGTACATGTAGAGCCTAAGGCACTTTAAGAGCCCCAATGTATTATAATGTCACTGTATTGGAGGCTGATGTGGATTTGTTGTGCCACTGAACTGACTTGATTTGACTCCTCTAGGATGTTAACCTGGCCGCCCCCAGGTCTTTACCCTATTAAATGTGGAATTCACTGCAAGAAAACCACCAGGCCGCTACCTCCTGGGGTTGTTTAAGTTCAATGGCTGTTGACCCACAGGGGTAAGGAACTCCTGTGCAGAACACCGAGGGATAAGCCAAACCATTGTCAGAAAACAAGCCAAAGGCAGGCAGAGTACATTCAATCTGATAATCAGACCAAAGGTTGGGATGGGCAGCACAGGATCAATACAAAAGTCAGGCAGTTGTCAGGTCAGGCAGCAAAGGGTTCCCATCTGGTAAACAAGCAGAAATCAATACATGGGACATCAGGACGAATATAACTCACCTTCCTCAGAAAACTACAATTCCAGAACCTATTGCTCAGGCACCCTATCACAGTGGAAGGTGCCCTAAATACCTTAGGGAGGTCTGCCACAGGCTGTGACTAATAAGGGTCTGCACACAACTGTGTAAAAATGACACTTGGCCCAATGCTGCCACCACTTTAGTAGTACCAGTAGTAAGCACCTTTAGTGCCCCTCACCCTTGAGGGAATGATTGACAGGATCGGCGGTAATATTGCCAAGTCCAAGACCTGACAAAAATCCCACTATTTCCAATGACCAAAGCATATTCTGTTTGTATAAATAGTGGAACAATTTTGTTACACAAGGATTTTATGTTGCATTAAATAGTAGAGGGCAGACTGTCATAATACTTCCCATCTTCTATTGATGGGCTGTCAGGGAAGCTGCATTGACTTTCAGAAATGTATTTCACTGCTTCACTTCTTGCTGCCATAAATAACAACATATGAGGGACTTGCATGTGATAGAATTTGTTTAAAAAAGTCTTTTAACAGACAGACTTGTGTGACCACATGGAGTTTCTCAGACAAAAGAAGGCAAGGGGAAGATCAGACAAGAGGCACCTAAAATGACACATAGGTCATGTTTTGAACCTACTTAGATAAGTCCATGTTAATATTTTATCAAGACTACCTCTAAGGGTAGATTATAGATTGGAGTAGACCGAAGGTTGGTGGTTTTAAAATACTTTTTTAAAGGGGTTGTGCCCAGTTTTCAACTTATGCACTATCCACAGGATAGGGATAACTAATTGGTTGGTGCTGGCCAACTGCTGGGTCCCTCGCAGTCCTAAGGATGAAGGTTCTGTTCCCCAGTCCTGATGGAGCGGCAAGTTGAGCTTGCACCCTGCTGCTCTACTCACTCTCTTTAGAACTGCTGGAGATAGCTGGCTACAGTGCTGGGCTATTTCCAGTGGTCACATAGATGGGATGGGGAATGGGATCTTTCTTCTTGGGATAGGAGGGGGTCCCAGTGGTCGGACCTCCACTGATTAGTCTAGATAGTGGAGAACCTTAAAACATGGCAATATTCCTTAAAATTACCTACTTTTGAAGTATAAATACTGTGAAATTACAAATAGCTACTGATCTCAGATTACTACCTACAAATGTTATTCTACGGTAGTTGATCTGTTACAGTATGTAGTGAAGAATATTTCACAAGAAAATGTGTCCTGCTTGCAGTAGTTCTTTTGGCAGGTACACTGCCACGTAAGATAACCGTCTTGCCTAGATCTATACCTTTCCCTAAAAAATTACTAATGTTTTTCCAGGACAAAATGAATTTGGAATGCCTTTTCTCATTCTAGAGGATTCATATTTCTCTTTTACAGTAAAAGCTGAAGCATGCTGTGGTAAACTGAGCAGCTCAAAATCAAACACAGTAAGAAGGGATGTCAGATGTGAGGCATGTGAAGCAGCGCTATCCCACCGGCAGCCTGACCATATGTCAGGCCTCAAGGCAACTTTTAAGCCAGCCAGAGACTAAGATGTCACTTCTGGAAAATTATCTACCTCAGCTTGATGTGCATCTAGGTCCTGTGATTTCCATCCAAACTGGAATGAAGCGAATCAGTCAGTACCAAGATGTGCTAAGAAAATTGCACCAGCTGTCTCATTTCATGCCGTTAACGCTGGTTTGAAACAAATTACAACCAGTATAAAGCAGAAATCTACAGTTCTTTCATTTGTATTTTAAAAAAAGATGGTGAAAGATTATTTTTTCCAAGGTTGGGTCTACGAACCCTAAAATAAAGCTGCAGCGCTGAACAACAAATCAAAAAGTGTGCACGATAAAAGGAAAAAAATTTAAAGGGGTTCTTCGGAATTACTGTGGTTTTAAACAGATATGTTCATGAAGTTGTTTTCTTAATGTACATCTTCCCCGTGCTTTATTTTTCCAGTTTGTCCTCTCCTGACCGGTTTTCGCCATGTAATCATATTACTGTGGCTTGTTTACATCCTGTATGTAGCACTTCCTGTTGCTGTATCCAACCAAACCCATAATTCACTTCTCCTTTCACTGCCACACCCCCAGTACCTCCCCCTAATAAACCCCAGCTAGTTTATAGCTGCTTCCACCCAGGTAGTTACATAGACAGTCCCCTATCACTGCTCCTGTTGCTGATTTGACACACCCATGGACCCAACATCACACAAAGAGCTGCATGGACATGGCCATGTGACCATTGCCCAGACCAGAAGATAGCAGCAGTAAAGGGAACAGAAATACATAACAAAATTACAGCAAATTTTATAAATGATTACTATAAAGTTGATGCGAACCATAAAACCACTTTAAGGCATTTTAAAATATAAGCTTGTAACCTCCTGTCACCTGGATCGTCATATGTAAAAAAAAATAAAAAAAAAATTAGGATCCAGGTAGATGCAAAGAGCACATCCTGAAATATTGACTGCCAGAGGAAGGGAGAAATGAGCAGTCCTTCTGTTAAGCAGTGAGGGGTATGATGGTCAACACTACATATTTGGTAGTCTGAGGTCTGCGTGCCAAAGCTGTGGCATTTCATGGGAGAATAAAGGGGTTGTCTGGAATTTAAAGCAATACAAAAAAATACATAAGAACAGGGAATGCTTTACAATAAAAAAAAAAGTAGGTCTTGTCCTACTGTAATAACATGCTGTACATGCGCATGTCACAGCTGCAGCCAATCACTGGCCTCAGCGATAGTACAAAATTATGTTAGGGGCATTTTTTTTTAATGTCCACTCAAGGCCACTGTGAGGGCCATGACTACCATCATCTCAAAATGCAGTCCTGATGTCACATGCTATTAACCATGCCCTGCAGCAGCCAATGGTGATTGGTTGTAGCTTGCTGCATTACGCACTCACTTACAGGAAAGGGGAGTTCATAAGTTCTTTGGACCATCCAGATACCTGTCTCTCAGCACTACAATATAGTCCTGGCAGTGGTGACTGGCTAAACAGGTGCCATGTTACTGGTAAGACCCCCTGGGGCCACAGCTATGTTAATAAGACTGTTATGACCTGCATTAGCAAGATGGAAAACCTGGGGAATGGAGTATGCCACAGGGAGCAGCTGAGATTAGGCACAGTGGGTGTGGACCCATTGTACCAAGCAAACGGTTTGACTTTGGGCTAACTGTAAGGTTGTTATCCTAGCAGTTCCCTCATATTTACCCTTTAACCCCTCAGATGCTGTGGGGAGGCTATCAACCTGCTACCTGCTGAGATAGTCCCGGTGGCATGGGCATCTGACCAGCAGGGGTTAGAGACACCAGTGTGAAGCAACGAGGGATCATACAATATGCACAGTCAGAAGAGTGGCCAAGCTCAGGGCAGGCAGTGTACTAATGCATTCGAGAAACAGGTCCATGGTCAGAGCAGGTGGAGATGGAGCAATATGGGTAACAGATTAAGAACAGAAAAGATGGCTAGGTCAGGGATTGTTGTCAGACAGGAGTATGGTACATGGGTAGTCAAGCAAACATTCACGCCTCCTCTGATATCTTGAGACAAGGAACTTAAGCTCAGGCACCCTCCCACTGGGGAAGTTTCCTGAAGTACCCACAGAAATAGGCTGTATGTTCACCCTTTATGAGACCTGGTGTCCTAAGGAACAGGCCAGGATGGCCTGCAATAGGATCCAGGCAGCAGCCTGCAGTATTCATTGGTAGCATTGAAAGCCAGAACCGCCACCGGATAGGGAGGGAGATATTGCAGACCCTGACCACCAGACAAGAAGAAAGGGGGGCTGGGTAAGTTTTGCAGAAACTATGCCCGCTAGGATTAGCAGGCCAGTGGCGAGCATGGGATGCCAATTCACCAGAATCTGTATATAGAGCTGGGGATAGGCTCCATTCACACTGTGTTCCACATTGTGCATCCAAAGTATATTTCTAATCATTAGAAATATATCAGCTTCACTATAACGCAATGCAATATGACAATTATGACGACTTCCTGTGCGCATGGAGCGTCCCCATCACCATGGGAACGCCTCCATGCTAGAATGTACTGTCAGATGTGAGAATCACGGTCATCTAGACCACGCTCAAAGTTGGATGCACAATGCGAGTAAAATTACGCATTGAGCATCAACTTAATTTTGTGCATAGGCAACGTTCCTAATGTTTGGCTTGCTAGAATTAATGAATATAGAGAATATAGCGCTATATTCGTATTCGTTATATCCGTTAATTCTAGCAAGCCAACCATTAGGAACGTTGCCTATACACAGAACTAAGTTGCATTCGCAATGCGAGAATATTACTTAATCTTCTCGCATTGCACATCCAACTTACAGCGAGGTATAGCCAACTTTCCTAATGGTTGGCTTGCTAGAATTAATGAAGATAATGAATATAGCGCTATATTCTCTATATTTGTTAATTCTAGCAAGCCAATAGGAAAGCTGCCTATGGACAGCTCTAAGTTGGATTCGCAAAATAGGCAAAGTAATATTCACGCATTGCGAATCCAACTTAGAGCTAGTCCATAGGCAACTGTCCTATTGGCTTGCTAGAATTAACGAATATAGAGAACATAGTGCTATATTTGTTATCTTCGTTAATTCTAGATAGCCAACCAATAGGAAAGGTGCCTTATACAGTTAAACTCGCAATACTCGAATAATTAAATCGCATATTATTTGCGATAAATAGAATAATTACGAATATTCGATTTCAGCGAATATAAGACAAATATTTAATCGAATATTCGTGAAATATCACGAAATTGAATATGGCACCGCCCGCTCATCAATATTTAAGATCATAATCAATAATTTGGCCAATCCTACCTAAGACATGAAGAGATGTTTAGTGTATTTATGGTGTCAAAATTATTGGATAACAGTATAGAATATGCAGATGTAGTAAACTTTAACATGAACTTAAAATTGCGTTATGTGTAAAGTTAATGATTACTGCATCATGCATTATATCTCTACTGTGCTGCCATTTTGCAACAATTTTTTTTATATAATTCCCTATACTAGTAAAAAATGTTTGCAATTACGGCATGTTAACTATAGGAGAGCCTGAAAAACATTTGTCTGATCTTTTTATATTGGTGTCTATATTGTGAGATGCATTTTTCAGCCATTCATTGCATACATGTATGTGTAAAAATTAAAAGGAATGTGTCATCAGGTTGTAGATTTTTTTTTAGAAATGTTGGCGTTTTTTTTGTTGTTTAATTTTTCCATGTCAGTGTCTAAATAAAAAATGTATATAACCTTGCAGCTTTTCCACTGGTCACTAGGCCTAAGATATGTTTAGACTCCCTGTCTTTTGAGAGCAGCTACATGGGCCTTAGACAAAATAGACAGGGGTTCACTTTACATTGACTTATATGGGAGAGTTTCTGGGCATGCTCTGTGGACTGAGCAGAGGTCAGGCGTGAGATGATAAGCTGTGAAAAGTGGATTCTGTCATATCTATACAGAAGTGTTGCTTGTCATTGTAATCCTGTCTATGGTGATAATGATAATAGCTGCTGAAAAGTTACTTGTGCGAGCAGGTAATTGTGACCAATTATTAGGCCTAGTGGCCAGTGTGAAAATTGCAGGATATTATGCATTTTTATTAAATACAGTGACACAGAAAATGAAAACAAACTCACCAAAAATGTAAAAAAAAAAACGTTTACATAAAATGTGATTCAAACTATAGATCATTTTCTGATGACACATTCTCTTAAGTTAAGGGTTAAAATACAACTCGCTGAGGGTTCACATTCCTGGAGAAGATTGTTCTAGACTTGCTTTCTTTTTAATGCCATTATTTTCACATTTCATACAGAGAACAGTGTAGGACACTTTTCCCAGAAAACTTTGAGCCAGTCTACACTTAATTTTGAATTAATCCCAGGCAAATGACTAGGGATGAGCGAACTCGAACTGTATAGTTCGGGTTCGTACCGAATTTTGGGGTGTCCGTGACACGGACCCGAACCCGGACATTTTCGTAAAAGTCCGGGTTCGGGTTCGGTGTTCGTCGCTTTCTTGGCGCTTTTGTGACGCTTTCTTGGCGCTTTTTGAAAGGCTGCAAAGCAGCCAATCAACAAGCGTCATACTACTTGCCCCAAGAGGCCATCACAGCCATGCCTACTATTGGCATGGCTGTGATTGGCCAGAGCACCATGTGACCCAGCCTCTATTTAAGCTGGAGTCACATAGCGCCGCCCGTCACTCTGCTCTGATTAGCGTAGGGAGAGGTTGCGGCTGCGACAGTAGGGCGAGATTAGGCAGATTAACTCCTCCAAAGGACTTGATTAACTGATCGATCTGCAGCTGTGGATCATTGAGCTGCTGATCCTCAATTGCTCACTGTTTTTAGGCTGCACAGACCGTTTGTCAGTCTCATTTTTCTGGGGTGATCGGCGGCCATTTTGTGTCTTGTGGTGCGCCAGCACAAGCTGCGACCAAGTGCATTTAACCCTCAATGGTGTGGTTGTTTTTTGGCTAAAGCCTACATCAGGGTGAAGCTGTCACACCAAGTGCATTTAACCAGCAATAGTCTGTTCATTTTTTGGCCATATACAAAATCAGGGGCAAGCTGCGCCTGTCACCAAGTGCATTTAACCCTCAATGGTGTGGTTGTTTTTTGGCTAAAGCCTACATCAGGGTGAAGCTGTGACACCAAGTGCATTTAACCAGCAATAGTCTGTTCATTTTTTGGCCATATACAAAATCAGGGGCAAGCTGCGCCTGTCACCAAGTGCATTTAACCCTCAATGGTGTGGTTGTTTTTTGGCTAAAGCCTACATCAGGGTGAAGCTGTCACACCAAGTGCATTTAACCAGCAATAGTCTGTTCATTTTTTGGCCATATACAAAATCAGGGGCAAGCTGCGCCTGTCACCAAGTGCATTTAACCCTCAATGGTGTGGTTGTTTTTTGGCTAAAGCCTACATCAGGGTGAAGCTGTCACACCAAGTGCATTTAACCAGCAATAGTCTGTTTATTTTTTGGCCATATCCCAGTCTAATTCTGTCACTAAATCCATACCGGTCACCCAGCGCCTAAATACTAGGCCTCAAATTTATATCCAGCTAAATCTGTCCCTAGTGCTGTAGCTGGGCGAGTTATTTAGTGTCCGTTCAAGCACATTTCTTGTTCTGGGTTGAAATACAATTCCCAATTTAGCAATTTCATAATTTAGTGGTTCCTGCTATATCAGAGCTATTTGAAATCTATCCCAAAAAGGGTATATAATATTGAAGGTGCACATTGGGTCATTCAGAATAACTTCACACACACCCGCTACTGTGTATTTCCAAGTCTAATTCTGTCACTAAACCCATACCTGTCACCCAGCGCCTAAATACTAGGCCTCAAATTTAAATCCCTCTAAATCTCTCGTTACCGCTGTACTGTTGTTGCTGGGCAAGATATTTAGTGTCCGTCAAAGCACATTTTTTGTTCTGGGTTGAAGTACAATTCCCAATTTAGCAATTTCATAATTTAGTGGTTCCTGCTATATCAGAGCTATTTGGAATCTATCCCTAAAAGGGTATATAATATTGAAGGTGCACATTGGGTCATTCAGAATAACTTCACACACACCCGCTACTGTGTATTTCCAAGTCTAATTCTGTCACTAAACCCATACCTGTCACCCAGCGCCTAAATACTAGGCCTCAAATTTAAATCCCTCTAAATCTCTCGTTACCGCTGTACTGTTGTTGCTGGGCAAGATATTTAGTGTCCGTCAAAGCACATTTTTTGTTCTGGGTTGAAGTACAATTCCCAATTTAGCAATTTCATAATTTAGTGGTTTCTGCTATATCAGAGCTATTTGAAATCTATCCCTAAAAGGGTATATAATATTGAAGGTGCACATTGGGTCATTCAGAAAAACTTCACACACACGCTTCTGTGCATTTCCAAGTCTAATTCTGTCACTAAATCCATACCGGTGACCCAGCGCCTAAATACTAGGCCTCAAATTTAAATCCCTCTAAATCTCTCGTTACCGCTGTCCTGTTGTAGCTGGGAAAGTTATTTAGTGCCCGTCAAAGCACATTTTTTGTTCTGGGTTGAAGTACAATTCCCAATTTAGCAATTTCATAATTTAGTGGTTCCTGCTATATCAGAGCTATTTGAAATCTATCCCAAAAAGGGTATATAATATTCAAGGTGCACATTGGGTCATTCAGAATAACTTCACACACACGCTTCTGTGCATTTCCAAGTCTAATTCTGTCACTAAATCCATACCGGTCACCCAGCGCCTAAATACTAGGCCTCAAATTTATATCCCGCTGAATTTGAATACAATACATTGGGCCAAATAATATATTTGTTGTTGTGGTGAACCATAACAATGAGAAAAACATCTAGTAAGGGACGCGGACGTGGACATGGTCGTGGTGGTGTTAGTGGACCCTCTGGTGCTGGGAGAGGACGTGGCCGTTCTGCCACATCCACACGTCCTAGTGTACCAACTACCTCAGGTCCCAGTAGCCGCCAGAATTTACAGCGATATATGGTGGGGCCCAATGCCGTTCTAAGGATGGTAAGGCCTGAGCAGGTACAGGCATTAGTCAATTGGGTGGCCGACAGTGGATCCAGCACGTTCACATTATCTCCCACCCAGTCTTCTGCAGAAAGCGCACAGATGGCGCCTGAAAACCAACCCCATCAGTCTGTCACATCACCCCCATGCATACCAGGGAAACTGTCTCAGCCTCAAGTTATGCAGCAGTCTCTTATGCTGTTTGAAGACTCCGCTGGCAGGGTTTCCCAAGGGCATCCACCTAGCCCTTCCCCAGCGGTGAAAGACATAGAATGCACTGACACACAACCACTTATGTTTCCTGATGATGAGGACATGGGAATACCACCTCAGCATGTCTCTGATGATGACGAAACACAGGTGCCAACTGCTGCGTCTTTCTGCAGTGTGCAGACTGAACAGGAGGTCAGGGATCAAGACTGGGTGGAAGACGATGCAGGGGACGATGAGGTCCTAGACCCCACATGGAATGAAGGTCGTGCCACTGACTTTCACAGTTCGGAGGAAGAGGCAGTGGTGAGACCGAGCCAACAGCGTAGCAAAAGAGGGAGCAGTGGGCAAAAGCAGAACACCCGCCGCCAAGAGACTCCGCCTGCTACTGACCGCCGCCATCTGGGACCGAGCACCCCAAAGGCAGCTTCAAGGAGTTCCCTGGCATGGCACTTCTTCAAACAATGTGCTGACGACAAGACCCGAGTGGTTTGCACGCTGTGCCATCAGAGCCTGAAGCGAGGCATTAACGTTCTGAACCTGAGCACAACCTGCATGACCAGGCACCTGCATGCAAAGCATGAACTGCAGTGGAGTAAACACCTTAAAACCAAGGAAGTCACTCAGGCTCCCCCTGCTACCTCTTCTGCTGCTGCCGCCTCGGCCTATTCTGCTGCTGCCGCCTCGGCCTCTTCCTCCGCCTCTGGAGGAACGTTGGCACCTGCCGCCCAGCAAACAGGGGATGTACCACCAACACCACCACCACCACCTCCGTCACCAAGCGTCTCAACCATGTCACACGCCAGCGTTCAGCTCTCCATCTCACAAACATTTGATAGAAAGCGTAAATTCCCACCTAGCCACCCTCGATCCCTGGCCCTGAATGCCAGCATTTCTAAACTACTGGCCTATGAAATGCTGTCATTTAGGCTGGTGGACACAGACAGCTTCAAACAGCTCATGTCGCTTGCTGTCCCACAGTATGTTGTTCCCAGCCGGCACTACTTCTCCAAGAGAGCCGTGCCTTCCCTGCACAACCAAGTATCCGATAAAATCAAGTGTGCACTGCGCAACGCCATCTGTAGCAAGGTCCACCTAACCACAGATACGTGGACCAGTAAGCACGGCCAGGGACGCTATATCTCCCTAACTGCACACTGGGTAAATGTAGTGGCAGCTGGGCCCCAGGCGGAGAGCTGTTTGGCGCACGTCCTGCCGCCGCCAAGGATCGCAGGGCAACATTCTTTGCCTCCTGTTGCCACCTCCTCCTTCTCGGCTTCCTCCTCCTCTTCTTCCACCTGCTCATCCAGTCAGCCACACACCTTCACCACCAACTTCAGCACAGCCCGGGGTAAACGTCAGCAGGCCATTCTGAAACTCATATGTTTGGGGGACAGGCCCCACACCGCACAGGAGTTGTGGCGGGGTATTGAACAACAGACCGACGAGTGGTTGCTGCCGGTGAGCCTCAAGCCCGGCCTGGTGGTGTGTGATAATGGGCGAAATCTCGTTGCAGCTCTGGGACTAGCCAATTTGACGCACATCCCTTGCTTGGCGCATGTGCTGAATTTGGTGGTGCAGAAGTTCATTCACAACTACCCCGACATGTCAGAGCTGCTGCATAAAGTGCGGGCCGTCTGTTCGCGCTTCCGGCGTTCACATCCTGCCGCTGCTCGCCTGTCTGCGCTACAGCGTAACTTCGGCCTTCCCGCTCACCGCCTCATATGCGACGTGCCCACCAGGTGGAACTCCACCTTGCACATGCTGGACAGACTGTGCGAGCAGCAGCAGGCCATAGTGGAGTTTCAGCTGCAGCACGCACGGGTCAGTCGCACTACAGAACAGCACCACTTCACCACCAATGACTGGGCCTCCATGCGAGACCTGTGTGCCCTGTTGCGCTGTTTCGAGTACTCCACCAACATGGCCAGTGGCGATGACACCGTTATCAGCGTTACAATACCACTTCTATGTCTCCTTGAGAAAACACTTAGGGCGATGATGGAACAGGAGGTGGCCCAGGAGGAGGAGGAGGAGGATGAGGAAGAGGGGTCATTTTTAGCACTTTCAGGCCAGTCTCTTCGAAGTGACTCAGAGGGAGGTTTTTTGCAACAGCAGAGGCCAGGTACAAATGTGGCCAGCCAGGGCCCACTACTGGAGGACGAGGAGGACGAGGATGAGGAGGAGGTGGAGGAGGATGAGGATGAAGCATGGTCACAGCGGGGTGGCACCCAACGCAGCTCGGGTCCATCACTGGTGCGTGGCTGGGGGGAAAGGCAGGACGATGACGATACGCCTCCCACAGAGGACAGCTTGTCCTTACCCCTGGGCAGCCTGGCACACATGAGCGACTACATGCTGCAGTGCCTGCGCAACGACAGCAGAGTTGCCCACATTTTAACCTGTGCAGACTACTGGGTTGCCACCCTGCTGGATCCACGCTACAAAGACAATGTGCCCACCTTACTTCCTGCACTGGAGCGTGATAGGAAGATGCGCGAGTACAAGCGCACGTTGGTAGACGCGCTACTGAGAGCATTCCCAAATGTCACAGGGGAACAAGTGGAAGCCCAAGGCCAAGGCAGAGGAGGAGCAAGAGGTCGCCAAGGCAGCTGTGTCACGGCCAGCTCCTCTGAGGGCAGGGTTAGCATGGCAGAGATGTGGAAAACTTTTGTCAACACGCCACAGCTAACTGCACCACCACCTGATACGCAACGTGTTAGCAGGAGGCAACATTTCACTAACATGGTGGAACAGTACGTGTGCACACCCCTCCACGTACTGACTGATGGTTCGGCCCCATTCAACTTCTGGGTCTCTAAATTGTCCACGTGGCCAGAGCTAGCCTTTTATGCCTTGGAGGTGCTGGCCTGCCCGGCAGCCAGCGTTTTGTCTGAACGTGTATTCAGCACGGCAGGGGGCGTCATTACAGACAAACGCAGCCGCCTGTCTACAGCCAATGTGGACAAGCTGACGTTCATAAAAATGAACCAGGCATGGATCCCACAGGACCTGTCCGTCCCTTGTCCAGATTAGACATTAACTACCTCCCCATAACCATATATTATTGGACTCCAGGGCACTTCCTCATTCAATCCTATTTTTATTTTCATTTTACCATTATATTGCGATGCTACCCAAAGTTGAATGAACCTCTCCTCTGCCTGTGTGCTAGGCCTAAATATATGCCAATGGACTGTTGCAGTGGTGGCTGACATGAAGCCTGATTCTCTGCTATGACATGCAGACTAATTCTCTGCTGACATGAAGCCAGATTGTCTGTTACGGGACCTCTCTCCTCTGCCTGGGTGCTGGGCCTAAATTTATGACAATGGACTGTTGCAGTGGTGGCTGACGTGAAGCCTGATTCTCTGCTATGACATGCAGACTGATTCTCTGCTGTCATGAAGCCAGATTGTCTGTTACGGGACCTTTCTCCTCTACCTGGGTTCTGGGCCTAAATTTATGAAAATTGACTCTTACAGTGGTGGGTGACGTGAAGCCTGATTCTCTGCTATGATATGAAGACTGATTCTCTGCTGACATGAAGCCAGATTGTCTGTTACGGGACCTTTCTCCTCTGCCTGGGTTCTGGGCCTAAATTTATGAAAATTGACTCTTACAGTGGTGGGTGACGTGAAGCCTGATTCTCTGCTATGATATGAAGACTGATTCTCTGCTGACATGAAGCCAGATTGTCTGTTACGGGACCTTTCTCCTCTGCCTGGGTTCTGGGCCTAAATTTATGAAAATTGACTCTTACAGTGGTGGGTGACGTGAAGCCTGATTCTCTGCTATGATATGAAGACTGATTCTCTGCTGACATGAAGCCAGATTGTCTGTTACGGGACCTTTCTCCTCTGCCTGGGTTCTGGGCCTAAATTTATGAAAATTGACTCTTACAGTGGTGGGTGACGTGAAGCCTGATTCTCTGCTATGATATGAAGACTGATTCTCTGCTGACATGAAGCCAGATTGTCTGTTACGGGACCTTTCTCCTCTGCCTGGGTTCTGGGCCTAAATTTATGAAAATTGACTCTTACAGTGGTGGGTGACGTGAAGCCTGATTCTCTGCTATGATATGAAGACTGATTCTCTGCTGACATGAAGCCAGATTGTCTGTTACGGGACCTTTCTCCTCTGCCTGGGTTCTGGGCCTAAATTTATGAAAATTGACTCTTACAGTGGTGGGTGACGTGAAGCCTGATTCTCTGCTATGATATGAAGACTGATTCTCTGCTGACATGAAGCCAGATTGTCTGTTACGGGACCTTTCTCCTCTGCCTGGGTTCTGGGCCTAAATTTATGAAAATTGACTCTTACAGTGGTGGGTGACGTGAAGCCTGATTCTCTGCTATGATATGAAGACTGATTCTCTGCTGACATGAAGCCAGATTCTCTGTTACGGGACCTCTCTCCTCTGCCTGGGTGCTGGGCCTAAATTTATGACAATGGACTGTTGCAGTGGTGGCTGACGTGAAGCCTGATTCTCTGCTATGACATGCAGACTGATTCTCTGCTGACATGAAGCCAGATTCTCTGTTACGGGACCTCTCTCCTCTGCCTGTGTGTGTGCTGGGCCTAAATATATGCCAATGGACTGTTGCAGTGGTGGCTGACGTGAAGCCTCATTCTCTGCTATGACATGCAGACTAATTCTCTGCTGACATGAAGACAGATTCTCTGTTACGGGACCTCTCTCCTCTGCCTGGGTGCCGGGGCCTAAATATCTGAGAATGGACTGTTCCAGTGGTGGGTGACGGGAAGCCAGATTCTCTGCTATGGAACCTCTCTCCAATTGATTTTGGTTAATTTTTATTTATTTAATTTTTATTTTAATTCATTTCCCTATCCACATTTGTTTGCAGGGGATTTACCTACATGTTGCTGCCTTTTGCAGCCCTCTAGCTCTTTCCTGGGCTGTTTTACAGCCTTTTTAGTGCCGAAAAGTTCGGGTCCCCATTGACTTCAATGGGGTTCGGGACGAAGTTCGGATCGGGTTCGGATCCCGAACCCGAACATTTCCGGGATGTTCGGCCGAACTTCTCGAACCCGAACATCCAGGTGTTCGCTCAACTCTACAAATGACTGGTAGAAAATTGCTCTTTTATTTTATATTTTTCCATCAAGTAGTTTTTCAAAAAGTCTGTAAAAGTCATAACAGGTCCTGCAGTTTATAATCTACTTCTCTGGATCCTAATCTAACATTGATGAATGAACATTTACCACTTGTGTTCTTATATGTTCCAGATTTAAAATAACTGTACCCTTGTGTACATCTCGTTCTGCTCATTTCAGTTATGTCAGGAGATAAGCAGAGAAGTTCAGCTGCCGGTGACTCAATATTTCCTGTTTTTGTTGAAAACTATTTGGCATGCATTGTTTATGTGTGACTTTTATTTGAGTTGACAGTATTGGGGACAAGGGTGCTGAAAATGAATAGTGTTTTTAATATTGCATGGCATTAGACTGCATAGGGGACATTTATCATTCTGCTATGACAGCATTCTGGCAACTTTTTTTAGTGCTTGGTGCTCTGCTCACCACGTTTGCAAAAAGTGAACAATGCAGGGCCAGCACCAATGTTATATGCCATGTTGTGCGATATGTGATTTACAATGTACTATGCTTCTTTATCGGTCAGGTCTGTAAACATGGCACTCGCTCAGAAACTGAGCTGACACCATAGCCATTGGGTTTCTACTGTTTTAAAAAGCTGGCACTCTGAGCTAATGTCTGTGATCGTCGATAATGCTGATCACAGACATTCAACCCCTCAGATGCTGTGGTCAATTATGACCACAGCATCTGAGAAAATTTTCTCCGGGAATGCTTCTGTCCCAGGACCCAAACGGCACCCCTGCGCTGATGTTGGGGAAGCCATTCATTTGTTATGATAGCCTTGATCTGAAAGATAAAAAAAAATGAAAATCCTAGATTCTTAAAAGGGTTAAAGAGGTTATCTGCTTTCTCAAGAAATGCAATATAATAAAAAGAGCAGCAATTGTTATAAAAAAAATCTGCATTTTCTATGTAATAATATTATTATTCTTTCCTAGAAGCATTGGTTCTTGAGTAAAGCATGGTGCCTCACAGAAACATTATATTGTGGAGTGCCTACGGGTCCATAATGCAAGTTCATTTGCCACCATATTTATTTATGAACACATCTTTGCAGTGTGCAGAGTCCTAAAAGATTCTGAGTTTAAACTTCAGTGATGTGTTTTCTATGTGTCATATAGATAGATAGACCCATCCTACTCAAGGTATATGACTCTACGACACCCTAAGAGTGCCAGCACACTATCATGGTCTGCCCATGAGTAGAGTTGAGCGAACACCTGGATGTTCGGGTTCGAGAAGTTCGGCCGAACTTCCCGGAAATGATCGGGTTCGGGATCCGAACCCGATCCGAACTTCGTCCCGAACCCGAACCCCATTGAAGTCAATGGGGACCCGAACTTTTCGGCACTAAAACGGCTGTAAAACAGTCCAGGAAATGGCTAGAGGGCTGCAAAAGGCAGCAACATGTAGGTAAATCCCCTGCAAACAAATGTGGATAGGGAAATGAATTAAAATAAAAATTAAATAAATAAAAATGAACCAAAATCAATTGGAGAGAGGTCCCATAGCAGAGAATCTGGCTTCCCGTCACCCACCACTGGAACAGTCCATTCTCAGATATTTAGGCCCCGGCACCCAGGCAGAGGAGAGAGGTCCTGTAACAGAGGATCTGGCTTCATGTCAGCAGAGAATCAGTCTGCATGTCATAGCAGAGAATCAGGCTTCACGTCACCCACCACTGCAACAGTCCATTGGCATATATTTAGGCCCAGCACCCAGGCAGAGGAGAGAGGTCCCGTAACAGACAATCTGGCTTCATGTCAGCAGAGAATCAGTCTTCATATCATAGCAGAGAATCAGGCTTCACGTCAGCCACCACTGCAACAGTCCATTGGCATATATTTAGGCCCAGCACACAGGCAGAGGAGAGAGGTCCCGTAACAGACAATCTGGCTTCATGTCAGCAGAGAATCAGTCTTCATATCATAGCAGAGAATCAGGCTTCACGTCAGCCACCAGTGCAACAGTCCATTGGCATATATTTAGGCCCAGCACACAGGCAGAGGAGAGAGGTCCCGTAACAGAGGATCTGGCTTCATGTCAGCAGAGAATTAGTCTGCATGTCATAGCAGAGAATGAGGCTTCACGTCAGCCACCACTGCAACAGTCCATTGGCATATATTTAGGCCCAGCACCCAGGCAGAGGAGAGAGGTCCCGTAACAGAGGATCTGGCTTCATGTCAGCAGAGAATTAGTCTGCATGTCATAGCAGAGAATGAGGCTTCACGTCAGCCACCACTGCAACAGTCCATTGGCATATATTTAGGCCCAGCACCCAGGCAGAGGAGAGAGGTCCCGTAACAGACAATCTGGCTTCATGTCAGCAGAGAATCAGTCTTCATATCATAGCAGAGAATCAGGCTTCACGTCAGCCACCAGTGCAACAGTCCATTGGCATATATTTAGGCCCAGCACACAGGCAGAGGAGAGAGGTCCCGTAACAGAGGATCTGGCTTCATGTCAGCAGAGAATTAGTCTGCATGTCATAGCAGAGAATGAGGCTTCACGTCAGCCACCACTGCAACAGTCCATTGGCATATATTTAGGCCCAGCACCCAGGCAGAAGAGAGAGGTCCCGTAACAGACAATCTGGCTTCATGTCAGCAGAGAATTAGTCTGCATGTCATAGCAGAGAATGAGGCTTCACGTCAGCCACCACTGCAACAGTCCATTGGCATATATTTAGGCCCAGCACCCAGGCAGAGGAGAGAGGTCCCGTAACAGACAATCTGGCTATATGTCAGCAGAGAATTAGTCTGCATGTCATAGCAGAGAATGAGGCTTCACGTCAGCCACCACTGCAACAGTCCATTGGCATATATTTAGGCCCAGCACCCAGGCAGAGGAGAGAGGTCCCGTAACAGACAATCTGGCTTCATGTCAGCAGAGAATCAGTCTTCATGTCATAGCAGAGAATCAGGCTTCACGTCACCCACCACTGCAACAGTCCATTGTCATAAATTTGGGCCCAGCACCCAGGCAGAGGAGAGAGGTCCCGTAACAGAGGATCTGGCTTCATGTCAGCAGAGAATCAGTCTGCATGTCATAGCAGAGAATCAGGCTTCACGTCACCCAACATTGGAACAGTCCATTGGCATATATTTAGGCCCCGACACCCAGACAGAGGAGAGGTTCATTCAACTTTGGGTAGCCTCGCAATATAATGGTAAAATGAAAATAAAAATAGGATTGAATGAGGAAGTGCCCTGGAGTCCAATAATATATGGTTAAGGCCTCATGCACACGACCGTATTTTTTAACGTCCCGCAAAACATGGTTCCGTTGTACCGTGATCCGTGCCCGTTTTTTCTTCCGTGGGTCTGCCGTGATTTTTGGAGGATCCACGGACATGAAAAATGAAATAAAATTCTAAGTCAAGTTTGCCATTGAAATGATAGGAAAAAACGGACACGGATCACGGACACGGATCACGGACACGGATGACAATCTTGGGTGCATCCGTGATTTTCACGGACCCATTGACTTGAATGGGCCCGTGAACCGTTGGCCGTGAAAAAAATAGGACAGGTCATATTTTTTTCACGGCCTAGAAACACGGGTCACGGGCACGGTGTAAAAACGGTGCACAAGCCGAGTTTTCAACGGCCCCATTGAAAGTCAATGGGTCCGCGAAAAAACACGGAAAACGGCACAACGGCCACGGATGCACACAACGGTCGTGTGCATGAGGCCTAAGGGGAGGTAGTTAATGTCTAATCTGGACAAGGGACGGACAGATCCTGTGGGATCCATGCCTGGTTCATTTTTATGAACGTCAGCTTGTCCACATTGGCTGTAGACAGGCGGCTGCGTTTGTCTGTAATGACGCCCCCTGCCGCGCTGAATACACGTTCAGACAAAACGCTGGCCGCCGGGCAGGCCAGCACCTCCAAGGCATAAAAGGCTAGCTCTGGCCACGTGGGCAATTTAGAGACCCAGAAGTTGAATGGGGCCGAACCATCAGTCAGTACGTGGAGGGGTGTGCACATGTACTGTTCCACCATGTTAGTGAAATGTTGCCTCCTGCTAACACGTTGCGTATCAGGTGGTGGTGCAGTTAGCTGTGGCGTGTTGACAAAAGTTTTCCACATCTCTGCCATGCTAACCCTGCCCTCAGAGGAGCTGGCCGTGACACAGCTGCCTTGGCGACCTCTTGCTCCTCCTCTGCCTTGGCCTTGGGCTTCCACTTGTTCCCCTGCGACATTTGGGAATGCTCTCAGTAGCGCGTCTACCAACGTGCGCTTGTACTCGCGCATCTTACTATCACGCTCCAGTGCAGGAAGTAAGGTGGGCACATTGTCTTTGTAGCGTGGATCCAGCAGGGTGGCAACCCAGTAGTCCGCACAGGTTAAAATGTGGGCAACTCTGCTGTCGTTGCGCAGGCACTGCAGCATGTAGTCGCTCATGTGTGCCAGGCTGCCCAGGGGTAAGGACAAGCTGTCCTCTGTGGGAGGCATATCGTCATCGTCCTGCCTTTCCCCCCAGCCACGCACCAGTGATGGACCCGAGCTGCGTTGGGTGCCACCCCGCTGTGACCATGCTTCATCCTCATCCTCCTCCACCTCCTCCTCATCCTCGTCCTCCTCATCCTCCAGTTGTGGGCCCTGGCTGGCCACATTTGTACCTGGCCTCTGCTGTTGCCAAAAACCTCCCTCTGAGTCACTTCGAAGAGACTGGCCTGAAAGTGCTAAAAATGACCCCTCTTCCTCCTCCTCCTCCTCCTCCTCCTGGGCCACCTCCTCTTCCATCATCGCCCTAAGTGTTTTCTCAAGGAGACATAGAAGTGGTATTGTAACGCTGATAACGGCGTCATCGCCACTAGCCATGTTGGTGGAGTACTCGAAACAGCGCAACAGGGCACACAGGTCTCGCATGGAGGCCCAGTCATTGGTGGTGAAGTGGTGCTGTTCTGTAGTGCGACTGACCCGTGCGTGCTGCAGCTGAAACGCCACTATGGCCTGCTGCTGCTCGCACAGTCTGTCCAGCATGTGCAAGGTGGAGTTCCACCTGGTGGGCACGTCGCATATGAGGCGGTGAGCGGGAAGGCCGAAGTTACACTGTAGCGCAGACAGGCGAGCAGCAGCAGGATGTGAACGCCGGAAGCGCGAACAGACGGCCCGCACTTTATGCAGCAGCTCTGACATGTCGGGGTAGTTGTGAATAAACTTCTGCACCACCAAATTCAGCACATGCGCCAAGCAAGGGATGTGCGTCAAATTGGCTAGTCCCAGAGCTGCAACGAGATTTCGCCCATTATCACACACCACCAGGCCGGGCTTGAGGCTCACAGGCAGCAACCACTCGTCGGTCTGTTGTTCTATACCCCGCCACAACTCCTGTGCGGTGTGGGGCCTGTCCCCCAAACATATGAGTTTCAGAATGGCCTGCTGACGTTTACCCCGGGCTGTGCTGAAGTTGGTGGTGAAGGTGTGTGGCTGACTGGATGAGCAGGTGGAAGAAGAGGAGGAGGAAGCCGAGAAGGAGGAGGTGGCAACAGGAGGCAAAGAATGTTGCCCTGCGATCCTTGGCGGCGGAAGGACGTGCGCCAAACAGCTCTCCGCCTGGGGCCCAGCTGCCACTACATTTACCCAGTGTGCAGTTAGGGAGATATAGCGTCCCTGGCCGTGCTTACTGGTCCACGTATCTGTGGTTAGGTGGACCTTGCTACAGATGGCGTTGCGCAGTGCACACTTGATTTTATCGGATACTTGGTTGTGCAGGGAAGGCACGGCTCTCTTGGAGAAGTAGTGGCGGCTGGGAACAACATACTGTGGGACAGCAAGCGACATGAGCTGTTTGAAGCTGTCTGTGTCCACCAGCCTAAATGACAGCATTTCATAGGCCAGTAGTTTAGAAATGCTGGCATTCAGGGCCAGGGATCGAGGGTGGCTAGGTGGGAATTTACGCTTTCTCTCAAATGTTTGTGAGATGGAGAGCTGAACGCTGCCGTGTGACATGGTTGAGACGCTTGGTGACGGAGGTGGTGGTGGTGTTGGTGGTACATCCCCTGTTTGCTGGGCGGCAGGTGCCAACGTTCCTCCAGAGGCGGAGGAAGAGGCCGAGGCGGCAGCAGCAGAAGAGGTAGCAGGGGGAGCCTGAGTGACTTCCTTGGTTTTAAGGTGTTTACTCCACTGCAGTTCATGCTTTGCATGCAGGTGCCTGGTCATGCAGGTTGTGCTCAGGTTCAGAACGTTAATGCCTCGCTTCAGGCTCTGATGGCACAGCGTGCAAACCACTCGGGTCTTGTCGTCAGCACATTGTTTGAAGAAGTGCCATGCCAGGGAACTCCTTGAAGCTGCCTTTGGGGTGCTCGGTCCCAGATGGCGGCGGTCAGTAGCAGGCGGAGTCTCTTGGCGGCGGGTGTTCTGCTTTTGCCCACTACTCCCTCTTTTGCTATGCTGTTGGCTCGGTCTCACCACTGCCTCTTCCTCCGAACTGTGAAAGTCAGTGGCACGACCTTCATTCCATGTGGGGTCTAGGACCTCATCGTCCCCTGCATCGTCTTCCACCCAGTCTTGATCCCTGACCTCCTGTTCAGTCTGCACACTGCAGAAAGACGCAGCAGTTGGCACCTGTGTTTCGTCATCATCAGAGACATGCTGAGGTGGTATTCCCATGTCCTCATCATCAGGAAACATAAGTGGTTGTGCGTCAGTGCATTCTATGTCTTTCACCTCTGGGGAAGGGCTAGGTGGATGCCCTTGGGAAACCCTGCCAGCGGAGTCTTCAAACAGCATAAGAGACTGCTGCATAACTTGAGGCTGAGACAGTTTCCCTGGTATGCATGGGGGTGATGTGACAGACTGATGGGGTTGGTTTTCAGGCGCCATCTGTGCGCTTTCTGCAGAAGACTGGGTGGGAGATAATGTGAACGTGCTGGATCCACTGTCGGCCACCCAATTGACTAATGCCTGTACCTGCTCAGGCCTTACCATCCTTAGAACGGCATTGGGCCCCACCATATATCGCTGTAAATTCTGGCGGCTACTGGGACCTGAGGTAGTTGGTACACTAGGACGTGTGGATGTGGCAGAACGGCCACGTCCTCTCCCAGCACCATAGGGTCCACGAACACCACCACGACCATGTCCACGTCCGCGTCCCTTACTAGATGTTTTCCTCATTGTTATGGTTCACCACAACAACAAAAATATTATTTGGCCCAATGTATTGTATTCAAATTCAGCGGGATATAAATTTGAGGCCTAGTATTTAGGCGCTGGGTGACCGGTATGGATTTAGTGACAGAATTAGACTTGGAAATGCACAGTAGCGTGTGTGTGAAGTTATTCTGAATGACCCTATGTGCACCTTGAATATTATATACCCTTTTAGGGATAGATTTCAAATAGCTCTGATATAGCAGAAACCACTAAATTATGAAATTGGGAATTGTATTTCAACCCAGAACAAAAAATGTGCTTTGACGGACACTAAATAACTTTCCCAGCCACAACAGGACAGCGGTAACGAGAGATTTAGCGGGATATAAATTTGAGGCCTAGTATTTAGGCGCTGGGTGACCGGTATGGATTTACTAACAGAATTAGACTTGGAAATGCACAGTAGTGTGTGTGTGAAGTTATTCTGAATGACCCTATGTGCACCTTGAATATTATATACCCTTTTAGGGATAGATTTCAAATAGCTCTGATATAGCAGAAACCACTAAATTATGAAATTGCTAAATTTGGAATTGTATTTCAACCCAGAACAAAAAATGTGCTTTGACGGACACTAAATAACTTTCCCAGCCACAACAGTACAGCGGTAACGAGAGATTTAGCTGGATATAAATTTGAGGCCTAGTATTTAGGCGTTGGGTGACCGGTATGGATTTACTAACAGAATTAGACTTGGAAATGCACAGTAGCGTGTGTGTGAAGTTATTCTGAATGACCCTATGTGCACCTTGAATAATATATACCCTTTTAGGGATAGATTTCAAATAGCTCTGATATAGCAGAAACCACTAAATTATGAAATTGCTAAATTGGGAATTGTATTTCAACCCAGAACAAAAAATGTGCTTTGACGGACACTAAATAACTTTCCCAGCCACAACAGGACAGCGGTAACGAGAGATTTAGCGGGATATAAATTTGAGGCCTAGTATTTAGGCGCTGGGTGACCGGTATGGATTTACTAACAGAATTAGACTTGGAAATGCACAGTAGCGTGTGTGAGAAGTTATTCTGAATGACCCTATGTGCACCTTGAATATTATATACCCTTTTAGGGATAGATTTCAAATAGCTCTGATATAGCAGAAACCACTAAATTATGAAATTGCTAAATTGGGAATTGCATTTCAACCCAGAACAAAAAATGTGCTTTGACGGACACTAAATAACTTTCCCAGCCACAACAGTACAGCGGTAACGAGAGATTTAGCTGGATATAAATTTGAGGCCTAGTATTTAGGCGCTGGGTGACCGGTATGGATTTACTAACAGAATTAGACTTGGAAATGCACAGTAGCGTGTGTGTGAAGTTATTCTGAATGACCCTATGTGCACCTTGAATATTATATACCCTTTTAGGGATAGATTTCAAATAGCTCTGATATAGCAGAAACCACTAAATTATGAAATTGCTAAATTGGGAATTGTATTTCAACCCAGAACAAAAAATGTGCTTTGACGGACACTAAATAACTTTCCCAGCCACAACAGGACAGCTGTAACGAGAGATTTAGCGGGATATAAATTTGAGGCCTAGTATTTAGGCGCTGGGTGACCGGTATGGATTTACTAACAGAATTAGACTTGGAAATGCACAGTAGCGTGTGTGTGAAGTTATTCTGAATGACCCTATGTGCACCTTGAATATTATATACCCTTTTAGGGATAGATTTCAAATAGCTCTGATATAGCAGAAACCACTAAATTATGAAATTGCTAAATTGGGAATTGTATTTCAACCCTGAACAAAAAATGTGCTTTGACGGACACTAAATAACTTGCCCAGCCACAACAGTACAGCGGTAACGACAGATTTAGCGGGATATACATTTGAGGCCTAGTATTTAGGCGCTGGGTGACCGGCAGGGGCTGACTGGCAACTTTTGGCCCAGGGGGCAAGTAACACCCAGAGGCCCACTGAGCCCCCCCCCCCCCCCCCACTTTCGTCAGCCATGTAAATTAGAACACAGTAAAACAAAATAAACTAGGCATGCTCCGATATATCGGCCGCCGAAACACATCAGCCGAAAATTGCATTTTTGGTATAATGCCGAAAGTGTCATTTTCTGGCTGATACAGTGTTGCATCCGTGTATTCTCTCCTCCCCGCTGGGCGCTGCTCTGTGTCCCCCCCCATGACACTTGATGACTTTTGCAGGAGAAACTGTATATTGTGTGGCACAGTGTAGGCTATATGTGTATAACATAAACATATTTCATTTGAAAACTTACAGTTACTTGACCCTTGGGGATCTCGGACGCCACTTCCACGCTTTGGCCGGGGGCTCGGCGGAGCTGATGTTGTGTTTTATCCTAATGAGAAAGATTTCATAATAAGGATTTGGAGAAGGGGCAGAGGGATAGCAGAGCAGGGAGAGGTTGGTGCTGCTACGAGGGGGTCATACCATGGGGGAGTAATAAAGCCCACCATAATGCCCCACCCCCCCAGTAGAAATAATTCTCCTTATAATAGACAGTGCACAAAATACCCCCTTGTAATATCCCCAGTTGAGCTAATGTCCCCATAGTGCCCCCTATAATGTGCCAGTAGCCAGATAGGGCCCCCCTATAATGTGCCAGTAGCCACATAGGGCCCCCCTATAATGTGCCAGTAGCCACATAGGGCCCCCCTATAATGTGCCAGTAGCCATATGCCCCCCCATAATGTGCCAGTAGCCATAGGTCCCCTATAATCTGCCAGTAGCCATAGCCCCCCTATAATCTGCCAGTAGCCATAGCCCCCCTATAATCTGCCAGTAGCCATAGCCCCCCCTATAATCTGCCAGTAGCCATAGCCCCCCCTATAATCTGCCAGTAGCCATAGCCCCCCCTGTAATCTGCCAGTAGCCATAGCCCCCCCTGTAATCTGCCAGTAGCCATAGGTCCCCCATAATGTGCCAGTAGCCATAGCCCCCCCTATAATCTGCCAGTAGCCATAGCCCCCCCTATAATCTGCCAGTAGCCATAGCCCCCCCTATAATCTGCCAGTAGCCATAGCCCCCCCTGTAATCTGCCAGTAGCCATAGGTCCCCCATAATGTGCCAGTAGCCATAGCCCCCCTATAATCTGCCAGTAGCCATAGCCCCCCTATAATCTGCCAGTAGCCATAGCCCCCCCTATAATGTGCCAGTAGCCATAGCCCCCCCTATAATGTGCCAGTAGCCATAGGTCCCCCATAATGTGCCAGTAGCCATAGGTCCCCCATAATGTGCCAGTAGCCATAGGCCCCCCCTATAATCTGCCAGTAGCCATAGGCCCCCCACTAATGTGCCAGTAGCCAGATAGGGCCCCCCCACTAATGTGCCAGGAGTAGCCAGATAGGGGCCCCTCTATAATTTGCCAGGAGTAGCCAGATTGTGCCCCCCTGCCCCCCCACCCCCCTCATAAAGTGCCAGCCCAGTAGCCAGATTAGGGGGGCCCCCCTATAATGTGCCAGGAGTAGCCACCACTAGCCATATTGTGCCCCCGTGCCCCCTTGCCCCCCACCCCCCTCATAAAGTGCCAGCCCAGTAGTAGCCAGATTAGGGGGGGCCCCCCTATAATGTGCCAGGAGTAGCCACTAGCCAGATTGTGCCCCCCTGCCCCCCCTCATAAAGTGCCAGCCCAGTAGTAGCCAGATTAGGGGGGGCCCCCTATAATGTGCCAGGAGTAGCCACCACTAGCCAGATTGTGCCCCCGTGCCCCCCTGCCCCCCACCCCCCTCATAAAGTGCCAGCCCAGTAGACTACTGGGCTGGCACTATATGAGGGGGGTGGGGGGCAGGGGGGCACAATCTGGCTAGTGGTGGCTACTCCTGGCACATTATAGGGGGGCCCCCCCCTAATCTGGCTACTACTGGCAGTAGTAGCCAGATTAGGGGGGGCCCCCCTATAATGTGCCAGGAGTAGCCACCACTAGCCAGATTGTGCCCCCCTGCCCCCCACCCCCCTCATAAAGTGCCAGCCCAGTAGTAGCCAGATAGGGACAGAAATAAATAAAAATAAAAAAAAATGTCAGTCAGACATACTTACCTCCCTGCTTCTCTGGACTACTCCGGTCCCGCCTCCAGCCAGGCGCCAGCACACACTGCATACTGCAATCACTTTACGGCAGCGGCTCAGTTAGGCCGCAGGACCGGCGCAGGTGGCGCGATGACGTCATCGCGCCGATGACGTCATCGCGCCGCCTGCGCCGGTCCGGCGGCCTGTCCGATAGGCTGCCGCAACACGCCTCCACTGCTCCCCTGCTCCCCGTCTCCCTGGCATAAAGCGGATGTTTATTCCGGCCCGGAATTGCCCCCCTGCCCCCCGGCCCAGTCCGCCCCTGGTGACCGGTATGGATTTAGTGACAGAATTAGACTGGGATATGGCCAAAAAATAACCACACTATTGCTGTTTAAATGCACTTGGTGTGACAGCTTGACCAACCACACTACTGAGGGTTAAATGCACTTGGTGACGGGCGCAGCTTGCCCCTGATGTAGTATATATATGGCCAAAAAATGAACAGACAATTGCTGGTTAAATGCACTTGGTGTGACAGCTTCACCCTGATGTAGGCTTTAGCCAAAAAACAACCACACCATTGAGGGTTAAATGCACTTGGTGACAGGCGCAGCTTGCCCCTGATGTAGTATATGGCCACAAAAATGAACAGACTATTGCTGGTTAAATGCACTTGGTGACGGGCGCAGCTTGCCCCTGATTTAGTATATGGCCAAAAAATGAACAGACTATTGCTGGTTAAATGCACTTGGTGTGACAGCTTCACCCTGATGTAGGCTTTAGCCAAAAAACAACCACACCATTGAGGGTTAAATGCACTTGGTGACAGGCGCAGCTTGCCCCTGATGTAGTATATGGCCAAAAAATGAACAGACTATTGCTGGTTAAATGCACTTGGTGTGACAGCTTGACCAACCACACTACTGCGGGTTAAATGCACTTGGTGACGGCTGCAGCTTGCCCCTGATGTAGTATATGGCCAAAAAATGAACAGACTATTGCTGGTTAAATGCACTTGGTGTCACAGCTTGACCAACCACACTACTGAGGGTTAAATGCACTTGGTGACGGGCGCAGCTTGCCCCTGATGTAGTATATGGCCAAAAAATGAACAGCCTATTGCTGGTTAAATGCACTTGGTGACGGGCGCAGCTTGCCCCTGATTTAGTATATGGCCAAAAAATGAACAGACTATTGCTGGTTAAATGCACTTGGTGACGGGCGCAGCTTGCCCCTGATTTAGTATATGGCCAAAAAATGAACAGACTATTGCTGGTTAAATGCACTTGGTGTGATAGCTTGACCAACCACACTACTGAGGGTTAAATGCACTTGGTGACGGGCGCAGCTTGCCCCGATGTAGTATATGGCCAAAAAATAAACAGACTATTGCTGTTTAAATGCACTTGGTGTGACAGCTTCACCCTGATGTAGGCTTTAGCCAAAAAACAACCACACCATTGAGGGTTAAATGCACTTGGTGACAGGCGCAGCTTGCCCCTGATGTAGTATATGGCCAAAAAATAAACAGACTATTGCTGGTTAAATGCACTTGGTGTGACAGCTTCACCCTGATGTAGGCTTTAGCCAAAAAAACAACCACACCATTGAGGGTTAAATGCACTTGGTCGCAGCTTGGATGCACTTGGTCGCAGCACCGCACAAGACACAAAATGGCCGCCGATCACCCCAGAAAAAAGTGACTGACAAACGGTCTGGGCAGCCTAAAAACAGTGAGCAATTGAATTTCAGCAGCTCAATGATCCACAGCTGCAGATCGATCAATTAATCAAGTGCTTTGGAGGAGTTAATCAGCCTAATCTCGCCCTACTGTCGCAGCCGCAACCTCTCCCTACGCTAATCAGAGCAGAGTGACGGGCAGCGCTATGTGACTCCAGCTTAAATAGAGGCTGGGTCACATGGTGCTCTGGCCAATCACAGCCATGCCAATAGTAGGCATGGCTGTGACGGCCTCTTGGGGCAAGTAGTATGACGCTTGTTGATTGGCTGCTTTGCAGCCTTTCAAAAAGCACCAAGAAAGCGTCACAAAAGCGCCAAGAAAGCGACGAACACCGAACCCGAACCCGGACTTTTACGAAAATGTCCGGGTTCGGGTCCGTGTCACGGACACCCCAAAATTCGGTACGAACCCGAACTATACAGTTAGAGTTCGCTCATCCCTACCCATGAGGTCTTCACTATACATTCCCGCCATGGTCTCAATACTTACAGGATGTCTCACTGACGTTAGTGCACTTACATTTACCATTTCCTCACTGGCATCTCACAGTAATTTACAGGCATAGTACACAGTAAATCACATATCAACACAACATGGCATATCATCATGCTACAGTGATGCTTGAAAGCTTGTGAACCCTTCAGAATTTTCTATATATCTGCATAAATTTGACCAAAAACGACCCCTGATTTTCACGCAAGTCCTAAAAGTAGATAAAGATAACCAAATCAAACAAATGAGTCAAAAAAAATTAGACTTGGTTGTTTATTTATTGAGGAAAATGATCCAGCTTCATATGTTTGTGAGTGACAAAAGTATATGAACCTTTGCTTTTAGTGTGACCCCCTTGTGCAGCAATAACTACAAATAAATGTTTCTCCTAATTGTTGATTAGTCATGGTCATCGGCTTGGAAGAAGTTTAGTCTATTCCTCTGTACAAAACAACTTCAACTCTGTTATGTTGGTGGGTTTCCTCCAGTGAACTGCTCGCTTCATGTCCTTTCACATCTCTTTTGGGTTAGGGTCAGGACTTTGACTTGGCCATTCTAAAACTTTAACTTTATTATTCTTTAACTATTATTTGGTAGAAAGCCTTATTAGCTTAGGATCATTGTCTGGCTGCATGACCCATGTTCTTTTGAGATTCATCTTACAAACATATGTCCTGACATTTAGAATTTGCTGGTATAATTCAGAATTCATTGTTCCATCAATGATGGGAAGTCATCCTGGCCCATATGCAGCTAAACACCACCGCTAGAGATGAGCAAAGTTATGAAAAATTAGATTTGGCAGCTTTGCTGAATTTCACAAAGATATTCGCTAAGTGGCAGGGGCGTAACTATCATAGCGGAAAACCAGGTGACTGTTATGGGGCCCAGGGCAAGAGGGGGCCCAGTCTTAGTTGGGATTATTTCCTCTTGTACTGGAGGTGAAAACTTGGTCAGGACTCTAGCCTCTAAATGAACAACTTTTAGCAAATGAAGCAGTGGAAAATGGCCCAAAGGTCATAACCCTTCTGTCCTGTATGGGGAGCTTGGTTTGATCCTTGCTATGGGGCACTTACTTCTCTATGTATGCCACTGCTTAGTGACAAAGTAATTTGTGCATTTCTTTGTATGTAGCAGGTGCAATGACAAGGATAGGCGATCGTGCCGCCCCCTGTCATTGAACCCCTCAGATGCTGCGTTCATAGCTGATCGCAGCATCTGAGATTAACATTGAAGGGTTAATCACATAAAAAAATAATATATAAATACTCACCTTATCCATATAATTGCTTAGAGTCTGCCGCAGCCATCTTGATTGAAGGCACAATGCGAAATCTTGCGTGGTGACTTGATGTTGTCATCACGCTGGCCGGCGTGGTGATGTGATACATCACCGCGTGCAAGTTTTTGCGCGGTATCTTCAATCAAGATGGCTACTAAAGCCTCTTCGCGTGCAAATGGATGAGGTGAATATGTTTTTTTTTTCACCCAATTTCAGGGAAAATTCATTCATTACCACACAGCGCGAGGAAATTTTTTAAAAAAATTCTAATAGAATTCCACTTCAGATACTTCAATTCGCTCAACACTAACCATCGCGTTTCACAGACGAGACGAGTTATTTATGCTGGAATGCAGGGTTTTCCTTTCTCCAAACATAATGCTTCTCTTTTCAACTGAAAGGTCTCATCCGCCCACCAAACATTCTTCCAAGCTCTGGCTTGTTAAGGTGGTCTTTAGCAAACCCTAGACAGGCAGCAACGCATTTTTTGGAGAGCAGCGGCTTTCTCTTTGCAACTATGAACACTAACATTAGCTAGTCGGAGAGGTTACCTTGGATTCCTTTGTGACCTTGTGAACATACTTTTTCCACTCACAGACATGTGGTGTCGGATCATTTTCCTCAACAAATAAATGTTCAAATCATTTTTTTTTACAATTTTTTTTAGTCATGTCTTTATATACTTTTAGAACTTTTGTGAAACTGTACCATAGTTTTAGATCAGATTTATGCAGAAATATAGAAAACTCTCAAAGGTTCACGAACTGTCAAGCACCACTGTACAAGGCACACTTAAGTGCTGGGAAAAATAGTATGCATAATTGCAGCGCTGGCAGGTTCTACCAACAGTCGAATTACAGTTCAGTAGTTCAACTTCTGTAAATGGTATTACAGTTTTTTTTTGTAGGAGGAACAAGGGTGGCCAACTTTCTTACATGCATACAGCTGATCATGGGATTCTAGGTTAGAAAGGCAATGTCAATCTTTCCAGAGTTCAGAACAATGCTTCATGAATGTTGTGAAAGCTTTGATTGCAGTAAATTGCACGTCATATCCAGGCTGATATTCAAGCCATTTACAGATATGGATCAAGTCAAATGAGATTTTTTTTCACTACAATTGTGTGCACTTTGTTTTGGCAGTTTAATGAGTAAGTCTTGACAAACCAAATGCACCTCTTTACTAACACAAACAGATTCTACATGTTTCATGAATATTCTCTTCACATGTCTCACTTCTGAGACTTGACACAAACATTTTCCTAGGATCAAACGAGAGTAAACACATCTTTAGAGAGCCGACTTTATACCCCTGATTTGCATCTCACACAAGTAGCTGTTGACTCTGCGCGGAAAAGGGCTCCATGTCAGCGCTTTGTTCGGTGTTAATAAAACTGCAAAACAAGCTGCTTAAAGGAACCTAATAAACTTGTGACAAATATGTGATTTAAATGTAATTGTTGAATAAATAAGCTCAACATGTGCATGCTAATTCATGGTGAATGTGAAAATTCTCTTTATTTGAATAGAGAAGGGTCACAGTGGCCCACTGGAATACCTGAGCATCCCTGATAGGCACTTGCCCTGGGCCCCAATAATCCAGCAAAAGACAACCCCATTTGGAGTGGACTTTGGAGCCTACCACTTGTTAATAAGATCTATTTCTTATGGGATTATTCCGAAATAATCCAGTAGACCGTATTAGTATGTCGTGAAAACACATTGAAAAAAAATCAAAGGTCCAGATTTACTAATGATAAAGATGGTGTAAGCTTGGACAGGCCACCTAGACCTGCACCAGATTTATCACAGTGGCTTAGGCTGGATGATAAGTCTGGGACAGTGAGAGACCCTGACTCTATATCAACTATTGGTTGGCTAACTTGGCTTGGCTTACTCTGAGACAAATTTTTTTGCCCATGATTGTACTAAAATTGTGGTCCAAAATGGTGTATCTTTGGCATTTCCTGTAAAGCCCTGCTTACTTTCTGCTAATCTCCTCCCCATTTTGGGCATTTTTGAAAAAAGTGTAGAAAACCTAGGTGCACCAAATTGTGCATTTTGCTCCACTTTTTATACAATAGTATATCTGGGACAAAGATTGCATACAATTGTGTGTGGGTGCTCTGTTTAGATGGAGGGGAGTCCTCAAGATCATTTCCTACTCCTGTTAAGAAAAACTCCACAAAAGCAATGTTTTACTGTTCACTTAGTCCCTACTTAGTGCTGGAATCAGTTTAGCATTGGCTGTCTTTACTGTACTTCTATCACTATATGTAAACTTCCAACATGGATGGAGTCACGCACGCTGGTGTTGACAATTACTGGCCTCAGTGGTAATATGTCCCAAGTGGCATGTTGCTTCTGGTTCATGTGCTGCTTTGGAATATATCTTCTCTGAGATCAGTCATTAGCTGCAGATGTGCACATGACTCCATCAGACAACTCATGTGAAACTGCTGCCAGCGCAAGGTTGGGGCTGGTGACAGCAGTACAAACATTCATTTTGTGGAGCTTTTCTCATCAGGAGTAGTGTATTAAGTTCAGTTCTGCTAAATTCTCTGAAGTGGCTAGGGTGGAGCTTCACTGTGAAGTTCACTCTGCTTTGAACTGTTTCACAGTGACAGTTGTAGCATCTAACCAGGAGACCACTACAGCTGTCACTCATACCAGAGGGGAGGTGCTGTAAGGCAGCTAGATGCAGAATGCACTTCAAAGTGAAGCCTCCCCCTGGACAATGGACAGGACAGAATTTATTATAATACATGTCCTGATTCTTAACATGCCTAATAATAAAAGCTGCCACTCTCAACAGACCCTACCTAATGCTGGCAACAGTTCTCCATTGTTAAAAGAGCTGACAGACTATCTTAGCACACAAGACAGTGAATCCAATTAAGTATCGTGTGTACCACATAAGGATGAGCGGTGCTAATTTGGAGGCAAGAACGGTCCAAGGCACTAATGGATTTTTCAATGTTTTATTGTGGAGCACAAAAGCCATTAGCACCTTTTATGGGTTGTTGTGCACTAGAATAAAGCACTGAAAAAATTATCTGGTATTGTCTACAACCCCTCTCACATATTGTACCAAATGCAGGATACTGTCCAAAAAATTCATAAATATAAATCCACTGTATTCATTCCTGCCCCTCTCGCCATTGTCTGACAGTTGCTGTGTACAGCACAGAGGGCCTTTAATTTAACATGTCCTTAATTTAGAACAGTAAGGCATCATGGTGACTAATGTGCTTTAGATAAATGAGAGAATGCGGCATGTAATGCCATACTGAAGGGTTGAGGGAGGCCTGTGCCGACGTATATCATTTTAGGCAACGGGTTGTTCAATGCAAACATGCCATGTAAGATGAAATAAAAGGCACAATAAAATTTTACCTTGCTTAGGTAGTTCGTACTGCTACAGATAATGAAAACCTGATGGTACTGCGGCAGGCAATGGAAACCCATAGAATTTTCGAATACAGGCTCCTGAACATCCACAACGGGTATTTTGTGTTATAGAGAAAAGTAGGCCCTAAGTAGAAGAGGATAAAGATTGTTTCAACTTTGTAAATTCAAATAATGTATCTGAATTTGACCATTTTAAGACTATAAGTAATATAAAGTGCATTCATGCACTTGCAAAGTTGAGAAAATGGAAATTAACGGTACACTTAGCCCTGTCTGATGACATCCGTAATAATGTGCTATCCG
This sequence comes from Bufo gargarizans, assembly GCF_014858855.1. Lineage (NCBI taxonomy): Eukaryota > Metazoa > Chordata > Amphibia > Anura > Bufonidae > Bufo > Bufo gargarizans. Next base: position 185,236,654 of record NC_058084.1, read on the forward strand.
AATACTGTAGGTGTGACTCAGCTAACGCTGCATAATATAAATAATGTTTGGCAAGATTCTAATAAGAATATATGTGTGCTATCACAGGATAAGGTGTAGACCTTCAGTTAACCTTTTAGAAAGCTAAGTAGCATGAAAAGACAAAAGCGATCCAATGTAACACTAGTCTGAAACAGGGGGGAGTAACTACCATAGCGGCAGACCATGCGACGGCTATGGGGCCCAGGGCAAGAGGGGATTATCCCCCTCTTCCAATGGGGGGTGAAACATTGGTCTGTATTCTATCCCCTAAAGAAACAACTTTTAGCAAATGAGGCAGTAGAGAAAATGGCCCAAGGGTCATTGAAACCCCTCTGTCCTGTGTGGGGGCCTGGTTAGATCCTTGCTATGGGGCCCTTACTTCTCTATGAACGCCACTGGTCTGAAATATTGCAAATATTCTCTGTCTTTACTTTTTATAGATTTTTCTGGGTTATGCATACAGTGTACAAATAACCATACTGTATAGAGTGTAAATGTCACTACCATGAATAAACCAGTTAAAACCAGATAGCAACACATATTCTTTTCTTAAATTAGTTTTTATTTTATGATTTCAGATTTATTTATTCTATTTCCTGAACATGACTATGGCGGCGGTCATCTTGCCTGAGCTGTTCTTTTAGAGAATTACTTTACAGCAGCCTCATGGGCCGCTGTGCTTGGTTTTAACGTAACTTTATTCTTTCATGAGTTATTTACAAGTTTCTGACCACTTATAAAATGTGTTCAATGTGCTGCCCATTGTGTTGGATTGTCAATGCAACCCTCTTCTCCCACTCTTCACACACTGATGGCAACACCGCAGGAGGAATGCTAGCACAGGCTTCCAGTATCCGTAGTTTCAGGTGCTGCACATCTCGTATCTTCACAGCATACTACCACACAGTGAACAAGTATGGAACAGCTTGGAGGGAAGCTAGCAGAATTCAAGAGATAGCCAGTCATTAATTACAGTCAGCATGGAATAACCTAAAACAGAGGGTACACAACATGCACCCAATAAACTCTGAATAGAGTTAGTCCAGCTGATACTGTTAGCCAGCTCTAGATGTTTGCTCTTACATAAGATGGATAATTGAGACAGGTGAGCAACTGATGTCCTGTTCTTATTACTCAGTTAGGTCAACTGAACTCCATAAAATAGATCAGCCAGGAGGTTACGGGCAGGACACACAGAACCCGACCTATATAGTTTAGACAGCTAAGCATGAATATCGCACACTGTGCAATACCTGTACAAGAGGCAGACACAGGTAATGTGTGATCTTTGCTCTAAGCCTGAATGAGAGACACTGAGGTCATGGAGCCCAATTTAATGTACAGTATATTAACAAAGGAACACATTAAAAAATTATTTTGTTAGGCAGTGATATTTGCGCCAGTACTACCAATATTCACACCAAAATGTATTTTTGAATAGAATAGGAAATCATAGTTTTGTAAAATGCACATATTTACAATTCTTCTCACATACTTTACTAGTAGCCTATCTGCGAAGTAGAATGGTATAGAAAAATACAACTGGATCCTTTTATTCCCCTCAACATTTGCCATCAGGGAACAGGCCCCATACACTATAGTTGGTCAACCAGTCCTGCCAATCTCATCAGGACCAGTTGACATTACTTTACAGCAGCCCCATGGGCCATAGATACAATGGACAAGAGAGGCTCTCATTAACCTCTATAGGAGAGTTTTCCGGGCATGCTCTGTGACCTGTTCGGAGGAGATATGTGTCATTCCATTCCTGCCTGTAATGATAAGCAGATAACTGCAGTACAGACCAAGAAATAGTGCCTATTAGGCCTCATGGCCAGTGCAATAACTGCAGGATTTTTTTTTTTTTTTTTAATATAGTTATTGACACGGAAAAATTAAATAATGGGGGCTATTTAACATTTCAGATCAGTTTTATATCACTTTTGCATTGTGTGGATGCGCCAAATTTATGAAATAGTGCATAGTTTTTTATGTATTTGGTGCAACTGCATTGTGTTTTATGACTTAGTCTTGAAAAATACACCAGGGGGCTGCCTGGCGTAGCATGTGACTTTTTTGCGCAAGTAATAAATGTGCCATAATCCGGGTCTAATCTCCTTTTTCAGCCTTAGGGCTCATTCAGATGGCCGTCTATACGGGTTTGCTTTTGTTGCGCAATTTTGCGGAACAGTTGCGGACCTATTCATTTCAATGGGGCCGAAAAAGATGCGGACAGCACACCGTGTATGATCCGCATCCGTAGTTTTGTTCCTCGGCCCTGCAAATAATATCGAGCACTTCCTATTCTTGTGGACATTTCTATACAGCGCAGAAATTTGCGGACCACAAAACACTTGCAGTCTTAATAAACCCTTAAACATAGATCACTTTGAAAAGTGGTTGGCTCTTAAATGCCTCAGAAATGTTGCAGAAGACGCAGCAATCAGCATCATTTATTTATTAAAATTTTTAAAAGCATGTATCGTTTTCTTTTCACTTCACACATACTTGCTACTTTGTGTTGCTCTATCACATAAAATCCCCATAAAATACATTTCAATTTGTGGGTATAATGTGAAAAAAATTGGAAAAGTTCAAGCGGTATGAATACTTTTCCAAGGCACTGTATATGGCTATGGGTAAACAGGTGGTAGGCAGTGATAACAGCCTGTTTAATAGCAGTTATTACAATTATTAAAAACTAGTTCAAAAAGTATCCCTTTTTGGTGACAGATGCCTTCTTCTTTTTCTAATCTATAAAATGGTGGCCGCCATTTTAAGTGACTGCCTAAAGCAAAATGTAAAAGTTTTGGATTCACTAAAATCCAACTTTTTGGGGAAATTTGTAATTAGATTACTTTAAAATAAATATGCTCATCTCTAGTCCTGAGAGCTTCCATAGGTCAGACTTCCCATAACTCTGTGTGGTATCCTTGGCTCTCTGTCTGCAAAAAAATCACCACAAATTCTGAAAAAGGATGTTTAGTGGAAAATCTGCTGTTAATGCTATGAGGGTAGATTAATGTTCTTTTGTTTGGAATGCCATTCTGAATTAAAAAAAAAAAGTCTGTCAGGGCTCATGCACATGAATGTATTTTTTTTCCGTGTCCGTTAAGGTTTTTTGCAGCCCGTATGCAGAACCATTCATTTCAATGGGGCTGTAAAAAAAACGGAAATGACTCCGTGTGCATTCTGTTTCCGTATGTCTGCAAAAAAGAACGCATTACGGAAAAGAATAAGACTGTTCTTTTAGGGGCCAGCTTTTCCGTTCCGCAAAATACGGAATGCACACGACCGGTATCCGTGTTTTGCAGATACGCAATTCACAGTAAGCAAGTATTTATATTAATATACATGAGATATCTAATACAGTGTAATATCCTGCTGTTTTTTTGACAATTTTTGCCTAGGATATAAAAATCATCTCTAGGAGCAGTTCTAAGCTTACAAACCCTGCCCTTCCACTGAAATAGATGTAAGATGCGATTTACAGAGGCCATATGTTACCAGAAGTATGCACATTTTGGAGAATAGCGATCTGCCGTTTTAAACAATTAGCCATCTGTTTAAAATGCTGGTAGGGATTGATAAAATCTCTGTAGAAGCAGAACAAACATTGAAAATATACTCTGCCAAGTGCTGATGAATAGTTATCTAGTGCACTTTGTCAACTTGTAAGTTGTCGTTATGCTGTATATTAAAAACAAGGAGATATAACTATATAAAACAAAAAGAAAGCACCAGATTAGCTAGATAGATACTAGATAGATGATAGATAATAGAGATATGAGATAGAGATAGAAAGATAGATAGGTACTCTACAGCAGTGAGCACCACAGCCTAGAAAGAGGCCACGGCGGAGGTCCTGGGGGTACGGTAGGTCATCAAAAAACCCTTTAACAATGCCCAAGTTAGTAGTGATGAGCGGCAGGGGTCATATTCGAATTTGTGATATTTCGCTAATATTTTGTAGAATATTCGTTGAATATTCGCAAATTTGAATATTCGTTATATTCTACTTTTTTTTTTTACTCGAAAATCGGCAAGGTAATGATCGCATAATATGCAAATATTACACAATCAATACAGGCGTTGGTCAAAAACGAGTATATAGCACTACAGAATATAGTGCTATATATTAGTTTTTAGAATATTTGTCATTTTTTCCATCTGAAGTCATGATTCCTGCCTGCTTAAGTTGTTTGTGGGCCAATGACTCATTGGCCCACAAGCAAGAAGCAGAGAGGAATCATGTGTTCAGACGGAAAAAATGATGAATATTCGATATAACAAATATATAACACTATATTGTAAATATTCGCGAATTCTCAAAGTGGCGATATTCGAAATTAAAAATTCGCTTTTCGAATATTCGTGCTTAACACTACAAGTTAGTTGAGGCAAAATAATTGCTAGTGCAAAGAAAAATATTGGTATAATTTATGGAAGAAAGACCATTTTTTGTTGTTAATGTTTTGATCAATAAGGGGCAGTGCAGTAGCTTAGGGAAAATCTGATTTACCGTAAATGAGCCAGAGAATGGTGAGGAAAATATTAGAAAATAGTATTTCAAATTAAAAAAAAAAGGTAAAGAGAGAGACAATGAAATAATAATGGGCAGTGTGTGAAGCAGATGATATCAAAGAAATATTTGGAGTTTCTATGAGCAAGATCAAACTAAAATAAAAGATAATGAAAGATTGTTGCACATTTCTTTCTCAAGCTGGTTATGGTGTTATATACGGCCGTTCAAAGGTGAATCATTTTGAAATTGAAAACAATATTTTAGAGCTTTCTCTTGAGAGGTAACGTGTTCACTAGATGTGCCCAGAGGTGAGTTTCAGGTGGATGGTAACTAGTTATTTGTGATAAAAGTTTTTTTGCTAGAATATTAGGTTTTGGTAATGCTTCTCACTCATCAACAATGTAACATTCTTTGTTTTGCAAAAGTATCAATACAGTAACGGCGTGAAAAAACAAAAGAACAAAAAAGTTTCATTAAAATTAGGGTTTATGCCCTAAATGCTTCTCAATCAGGCTTAGAGCAGAGATCAGTACACAACACCTCTGTCATAGGTATTGCACAATATGCGATATTACCTTGTCTAAACTACAGGGTGGGCCATTTATATGGATACACCTTAATAAAATGGGAATGGTTGGTGATATTAACTTCCTGTTTGTGGCTCATTAGTATATGTGAGGGGGGAACTTTTCAAGATGGGTGGTGACCATAGCGGCCATTTTGAAGTCGGCCATTTTGAATCCAACTTTTGTTTTTTGAATAGGAAGAGGGTCATGTGACACATCAAACTTATTGGGAAATTCACAAGAAAAACAATGGTGTGGTTTCCACGTAACTTTATTCTTTCACGAGTTATTTACAAGTTTCTGACCACTTATAAAATGTGTTCAATGTGCTGCCCATTGTGTTGGATTGTCAATGCAACCCTCTTCTCCCACTCTTCACACACTGATTGCAACACCGCAGGAAAAATGCTAGCACAGACCTCCAGTAGCCATAGTTTCAGGTGCTGCACATCTCGTATCTTCACAGCATACTACCACACAGTGAACAAGTATGGAACAGCTTGGAGGGAACCTTGCAGAATTCAAGAGATAGCCAGTCATTAATTACAGTCAGCATGGAATAACCTAAAACAGAGGGTACACAACATGCACCCAATAAACTCTGAATAGAGTTAGTCCAGCTGATACTGTTAGCCAGGTCTAGATATTTGCTCTTACATAAGATGGATAATTGAGACAGGTGAGCAACTGATGTCCTGTTCTTATTACTCAGTTAGGTCAACTGAACTCCATAAAATAGATCAGCCAGGAGGTTACGGGCAGGACACAACGAACCCGATCTATATAGTTTAGACAGCTAAGCATGAATAACGCTCTAAGCCTGAATGAGAGAAACTGAGGTCATAGAGCCCAATTTAATGTACAGTATATTAACAAAGGAACACATTAAAAAATTATTTTGTTAGGCAGTGATATTTGCGCCAGTACTACCAATATTCACACCAAAATGTATTTTTGAATAGAATAGGAAATCATAGTTTTGTAAAATGCACATATTTACAATTCTTCTCACATACTTATCTTTACTAGTAGCCTATCTGCGAAGTAGAATGGTATAGCCCACGGGCCACTCAATCCTGTGTAATGTATCCATGAACTAACTGAATAAAACTAAACCGTGTCAGTCATGTGACACCCTACGTGTAAATTAGGTTGTTGATTACTTCATAGGTGGAGTCTAAGGCTTGGTGTGCATATGTTTTCAATAGAAAGAGTGATGTGCTACCAAAACAATAGGTTTGAGCATGTTAAAATACAAAAACCCGTTGGCTGTCCAGCTTTCTCTCCTCTCCACTCGCTGATACTTGGGTGCTCCTACACTCTTCATGTAATATTGTGACTTTATCTCATGCACTTCTTATAATTTTATATTTTCACCCCTCCTTCTTGCCCTCTTCCCTTTCTATACATATTTGATCGTCATACCCATGCAGATGGAGGCTTTTTCTAGCATACTACGGCTATACTGTTTGATGTTCAAATCTTCCTTGTACATGTTCTGCTATATTACAGTTTTGTGCTGTCTTTCATTGGACTGTAATGTTACTTAGAAAAATACAACTGGATCCTTTTATTCCCCTCAACATTTGCCATCAGGGAAGAGGCTGTATACACAATAGCTGGTCAACCAGTCCTGCCAATCTCATCAGGACCAGTTGACATACATTTATGATGTATAGTCAGCTTAAGACACCTCACAACCTGTACCTCCTGGATATAAATGTAGTACTGCATGCATCTAAACAAAGTGTCCTATTAGCAAAAGATTATTGCAAATATTGCTGTAGAAATCCAATTGCAGACACTAATACTGTAATTTTTTTTAAAAAATTGCCCTATTTTGGTCTAGGTGAGAAAAGATCACTTCATCTACCGTTAATTTTTTTAAGTGGTTAAGTGCACGCTATACACTGATTTTAAAAGGGGCTATCCTCCTTCTATTAAGTGATGGCCTATTCGTATGATACGTCATCACTAGATGATTGGTGAGGGTCTGACACCCCGCACCCCCGCTGGTCAGCTGCTCACCAATACCTCCAGCGACAGAAACAGGCAACTCTATCTACCTTGTAGTGGACTGAGGCCATCACTGCAGCGTTGCTCCCATTGAAGTCATTTTACAGTAGACAGAACTGTCTGCTTCAGGCACCAGAGCGATTGCCAAACAGCTGATCAACAGGGGTGTAGGGTGTCAGACCCTATCAGAATATGCTGAGGACACTTAATGGAAGGTGAATAACCCCTTTAGGTAGTGATACTACTACAAACCCAAATGATAATTCAGTAGTGTCCCAATCAAATAGTAATGTTATTAACAGGGTAAACAAGTTATCAGGCACACATCAATTTTTAAACCCCCACCCTGCCCTGCAGGACCTGTCAGGAGAAGCATACTTACGTGCTATCCAATGCTTTCGTTTTCGCTCCTAGGGTCCACCACAGCCTTCTCCGTACTTCCAGCAACACAGTTAAACATCCAAAACGAATGGCGTCTCATGCATCACTGCAGTTAATGTCTAGCTACAGCAATGATGTGTCCCTCAAGTGGCATGTGACCCAGTGACACTTAGGGGACACATCACCGCTGTGGTTCATACTGGCTGCAACAGGGCATATGATCTCATCCATGCCAGATGTTTACCTACGATTCTGGAAGTTCGGAGAAGACAGCAGAGGACCCTAAGAACTGGAACTGAGTGTCGGGGAGCAAGTAAGTGGGTTTCACCTGATAGGTCCTGCAGGATGGGAAGGGGCGGCTAAAATTGATGTGGGGCTGAACACCCCCTTTAATGATAGTTAAAAAAATTGAAAGCCAAATCTGTGATTTTAACAAAAGCCAGTTTCCCAATTTTCAGACTACAGTATGCCCAATAAACACTCTACACAAGACTATAAGTGAATCTGAACTTTCAGATATAGATACATGAGTAATGCAATCTAATATGATCTGAAATGGTTCTAATTTGTTATTAAGGTGCATTGCAATTGACATTACATAATTACTGAATTTTATACTGAAATTAGATTATATCTATAAATAATCTGCTACTGTTGAGATTTTTTTTTCTTTTATTTAAAACAAATAACTTCCAGACATGCCATGGGAGAGTGAAACTGGTTGTCGCAAGCATCAGTTAAAATGTGACATGATAAGCATGTTTTCAACCTGAGATGTGTCATCTATTATCAACTGTATTATCTCCTTTAATTAACAAGTTTTTCCTGAAATGTTTTTAATTGAAATCACATTGGAAATCAAGTCTTGGCATTAGGAACCCATCTGTTGCTTGCCAACTTTCTTAATGCTAAAACTCTGTTTATATGCCAACTCATTACAATGCATCATAAGTGAATAATCAAAGTCACCGGGGTTCTGTATGCTACAACGAAGCATGTGCTCTGCTTTCAATTGAATCATATTATCTAATCTGATTCTTTATTAACTCATCTATAGATATCAGTGGGTATTGTCCTGTTCATATTAATTCTAAGTACAAAGGAAGGCAGAGAACATAGACTTTGAACCAGAAGTTCAAGAACCAAAAGCCACATCCAGATTCTTTCCTAACCAAATGTTAAACATCAGGAAGAGATGGACCTTACAGATCATATTAAAAACTATTTAAACCAATTCACTCTACAATCTATCTATCTACATGATACATGTTTTTTTTTGTGATATGCTTGTAAGAGCTCTTTTACATCAGCGCTATTTATTTCCGTTCTGCTGTTCCATTATAGGAGCAGAACAACAATAAAGGATGTACCAGATTCATAACTAGCAGAAACCATTGACTATAAAGGGATCCAATCGTTGGTGAGCCGGTTATCTCAGGTATCCTGATAATACCCAGGGGGCGCCACATAGACTCCAGCATTACCAATAAAGCTATAGTGGATTACACTATTATTATCTTGGAGAAAGGTTTCACTTACTTTACGGGGGAGGAGGGCATAGGATAAAGCTCAAGACACCTATACCTCAACCTCCCCCGCCAAGATCGCTGATGGTCCCCAAAAGGATGACACCAGGGCTCCAATGTATGTTATAAGAGCATATGCTCTTCAGAAAGGGATTTATTCCCGAAAAGTGTCGAGCTGAACTAATAAAAGACTTCCTGCATACATTGGAGCCCCGGTGTCATTCTTTTGGGGAACAGGAAGCCATCATCACATCTTGTGAAGTGATTTTGGGCGGGGAGGTTGAGGTATAGGTGTCTTGAGCTTTATCCTATGCCCTCCTCCCTGGTAAAGTAAGTGCAACCTTTCGCCAAGATAATAATAGTGTAATCCACTATAACTTTATTGGTAACGCTGGAGTCTATGTGGCACCCCTGGGTATTATCAGGATACCTGAGATACCCGGCTCACCAACGATTTTCTTCTCACCTCAGTCCACTAGTGGGTACTGAATTCCTTCTTCCCTTTTTGGGGGGTTTGGGGAGCTGCCTATTATTCTCCACTATCCTTTAGCAGTTTTCTCTTTCATCCTTCTACACCATCCTGTGGTTATCCCCTGGTGCCTTATTCATTCCATTTTCACTCCACCTTTTCTGTACATCCGTGCAGAATACTCTGTCTCCTTTTTTCTCTTTGCATATAAAGGGATCCGTTAGGTTTCTGTTTGGGAGATTAGCCCACAAAAATCTGCATGCAGGGGCCCTTCTATTTCATGGGACAAGTTGCAGACACTTGCTTATAAATAAATATTACCAGAACACCCCTTTAAGCATCTATTTCAGAATTTTCAGGATTATATTATTTTTAGATGAAACCTTTAAGGCCTTCAAGAATGACATTTTTAGAATTTATCTTGATAACAAATGTTTCCAGCCAATATAAAGAACGCAAGAAATGATGACATGCAGTGATATCATAAATCACATTCAAGGATCAAATGGGTTAACAAATAATGCTGTACAATTTTCCATCTTCCTGAAACAAAATAGAAATTAGCCGATTGTCAAAACTGAAATTATTTATTTAATCAAAGATACCATCTCTCCATAAACATCCACATAAAATAATCATGGCTTGAATCTGCCAGCATACAATCAAAGAGGGTTACCGAAATATTCAAGCAGCTGTACACAAAGCAGCGCATCCACGAGCCCTCATCTAACGCATTACACTGCCAACCCATTCATTAGTCTACTGCTAATGATCAGAGGTATTTATGCAGCTGTTCCTCCCTAGTCTAGTTTCTAGCCTGAAATGTATTATTGTTGTTACAAACAATTGAACACAGATTATAACAACACCAATTCTTCCTGCCGAATGAATATCAGTGCACTGAAATGGGCCATTTGTTAGAGAACAAACCATGGAAATAAATAAATAATGCAATAACAGTAGAATTTAATGGTAATAGTCACTGTGTAAGTTACTTATTGGTGTAACTACAGCGACAGCAACAATGTCATGAAATATTCCTAACATGTACTTTCACATTTGTATACAGCTTGCAGTGTTTTCCTATGTAACTTAAAGTGAAGTTTCTGTCCTTGTTTTTAACCCAGATAAAATCAAAATGTTGTGTTGATTAATCTTTAATTATATCTTTATAGACCTCTGAGCTCAGATTTTCTCTCTTTCTCTTGCATAGCCATAGATTTAAAAAATGAACTGGCTACTGGAAGTTGCCGCTAGAGGGAGTTTCGGAGCTACTGTTATACAAATGTGTCTCTTCTCCCTGTTTTGAGATATCCTGAAATAAATGGTGCAATGACCAGCTTTGAAAACAAACAAAAAAACAACTATTGCATTTCTCACTCCATCCAACAGAGTAATAATTTGTTATGGGAGTGGTCCATGCACAATATGGCTCCACTCCTGCTGGTGGGCACAGGCAGCACTCTGCTCACCCACTTCACTTCATTTCTGGACTCCAGAGGCTCAAACTCACCAATGTTCCTCACTTCCTACCCGGTAGGCAAAGTCACTAGAGGACCACTGCTCCATCCACCTTAATGCTTGCTGAGGTCTGCTTCTTGTTGTGCCTGTAGACCACAGACAGGCTCCTTATGGACCATCGTGTGCTTCTTATTCCTCCCCGGCCAATGGCTGACCACCCGGGGCTATTTAAGACACCTTGTCCTGTGGGAAGGTGTTTGAGCAATAGGTTCTAGTTCTATAGTTTTCTTCAAAGGTGTGTTAATACCAAATACACATCTGTCCTTCTACCAACTTCTGCCTGATTTCTGGATTTGACCTGTCACTGCCTGACCTGACCTCTGCTTATTGTCGGTACTGACCATGGGATTCCTAGAGCCTGACCTCAGATTATTTATTGGAACTGTACAAACTCTGTCTGCCCTGACCACAGCCTGTCCCTGACTACGGTTTGCCTGGTTTTCTGCACAGGTATCTCTTGACCCTGTGGATCAGCAATCAGTTGAACATGACTATAACAAGAGGTAGCAACCTAGTAGTTCTCGTGAAGAGGAGTCCAAATCCCCGCACAGGGCTTAAGGGGTGAAAAGGGGGGATACTTAGGTAATGTACTTAGTGGTAGCCCCATGCCAAATCTGTTCAAGTGACAGCATATCCACAAATCCACATCTGCTTTGTTACACCATTTATATTGGGTTATCTAGCAACAGGCTAAAAGGTAAGGAAAGACATTTCTAAATTGGATTTAATAATAAGGTACTATTCAGTAAGCTCCCTTACTCCTTCTAGTGGCAGGTGCAGGTAGCCATTGTGTTATCTTTTAAATTAAGTGTGTCTATACATGGGATTTTAAAGCTCTGCATCAGAAAAAAATGGAGCTCTAATTTAAGCTCTCATAAATAAATTAATCAGGACAGAGTTTTAGGCCTAAAAATGATGTGGTGTAAAAGTAGGAAATTCAATGTGCCTCTCCTTACCTTTCCCCTTTGCTCAACATATCCTCAGATGTGTGGCAGAAGATGGCCAGCTTTTTTTAAATTATTATTATTTGTATAACATGAGATATCTATTCTGTATGTGTCTATTTGCGGCCACCCAGTTGTTGTGTTGTCCACGTGCTCATACAGAGGCAAAGATCTCGTCTTATAGAAAACCTATGAGAAAAAATATTATACAAACACAATCAATATTGTGCATGTATTCTCCCCTACAAGCATTGTCAGCAGGTCCATCACAGAGAACTGTACAGATTTCTTATACCTCCAAGGTCCATGTCTATAAAGATAATGACCTAATGAAAACAATATACTGTAGTAAGAGATTGCTGCTCATGCACTTCTCTAATGTGCAAATTCATTTTTACATTGTGCTCTGTGCATTATTGAACAATATGCTTATTAATGGAGAAAACTATAGCAGCTTTACAACATTAACATACAGTCTCTCTAGTTACTTTGTCTCATTAACACTGTTCCCGGGTGTTGAGACATTTTGCATCTTATTTTAGGTCTTAGGTGTTTTGCAGGTCATTGCACAGAGGAAACTTTTCATCACTCGTGTTAATACAGCTTCTTATACACAAAGTAAACTGAAATAATATAAGAATATAGCACAGAAAATCTGTACCAATAACGGTTGCAGATTGTGCGCTAGGCATCTCAAGATCCTAAAGTCCCCATGACACAAAGGGGGATTTATTTATGTTGACTGATTGATTGATTGATTTTGTTATGCTGGTTTTCTGTAGGCATGGCTTTTAAATACAAGTTTTTGCCTCTTTTGATTTGCAATAGTCTACACAGGTACCCAAGTACAGTATAGTACCCAGCTAGGTTTGACTTGTGTTCCATGGAGATGTAGGACTTAAAGGGAATCTGTCAGCAGCTTCGTGCTGCCTAAATGACAAGCAGCATGAAAAACCAACAGGTTCCCTTATTATGATGACCATAAGTTTCTATTAGTTTTATTACAAAACATTGTGTCATTTAAGAAAACTTTCAGATCAGTGCACCCTTACCTTACATTTAGTTAAAGTGGTATCTCCATCTCAGACAATGCAGGCATATCGCTAGTATATGCCCCTATTGTCTGATAGGTGCAGGTCCCACCTTTGGGACCCACATTTATCTCGTAAACTGAGCCGGCAAAGTGAAGGAGGCCCCGTCGCCCATGTACAGTTGCCCTTCATTCATTTCTTTTGATCGTTCGAAAATACCCGAGCACTATAGAAATGACAGGCAGTTTGACTAGAACTAACAGCATCATATATCACTATGATGCAATGGGTTCGGGTCAAATGAGCCATGGTTGGTCTGTTAAATGTGGTTGATACACAAACTGTATTCCCCTGAACACTCTAGTCTGAAACTGCCCTAATTTAGATGTGAATGCACAATTGGATAAATAAGTGGTTAGTATTGTTAGTATTGTTGTCTTGTAGCTCTAGGTATTGTGGGGGGATAAGCTCGGGATCGCCTTTGCTGGGGTCAAAGGACACTTGTCTGTTTCACACAATTCCAACCAGCCACCAAGGTAGAAGTTTTAAGCTGGCCTGGAGCCAGGTTTATTGAGCAGGTTGCACAAATAAAATAAAACAACAAAAGAAAAGTCTTGCCTGTCCGGCACTTACTAAACATTAGAGGTTCCTATCTATCCGCTGGTGGGCTTCTCCCAGCCAGCTCACAAAACAAGGCATCAGCAACCTAGTACTCACGGTTTGCTCACTCACACAGACATGCTTTCTGTGTCCACAGGCAGAGAGAGACTGACTGACCTCCTGGCTCTGTTATATCCCCACCCTCAGTGCTGCTTCATTAATTACCTCACAGGTGAGATTCTTTCACCTGCTACTTACATAGGAGAGGAATCTAGGGGAAATATACCTCCCTTCCACTACCAATCCAGCATTGGTATCACATATCCCCCCCTCTGCTCAGGTAAGTGAGTCTGAGCAACTGAAACCAGCAGACAATGCACACGTGACAACGCATCCGCATTTCCTTGCCACTTTCCTGGCCTGTGCTCCACTGTAAAGCTGTAAGCCTGCAGAGCCAAAAACCATCTTGTCACTCTGCTATTTTTCTCTCTGTTCAGGTTCATCCACTTCAGAGGGGCATGATCAGTGACCAGGCGAAACTTCCGACCTAGCAAGTAGTATTTGAGTGATTCTATGGCCCACTTGATGGCCAAACACTCCTTCTCTACAATTGCATAGTTCTTCTCATGCTTATTTTGTTTGCGACTCAAGTAAAGCACAGGATGCTCCTCTCCATTAACAGTCTGTGATAACACTGCCCCTATTCCTGAGCTGGAAGCATCTGTCTGTACCACAAATTCATTTCTAAAGTCAGGGGTCATCAATACTGGTTGGGAACAAAGAGCCTGTTTTAAAGTCTGAAACGCTTCTTCTGCTTCATAATTCCATTTTACCATCACCGACCCGTTTCCCTTGGTGAGATCAGTTAAGGGAACTGCTATAGCTGCAAAATTGGGTATGAACCGCCTATAATAGCCAGTAATCCCCAGAAATGCCTTTACTTGTTTTTTTATTTACAGGGCGGGGCCAGTTCTGTATAGCTTCAATCTTGTCAACTTGGGGCTTGACTACCCCTCTCCTAATAATGTAACCCAAGTACTTGGCTTCTTCTAGGCCAATGCTACATTTCTTGGGGTTTGCAGTCAACCCTGCTCTCTTCAAATCATCAATCATTGCCTGTACTTTGGCAGTGTCCGTACAGGGGTATTTGCCAATAACCCTTTGTCAGGTCTAAGGTCGTAATGTAACGGGATGTACCAAGTCGGTCTATAAGTTCGTCCACTCGTGGCATAGGGTATGCATCAAATTTAGACACAGTATTTAACCTCCTAAAATCATTACAGAACCTTATGGTACCATCAGGCTTTGGAATTAACACAATCGGGCTTGACCATTCACTATGAGACTCCTCAATTACTCCCAACTCCAACATATCTTTTACTTCTTTTGAGACAGCTTCTCGTCTGGCCTCAGGAATCCTATAAGGTTTTACATGGACCTTAACCCCAGGTTCAGTTATGATGTCATGTTTTATGAGTGATGTCTGTCCCGGCTTTTCTGAAAAAAATTCTCTGTTCTGAGCGACCAACAATCTAGCTTCCTTCTTTTGGACATCGGACAGAGTTTCGGCTATTCTGACAGCAGGTATTGCTGCCCCATTATTGAAGGTTGGAGCAAGTGCTGCTGCCAGGACTGGCCGGTCCTTCCAAGGTTTTAACAGATTTATATGGTAAATCTGTTATGGCTTCCTTTTACCTGGTTGGTATACTTTATAGTTCATCTCACCTACTCTTCCAATTATTTCAAATGGACCTTGCCATTTAGCCAAGAATTTACTCTCCACGGTGGGGACGAGAACTAGTACTCGATCCCCTGGCGCAAATGTTCGAATCTTGGCCCCTCTATCATAAATCATTTTCTGTACTCCTTGAGCCAATTCCACATGTTCCTTAACAATTGGCATGACTGATGAAATCCTGTCCTGCATCTGGGACACGTGCTCTATTACACTTTTGTACGGTGTGACCTGTCCTTCCCATGTTTCTTTAGCCACATCTAATAAACCACGTGGATGTCTACCATATACAAGCTCGAAAGGTGAAAACCCTGTGGATGACTGTGGTACCTCCCTTATAGCAAACAGCAGATATGGGAGCAAAAAGTCCCAATTTTTGCCATCTTTATCTACCACCTTTTTCAGCATTTGTTTTAGGGTTTTATTAAATCTTTCCACCAATCCGTCAGTTTGGGGATGATAGACTGACGTACGTAGCTGGGTAACTTTAAAAAGCCTGCAAAGTTCCTTCATGACATTAGACATAAAGGGCGTCCCTTGGTCTGTGAGTATTTCTTTTGGAATACCAACCCGACTAAACACCTGGACCAGTTCTTTTGCTATGGTCTTTGACGAGGTATTGCGCAAAGGTATGGCCTCGGGGTAACAGGTAGCATAGTCCATTATGACTAAGATATGCTGGTGACCCCGAGCTGACTTTATTAGGGGACCCACCAGGTCCATCCCAATGCGCTCAAAGGGTATTTCAATAATCGGCAGGGGCACCAAAGGGCTATGGAAATGGGGCATAGGGGCTGTAATCTGACACCGAGGGCAGGATTCACAAGATGCTTTAATGTCTCCATGCATTCCAGGCCAGAAAAACCTCTCTAAAATCCTTTCAGTAGTTTTCTGGATCCCCAAATGGCCACCCATAATGTGTCCATGTGCCAGATCCAGAACAGTTCTCCGATAGGGCTTTGGGACCACTAACTGCTGTACCACCTCCTCTCTCTTCTTGTCTATCTGCTACAACAAATCGTTCTCTAGAGCCATGTAGGGAAAAGCCAGCCTAGCACCAGACTCCACAGGATTCCCATTTATCACTTTTATATTCTCTCTGGCCCGTGTAAGGGTGGGGTCCTTCATTTGCTCACTTTGAAAGTCGTCTTTCCGAACGTCTAGGTGTTACCCCTTCAGTCTCAGTCTCTGATGTGGACTTATCTAGATCCCCTGCCATAACAGAGAATGGAAAAGGGATGGAGCTATCTGCTGATAGCTCAACTACATCCCCTAGTGGGGAATCCTCTAATAGTTCTGGGCCTATATCAGATGCTGTCAATATCTGTGGTGTACTTTTTTTGGTTTCCAACTTGGATTCCCATAATTTCCAAATATGTGGAAAATCTCTCCCAAGAATAACCTCATGCAGTAGTGCTGGGACTATTCCAACTTTATGACACACAGACCCTTAGGGTGTGGTAATATAAGCAAGAGTAGTCTGGTATTCACATACATCCCCATGCACACAAGTCACAGTGAACGTGTCTGATTGACTGTCAGAGGGGGCTATAAGGCCTGCTTTCACCAGAGTTACTACACTCCCTGAGTCTAGCAGCGCAGTCACACTCTTATTATCCCCTTTTAATTCACACAAATGTTTTTCTGCACTGTCTGAACCTGCCGCAGCACACACCATTTGCGCAAACATAGACATGCGTTTTTTCATAAAGGCGACATCACATTGCATAGGTTCAGTAGTCATAGGACAGTTCACTGCAATGTGTCCCAACCCATTACACCGAAAACATTTTATGGGACCTTTGTTTAGTCCAACATTATACCCTTTGAGCTTTCCTGAGCACACAGTCTCATTGTCTTCTTCACTTAAAGTCTTTACATTTCTCCCAGTTCCCTTAAGCCCCGGAACAGTCTTACCCGGAACCCTCGGACTCCGTGGGGTTGAGAGCTGAGAGTTAGTTAGAAGGTCCTCAGCCGCAGAGTATCGCTCCACCAGGTCAATAAGCTGGTCTGCTGTATTCGGATCCCCGTGGCTCACCCACTTCCTTAGGGCTGGGGTAGCGACCTCAGGAACTTGTCGAGGACCACACGCTGCACGATGTCAGGTGCTGATAGCATCTCGGGTTGTAGCCATTTTCGGGCCAAATGGATGAGATCGAACATCTGCGAGCGTGGGGGTTTATCCATTTTATATGTCCACTGATGTACTCATTGTGCTCTAACTGCTAGGGTAACACCTAGCCGAGCCAGGATCTCCGACTTAAGTTTATCATAGTCCTGGGCAGCCTCAGGTTCCAGATCAAAATAAGCTTTTTGCGCTTCACCTGCAAGAAACGGGGCTAGCAGTCCTGCCCACCGTGGCTTTGGCCATGCTTCCCGCACTGCTGTCCTCTCAAATGTAGCCAGATAAGCTTCCACATCATCCTCTGCTGTCATCTTTTGCAAAAAATGACCCACATGGAAAGTTGTCTGCTCTTTTCCTGGCTGTACCACTGGAAGACTTGCCACACGCTGCACCACTTCCTGCAAGATTTGGCAGTCTTTATTTGCGGCCTCTATTAGGGTGGTTAGCTGTGCAGACAATAAGCGGTTTGCTTCTTGCTGGGCTGCATTGGTACGCTGTTGTTCTCTGGTTGCCTCCTGCTGGGCTGCATTTGTACGCTGTTGTTCTCTGGTTGCCTCTTGCTGGGCTGCCACAGACTGTATCAGGGCCTTTACTACGTCATCCATTTTCAGACTTTTAACGTGTTGCCCGCTCCAAGCCACCACTTGTGGGGGGATAAGCTCGGGATCGCCTTTGCTGGGGTCAAAGGACACTTGTCTGTTTCACACAATTCCAACCAGCCACCAAGGTAGAAGTTTTAAGCTGGCCTGGAGCCAGGTTTATTGAGCAGGTTGCACAAATAAAATAAAACAACAAAAGAAAAGTCTTGCCTGTCCGGCACTTACTAAACATTAGAGGTTCCTATCTATCCGCTGGTGGGCTTCTCCCAGCCAGCTCACAAAACAAGGCATCAGCAACCTAGTACTCACGGTTTGCTCACTCACACAGACATGCTTTCTGTGTCCACAGGCAGAGAGAGACTGACTGACCTCCTGGCTCTGTTATATCCCCACCCTCAGTGCTGCTTCATTAATTACCTCACAGGTGAGATTCTTTCACCTGCTACTTACATAGGAGAGGAATCTAGGGGAAATATACCTCCCTTCCACTACCAATCCAGCATTTTCATGAACTTCTTTACAATTTGGCCCAGTTTAATAGCTAGAGCATATTTGGGGAGCAAAATTAAAGAAAGATAGGTTCAACTTATCCCAAATGGGGTAGGGATATTGTTCTATAGGCCTTAGGCACATTTGTGTACACATGGTCTAAAATCTTATCTCCCCTAGTGTTGCTGGTAACATTCTGATAAAACATATTGTTCAACATATCCTAAGATTTGTGTCATGAGTTGGCCTACTTTTAAAATAGCATATGTTGGGAATATTGCGCCACCAGATGTCTATACTAGACGTGTCTATGTGCGAACACCCAGTGGTTGGGTTCTGTATTGCAGCTTGTCACATGTTGTACTTGCATGGCACAATATTGTATTACATTTGTTTCATAATAAATTGGACTCCTTAACAAAATTAAAGGTAAGGTAATGTTAGTTATATCTGTAGGTAGGGGTGGAAAAGGTTTAAAGGCAGATATTATGGCATTACTAAAGTTTGAGGATAGAACAGAAAAAATGCATCACGCTTAGGTAAAAGCAGATAATAACCAGGGTAAATGCATAGTGATATTGGCAAATACAGCAGAAGCAACTCAGAAAGTCAGCAGTAACACAGTGAATAGAAAATGAATTCAAATTTGCACTTTTATTTTGTGGATTCTTTCCATTCCCAACTCTGTACTCCTTCTATACGCTCAATAATCAGTTATATAAAAGATAAATGTGCTACCATATCATACAGTTTCCTCATTTTGGTTTCCCCATCGTGTTCTCATCAGCTTTTAAGTCAATATGGGAACAAGTCACAGAAATGGAATGTACAATGCATATGCTTTTGTATTTGATTCACTTTTATCCATATGCTTTATAAGACATCACACGTGTCAGGCTACATGCATACAAGTGTACCAATCTGTATTGTACATTACACATCGGTAACACAGTGTGTATAGACCACCATGGGCCATATTATACCTCTGTGTGTATCCGCTTTATATCTAATCCTTAAAAAAAAATGATGGTATGTTCCATCTGATATTATATTACATAGGTGTTCTTGAGGGGGAAAAAGTGCTTCACAGGTGCCTATGGGGTTTGTGTATATGGTAATACTGTGCGTAAGGACAATTATTTAGAGATGAGTGAATTTCCTAAAATTCAATTTGTTTGAATCAGCCGTCAGATTCAATTTGATCTAAATAAATTCTTCCTGAATTGCAAGTGCCCTGACTGCACTGAAAAGTCATGGATGACACTCTGAGGTCTCCTAGAACTGTATCCAACCTCTTTAAAGCTCTTCAATGCCAAAACAGCATTAGCAATGTCAAAATGAGAGCAACATGTATGGCTATGGTTAAAAACGCACTTCCCTGTCACTGTCGAAAAAGTTTACATTTTTGGGGGCAAAACAATACAATTGAAGCAGCACAGTAAATAAAAAAAATATGCAAAGAAATAAGAAAAGTAAAAGGTGCATGCCTTCAGGGGGATGGAATCCAAATCCTCACCAAATGACAATGAACAGGAAGAAGGCAGCACTCCAAAGTACTGTATATTACTGTATATCTTCTCAAAAGTCGGGGGTCGTCTTATACGCCGGGTGTCGTCTCATATGCCGGTATACAGCGTGCTGAAACTTACTTCCTAGCAAGACTGGAGAAGCTGTCCTTCTCCAGCTTCAGGGACAGGCGCCCTCTAGCTGAGCCACTGTGTGCTGCATCCTGGCCAGCCGCTCCTGAAGCAGCCCCCTCTTCCTGCTCTCAGTGGTTTTCTCATGCCGGCAGTATCACATTGTGTACTACTGCTCAGATTGTCTTGAAGACAGGGAGGGCTGGGCAGGCAGGGAAAGATGACCCACCCAATCCAAGCCGGCTTTGTATGCAGTGTGCACAGAAAATACCGGTACATCGCTTGCTGTGATTGGCTGGTTGTTGTATACTGGGTTGGATTGGCGATTCTGAGGGAAGGCAGCGGGGAAGCAGGAGCATCTGCACTTCAGCCAATTCTAATGTTGGCGGATCTCTAATGAAGTTTGGTGTGCATCTTATCTTTGGTGAAAAAACAGAGTCTATCTGGGGAGCAGATACATGTGGTGGTGAATACAGTACAACACCAGTATCTGTACCTGTACATACAGCACAGCACCAGTATCTGCATCGGTTCATACAGTACAGCACCAGTACATACAGTACAGCAGTGTTTCCCAACCTGTGTGCCTCCAGCTGTTGCAAAACTACAACTCCCAGCATGCCCGGACAGCATTTGGCTGTGCGGGCATGCTGGGAGTTGTAGTTTTGTAACAGCTGGAGGCACACTGGTTGGGAAACACTGCAGTACAGTATACAAATGGCTAACAGTCAAGACC
The DNA here is from genome assembly GCF_014858855.1 of Bufo gargarizans. Classification (NCBI taxonomy): domain Eukaryota; kingdom Metazoa; phylum Chordata; class Amphibia; order Anura; family Bufonidae; genus Bufo; species Bufo gargarizans. Next base: position 185,257,575 of record NC_058084.1, read on the forward strand.
CCATCATGGCTCTACCAGCAAGAAGAAAGAAATATGAAGCCAGTTTCAAATTTAAAGTTGTAAACTTTGCCATGGAACATAATAACTGCGCTGCTGCAAGACAATATGGAGTAACAGAAAAGATGGTTTGCGACTGGAAAGCAAATTAAAAGCATTAAAGAGTATGCCAAGGGGTAAGTGTGCATTAAGGAGAGGCACCCCACATTGGCCAGAACTCGAAAAACATGTAGCAGACATGGTGAATGAGCATCGCCAAAACGGTTATGCAGTGACACAAAATAAAATACGTTTGTTTGCACTTCAGTGGGCCAAATCTAACCCAGATCACAGCAACAGATTTACCACCACTGTATCCTGGTGTACTAGATTCTTGGAAAGGCATAGTATGGTACTGAGGACAAAAGACGAAAATTGCACAACAATTACCTGCAGATCTTGATGCCAAAGTAAATGTTGTTGGAGGGGTAGTCTTATACGGCGAGTATAGCCCAAACCCTATATTTCAACTGGAAAAGTTGGGGGTCGTCTTATACGCCCAGTCGTCTTATACGCCGGAAAATACGGTAAATCCAACTTTTTATTCACCCAGTGTTGGCAATGTTTCAGCTGCTCTATGCAGCCATTTTCACGCATGCTTGAAAATGGCTGTATGGAACAGCTGAAACCTTGCTGACACCGGATGGATTAAAACTTGGATTTACTTTGGAGTGCTGCCTTCTTCCTGTTCATTGTCATTGTTGGTGGCAGATGCCATCTTTACTGTCTTCTGATCTGTAAAGTGGTGGCCGTTATTTTGAGTAATTTGTGTGGCACAGATCACAAAAGTTTCAAATATGCTAAAGTTAGAATATTTTGGGAAATTTGAAATGAATTCAATTTCTGTAGAATCGATTCACTTATCTCTTCCATTATTGAAATTGTCAAAAGGCTTATTTTCTATAATCAGAAATAGTTCACTCTGTCCATACAAAATACTGAAGATTCAACCAACAGCAGTAATAGATTACGTTGTATTTGAACCTTTTATATATATCACTTACTATGTTCTGCCAGAATAGACTGTTGCTGCCTTCGTTACAAGTATATGTTGTGTAGGAGAGAATGAGGGGAGACAAAATACAATTTTTGCTGCTTTACGGTGATCATTATGAGGCACAGACTAAGTTTTACCTATTGTAAGTTTCTGGACTGCTGACTTGTAATTGCATTTTGAGGTATAAATTGTAGCTGGAGGGAATATGTTCACCTTTCTCGATTCTCTTCTCAATATAGTCACTCTAGAATACAGCAAATTAAGTAAAGTTCTCTTAAATGACAGGCTATTTCTTAGGGGAGCATAGTGGAACAGAACAATAAACCTAATGCACAGGGAAATGTTTGCTTGGAATATAAAAGATGCCATCAAAGAAGCAATCTGGCTGAAATCAAACCCGGAGAATAAAGAAACATAATTTAGGCCGTTTTATTGAAAAGCTTTTTTTCTTCTCTGAAATGCGGAAGCTTCAATAAGCCTCATCTCATGTTTCAGAAAGTATATGATTCTTGCTATGGTTTGCTTCTTTATGTAACTTTCACAATAGAAGACAAAAAACAGCATATGTTTGCAAAGTTAAAAAAAAGTGTATATTGGTATCCTTGCCCGTGTCTTTTATGTGTTTCCACTTTAAGATGGCAGGAGAAATCAGGTGGACACAGTTGTAACTCAGGTATTTACTTGTGGGGTACCAAGCATATGGTTTTTTAACAGACTTTGAGAGACAACACAATAATTCAATAATTTATTACACTGTCTCTTTACATGACCACAGACAAATATGACACTGACCCAGGTCAGGGTATCTCTGATTTGGACACTTATCTCTGCTTTTCGACACATGCAGTCCCAAGTTATAGTATATAACTTCATAACCTATGTTAACACTTTTATCCATCCCACACAATATTGTACACAGTCTCTCACCACTGTTGCTTACAGGTTGGCTGGTCTCTGCTACCGTCCTGTCTCTTTTACAGGTCTTAGCTCTTTCCAGGATGCACGGACTAGGTAACTTTGTTCTAACCCACAGTTCCAACTCCAAACCCAATCTGGTATTCAGCTTCTGTTTGCCTATCTAATCCCTGAAGTGTTGTAGGTCTTGTAGTATTAAAGGCTGGCCTCATATCCAGCACCAGGCGCCCACTTACTCTTTCATTTTGAATACTGACAAAACAAATGCCTATTTATGCTATCTTACATGTGCTTTCACTATACAATCAAGGGTCTTCCAGTGGGTGGTTTCCAAAAGCTTTTTACAGTCAAGAACCTTAGGTCAACAGACCAGAAAGGGCGTGCATCATTGCATCACCCTTTGAATTATCTAACTATGGTAATACAATTGCATTCAACTATAATTCAGGCCGCCTGCGGGACAATATGATATTATGAGTGCTGGACAATAGCCCCGCGGGCGGCCCAATGTGATGCTGTGCGCTCCCGTGTGCACGATGTATGCCGCTCCGAGACATATGGCCCGCTCACTGAAGTTTTTGAGTTACAAACTGGTCTTTGCCTTTATACTGTGTCCGCTTGTCCTGTCTACTAGAGCAAATCCCCACAATATATGCTGTGTATATATATATATATATATATATATATATACATATATATATATATATATCTCCACAGGGTGTTTTCCTTGTTTTTCTGTGTGGTCTTGTTCATCAATTTGTACTCAAATTACGTATATGACTTTCCTAGAGTATCAACCCACAGTCATGGTCTGCCCACGATGTTATCACTATGCAGTCCCACCATGGTCTCATTACATTACAGGCATCTCACTCACAGTAATGCACACACAGTTACCATTTCCTCACTGCCATCTCCCAGCAGCTTAGGCACAGTACAATCACACATCATCACAACATATCTCTAAGGTTATACAAACAATTCACAGTCACCCCTGTGCTGCCGCTACTAAAGGCTAATCCTTATGTCTTTACGACCTTGATACTACTCAGGGGGCCGCTGCTGGTGCTCTGTGTGAGCTCCCAGCCTGGGCTCAAAAAATTATCTTATTAAGGGAAGAAAAAGGTTAATAGGAGCTGGTAAAGACACTAAACCTACCGAGCACCCGAGCACAATGGAAGTCAATGGGAGAACCCCAGGCACCCCCTGCTTAGATGAGAACAGGGTGTCTGGTTCATAAAAAAAGGTTAGAAATTGATGGAAACCCCATCAAAATGGTTTTGAAACAGCATTAAGAATATAGTATTTCCATTGAAATGTATTAATGCTGGATCTGGTATCAAGTGTTCCAGAAAAACGGATCCGATTTCCTGGTCTGCGCATGCACAAAACTTTTAAATCTACTGAAAAAGATAAATACTGGATCCGTTTTTCCGGATCCGGTTACGGATCTGGTATTGCAATGCATTTGTGGATCCGGAAGCAAATGATATCTGTTGGCCTAAGGATTTCCAGATCCGGCAGGCATTTTCGGCAACGGAACTGCCTGCCAGATTCTTCAAATGCTAGTGTGAAAGTAGCCTTATATACACAACGTAAAAAAAGATGTACTGAGTTCATACATGCCACTTGTGTTAAAATGTACATATGTTCATAAGGTTACCAGAACTAAAGATGCAGATGCACTAAATATCTAAATCAAGGAATCTGATTATGTGCAGAGTGATAAGTAGAGATCAGCAAATTGAAGTTGACAAAATGGAATTCAATCCGAATTTCAGGAAAAATTTGATTTGCACCGAATCCGAATTTCCTCATGCTTCATAGTAACGAATCGCATTTTTCCTAAAATGTCTGCTGCTTAGGACATGGAGCAAAGAACTCTGGGAACGAGGGATCACCCACAATGCCATGCATGCAGCCAATCAGCAGCCAGCCAGCCCTGTGATGTCACAGCCATATAAGTAGCCTCAGCCATCTTGGATTCAGCTATTTTCCAGTGTACTAAGTGGAGCTAGAGACATTAGCAGGCACTAGGGAAAGTGCTAGGAAAGACTTGAAAACTTTTATTTTGCTGAATAGAAGTTTAGGGAAAGATCATTAGAAGTGCAGGAAAAGGATAGGGGGAATTATTCCACAGTATTGAAGCAGAACATGGTCCAATAGGGGAGTGTACAGCCTGGGTAATAGGAACAATCCTATTACACCTTGCTACACTGACTGGGGATCCAAATTGCCATTATACAGCTCTCCAGCAAACCGTTCTTGTTATTGGGGTGCAAGTGCTGTGTGATACAGGAATTAACAGGGTGTATTACTAGGAAATATTTTGACATTTTATTAGCCCTTGTGCGGTGCAGTTATTATATATTCTAAAGCCTTTTTTGGCGTGTATGTGGGGGGAAAAATACCCTATTAGCCGTTGTGTGGTGCAGTGAGAAAATTACAGCCCTTTTTGTGATGTATTAGTAGTAAAAAAAAAAGTATTATTTCCCGTTCAGCAGTGCAGTTATATGTTCTAAAGCCTTTTTGTCATGTATTAGTGGGGGGGGGGGGGAGTGCTTGGGCCTGGAATGGCAGGTGATGGGACACCTGAGTAAGGCTCCAAGTGTTATTTTTACTCCCTCGGAAAACCCCTTTAACATATGCTTATCTTTTGCTTATTTGTTCATTTTATGGCTTCCCCTATGTATCACACTAGCAGACATCATAAGCATCAAACTCTATCACCAACTTATTGAAATTTCATTATTTTAAAATACAATTTTAAATGAGTAGCAAATCATGAGATCTCATATTAGTTACATGTAACTCTATAAATATTAAGTAAGCCTTGAGGTTTACAAAAATAATATTTCCCTTTACTCCCATGAACTGTCAATTAAAGTAGAGCCTAGTTTTTCAACTCTACGTCAACCATATGCACTCATTCAGTTTCATGTCTTTACCCTGATACCGCTTCCTATTTATTTCTTACTATGGTGTAATTTTCTTCGAACATCATATTTAAAACTAAAATTAACACAAAAGCTGCATTTTCATTACTTTGATCAAATCATTAAATGGTGAAATTGAATGTTTATATAACATTTACAGCTCTCCATTCTCGGTGTCCTTGAATTCAGTTTTCAGTGAACAATATAATCTTTTCTATTATTGAGATAGCCAAATTCATTTACTCTTTTAGAATAAATGGCATGAAAAGGCCCATGTTTACACTGCGATAAAATACAATATAACTGTGCTTTTTATGTAGCAGAATAACAATTTGATTTTCAAGCAATGCCTATTGGCATTAACAATGCCATGGAGTTAGGTAACAGTCTCATGATTCCAGGATAGATAAGAACATCTCTCATTTTTATTTCATGTGTTATATAAAAATTGAACAGTAGATAAAGTCAATCGGACCAACTATTGTGCATCATTTACAGAAAGCTACTTTGCTAGTGGATAGTTTTTGCCTGTCTTTTCATATTTGCCTCACCTCCCCAATAATACAATGTACAATGTCCCTTATATTTTCCATTCCATGATCTATTTCTCATCCAAGTTTTTGAGGTATCTAGCTCAGTCTTTTGATCACCTAGTCACTCATTTGCCAATAAGTATACTGTATTCCCCCCTTCTACTGCTCCTCTTAGGTCAACTTGATGCACAGGTCCTTCCAAAAATTAATTGCAAGGGAATTAACACTGGATCTATATAAAAAGAAATGCAGTTCTACACTGCTCTAGCAATGACCACATTAATGTACCCTGACAGATAAAAATGATCACCTCCTCTTAAACAGAACTTATCACTTACTTGGGGCCTCTACACCACAGTTTTTTTGTTATTCAGCAGGGGTTTCGATTTCAAAAGATTCCTCAGCCATTATGGTATTACTAAGAAAAGTTACTGGAGTTGAATCTGGGACTCGTAGGCATTGGGTGTATGCACAATGTGTATATGAAGCTGAGGACAGTACACTTCAATTTACTGCACATGTGCATTGACTCACTGGGGCATTGATTCACAGGGACATCGTTGGTGGTTTAGTGACCCCAAAGCAAGTGAATGGTTTCTTTTAAAGGGGTTATCCCATAATTAATGTAAAAAAAATCTAATTAGGACATCATATAGTTCATGACAAAATCTTTCTAACAACACTAAAACAGCCCTGTACCTCACATGGATCCAGAGATATAATAATTAGTGTTCAGCACGAATATTCGAATAGCACATTTTAATCTCGAAAATTGGCACTTAGAGAATTTGCAAATATTTAAAATATAGTGCTATATATTCGTTTTTAGAATATTCATAATGACTCATCCAATGAGTCATTGGGGGGACTTTATTATGAGGGGAATATTTGAAGTCAGTTTTGATTGAGTCTGCATTGGAGTACTTTATGCCACATTTACCAAATAAATTTATCTTATCCTTAAACCTAACACTTTTGTCTAGAAAAGCTACTCCAGTTTTCCTACTCTACCTTCCTACTGAAATGAGATTGCAACTTTTAAAAAAATTCTCTGATAAATTTGGACTGAAACTCATTAACATAGCTAACCTTGCCCACATTCCAAACCCATATTTCAAAACTGGAGTGAGTGGTGTAAAAAATGCAAAAAGTTGCAAAAGTTTTGCGCAAGTGAGCCCAAAAAGTTGCAAAAGCCCTATTTTGTGACTGAACCCAAAATCCTATGGTGAAGGGATGATACATCAGGGTCATTATCTTTAATTACAGTTATATCAAATGTATATAGTTTTTGCAATGTTTTAATACTTTGAAACAAAACTCTTTGCATCACCATTTTCTGATAACCAGAACCTTTATATATATTTTCTTCCACATTGTCATCACATCATCCCGCAAGACCCAGCGCAGGAAGGTTGCAGTGATGTCGTCCTGATCTCCTGCACCATTCTACGACCTCGTAGGCTTCAGGCCTAGTGGCAGAAGTGGGCCTGACTGTACCTTGTTTCTTCTTGCGTACCCCTGGCATTGTGATTCAGTAGTACAAAACAAATTAAGGCATAAATGTGAAGACTTGACTAAAGACATTATTGCTAATGGAGATGTAATTCCCAGACATTTAATGAGCTGCCTGCGATTTCATATTGTAAACAACAAAAGTGCTTGAACATTCATTTCATATGCAAATGTAGTTTCAGTTTACAATTTTTCCAATCTATTGCCTTTCTGCACGCGTGGTAATTATATTTTTGCAAATCAGAAATATATTTTTCACTTCCGGGAGTTATGTCCAGCACTTACTTCCTGTGCTGTCATACTGCGAGGTTCATAAAAGAAAAAAAAATTCCCATCAATTTTTTCTTCACACTCCGAATTAAAAAGACGAATTAATTACTTATTATGCAACTAATTGCTGTCCTCAAGTGGTTTTTAAAATGAGATGTAAAAAAGAACAGTCAAGTAAGTACTTTAAAGTTTAGCCATTAAGGAAAAAACTTTAACAATGAAAAATATATATGCTAACAGAAGTTAGGGCAAAGATATGGAAATAATGCAGGTGGTCTGAAACATTAAAGAAGAATTGCTGCTTTTGAACTTTATTTTCACAATATTTCATAGTTAAAATATATGAGATTTAGCTAAGCTTTCCTCCACCTGTGTAAAAGATTATTTTGCTTCCCTAACACTGTATCTAAATATTTTGGGCAAGGCAGAGTGGCAGGTTAGCACCAACTCCGTCACCCAATGCACATTCCCAGCCAGCCTCCCTTCATATACTTCTTATCCACAGACATCAGTGTATTATGGGAGCTCAGACGACAGCTAAACTGTAAAGATGTCCATAGAGCTTTAATAATTGTCACCTGAACTCCCAACTCCATCATACACATATGTGTTGACAATGTGGGGAGAGTTATAAACTGCTGTCAGGTGCCTCTGGTGGTGGCTTTTCTCCCTTGAGAAGAAGAGGACGAGGCTCTAAAATGTATCATGCCACATTCTTCTTTCCCCTCAACAGATGGAGTCTGATGGTCCCCATAGACACAAGGCGACTGGTCATGCTGTCAAAGTTAGTAGTGACTTTTCTTTTATTTGAGGGTGCTCGAGAGCTCACAGGATAGTTAACGAATCACTAACCTTTCAAAACACTTTGCATTAATCAGTAGTACAAATGAATATAAGATATACGTTATCAGAGAAAAATGCCTCATTCTCCACTTATCAGGATCCTTTCCTCTTTTCCCTTCTTTAACTAACATTCACTCTGAATTCTCTGCTAAATCCATCTTGCGCGACCAAGACAGACTGTCAGATCACTGAAGGATCACATAACAGCTGTCTATAAAAGTATATGCTGAGGAGAAGAGGGAATAGGAGTGAGCTGCAGTGAGAGAGACAGAGGTGAATCCTTAATGCAGCAGCAAATAGTAAATTGTCTTGATTAACAGTAATACTGCCCAGTACTTCTCCGTAAGTGTGAGAGTTAAAGGGGTTGTCTGATTTTGATTTATTTTTTGTTTTTGGTATGTTTATAACTAATCAAATGTATGGGATTTACAATTGACTTACTTTATCTGCAGTGGCTCCTTTCTTAGACCTCACTGAGGGTCACATGACCTGTGATATCAGCTTCTTTCCCTGCTCTGATGATGTCTCCTACACAAGCCTAGTCTGTTTCTGTGCACAAGTCGTCACTGTGCTGGCCACACCACCCTGCACTTCTGTCTACTGCTGTCTGCCCTGCTGTCTCACTCCCACAGGATTCTTCAAGAAGCTTTAACCCTTTCTGTAGCACAGACTCAGGGCTGAAGGCTTTGCTGAGCAGCTGCAGGCAGTGAAGAGACAAATGCTGAACACAGGAGCTGACAGACTGGATGAGTTCTGCAGAGCATTGCACAAGAACATGTAGGGGGAAGATCCTGTGTGTATCAGCAGTGTCATTGTACAGCTGGGACTTGTAGTCCTACACATACAACATGCTACTGAGTATCCCAACAGTCAGACATGTCACTCAGGGAAGACTTATTCACTGCCTTTGCAAAGCAGGGGGAGGGGCACAAATATTCATGAGGAAAACCTCAGAGATTGTTGTTATTGAAGGTAAACAAAGGACTAGAAGAGAACCAGGGAAATGAGAAAATATAATATTTTTTTGCCTAAAACTTGCTTTGTTTATGTACATATTGCTGACCATCAGATTGACAGTGCTATATATATTTTTTTTTTTCCATAACTCGGACAACCCCTTTAAGGAGCAGAATCTCCTTTCTGGTAATTAGACAAAGAGCCTACCAAGGTGAAACTAAACTAAAATGTGGGATACAAGTCATATAATTGCCAGGAATAGTGTTATTCCTCATGTACACAAATGCAGTATGACAGCCTATTCTGAAAAGTTATTTGGAAGTGTAGGTATGTTTTATGGACAGCACAATGGCTCAGTGGTTAGCAGTTTGATTCTGAACAAGGACAAAATCTACATGGAATTTATATGTTCTCCCCGTGTTTGTGTAGGTTTCCTCTGGATTCTCCGGTTTCTTCCCATGCCTCAAACACATACTGATAGGGAACTCAGATTGTGAGCTCCGCTAAGGACAGAGTGATCATAATGTTTGTAAAGCGATGCAAAATATTTCAAGGCTATAAAAGGAGCAAAATAAACTGTTGCCTGTTTACAAGTGCAACCAGCAGAGTTTCAGATGCAAAAGTATATATTATTGGAGCTGAATGGCAACTAGTTTATCAAAGTTACTACAAAATAGCAAATTTACAGTATATACAGTATAACTTAATTATAAAATTCATAGACTGACCAGACAGGCAAGGTTTACGCGTTTCGACTGTACGTCTTAATCATTAAGACGTACAATCGAAACGCATAGACCTTGCCTGTCTGGTCAGCCTATGAATTTAATTTTATAATGAAGAAATAAAGAAATTGGATTTTATCCTGAGCCTGAACTGGATTTCTTTCTAAAGTTTTCATTGATTCCTGGTCTGGGATCCGTGCACGGTGAAGCAGGACGGTGGGTGAGTGTCACGATCCCTCCCGTGATAGAGATTAGAAGATCTGAGAGACTTGCATCACGTGAGGTTATCTGACAGCCTCTCGGTTTTCACTTTGCAGTGTTGTTGTTGGTATGACCACACCTCTTGCTTCAGGTAGCTTGTGGTTATCACTGTTCCTCTATTTAGTCTGGACTCACACTTCTTACCATGCGGTTGATATTCTCTGCCTGGAGTTGGAAGAGCTGGTGTGTTGTCCTTATCTGAGTTCCTGCTCATCCATTTTCTATATAAGATAAGTGTACTTAGGTATTCTGTTGCTCCCATTTGCCCGTCACTTACTAGGCCTCGGGAGACGCTGGTTTGTTTATCTGGGAAGGAACCAGTAGTCTCATACCCTGTCACCAATCCTAAGGATTTTCAGGGTTTATAGAGTCTAGGTTTATAGTCTATGAATATTCCCACCTTCAGGGTCTAGTCATACTGACAGGAGTCAGGGTTAGGTTTAGGGTTTCCGTAGGTGGTCACCATTTCCCTGTCCCTAGCCTTGAGGCTTAGTTCCTGGTCATGGTCATGGATTTCTGCACTAGTCGGACAACTGCAGGGACTATTGTTGGAGGTAGCTGACTTCTGCACGACCGTCTCACAGATCCAGAGACCACAGGTGGCTGGTTCTGGCAGCTAGAACCAGGCCTGCCCTGAACCTAAGGTCGTTCTCCCAGACAGATTTTCCGGGGGAAGTGAAAACTTTTTTTCGGTTCACGGAGTCGTGCAAAATATATTTTAGACGGACATGACTAGGAAAGGTTTGAATATATTAATTTGGTTTGATGAGGCATTACAAGCCTTTTCAGCTGTGAAGGATTGTTTTGCTTCTGCTCCTATACTGATGCAACCTGATGTGCCATAGCCTTTCATTGTGGAAGTTGACGTATCAGAGGTACGGGTAGGAGCAGTCTTGTAGCAGGGTCCTTCACCTAGTAAATGCCGCCCATGTGCTTTCTTCTCGAAGAAGCTCTTAGCTGCTGATAAAAATCATGACGTGGGTAATAGAGAGTTGCTGGCGATTAAGTTGGCCTTTGAGGAATGGCATCATTGGTTGGAAGGAGCAATTCATCATATTACGGTAATTACCGAGAACAAAAATCTGGCTTACCTGGAGTCAGCTAAACGCCTGAACCCAAGGCATGCCAGATGGTAGTTGCTTTTATCAGATTTAATTTCGTTGTCACCTATCGCCCTGGGATTAAGAACGTTAAAGCGGATGTTTTGTCGCGTAGCTTTCCCGGGGGGTGGGGGTGCTCAGATATCGGCTGAAGGGGTGGTAATATCCGCCCTTTAGCCTGACCTTGAGGTAGAAATGTTTGAGGCCCAGGGAGATGCACTGGATTCCTGTCCTCCAGGGAAGTTTGTTGTTCCTGCAGAATTGAGGCACAAGGTGTTCGAGAAACATCACTGTATGATTCTCACCCAGTGGATCTCACTGTCGATCTCATTTCTCGTAGATTCTGGTGGCCGGGGTTGCATAAATGTGTTGAGGGTTATGTGTCAGCTTGTAGTACTTGTGCACATGCTAAGGTGACACATACTCAACCTTCAGGATCTCTACTTCCATTGTCCATCCCGTCTCGACCCTGGACTCATTTGTCCATGGACTTTATCACAGATTTGCTTAATTTCTCAGGAAAAACTGTGATTCTGGTGGTTGTTGATTGCTTCAGCAAAATGTCACACTTTATAGCATTATCAGGTCTACCTAATGCTAAAACTCTTGCACAAGTGTTTGTCGATAACAACGTGAAGCTACATGGTATTCCCTCTGATGTGGTGTCTGATAGGGGGACTCAGTTTGTTTCCAAATTCTGAAAGGTGTTCTGTTCTCGCCTCGGGGTACAATTGTCCTTCTCTTCGGCCTTTTATCCTCAGTTGAACGCCTAACAGACTGAGCGCACTAACCAGAGTTTGGAAACTTATTTGAGATGCTTTGTCTCGGAGAATCAGGAGTGTCTTCCTTTTTTTTCTTTGTCAAGTTTGCCCTAAATAACCGTAGGCAGGAGTTTTGGGGCATATGGGTTCCATCCGCAGTTTGGCACATTTTCTGGTATACCTGAAGAGGAAAGATTTCTCTCTTCTTTGTCATCTATTTTGCAGAAAATTCTAAATAATTTGAAAAAAATGGGCAACTAGTATAAACGTATAGCTGACAAGAGACGTATGAGTGGTCCGGATCTGAGAGTGGGTGATTCTGTGTGGCAGTCCACAAGAAACATTAAGTTGAAGGTACCTTCTTGGAAGTTGGGTCCAAGATTTATTGGTCTATATAAGATCTTTGCCATTATTACCTGGTAGCCTTTCATCTTGAACTTCTGCAGGCTTTAAAAATTCATAATGTTTTCAACAAATCATTGCTGAAGAGATATGTTGAATCTGCTGAACCGTCCTCCTTGCCTCCCGCTCCTGTCATGGTGGACGGTAATCTTGAATTTCAGATCTCCAGGATAGTGGACTCACGTATTCTCCGTAGATCCCTCCAATATCTCATTCACTGGAAGGGTTATGGTCCATAGGAGAGAATGTGGGTTCCAGCAGCCGACATCAATGCTAGTCGCCTTGTGAGAGCCTTTCACCTGTAGAAGGGGGGAGGGTACTGTCACGATCGCTCCTGTGACAGAGGTTAGAAGATCTGAGAGACTTGGATCATGTGAGGCTATCTGACAGCCTTGCGGTTTTCACTTGGCAGTGTTGTTGTTGGTATGACCACACCACTTGTTTCAGGTGTAGCTTGTGGTAATCACTGCTCTTCTTTTTAGTCTGGACTCACACTTCTTACCATGCGGTTGATATTCTCTGCCTGGAGTTGGAAGAGCTGGTGTGTTGTCCTCATCTGAGTTCCTGCTTATCCATTTTCTATATAAGATAAGTGTAATTCTCTTGGTATTCTGTTGCTCCTATTTGCTTGTCACTTACTAGGCCTCAGGGAGATGCTTGTTAATCTGGGAAGAAACCAGGAGTATTAGACCCTGTCACCAATCCTAGGGCTTTTCAGGGTTTCTAGGGCCTAGATTTACGGTGTATGAATAATCCCACCTGCAGGGTCTATTCATACTGACAGGAATCAGGGCTAGGTATGGGGGTTTCCGTAGGTGGTCACTATTTCCCTGTCCCTAGTCTTGAGGCTTAGTTCCTGGTCATTTTCCTTCTGTTGTCTTTCTGGTGTTCCTCCCCTCCCACTACACTGTGACAGTGAGCTGAAATCCCTTTATTTCCTATACAGTATAAATATTATAAAAAAACAACACCATTGTGAGACACAAGCCCGGATGCAACCACCTAGTGTCTGACTGGTACAAAGAATCAAAAATAGCTAGCACTCCAGGGGTGAATATGGGTGAAACAAACTAACTCTTTGCCAGTATAATACCTTGAAGTGCTGCTTATTTAAGAGTCTTCATATCAACTGTATATTAGGATTGGCTTCATAAGCGATTCAGAGGTAGTACAATCTAGATACACCCATATAAAATAGGGCTGACAAATAATAAGCCGATGGGAACCACCAGAATTGAGTAGAAAAGTAAGTATGGTATACATTTCCCAGTTTTTGGACAGACAAACACATGACACGAGAACGGACAAGACGAGACTCGACAGACCAAGACATGACATGAACAAGAGGTAGAGGAGGAGAGGGACAGAAAAATGGATTGGCCCCACCGTGGACATCACTTTAGGAACAGCTATCCGGAATGGTACCAGTTGTCAACCACCCAGGAAAAGACGTGGAAGTGCGGAATTGGTTCCATGAATCCCATGCCCTCCAGAAAGCCGAAGCAGACTCTGTGTCTGAAGCACTCAGCTCCTCCATATGTACCAGTGCATCCAAAGCGCTAGACCAGGTTACTCTCAAAAGACTCTCGGTAGACCTCCATTGGCGGGGGATTATCTGTCTCATAGCTAAAATGAATAGGCATAGAGCACCCTTCTTAATCTGAGAGATCCGCCCTGAGAACATGGATAAGAGAGCTATCGCGGGGGAAGGTATAACAGTAGCTTTGTACAGGTGGTTATATAAAATAAGAACATCTCGCCACAGGGGGGCTACACCTGGCCAATCCCACCAGATATGTGTCATTGTGCCTTTCGCAGCAAGACACCTCCAGCATACATCCGTTACCTGGGGATAAAACTGGTGTAATCGAACTGGGGTCCTATACCATCTGGTAAGGATTTTGTAGTTAAGCTCCTGTAAATTACAGGACACAGTTAACTTATGAGTAAAGAGGAGCAATCAAGACCATTGGTCAGCCAAGAAGGTGGATCCCAGTTCCGATTCCCAGTCAGACATAAATTTAGGTTTAGCTCTGGGAGTACCCATGGAGGGGTCCTCACTCTCCCCAGAGTTCAACATGGCATATAGCAGAGATATAGCATGGTAAGGAGCTGAGCTAGCCGTACACATTTTTTCAAATTCAGTTAAGGGGGGACATGACTGCAATCCAGGTATCAGGGAATTAATAAAGCTCTGTAGCTGGAAATAAAGGAGCCAGCGTCCAGGGCTCGATGGTATAATATGGGAGAGGTATTCAAGAGGGAGTAGGCTAGTCTGCTTATATATGTCCATCAACTTAGTTCGGTGTCTGCTTCGGTATCCAAGGGCTGGAAGTTGGTTCAAACCTACGGGGAGATCTAAGTGGCCCGTGAGTACTGTGACAGGACCAGGGGACTGCATAAGATTGAGTTTAACAGCAAATTTAATCCAAAGTCTAGCTAAAGTATAGAGAAGCATCGGAGATTGCGAGTCAGGCAATGCATTTAAGGAGGTGGGAGATAGCCAAAAAATTCCAGTAGCTAAGTGTGGAGCAATTTCATGCTCAATTTCCACCCAAAGTTTAGCAGAGCGGTTGTGACACATGTCGAGAACACAGTTCATGACTGTCGCTCTATAATACGAGAGGAAATTTGGCAATCCCGTACTTCCCGAGGATTTAGAGCGGGATATCATACTGTAGCTAAGTCTAGCCCTGGGCGCCTTCCAAACAAAGACCGAGACCATTCTCCTGAGCCTGGCAAAATAAGTTAAGGGAATTTTACATGGGATCGTCTGGAACAAATAAAGAAGGTGCGGTAAAATGTCCATTTTCACCGCATTGATCCGCCCAAACCAGGAGATCTGAAGTGGGGTCCATTTATGGATACTGGATTCAATGGATCTAAGCAGGGGTAAGTAATTAAGCTTGAACACATGTGTCAAGGTTCGCTGGAATGCACACTCCTAAATATTTAATGTGGTGAGAGGCCCATCTAAAGGAGAAAGATCCCTTAAGATAGTCCGCTTCCCATTGGGGTATGTTAATATTCAATATCTCTGATTTCTGCACGTTAACTTTAAAGTTGCTAAGGTGACCAAAAAGGTCAAATTCACAGAGAATCGAGGGAAAGCCTATTCTGGGAGAGGTTAAATATATAAGCAGGTCGTCCGCGAACAGAGATAGTTTGTGTTCCGTATTACCAAGTCTAAGACCCGAAATAGAGGGATTTGCACGGAGGGCATTCGCCAGAGATTCCATCACTAGAGTGTATAGAAAAGGTGACAGGGGGCACCCCTGACGTGTACCGTTTCGGATATCAAAAGGGGCAGATAGAAGCCCATTAACATGAACACAAGCCGAAGGGGAGGAGTAAAGAGCTAATATCCTATGGATCATTCTGTCTCCTAGGCCGATACGACGCAGAGTTTCCTCTAGGAACCGCCAGTTTACCCTATCAAATGCCTTCTCTGCGTCTACGGTATTTTGAGTTGATGTGATCTCGCTATCAGCCCTAACGTTTTAAGTGTATTGTCACAAGCTTCCTGCCCCGGGACAAATCCAACTTGCTCTTTGTGGATACAACCTGGGATGTGCGGGTGATGCCTCAGGGCCAAAAGCTTGGCATACATCTTGAGATCCACATTGAGCAAGGAGATAGGCCTGTAATTGGAACAAGTTGCAGGGTCCCTACCTGGCTTAGGGATAACTGTAATATGTTCCTGGAGAGCTTGACATGTAAATGGGCAATCTGGTGAGATGGAGTTAAAGGTCTCAACAAGTAAAGGGGTAAGGTCCTCCCGAAGGATTTTATAAAATCGAGAGGTCATCCCATCAGGGCCTGGGGACTTCCCATTCTTCAGATTCTTGATCACTGCTTCTAACTCAGGAGGGGTGAAATAATCTTCCAGAGTGATCGTATCTGTGGTGGGTATGGAGGTGGGGCCAAATTGGGCTAGATAATTGTGAGCTTCATCTCCATGAGAAGATTCCCGCCGGAGATCCAGCGCTGGAAGGTTATACAAGGAGGCATAGTAGGACCTGAACTCTGCAGTGATGTTTACAGGGTTATATACGGAGTCTCCTGCCCGTGTGTTAATTGAGGGGACATGAGTTCGGGGATGCAAGGCTCGGGCTAACCAACTGCCACATTTATCGCCATATTCAAAGAACCCGTGTCTAATTTTGTCTCTAAAGCACAGGGATTTTTGATTCAAAATCTGTAATATTTGTTGTTGTACTAAGGAAATGTCCGATTTTAGAACATCAGGGGAGGTTTTGTTTTGAGTTTCTTTGAGGGCGAGATCAGATGAGAGGGATTTCAATTTGTGGGAGCGTTCCCTTTTTAGTCTGGTACCATGGGAAATAAACACCGCCCGAAGCATGCATTTGAGGGCCTCCCATTTTATAGGGGGGGCAGTCAAATCCGTTTGATGATCACTAATAAAATCAGATATGGCTTTCGGGATGTCTGCCAAGCAGGTTATGTCTGAGAGCAAGTTGTCGTTCAATCTCCATGAAAAGGGACGTGGGCAAGAGGGCTGGGAAGAGATAAGGCCAAACACAGGTGCATGGTCAGACCACAGACGAGTGTCAATTGAGCACCTAGGCCCAGAGTCTAACAGTTGTTGAGAGATGAAGATGTGGTCAAGTCTACCATAGCTATTGTGTATTGGGGAATGGAAGCTATAATCCCTGACACCTGGATGCAGAATACGCCACAGATCTACTAGACCAGGCATGCTCAACCTGCGGCCCTCCAGCTTTTGCAAAACTACAACTCCCAGAATGCCTGAACAGCCTACAGCTGTCAGCCTACAGCAGGGCACTGTGGGAGTTGTAGTTTTACAACAGCTGGAGGGCCGCAGGTTGAGCATGCCTGTACTAGACAAAGTGCCATGAGGTCAGATTTGAATCTGCGAAGAGAACTCGGGGAGATTGAGGACCTACCAGAGGAGGAGTCCATCAACGGGTCCATTACCAGGTTGAAGTCACCTCCGAGGATGAGCCGTCAGCAAATTTGGACAGTTTTTTCAAGATCTTGGATCCATAAGTAGTCTGCCCCTGGTTAGGGAAATAAACATTAGCGACAGTTACAACAGAGCGATCTACCGAGAGCTTAATGAACATAAACCTGCCTTTCAAGTCTATCTCTGATGATAGGACCGTATGACCGAATGATTTGTGAAACCCTATGGACACTCCCCCCGACCTACTGGCAGGATTAGGACCATGGAACCATGTCCGGTAATAACGGTTAGTGTATTTGTGCACGGCACCTGTCTTAAAGTGAGTTTCCTGGATCATAGCAATCATAATTCTCTTCTTATGGAGACTATACAGAATCTGACTGTGCTTCTCGGGTTTATTGAAACCCCTGACATTAAAAGTGCAAAACGATATAGGTGCCATTTTGAGGAGCAGTAGTGGGAGAAAGAGGCATAATCCCTAAGATCCTTTCAGAGACAGTAGGAATGCAGTAGGGGCACAGAAAGGGAGACATAAGGGAGGGGAGACAAAAAGACAAACATTCAAACACATATTAGTGCACATAGAACAAATGTAAACCTATTGGGAGAACCAACAATGTCAGTTCAAAAGGTACTAAGTGACGACCGAGGTCGCTCGCGGCGGTGTGTGCCGCGTTCCTTAAGTGGGGTAGGGAGAAGACAAGGACTGAGCTGTCTCCCTACTGGACTCCAACTAACAATAAAGTAGAAATATCATTGCAAAATATAACAGGACAAGTGCGTGTGTAGATCCAAAGGACCCACCCATGAGATAATACTATGCATAGATAGCTATAACAGTGCAAAACAATAAAGGGAACAAGAGGGTGAAAATCCCCTCAGGTGTGTAAGCAAAATCGGAAGGATATCGCCGACAGTCAATCGTCAGGATCAGGTGCGCGCCTAGAGGCCCTCTTCTGTTTAGGTGAGGTTGTCTGCCATCTTTCTCTCTGTGGAACAGTGACGGGTTGCCTGGGACTTGGCCAATCAGGTAGCTCCAGGCGTGGAAGATTAAAGGCTGCGCGGAAGCTAGCGAGGTCATCCAGGGATCTGAATACAGCCGATTTCCCATCTTTAGAAGCAGACAATTGAAATGGATATCCCCATCTGTAGGGTATGTCCTTGGCTTTAAGTGCTGCCAAAAGCGATTTCAGCGCTTTGCGTAGCTGTAGGCTATGCCTGGCCAGGTCCTGCAGTATGATGACTTCTTTATCAGCATGCATGGTCTTCCCAGCATTTCTGGCCGCTTTAAGAATAGCCTCTTTATCTTTATAAAAGTGGATACGGCAAATAACATCCCTGGGGCTATTAGGATCACTCAATTTAGGACCTAGGGCTCTATGAATGCGATCAATTTCAAGAGATTGTCCCGGATCTCTGGTCATCAGTGTATTGAAAAAGGAAATAGCCCACTTTTCCAGATCTTGTGGCAAGATATCCTCAGGGAGGCCTCTAATGCGCTGGTTGTTCCTCCTATTTCTATTTTCAATATCGTCCAAATGAGTGAGGATGTCCTGAATCTGTGCAGAATGCGCTTGGATAGCTTGTTGGTGGGAGTCTAGGATCACTAACTTCCACCCTCTGACCCACTTGTTTAAGATCATGCTGCAAGGCCTCAATGTCCCTTTTATGAGAGGTTTCCAGCCTTGTGAATAAGGCATCTATTTCATGCCTGGTGGGGAGGGATTTGAGGTGAACCTTCCAGTCCCAGTCCTCATCGTCACCCTGTGGGGTCATGGAGGCCCCCGATGCGGATATCGTGGCCTGGGAGCAGCGGTTTCTGGGAGAATGGCCCTGTGGTGCTGCGGAGGTCGCCCCTGAAAACGAGGGAGACGAGGCTGCTGACGAGCCGGAGCTAGCTGCTGCAGCATAGGGTGCCGGAGAGCCGGTAAGTATACCTCTCGTCTGCTGCGGTGAGGCCGGGGCTCGTGGGTCCGAGTCCTTGTGGCGCGCAGGGGATGCCGCTCTGCGCTGTCTTGACGCCATCTTAGGAGAATCGTCTCCCTCCTGGTGAGCGTCTGCCTGGCTTGAGGAGGCGAAGAAGCTGGAAATCGCTCCCGTCTTGCGGGGGATTGGAGGAGGAGTCGATGAGGGTCTCCTCCTGCATCCTTTCATGTAGTCAGCGGGGTCGGGGATGTCCTGTATTAGCGGGAAAGCTGGAGTCTTTCAGGAGCCGATGCAAGGCACGTCTTACACGCCATTGGCAAGCTCCGCCCCCCGTCTTTGACTTTAAAACAGTCATCTCAATCTGGAGCTGGAAGTGAGTGGTAATAGCAAAAGCTCTGTTCTGCTCTCTGACATATGAAGTAGCTTAGTGCTGCCTGAACTGCAAATAAAAATAAATGTAATTTTCCATTAAAGTGGTTGTCCCAAGAAAACTATTCTACAGTTTTCATACCAGCACTTGGATCTGAATACTTTTGTAATTGCATGTAATAAAAAATGTAGTACATCTACTGAGTTATTCAATACAACACATCTGTATAGAGCCACTATTTTTTTCTTATTTCTTTATCCTGCTCAATGAGCGTCCGCATATGCTCATTTTCATTCTTCAGCTGGCTCCTGAGCTGTGATAGGGAGAGCATGGACACGCCCCCTCAGCTACAGCAGAAAAGACACTCCCCTTGAGCTGTCAGCTTGATATAAATCTAACAGAGCAATAATTGGGGAGATCTCTGAATCCATGAGAGGTACAGGGCTGATTTCCATGTTTTATTAGTCATGGGATAACCCCTTTAAATTACATGCACTGTATGTGTTTCCTATCAAAATAGCTGGAGATGAGTGAATTTCTTAAAATTTGTTTCTAATCCGATGAATCACCCCTCTGATCAATAAAATCAAACCAAATCTAAACTGCTCTGATTGCCTGGAAAAGTCTTTCTCTACATATCTAGAGTATCTTCATGAGTATAACTCTAGAACCAATTTCTAATTTACCTTGACATAATGGAGATTTTTGTGAAGTTCAGCTTTCTTCATGTTGAAGGGATTTTCCTGGAGTTTTCAGGGTTTTTTCTTCAGACTAGGTCATGCATATATTATCAATGGGGGTCCAACCATCACTAATCAGCTGTTTGAAAAGTCCATGGTACTGTTGAGTATAAGTCATCACTATCTTACTCCCAGAAAAGCCCTTAACACTTCCACTTTATTACTCTGATAGCGAGACAACAGTTTACATGTGGGCAGTGATGAAAAAGTAATAGTGAGAAACTTGAAAACGTAACAGCAGGTGTGGAAAGGGTATAGTAGCTTTTGGCAATGCTATATTTAAGGGAACCTGTTACCATGAAAATGTAATGTAAGCTACAGGAGTCATGTTATAGAGCAAGATGAACTGAACAGATTGAGATATATAAACTTGTGTGGGAAAAGCAGTAAAACTTGTCATTTATACATTTCAATTCCTGCTCATTCTGGGCTTTGTAGTCCAGGAGGTGGTCCTATGAGTGATTGACAGCCTTCCCCGTATGACTGTGTATACAGAGATAGTTATCTATCAATGATAGGACCGTCTCCTTGACTTCAAAGCCCAGAATGAGCAGGAATTTAAATGAATAAAGCACAAGCTACACTGAATATTTTCTAATAAAGATGTAGATCAATCTGCTAAGCTCCTCCCGTACAACCTGCTGCCTTCATGTGATACACCATGTTTAATGTGACAGGTTACCTTTCAAGGGGTTGACTGACCTCAGCAAATAGCATTTATCATGCAGACAAAGTCATTAAAAGGCACTTACTAATGTATTGGAAATGTCCATATTACCTCCTATGCTGGTCTGGGAAGGAAATTAAAAATAAGGGGATTATATTCAATCCAGTTCCTGATGATCACATTATTTTCGGTATACTGTCTCTGTCATTACCAAAAGCGTTTCGGAGCCAGCTGCTCCTTCATCAGTGGTTAACAGTATACTGCTACTTGGCTCTTTATAAAGAAGAGTATCAACTAAGGGAAGTATAACTTTGGTGAAAGGTAACATATGGAATGGAATTGGATACTTTATGTCCGTGTCCTGATTACAAACATTCAATCCATATGTCCATAAGTGTCCCTACATGATGCAAGTAAATTCTGAATTTCTTTTGTAAAGAATGCATACTGTATAATTCAGTTCATATTGTATATCTAACCAACATACATAATTAAAGCAATGAATCAAAATAGGTTTTAGTTGAAAAAAAATATGCTGTTGCGTTTTCTGTGCACCTATATTATAGAAGGAGAGAATTTCTCTCCTATAATTTTCGCTTAAGAAGGATTGGGGACATTATCAAGAAATATGTGAACAAATAGACAAAAAATGAATAAATCTTAAAAAAAAGCCGGATTTATTGTAGGTCTGAACTATAAAGAAACTTTTCTATAACTTCGCTTTTTTATTCATATTTTTTATTCATATATTTTTATTTCAATTTTATTTTTAGATATATATATTTTTTTTATTAATTTTGTATTTTTAAAGCAGTGTCATAAGAGAATGGCATGTTGGTCCAAGCTACACCCACTATTATTGACCTAACGCATCATAGACGCACAGAACGTTTCAACTAAAACCTATTTTGCTTAAATTATGTATGTTGGTTATATATACAATATGAATTGAAATATATGTATCTTTACAAGAGACATTCAGGATTTACTTGCATCATGTTAGGACACTTATGGACAAATGGATTGAATGTTTGTAATCAGTACATGGACATGAAGTATCCAATTCCATTCCATATGTTACCTTTCACCGAAGTTATACTTCCCCTTATTGATACTCTTCTTTATAAAGAGCCAAGTAGCAGTATACTATTAACCACTGATGAAAGAGCAGCTGGCTCCGAAATGCATTTGGTAATAACAGAGACAGTATACCGAAAATAATGTGTTCATGATCATCAGGAACGGAATTAAATATAATCCCCATAATGGAGGACTCAAGCGCAGGAGAAATCGGCGAACTTCACACCACGTGGGACGCAACGTGAGACGCCGACATAGCGCAACCATCAAAGACTGCTGCGATACATGTGCACGTTTCCTATACAAACCCTGGTTCAACGGATGGGTAATGTAGCATATGTCTACATACACTACTGGAAAAGCAATGACAATACAACTATATTCGCAGACAAACAATTAATAACTGCGTTATTGTATAAGGCGAATACATGAGACTTTGGATTCACTGTAGCTTTGGAGTCAGCAGTCCAAGCAGCATTTAGAGCGGCAATTATCATGTCTCCAAGCGAGTTTATGTGAACACATAAGAAACATATGGCATTCTATCGCACAAGTGAAGAGGAACATATCTTCATCTGTCTGACACTCATCCTTCCTGACAGATTAATGACATATTATTGATCTGCATATTTTTCTATATACATTTTTTTCATACATTTTGAATATTGCTAATTGAATTGCAATCTTATATGCAAACCATTTTTACCTTTTTATTCTTTTCAGTTTTAACTGTGTTTCATGTTGAGATGAGGGGATAGAGGGTTATATTTACCCCTATATATATATTACCCCTATGTAAATAGAGATTCTACATACACAGTGAGTAATTGATACAGATCATTGATCTACACAATTATAGTTTGAGTGCATTTGCACCATTGCTAATCATATCGAGTTTACTACAGTATATGTGTTGATCATTGCTTTGGATCTGACCTCAAAGGGACACTGACAGGCCCAATAACCATAATTAGCTGTACATATCCATGCACAGGTCTTCTAATGTGCATTTAAAACATATAAGTATCCCCCCGTCCACATTATGAATACTGCAAACTCGTGTTTTATAACCTGAACTAATCCCTGTTCTTTCTGCCCAAGGGGCGGGGTTTCAGCTTCTCTGGGCACAAGAGAAGCTTAAACCCCGTCCCTTGGGCAGAAAGAACAGGGATTACTTCAGGTTATAAAACACGAGTTTGCAGTATTCATAATGTGGACAGGGGGGATACTTATATGTTTTAAATGCACATTAGAAGACCTGTGCATGGATATGTACAGCTAATTATGGTTATTGGGCCTGTCAGTGTCCCTTTAATTAGGAGCTAGCACACAATTTTGACCAGATATCGAAAGTGTATAAAATTTGTCATAATACTTACCCCTTTCTATATGTGATTTGTGATATGTGATATATGTTTTTGGAACAGTTCGCTTTCTACAATTAAAGGATTTTATTTTTTACCATATTGGATAGATTTTCCTTGTAATATCCAGATATTTGAGTGCCCTCCAAATATTTCCTTTTATATTGAGCTATTCTGTTATATATTACCTACATATTTGTACTTTATAGTGAGCACACAATAGCACAGTGTTATGTAGTACACATTTACTGTAAAAGCTGTACAGCAGTAGACCATAGTGAGGGAGTGTAGTGGAGGCCCTGGGACTAACGCTATAATTTGGCCCTCATAGCAACTATGCTCAATAAATCAAACCACATAAATAGCAAGATGGATAGTGTTGACTGAGGACCAAAGTGGTCGGGTGCTCTGGTGCTCAAGTAGAACACTTTGGGATGCTCGGGTGCTCTACAGAGCACCAGAACACAATGGAAGTCAATCGGAGAACCAGAGCATTAAACCAGACACCCCCTGCTCTGAAGAGGGGAGGGTGTTTGGTTCACAGGAAACACCACTGAAATGGTTTGGGAACACCATGGGGAGGATGTCTAAATGCATCTTGGACTCCCAGGTCGCTGCTGGGAATGATGTTCTCCAAGTAGTACGCCACTTTTACAGACTGACAATAATATGCACAAAACCAAAGATAAAATCGATTTTAGAGGAAAAATTGATAAGAAACATTCTTTCCTGTATATTTACTTGCATTTAAAGTGCAAGTGCTGCCAAAAGGAAGAGGCACTCCGATACAACCTGTATATCACATAAAGGAGGGCCTAATTCACATGTGGTACAATTGTTCATGTAGTGGGACTCCTACACTCATAAAGCCTATGCACTAAGTGAAAGGGCTGCCAAAAATTACAAGGAACCGGCACTTCAATACACCCTTTATTACACATAAAGGAGGGAATCATACACACCCTTGAAAAATTATGATTGATGGCCTGTTGGTGACCCTCAAAAACATTAGGAGCAAGGGCCTGCAGGTGACCCGCTAAAACATTAGGGGCGAGGGCCAGTTGCTGATCTGACCATCTAAAACATTAGGGGTAAGGGTCTGCTGCTGAGCTGACTCTCTAAAACATTAGGGACGAGGGCCTGTTGCTGATCTGACCCTCTAAAGTATTAGGGACGAGGGCCTGCTGCTGATCTGGCCATCTAAATCATTAGGGGCGAGGGTCTGCTGTTAAGCTGACCCTCTAAAACATTAGGGGAGAGTGCCTGCACCTGATCTGACCATCTAAAACATTAGGGGCGAGGGCCTGCACCTGATCTGACCATCTAAAACATTAGTGGCGAGAGCCTGCTGGTGACCCTCTAAAACATTAGGGGTGAGGGCCTGCTTCTGAGCTGACCCTCTAAAACATTAGGAGCGAGGGCAGTCTAATAAGCATGCTGATATGATGGAAGAGGAGGAGGACGACGACGAGAAAAGGAAGATTGAACCATATACCCTTTTTGTGATGGAAGCGGTGCATGGGAAGCCACATTTAAAGTGCCTTTATGTTCAGCCGCTTTCTCTGGTGAAGTAGAGAAGTCAGGGGCAATACAGGCCTTGTTCATTTTTGTTTATAAGAGTTAACCTGTCAGCATTTTCAGTTGACAGGTGGATGCGCTTATCAGTTATTATGCCCCCAGCAGCACTAAATACCCGCTCTTACAAAACGCTGGCGGCAGGGCAGGCCAGCACCTCCAAGGCGTAGAGCGCCAGTTCATGCCACGTGTTCATGTCACTTGGACACCCAATAGTTGTAAGGCACAGAGGGATCACTGAGGACACCGACACGTTCTGCTACGTACTCCTTCACCATCTTCCAAAACTTTTCCCTCCTTTTGACACTAGGCCACGTATCAGGGTGAGGGTGCTGGCGGGGTGTCATGAAACTGTCCCGGGCTTTGGAGAGTGTTGCCCTGCCTCTATTGGAACTGCTGTGTGTTCCCCTCGTCTCCCCATCTCGGTTGCCAAAGGAAATACGTACTCTGCTGCCAGCGTTGTCAGATGGAAATCTTTTTAGCAATTTTTCCACAAGGACCTTCTGGTATTGCACCATTTTGCTAGTCCTCTCCACCACAGGAATGAGATATGAGAAGTTCTCTTTGTAGCAGGGGTCAAGAAGGGTGAACAACAAGTAATTGGTGTTGGCCAAAATGCGTATAACACGAAGGTCACAGGAAAGGCAGCATAACATAAATTAAGCCATGTGTGCCAGAGTCCCAACAGACAAGACTTTGCTGTCCTCATCAGGAGGATTGAAGAAATGTGTACTCTGCACACCTTAAATCCAATGTGGGTGCCCGTGAGAGTAGTAGAACAAGTATAAGGTTAATCCACGGCACTTCAATTCTTGTGCAACATTTTTTAACATTTTATTTTGTTTGCAGATTATCACTATATACATCCAGAGTAAATCATTAGTATGTAGCCACATAAATCATATTTCCCGGATGTTTCGGTCTGGTGTGACCTTCCTCAGTGGGGTCTTAGTGGCAGGGCAGTAGGTGTGACGCTGCCCTGCCACTAAGACCCTGCTGAGGAAGGTCACACCAGACCGAAACATCCAGGAATTATGATTTATGTGGCTACATACTGATTATTTACTCTGGATGTATATAGTGATAATCTGCAAACAAAATAAAATGTTACAAAATTTTGCACAAGAATTAGAGTGCCGTGGATTAACCTCATACTCATCAGAAGGATGACTCTTAATCTCCTCATCCTCTTCCTCCTCTTTGGCTCATTCACGCAGAACAGATGGAATAAACCTGCTATGGGTACTACCCTCTGTAGCGGAGGAAACCGTCTCTTACTTCTCCTCCTCATCATCCAATTCATGCTGAGAAGACGAAATGAGGGTGGTCTGGCTATCACCCTGTGTAAGGTCTTCCCCCATTTCCACCACTTTCACATGCAAAAAGTCCGCCTTCATTGTGAGCAGCAAGCGTTTCAGTAGACACAGAAGTGGGATGGTTACGCTGATCATAGCGGCATCACCACTCACCATCTGTGTTTAATCCTCAAAGTTGTGTAAAACCTCATAGAGGTCAGACATCCATGCCCACTCCTCGCTTGTGAAGAGCGGAAGCTGACTGGAAAGGTGACGACCATGTTGCAGCTGGTATTCCACTACTGCCCTCTGCTGCTCACAAAGCCTGGCCAACATGTGGAACATGGAGTTCCAGCGAATGCTCACGTCGCACAACAGTCGGTGAGCTGGCAACTGCAAGCGCTGCTGCAGAGTTGCCAGACCGGCGACAACTCTAGATGACTTTTGGAAATGGGCACACATGCGGCGCACCATCACCAGTAGCTCAGGCAAATTAGGGTAGGTTTTGAGAAACTGCTGAACCACTAAGTTGAACACGTGGGTTAGGCATGGTATGTGTGTGAGCTTGCCAAGCTCAAAAGCTGCCGCCAAGTTACGGCCATTATCAGACACAACCCCTGCCTGGTTGTAGGTTGAGTGGCGAGAGCCACAGCTCAGTCTGGTCCGTTATACCCTGCCACAGCTCTGTGGCGGTGTGCTGTTTGTCACTTAAGCAAATTAGTTTCAGCACGGCCTGTTGCCGCTTCCCCACTGCAGCACTACACTGTTTCTAGCTACTGACTGATGGCTGACTGGTTCTGCAAGATGAGAATTCATAGGTAAAAGTGGAGGAGGAGAAGGGAAGGGTGGGTTCTTCCACTAATGTAGATGGTGGCAGAAATCTTGATGGAAGTAGGGCCCGCAATCCTTGGCGTCGGTATCACCTGTGCCTTCACAGGGTACGACTCTTCACAACATTTACCCAGTGTGCCGTCATGGAAATGTAGCCTTCCTGGCCAAAAGCTCTTGTCCATGTGTCAGTCGTTAAGTGGACCTTCCCAATAACTGCGTTGGTCAGGGCACGGGTGATGATACGGGACACATGCTGGTGTAAGGCGGGGACGGCACACTTGGAAAAATAGTGGCGGCTGGGGACTGAGTAACGAGGGACGGCCGCCGCCATCAGGGTGTGGAAAGCTTCAGTGTCCACATGCCTAAATGGCAACATTTCCAGGGCCAGCAATTTGAAAAGGTACAAATTTAGTGCTATGGCCTGTGGCTGGGTAGTTGCACTTTCATTCAAAGGCCTGGGGTATGGATATCTGTACACTGTGCTGGGATATAGAAGTGGATGTGCTAGAATAAATGATGGTACTTGCGAGGGTCCAGGTGCAGGGCGGGAAGCATCCGGGCCTGCGTCTTGGACAGGAGATTAGCCAGCACATAACAGTGGGGAAGAGGAGGTAGTGGTATGACCCGCAGACACTGATTGTGGACCCAGACGTTCGGCCCACCTATTAGGGTGCTTTGATACCATGTGGCGGATCATGCTGGTGGTGGTGAGGTTGCTAGTGTTCACGCCCCGGCTCATTTTGGTATGGTACAGGTTGCACATGACAATTCTTTTATCATCCGCACTTTCCTCAAAAAAGCGCCAAACTGCGGAACACCTACCCCTTGGCAAGGGAGATTGCCGCAAGGGGGTGCTCCGGGGGACAGTTGTGGGCCTATTTGGTGGGGCCCTCCTTCTCCCTTTTGCCACCCCACTGCCTCTTACAGCCTGTTGTGGTGCTGCGGATCCCTCCCCCTCTATACTGCTGTCCTCGCTCAGCTTGCCACCTTCCAAGGTTGGGTCAGTGATTTCACCGTCCACCACCTCCTTTTCCACTTACTCACTCTGCTCATTCTCCTGACTTGTTAACCTAACAAGAACCTCACTTATTGACAACTGTGTCTCATCCTCATCATCAACCTCTTGAGACACTAATTGCCGTTGACTTATTGGCAACTGTGTCTCATCATCATCATCATCATCCACCTCGTGAAACACTAATTGTCGTTCCCCACCATCATCTTCTTCTGACTGTGGATGCTCAAGAGTTTGGGAATCAGTGCACAAGATCTCCTCATGTCCCTCTTCAAGCGGGCTTGATGAGAGGCCCAAATCAAGGAATGGCGAGAGCTCCTCGGAAGAACCGAGTGTGGGATCACTTGTTTGCCAAGACTCTCCATGCTGGGAGGAAAGAGGATCAGGGTTAGGATTGTGTTGACCAGACTGTTGGCTACTGAGACTGGACTTTGTGGAAGACAGGGTGGTGCTTAACGGACTGGAAGCATTATCTGATGCAATCCAACTGACCACCTGGTTGCACTGGTGTGACTTTGAGAGTGGTGTCCTGTGCCACCATGCAAACTGTGTCCTGCGCCGCCCTGCAAACTGTGACTTCAAGAGTGATGGCCTGCGCCACCCTGCAAACTGGGACATGAAGCTAGGTATTATGGATGAGTGTGCTCTGGCATCGGGCACAGTTTCACTGCGCCCAGGGGATATGGCCTCTGCGTGCACCATCAGAAGCATGGCCACTTCCCCATCCCTTACTGCTCGCCGTGAGCATATTAAATGGTATATATGCTTGCAAGTTTGTCACACATACAGTAGCGCAGGTTTTGTAAGTGTATGCGCAGATATTTAGGATGTGCAAACGTTATACAGGAGAAGTAGTGCAGGTGTCGCTGTCACCAGCGGCAAAAAAAAAATTACACTGAATGTCACAGATATTTAGGATGTGCAAACTTTATACAGGAGATGTAGCGCAGGTAATGTCGCTCTCAGCAGTGGCCAAACAATTGCGCTGAATGTCACAGATGTTTAGGATGCGCAAATGTAACACAACAGATGTAGCAGAGGTTGTGTCACTGTCAGCAGCGGCCAAACAATTGCACGAAATTTAGCGCAGGTTGCACTAATAATATATATTGCAGCCAGATAAAACAATAGTCCTTAAAAGGACTTTTGGGTCGCTAACACCTTTCAACAATAAATCCTGCCTAAAAAAAAAAATATATATATATATATTTCTGTCCCTACACTACTTGTCCCTTCGGCTGCAGCTCGCCCTGACTAAGACCGTGCCGAACCACATGTCATCGGGGGCTATATAGCACCCGATGGCATGCTCCGGCCAGCCAATCACTGTAATGCCAGTAACCAACATGGTTACGGCATTACAGTGAGTGCCAGTACTTGCGCTCGAGCACACACCGTGAGCATCGCGATGCTCGAGTCAAAATGGTGTTCGGCCGAGCATGCTTGCCCAACACTAAAGACGGATTTAATAGTCGTATTATCACATCTGCTAGAAAAATTAAATATGTATGCATTAGCAAGAAATAAATCTGTAAAGCGCGAGGAAGCATTGGAGATATGCAGGCAAACAGCAGAAAACCAAATAAGTTTAGAGGATCAATGTGTGCAGGATAATAGTAGTTTTAGCTTTCAGCTCCGTGGAGAGCTACTTTCTAATACAGTCACTTTATCCATCATTATTTCCTGAGAGAGGAGAAATTAGCTTAATAGTTTTATTACATAAGCGAGGAAAATATTTTGCTTTTGAAAGCTTCTGTAGGAGCCTCTCTTACGCATCTAGTCCAATACTACAGAGCGCATTCATTTCCATCTCTTGTAATATCTATACATACAACTAGAGATGAGCAAAGTTTTAGAAAAATTTGATTTGGCAGCTTCACCAAATTTTTACAAGAAATTAAATTCTTTATTAATTACTTCATCACAAATCGCTTTCCATTGTATGGAGTGCGCACAATGACGGGGAATGCAGATTGAGTAGCCTCCCTCATCATTTAACCCCTCAGATGCCGCATTCAACGCTGATTGTGGCATCTCTGACTCTCTTTCAGCTGCTCAGGGGTGACATCACCACATGCACCTAGCGTGAGCACGTGGTGAGGTCATCACACTCACAGGTCCTTCGGCATGTTTTCTTCAATCAAGATGGGAGCATACGGCCTCTCTACGAGCTATTGGATGAGGTGAGTATATATTTTTTTTTACTTTCAGACACCATTTTAGGAAAAATGGATTCGTTAACATGAAGAGAAAGGAAATTCAGTTTTGTGGCAAATTTATTTTTCATAAAGGAGTTCTCTGAGAATAATGAAAATAAAAATACTTAAATACTACTTTATTACAAATATATTCTCAAATGCCTTTCATTAGTTATGATGACTCATTTTGTCTAGGGAACAATCATTAGGAAAAATAAAATGTCCGCCATCCTATTAGTACACACAAAACCTGTCCTAATCACACAGGAGGACAAGTTACTTTACAACACTGAACTAAACAACTGCCTCATCCTCCTCTCTGCTCTACTTGTCAGGGATTATGATTCTGAAAACAGTTTAATATGATCTTCAACTGAATCGCTGTACCAATGGACAGGGGCGTAGCTAAAGGCTCATGGGCCCTGGTGCAAGAGTTCAGCTTGGGCCCCCCTTCTCTCAGTGCTCTGTGGTCAGGGGCAGGGAAGCATATAGTCTTTGTGCTGCCTGAGGTAAAAATTGAAACTTCCCCCCATGCCAAATTATTGAACTAACCCCTTCCCTCCAGCCCTAGGTGTAACTTGACCAGCATTTCTATAATACCAGTGTCTTCTTATGCAGCACAAGGGTCTTTGGGCCCCCTCAGGCTCCTGGGCCCGGTAGCAACTGCTACCCCTGCACCCCCTATAGCTACACCCCTGCCAATGGAGTTTATGAGGAGACATGAAGTACAGAGAGGTGATGGGACCATGGCTAATGACAGCAGCACTGGTATGCAGTCTCCATTACCACAGCCCCACATTACCACAGTCTGTCCTGTCCGTCCTCCCTGAACTCCATTCCTACAGAGATTAAGTTGAAGATCATATTAAACTGTTTTCAGAATCATAATCCCTGACAAGTAGAGCAGAGAGGAGGATGAGGCTGTTGTTTAGTTCAGTGTTGTAAAGTAACTTGTCCTCCTGTGTGATTAGGACAGGTTTTGCGTGTACTAATAGGATGGTGGCCATTTTATTTTTCCTAATGATTGCTCTCTAGACAAAATGAGCCATCATAATTAATGAAAGGTATTTGGGAATATATTTATAATAAAGTAATATTTAAGTATTTTCATTTTCCTTATTCCCAGAGAACACCTTTCAATTTGGATTAAAGTCAACTTTAGATACTTCAATTGGCTCAACACAACATAGAACTAATATACATTGGCTCATCATACCCTATATAACCATGATCAGGGTTCATGTGGGCCTTCATAATCAAAGCAAATTTCACCATTTTGGAATTCTGAATTCTAAAGGTTATTTTGGTTTTCAGTCTTCTCCCAAATATTGTATCTCCATTCTCTTTATTTGCAGGGCACATGGGGTTTTCCTATGGTCTAAAATTTGAGAGGATATAAATATATTTTGTAGATCTTATTCAGGCAAAAATGGCCAGAAATAAAAATATTACAGATTTTCCTCAGGCTTTCATGCCATGTTTTAAGGTAGCTTGTTCAGTAAATAATATTTAGCCCAAAAAAATGAATAGCAATATCAGATTTATATAGAGAAATTCTGAAAAGGAATGACATGACTATACTGTAGTGCCAAAAAGAAAAACCCTATTTTAACTTTACATGGGTCTCCCTCAATTAGGCCTCATGCACATGACCATTTTTTTCTGGCAAATTTGAAAAATGTTTATACCTGTGTGGTTTATGCATCCATGTGTGCATCCCGTTTTGTGGACAAGAATAGTCATTTCTACTATTGGGTCTGCAAAATGTGTGGCATGCACATGGCTGGTATCTATATTTTGCCGAGCCGTGATACGTAGACCGTAAAATACATATGGTCATATGCATGAAGCCTTTCTTAGCTTTAGATCACTGTTGACAGACTATAGATCATTAATGATCTATGTACAGTGTCAGTATACATGTGTGCATATAAATAGAGAGATACAGGCAGCAAAGATACAGATTGTGGGGGGAATTTATAATTTGCAATGGTTTTTTGTGTCAGTTTTCAGTTTGCTTTGTGAGGTTGCACCAAATTTATGAAATATTGCACAGTAATAATATGCACAAGTTCAATGTGATGTACGCCTAGGTCTGTAACTCCAGGGGAAATTTTTTTTGCAAATTTTTTAAATGTCGCACATCATAAATGAGACTTAAAAGTGTTCTAAACTAAAATCCTGACTTACTTTTTACTCCACTTTTTAAATTGATGAGGCTCACCATATATCACAGAATTTGACCAAATGTCAGCAGACTTTCCACATTTTTGTACATCCAGATGTTGCTTTAAAATCTTACTTGGCAAGCTAAAGAAAAGGCATGTTTTTTATCATTACAAAAAGAAAAACCTCCATGAAAAATACTATGTGTGAGGAAAGCCATATGCAGCTCAGTCCCAGGATAAAGTCAGTCTTCAAGACCGCAGAAAGTGGATTCTGAAAATAGATTATGGTAGTTCAGCACTGTATATGAACACGACCTTAATGAAAAGCTGGTCACACTTGTATATAATGACGCCCAAGGTATATAATCGCTAAATTGAATATTGGAAAGTCTTAAAAGATATATCTTTATTGGTATCAATTTAAAATGATAGGCTCAACATCGAATATGTAGTATCACAAACCTCTCATGGAGGACGAAAAAATCCCTGCCAACTACAGTGAACTGGTCGGGTTTGAAAAAATGTGGAGCCAGGGAAGTGAACACTGGCCCACTCGGAGGAGTCAGTTAGGAAAACAACAGTGATAGAAATAAAGAGAGGGAGACAGGTACTGGGTCTCAACCCCTACATATATCCCTGTGTTCTGTCATTGGAACTCCATCCGTCTGACCCTAGATGGCCCTCAGACCTATTATTTGACTGCCCAGCTTCGTCGGAAGTAAAAGGACCAGTCACCTCTAGAAAGTCAGATGCAAGGAAGAAAAACAAAAACAAAAAAACAGTGTCCCTACGCGTTTCACTGGCATGCGCCAGATCATCAGGGGACTCAGATAAAACCAGGCCCGCAGGTAGATAGTGACAGGCAATGTGTGCCTATCTCAGCACTCCATATATAGCTGAGGCAGCAATGAACACAATCCTAAATAAAGTATAAGGATGTACTTAGCTTGCTGGGTCATCTACTCGGGTCCAGGGTCCGCACCTATCCTGCGTGTGGCAGTGGGAGCGGGTCATTCGCGCTGGCGTCCTATTTAAAGCGTGTCATCTAGGCTCCCCCCCCCCCTGTACCATGTGATCGGTCATGTGACGTATGACGTATCGGGTCGCGTCACTCGCTGTCGTCACATGATCGAGGGCGGTCTCAGGCCGTCCATGCTAATATGCGGCCGCATCACTCAAAGGTGATTGGTCACGCAGTAGGAGGGGGCGGGTCTACGGGTTAGACTGGTGGCGATAGCGGAGATGAGCCAATCCCATTCCCCACCAATAACCCATAAGCCTGGCTAATCTAGCCAGGTAAAGGTGCGTCGCTCCTTCATATCATAGGAGGCGCTACCTAGGGTACTAAAAGGCAAGTTTTGAATGTTACAGATTGAATGGCCATATATAGGTGGTATAGAGGTAAATGACCAAAAAGATTAACCTATATGTAAACATACAGTGTGGACAGAACCGTAAATAATTATGTACAAATATAAAGCAGCTATGCAGCTGTAGTCAAGGGCCACAACAATTAATGTCTCCATATATACATACAGGGTGACGCACAGATGGAGAGATCTCAGATGACAAATGCAGATGTGTATGTGGGAATACAATATGGAGGTGTCGATAGAATGGACCTCGTGGCATAATATGAACATCAGTACACTCTATAGGCATAATGGATCTAGAACGATCAGTATGGGTCTGTAATTCACTTGGGGAGTAGGAGGTAGTTGGAGCTAGTGTGTGGATCTTGATTCCTCAATGAACGAGCTGAATGAAAGCTGCTCATTGAGGCCTGCAGGATAAGAAGTTTTAAGCTCAAAGATCCACCACGTCTCCCGCTGTAATATCCTCCTGTCCCAATTACCCCCTCTCTTCAAGGGAGGGATTGATTCAATACCCATGAAGGTGATGCCTTTAAAGTTACCATTATGGCTGATTTCAACGTGTTTGGCTAGGGGGGTATCCCTTTTATTCCTGATGTCTCCGAGGTGTTCCCCCACCCTCCTTCGAAATTCCCTTGTGGTTTTACCCACATACTCTAATCCACAATGACAAGTGGCCTTATAAATGACACCCTTAGATCTACAATTCAAGAAGTTCTTGATACTGTAGGTCTTACTGGTATTGTTGCTTTTGAAGGTGCAACCCTTTTTGATGTTCAGCACTGTCATGCTCAGAATCCAGTAGAGTGCAGGTTTATGAAGAACAGATAATCTTTATTTTATATACTGGTACATGCACGCTTCATCAGGTCAATGATTTTTTGAGCACTCATTAAATGCACCAACTTGTTGTATCTCACTGTTCCAATGTCAGTACCTTGAAAAAGCATATATGCATAGTGATAGTATTAGTATTCACAAAGTTCACTTGTGCTGCCACAATAGGTTGCTAAAAACATCTATACCTCTCCATCTAGATGGAGTAGCCGCTGCTGGGTTGCTGAATAACTGAGTATTCTGCTGTGACTCAGTAAGTGATTAACACCGTTTAAAAGCACAAGAGCTTCCCGCACTGGGCAGATGAAACAACGGTAATTTAAAGTATGCGAGAGTCAACAGAAAAAGATTATTATGTCCATACCTATATTCGTATGTAGAGAGCTTACAGAGGGGGAAGCTTACAGATGGTTACTAGAAGCGTCCCTATGTGACGTCACAATCAGGAACTGAAGCCTGTGAGTATCAATTTTGACCCTTACAGGCTTCTGTACATGATTGTGATGTCACATTGGAACGCTTCTAGTAATATCCGTAAGCTTCCCCCGCATGCGCTAGCTACCGGCCGGAGCTGCGCAATCGCAGAGGGTTGAAGCAGAAGACGCCAAGGAGAAACACTATCTTCAGAGAATAAACAAAAACACCATTGGAGAAATACATACACGCTCTCTACATACGAATATAGGTATGGACATAGTAATCTTTTTCTGTTGACTCTCGCATACTTTAAATTACCGTTGTTTCAGCTGACCAACACAGGAAGCTCTTGTGCTTTTACACGGCATATATGCATAGTGTTCACCATATCGATTAAAACATTTTATTGTACTTACAGGATCATTTGCTCGGTTTTCCACATGAAACACATTGCCCTTGCCTGACCCGGGTTTCGCCTTGCTTCACCAGGGGCATGCAGCAGTTCTTTTTCCAGCTATGGGTTCTTTCAACCCTCCTTGTTTCGTATGTCATATCCGTGTACAAAAGCATGCAAATTATATCTTATTTAACAAAGCATCTTTAGAAATGCTAAAACAATATTAAAAGGACTTAATCTCATACCGCAATCAAAATATCATATATCCTTTTTTTTACTATCCTCCCGGCATCATCGTCACTAACAAGGAGTAATTCCTAACTCCCTCCATTCCACGTTTCCTATACCTAATCACATTGATAAAAATGTAGATCATGTACTCCTCCTAACTACCCCCTGTGCCGCTGCAGTACCGCCCCTTCAACCTAAGTTAACCTAAACCTTGTTACTTAATACATAGACACTGATTTCACATTCATTCGATGTTCATACCACTAGGTTGTAATGTCCGCATTTTGTATATCCATTCTGCTTCCTTCTTATTAATGTGTTCAACAAGATCTCCTCCCTGCCATCTAGTACTTACAAGTTCAACTCCAATGTGTGCCAGGCTGCCCAGAGGTAAGGACAAGCTGTCCTCTGCGGGAGGCGTATAGTCATCGTCTTCCGTTTCCCCCCAGCCACGCACCAGTGATGGGCCCGAGCTGCGTTGGGTGCCACCCCGCTGTGAACATGCTTCATCCTCATCCTCCTCCACCTCCTCCTCATCCTCGTCCTCCAGTAGTGGGCCCTGGCTGGCCACATTTGTACCTGGCCTCTGCTGTTGCAAAAAACCTCCCTCTGAGTCACTTCTAAGAGACTGGCCTGAAAGTGCTAAAAATGACCCCTGTTCCTCCTCCTCCTCCTCCTCATGGGCCACCTCCTCTTCCATCATCGCCCTAAGTGTTTTCTTAAGAAGACATAGAAGTGGTAACGGCGTCATCGCCACTGACCATGTTGGTGGAGTACTCAAAACAGCGCAATAGGGCACACAGGTCTCGCATGGAGGCCCAGTCATTGGTGGTGAAGTGGTGCTGTTCCGCAGTGCGACTGACCCGTGCGTGCTGCAGCTGAAACTCCACTATGGCCTGCTGCTGCTCGCACAGTCTGTCCAGCATGTGCAAGGTGGAGTTCCACCTGGTGGGCACGTCGCATATGAGGCTGTGAGCAGGAAGGCCGAAGTTATGCTGAAGCGCAGACAGGCGAGCAGCGGTAGGATGTGAATGCCGGAAGCGCGCATAGACGGCCCGCACTTTATGCAGCAGCTCTGACATGTCGGGGTAGTTGTGAATGAACTTCTGCACCACCAAATTCAGCACATGCGCCAGGCAAGGGATGTATGTCAAACCGGCTAGTCCCAGAGCTGCAACGAGATTTCGCCCATTATCGCACATCACCAGGCCGGGCTTGAGGCTCACCGGCAGCAACCACTCATCGGTCTGTTGTTAAATACCCCGCCACAACTCCTACGCGGTGTGGGGCCTGTCCCCCAAACATATGAGTTTCAGAATGGCCTGCTGACGTTTACCCCGGGCTGTGCTGAAGTTGGTGGTGAAGGTGTGTGGCTGACTGGATGAGCAGGTAGAAGAAGAGGAGGAAGAAGCCGAGTAGGAGGAGGAGGCTACAGGAGGCAAAGAATGTTGCCCTGCGATCCTTGGCGGTGGAAGGACGTGCGCCAAAGAGCTCTCCGCCTGGGGCCCAGCCGCTACTACATTTACCCAGTGTGCAGTTAGGGAGATATAGCGTCCCTGTCCGTGCTTACTGGTCCACGTATCTGTGGACCTTGCCACAGATGGCGTTGCGCAGTGCACACTTGATTTTATCGGATACTTGGTTGTGCAGGGAAGGCACGGCTCTCTTGGAGAAGTAGTGGCAGCTGGGAACAACATACTGTGGGACAGCAAGCGACATGAGCTGTTTGAAGCTGTCTGTGTCCACCAGCATTTCATAGGCCAGTAGAAATGCTGGCATTTAGGGCCAGGGATCGAGGGTGGCTAGGTGGGAATTTCTGCTTTCTCTCAAATGTTTGTGAGATGGAGGGCTGAACGCTGCCGTGTGACATGGTGGAGATGCTTGGTGACAGAGGTGGTGGTGTTGGTGGTACATCCTCTGTTTGCTGGGCGGCAGGTGCCAACGTTCCTCCAGAGGTAGAGGAAGAGGCTGAGGCAGCAGCAGAAGAGGTAGCAGGCGGAGCCTGAGTGAGTTCCTTGTTTTTAAGGTGTTTACTCCACTGCAGTTCAAGCTTTGCATGCAGATGTCTGGTCATGCAGGTTGTGCTAAGGTTCAGAATGTTAATGCCTCGCTTCAGGCTCTGATGGCACAGCGGGTCTTGTCGTCAGGACATTGTTTAAAGAACTGCCACGCCAGGGAACTCCTTGAAGCTGCCTTTGGGGTGCTCAGTCCCTGATGGCGGTGGCCAATAGCAGGCAAACTCTCTTGGCGGCGGCTGTTCTGCTTTTGCCCCCTGCTCCCTCTTTTGCTACGCTGTTGGCTCGGTCTCACCACTGCCTCTTCCTCTGAACTCTGAAAGTCAGTGGCACAACCTTCATTCCATGTGGGGTCTAGGACCTCATCGTCCCCTGCATCGTCTTCCACCCAGTCTTCCTCCCTGACCTCCTGTTCAGTCTCCGCACTGCAGAAAGACGCAGCAGTTGGCACCTGTGTTTCGTCGTCATCATCATAGACGTGCTGAGGTGGTATTCCCATGTCCTCATCATCAGGAAACATAAGTGGTTCTGCTTCAGTGCATTCTATGTCTTCCACCGCTGGGGAAGGGCTAGGTGGATGCCCTTGGGAAACCCTGCCAGCAGCGTCTTCAAACAGCATAAGAGACTGCTGCATAACTTGAGGCTCAGACAGTTTCCCTCATATGCATGGGGGTGATGTGACAGACTGATGGGCTTGGTTTTCAGGCGCTTTCTGCAGAAGACTGGGTGGGAGATAATGTGAACGTGCTGGATCCACTGTCGGCCACCCAATTGACTAATGCCTGTGCCTGCTCAGGCCTTACCATCCTTAGAACTGCATTGGGCCCCACCAAATATCGCTGTAAATTCTGGCGGGTACTGGGACCTGAGGTAGTTGGTTCACTAGGACGTGTGGCTGTGGCAGAAAGGCCACGACCTCTCACAGCACCAGAGGGTCCACTAACACTACCACGGCCATGTCCGCGTCCCTTACTAGATGTTTTCCTCATTGTTACCGTTCACCACAATAAGAAAAAAATTATTTGGCCCAATGTATTGAATTCAAATTCAGGCCTTTTTTTTACAGGCACCT
Source organism: Bufo gargarizans (assembly GCF_014858855.1). Lineage (NCBI taxonomy): Eukaryota > Metazoa > Chordata > Amphibia > Anura > Bufonidae > Bufo > Bufo gargarizans. The sequence goes on from NC_058084.1 coordinate 185,296,342, forward strand.
AACACTATCTGGCTATCTATTTATGTACCGTATTACCCTAATACAGGCACAGCAGTAATCACAGATTTAGGGGAATATCAATTGTAGGCCTAGTATTTAGGCCCTGGATGAAAGGTATCTTTTTATGGACAGAATTACACTTGGAGATTCACAGTAGCATGTGAAAAAATATATAGTATTATGCTTTGAGCACTTGTATTTTAACACTTATTGCAATATACCCTTTAACGGAAAGAAATACACTTGGAGATGCACGGTAGCGTGTGAAGTTATTGAGGACGACCCTATCAGCACTTGTATTTACACCTTGAGTGTAGTATACCCTTTTACAGACAGAAATACACTATGAGATGCACAATAGTGCGTGCAAACTTAAAGGCTTATGCTATCAGTAATTGTAATTTAACACTTTGTGTAATATACCCTTTTACGGAAAAAAATACACTTGGAGATGCACGCTGAGTGTAATATACCCTTTTACGGACATATTTACAGTTGGCCTGCAACAGCAGAAACCACTGATTTAGGGTATTGCTATTTTGGCAATTGGATTTCAACCCAGAACAAAAACTATGCTTTGACGGACACTATAAAACTTGACCAGCCACAGCTGGAACCACAGATTTAGCTGAATTAAAATTGTAGGCCTAGTATTTAGGCCCTGGATAAAAGGTATCCTTTTACGGACAGAATTACACTTGGAGATGCACGGTAGCGTGTGAAGTTATTGAGGATGACCCTATCAGCACTTGTATTTACACCTTGAGTGTAATATACCCTTTTACAGACAGAAATACACTATGAGATGCACAATAGTGCGTGCAAACTTAAAGGCTTATGCTAGCAGCAATTGTAATTTAACACTTTGTGTAATATACCCTTTTACGGAAAAAAATACACTTGGAGATGCACGCTGAGTGTAATATACCCTTTTACGGACAGATTTACACTTGGCCTGCAACAGCAGAAACCACTGATTTAGGGTATTGCTATTTTGGCAATTGAATTTCACCCCAGAACAAAAGCTATGCTTTGACAGATACTATAAAACTTGTCCTGCCACAGCTGGAACACCAGATTTAGGGTATTGCTATTTTGGCAATTGAATTTCACCCCTCAATAAAATATAGAAAATTCTATCCTGAGTTTCTAGGTATGACAATAAGCACAGCCAAGCCCCTGATGTAGGATATAGCAAAAAAAAAAAAAACTACTAACTACTATTGATGGTTAAATGGACTTGGTGGCAGCTTGTGCTGGTGCACCACAAGACACAAAATGGCCGCCGATCACCCCAGAAAAAAGTGACAGAAAAACGCTCTGAGCAGCCTAAAAACAGTGAGCAATTAACTAGCAGAAGTTGAATGATTCAAAGCTGTAGATCGATCACTTCATTAAGTGTTTTTGCTGAGTAAATCCCTGCCTAACCTCGCCCTAACAGCAGCTGCATCCTCTCCCTACACTAATCAGAGCAGAGTGACGTGCGGCACTACGTGACTCCAGCTTAAATAGAGGCTGGGTCACATGCTGCACTGGCCAATCACAGCCATGCCAATAGTAGGCATTGCTGTGATTGTCTCTTGGGGCAAGTAGTATGACGCTTGTTGATTGGCTGCTTTGCAGGCTTTCAAAATGTGCCATAGAAATCGCAGAACAACGAACCCGAAAACAAATTTTTACATAAATGTTCGGGTTCGGACCGTGTCACGAACACCCCACAATTCGGTATGAACCCAAACTATGCAGTTCGGGTTCGCTCATCCCTAGTTGTAAGGATTCCTAAGTAACTGTATTTTTTCAATCTTTTTTTGAACCAAACTTAAGGCTAATTTTGTGGGCGGGGGGGCGAATAAGTCAAGCATATTGCAAAAATACTCACAAATATGTATCTAAATTTATAAAAATATCGTATTAGAGAAACCCTATATCTGCTCCTAAACTTTCAAAGTGCAGTCACATTGGTATCATGTAGACCTTGCTTAAATATAAAGTAAAACATAGTTATCCAGCTTACTAAATGAATAAAATTAAGGAAGGAAAGTCAATTATTTCTGCATAGACAAGTGAATGGGAGGCTAATTAATGACTTATTATACTGTAGAAATTGGTATTTTCAAAACTTCAGGCACACTACTAATTCTGCAAATTGCTTCTATAATGGGATTTTTTTCTAAAACAAACTCATAACATTAGTAATTTCCAACTCTAGTAAACTAACCACATTATGCAAGTATGTTTTGGAGGGAAGAAAAATGTATATAAATCTTAAACTGTACAGTTATGTCAGACCTTTTAATACAGTTTTGCAGCTTTCAAAGGCACAAGTAAAAGTGCTGCAACTACTGTAAGTAAATAGTCAAATAACTGAGCTGCTATAGGCAAAAGCTAGCATCATTTATCTGCAAGATGGCATACAATCTAAGTTAAAGGGAACCTGACATCTTGGATGTGCTCACAGTACCTTATTCATGCATTTATAGAGCCGTGGGATTAGTTGTTGCTGAGGTATTCTAACTAGTAAATGCGCTAAAAATGCACTTTTAATCTTCTTCCCGCTGTATGAAAATGAGTCTGTTCAAGTTAAGGAGGCAGGGGTTTTACTCCTCCGAGTCAAGGTTTTTCCCTCCCACCCCAATGTCCTCAACCGTAATAGATGAAGCCTGTGTGGGATCTAATGATACCTGGGGATAACGTTCCCTGCCTGAGAGACCGTCAATCAAACTCCAGGAGGCATGGACGGGCGTGGAAACCTTGATTCTGAGGAGTAAAACATCAGCCTCCTTGGCATGAACAGACTGCATTCCATATGAGCGGAAGACAATTAAAAGTGCATTTTCAACACATTTGCTAGTTAAAATACCACAACGAGAACTGCTTCCAGAGCCCCATAAAGTAATGCGGGCAGCTAAGGTTCCCTGTAAAACAAATTAGTTTACTCCTAGCATGGAGAATCAGCAATATCAACCTGCCTAATATTGTGTAGGTCAGCCTCAGGCAGCCAAACAGGTTTGACTTCTGGAGGCATTGACACTACAAGAGCTCTGTAGGTAACTTGTGATATGCTGCACCAAGATGTTAGCAGCTGTTTCTATAAGACCTGAAATTGTGAGGTGTTGCTTCTATGTTTTTCCAGCACATTCCCAACAATGCTTGATTGGATTAAAATCTGGAAATTTGGATGATGTCAATGCCTCAAACTATTTGTCCCCAAACCATTCCTTACCAATTTTTTCAGTGTGGCAGGGTGAATCATCCTGCTGAAATACGCTACTGCCATTGCTATGAAGGGGTGTACTTGGTCTGCAACAATATTTAGGTAGGTAGTACATGTCACAGCCACATAAATCCTGGGAATGAAGGTTTCCCACACTGTGCTGTCCGCATACATACGTCCTGTGACACAGCGAGGGGTTTTGTATGAGAAGGCAGGTATTTTCCTCCCAACATGTGCAGCTGGGCTGGTTTCCAGCCAGGTGAGCTCAAATAGCGGACCGGAGTTTAAGTGCCGGTCCGGGTTTTGGCAGCACCTGGTTGTTCTTTAATAGGCAGCTGGGCTCAGAGTCAGTGCTGTGTCTGTGTATGAGGCTTGTGGCTGGATGCATGCCTGTGACCTGGAGGACAAGGAAACAACATCCAGGACTGGGACTCTTTAAGCGGTACCCGCAGCATGGTGTGAACACTAGGACTTGACCTTCTTATGCGGTACCTGCAGCAAGGTGTGAATGGAACACCAGAATTTAAACTAAGATGACTTTGTTTATATTTTGTTAACCTGCTAAGTGTGAATAAACACTGAACTGTTTAAGTTAAAGACTTTGTTGTTGCCTCTATACTGCGTCCACTAACCTGCCTACTAGAGTGAATCTCCAAAGTCCGTTCTTCAAAAATGATAGAACATGTCCTATTCTTGTCCATTTTGTAGACAAGAATAGGCATTGCTACAATGGGTCCACAAAAAAATGGATGAAACACGTACGTTACACAGGTGTCATCTGTAATTTTTGTTGATCTGTGTTTTGTTTACCGCAAAATACATATAGTCGTGTGCATGCACCCTAAGGCCTCTAGCACATGACCGTATTGGTAAAATGCGGACACCTTTCATGTGCAACCCACATTTTTCTCACTCCCATTACAATTAATCACTAGTGTTGATCGAGCATGCTCGGCCGAACACCAGTTCGGCTTGAGCAGCTCGATGCTCTGCACATGGCCGTATTCGGCCAAATACCGCATGTGTTCGAGTGCAATGCTCGAGTCTCTTCCCCGCACGTTTGTTGGCTGCTACGCAGGTTAGTGCTGCCCTTCACTGTAATGCCGTAGCCATGTTGGTTACTGGCATTACAGTGATTGGCTGGCCGGAATGCGTCATCGGGTGCTATATAGCACCTGAAGACACGTGTTGGGCTCAGTGTTAGTCAGGGAGAGCTGTGCTGAGGAAGGGAAAGATAGTGTAGGGAGTGAAATATATATTTTTTAAGTTGAAAAACTTGGCAGAGACCCAAAATTTCTTTTAAAGACTATTGTTGTGTGTGGCAGCAGCAATATATATATTTAGTGCAACCTACGCTAAATTGCTAAAATTTTACAGACCCAAAGGTTTTTTTAAGGACTATTGTGTGTGGCAGCATCCTGCGCTAGATAGCCTGCAATAGTTAAGCTGCTGCAGACAGCGACATTATCTGCGCTACATCTCCTGTGTAACGTGTGCGCATCCCAAAAATATCTGTGACATCCAGTGTACTTTTTCCGTAGACGGTGTCCGCTGCGAACAGTAACATTACCTGGGGTACATCTCCTGTGTAACATTTCCACATCCCAAATACCTGTGACCTTCCCTGTAATTTTATATTAGCTGCTGCTGACATCAGCGACATTATCTGGAATATTTCTCCTGTGTACCGTTTCCACATCCAAAATACCTGTGATATTCCCCATAATTTTTTATTACAGCTGTTGATAGCATTAACATTATCTGCAGTATATCTCCTGTGTGATGTTTCCACATCCCAAATACCTGTGACATTCCGTGTAATTTTTTATTAGCTGCTGGTGACATCAGCGACATTATCTGCAGCATTTTTCCTGTGTAACGTTTCCACATCCCAAATACCTGTGACATTCCCTGTAATTTTTTATTAGCTGCTGGTGACATCAGCGACATTATCTGCGGTATTTTTCCTGTGTAACATAGTAACATAGTAACATAAGGCCGAAAAAAGACATCTGTCCATCCAGTTCGGCTTGTTATCCTGCAAGTTGATCCAGAGGAAGGCAAAAAAAAAAAAACTGTGAGGTAGAAGCCAATTTTCCCCACTTTAGGGGAATAAAAAATTCCTTCCCGACTCCAATCAGACAATCAGAATAACTCCCTGGATCAACGACCCCTCTCTAGTAGCTATAGCCTGTAATATTATTACACTCCAGAAATACATCCAGGCCCCGCTTGAATTCCTTTATTGTACTCACCATCACCACCTCCTCAGGCAGAGAGTTCCATAGTCTCACTGCTCTTACTGTAAAGAATCCTCTTCTATGTTTGTTTCCTCCAGACGCAGAGGATGTCCCCTCGTCACAGTCACCGTCCTGGGGATAAATAGATGATGGGAGAGATCTCTGTACTGACCCGATATATTTATACATATTAATTGGCTATCCCCTCAGTCGTCTTTTTTTTAAAGTGAATAACCCTAATTTTGATAATCTTTCTGGGTACTGTAGTTGCCCCATTCCAGTTATTACTTTAGTTGCCCTCCTCTGGACCTTCTCCAGCTCTGCTATGTCTGCCTTGTTCACAGGAGCCCAGAACTGTGCACAGTACTCCATGTGTGGTCTGACTAGCGATTTGTAAAGTGGTAGGACTATGTTCTTATCACGGGCATCTATGCCCCTTCTGATGCAACCCATTATCTTATTGGCCTTGGCAGCAGCTGCCTGACACTTGTTTTTTTGCAGCTTAGTCTGCTGTTTATTAAAATTTATTAAAATTCCTAGATCCTTTTCCATGTCAGTGTTACCGAGTGTATTATCATTTAGTATGTAGGGGTGACTTGCATTATTCCTTCCCATGTGCATAACTTTACATTTGTCAGTGTTAAACCTCATCTGCCACTTATCTGCCCAAGCCTCTATCCAGATCCCTCTGTAGTAGTATACTGTCCTCTTCAGTGTAAATTACTTTACACAGTTTAGTGTCATCTGCGAAAATTAGGCCCGGATGCCTCCCGCACTGAACCTGGAGCTTTGCAAGCACCATCAGCGACCACATCCACTTCCGTGTCCCAGCACAGTATACAAATGTCCTTACCCCAGGCATTTGAACACAAGTGCAAATAACCAACCACCCACAGGCCATAGCACTAAATGTGCAACTTTCCAAATTACTGGCCCTGGAAATGTCATTTAGGCTTGTAAACACTGAGGCCTTCCACAGCCTGATGTCGGAAGCCGCCCTCGTTACGCAGTCCCCAAACGCCACTATTTTTCCCAGTGTGCCGTGCCCACCTTACACCAGCATGTGTCCCGTTACATCACCCGTGCCCTCAACAACGCAATTACTGGGAAGGTTTACTTAACTACTTACACATGGACAAGTGCTTTCGGCCAGGAACTCTACATTTCACTGCCAGCACACTGGGTGAACATTGTGGAGGCCGGGAGCTAGTCGTACCCTGGGATGGCACATGTGCTATTGACACCAAGGATTATGGGCCCTAATTCCATCAGGGTTTCCGCCACCACCTACGTTAGTGGCTCCAAACCCTACTTCTCCTCCTCTGCCTTCTCCTCCACCTCAGAATTATCCTCTTGCAGAACCAGACGGCTATCAGTCGGTAGCTGGAAGCAGTGTAGCACTGCAGTGGGGAAGCGTGAACAGGCTGTGCTTAAGCTGATCTCCTTAGGTGACAAACAGCACACCACCACAGAGCTGTAGCAGGGGATAAGAGACCAGACTGAGCTGTGGCTCTCGCCACTCAACCTAGAACCAGACATGGTTGTGTCTGATAATGGCCGTAACTTGGTGGCGGCTTTTGAGCTCGGCAAGCTCACACACATCCCATGCCAAGCCCACACCTACAACTTAGTGGTTCAGCGGTTTCTGAAAACCTACCCAAATTTGCTTGAGCTCCTGCTGAAGGTGCGCCACGTGTGTGCCCATTTCCGCAAGTCATCGGCAACTTCCGCCAGTCTATCAAAGCTGCAGCAGCAATTACAAATGCCAGCTCACCGACTGTTGTGCTACATGAGCACGCACTGGAACTCGACATTCCACATGTTGGCAAGGGCTTTGTGAGCAGTAGAGGGCTGTAGTGGAATACCAGCTGCAACATGGTCGTCGCCTTTCCAGTCAGCTTTCGCTCATCACAAGCGATGAGTGGGCATGGATGTCTGACCTTTGTGAGGTGTTACGCAACTGTGAGCAGCGATAGCGCTATTATCAGCGTCACCATCTCACTTCTGTGTCTACTCAAACGCTCACTGCTCACAATTAAGGCCGACGCTTTGCATGTGGAAAAGGTGGAAATGGGGGAAGACATTACACAGGGTGATAGCCAGACCACCCTCAGTTCGTCTTCTCAGCGCAAATTGGATGATGATTAGGAGGAGGAGGAGCAGTTGACGTTGCCTCCGCATGGAAGTATAATTCCATCTGTTCAGCGTGGATGGGCAGAAGAGGTGGAAGAGGATGAGGAGATTTAGAGTCATCCTCCTGATGACGACAGCAAAGTCTTGCCTGTTGGGACGCTGGCACACATGGCTTAATTTATGTTATGCTGCCTTTCCTGTGACCCTCACGTTTTACGCATTTTGGACAACACCAATTACTGGTTGTTCACCCGTCTTGACCCCCACTACAAAGAGAACTTCTCATCTCTCATTCCTGTGGTGGAGAGGACAAGTAAAATAGTGCAATACCAGAAGGTCCTTGTGGAAAAATTGCTCCAAAAATTTCCAGCTGACAACGCTTGCGGCAGAGTATGTAGTTTGTTGGGCAACAGAGGAGGGGAGACGATGGGAACAACACATAGCAGTTCCAATAGAGGCAGGGCAACACTCTCCAAAGCCTGGGGACAGTTTCATGACACCCCGTCAGCACCCTTACCCTGATCCACGGCCTAGTTTCACAAGGAGGGAAACATTTTGGAAGATGGTGAAGGAGTACATAGCAGACCATGTCAGCGTCCTCAATGATCCCTCTGTGCCTTACAACTACTGGGTGTCCAAGCTGGACATGTGGCACGAACTGGCGCTCTATGCCTTGGAGGTGCTGACCTGCCCTGCCGCCAGTGTTTTGTCAGAACGATTATTTAGTGCTGCTATGGGCAAAATAACTGATAAGCACATCCGCCTGTCAACTGAAAATGCTGACAGGTTAACTCTTATAAAAATGAACAAGGCCTGGATTGCCCCTGACTTCTCTACTCCACCAGAGGAAAGCGGCTGAACATAAAGGCACTTGAAATGTGTTGTTTATAATGTACTGAATACACTGTATTCTCATGCACCCCTTCCACCACAAAAAAGGGTATATGGTTCAATCTTCCTTTTCTCAGCCGCCTCCTCCTCCTCATCATATCAACATGCCTATAAGTCTGCCTTTGCTCCTAATGTTGTAGAGGGTCAGCTCACCTGCAGGCCCTTGCATATAATGTTTTAGAGAGTCAGCTCACCCGCAGACCCTCACCTACAATCTTTTAGAGGGTCAGCTCACCTGCAGGCCTTTGCATATAATGTTTTAGAAGGTCAGTTCACCAACAGGACCTCACCTACAATCTTTTAGAGGGTCAGCTCACCTGCAGGCCCTCGCATGTCATTTTTAGAGGGTCAGCTCCCCAGCAGGCCCTCACCTTCAATCTTTTAGAGGGTCAGCTCACCTGCAGGCCCTCGCATATAATGTTTTAGAGGGTCAGCTTACCAGTAGGCCCTCAACCATTATGTTTTACAGGGTCAGCTCACCAGCAGGCACTCAACTACAATCTTTTAGAGGGTCAGATCACCAGCAGGCCCTTGCATATAATGTTTTGGAGGGTCAGCTCACCAGAAGGCCCTCGCCCATAATTTTTTCAATGGTCAGCTCAGCAGCAGCCACTTGCCCATAATTTTTTCGATGTTCAGATCAGCAGCAGGCACTCGCCCCTAATGTTTTAGAGAGTCAGCTCAGCAGCAGGCCCTCACCCATAATGTTATAGAGGGTGACCAGCAGGCCCTTGCTCCTAATGTTTTTTAGGGTCACCAACAGGCCATCAATCATAATTTTCCAAGGGTGTATAATTCCCTCCTTTATGTGTAATAAAAAGTGTATTGGAGCACCGGTTCCTTGAAATTTTTGGAAGCCCTTTCACTTAGTGTTTAGGAGTCCCACTACCTGAACAATTGTACCACAATGTGAATGAGGCACTCCATTATGTGATATACAGGTTGTATCTGAGTGTCTCTTCCTTGTAATTTGTGGCAGCACTTGCACTTTATATACAAGTAAATATACAGGAAAGAATGTTTCCTAACAATTTTTCCTCTAAAATCTTCGGTTTTGTGCGTATTATTTTCAGTCTGCAAAAGTGGCATTCTACTCGGACAACATCGTTCCCAGCAGCGACCTGGGAGTCCAAGATGCATCCAGACATCCTCCCCATGCTGTTCCCCAACCATTTTGGTGGTGTTTCCATCAATTTCTGACCTTTTCCTATGAACCAGACACCATCCCCTCTTCAGAGCAGGGGTACCTGGTTTAATGCTTGGGTTCTTCCATTGACTTCCATTGTGCTCGGTAGAGCACCTGAGCATCCCGAGGTGTTTGACCCGAGCAACCGAGCCCCCGAGCACTTTGGTGCTCGAGCAACACTAGTAATTACTATTCATGTCCACAATTCGTACAAGAATAGAATTTGATCTATAATTTACAGAATGGACACATGAATGTGGACAGCACACAGATGACATCTGTGTGCTGTGCATTCAGGGTTCATTCACACGACTATATGCGTGGATATGTAGGACATGTTCCATCTTTTATGCTGGGCTGCGGAATGGATATCCGGATGTGGATAGCACACAATGTGTTGTCCAGATATTTTTGCACCCCCATTGAAATGAATGTGTCTGCATCTGATCTGCAAAAAAATAGGGTCAAAAATACATCTGTGTGAATGGGGCTTTATGAAACTGTCTAAAAGAAAAACTGTCTTTACTGCCAATAGAAACCAATCACTGCATAGCTTTCCTTTTTCAAGACTAAAACACAAAATGAAAGTTGTGCTTTGATCGGTTGCTATGGGCAAAAGACCATTTTTCTCTTAGACAGTTTTCTAAATCTTTGAATATTGTCATCGCAGCTGGTATAGATTTTCCTGCAGATCCTTTGGTATGTTAATGGCCTGTAGTTGCTCGGCATAATTCCTATTTCAAAAGGAATACAATGAGTCAGTCAACCTATTCATTTTGAAAACTAAACATACTGGTGCATCTGTCTGATGGTCAAAGCAGAGAACACGTGTCTAGAGCTCAGGCCACGCGCTGATGTTTTCCGGTATTCTGCTCCCACTTGATTTATGCCCCTGAATATAGAAGTGACAGGTCCATACAATACTTTGCAGTTGCACCAGACATAGGTTAATATGTGTCCTTCTTGTTGCTTCCATGTTGCTGCTGCGCGTTATAGTGACAAGTTCACACACTTAATTACCCGTCATCCTTTAATGTAATTATAAGGCGCTCTCTAAAGGGAACTTTGTTTAAGCATAAAATGGACTCTTCTGTAATAGAAGACAATACCTTAAGGTTCAGGAAACAGCTGTTTGTGATTTCAGCTCTGCTTGACTGTTTCCTTCCCAGTTTAATTTAATCAGTGACACCGATTTCAAGTAAGATAAAACAAGACTGCATCGAATTGTGCTGCTTCATGTCCCAAACCTCTGAAAAACAGAAGGGTCCAATGATTGGATGTAATCACATTTCTGTCTTTTACTAGCAAGCGCAAAAATAGTATATTCCATGTCATTTTGTTTCCCAGAGTGTGTGCCCAAGGAATCTATGAGCGAAATGACTGAGTGGTGCCAACAAATGTAACGTAAAAATAAAAATAAATGTGCAGGACCTCAGTGACCCTTCATTTTAGTCAAAAATTTCCATCGGCTTGTGGATGAACTTCTAATGGCATACAAGAAAATGAATTGGAGAATGTCCCCAAAAATGCATATCTGTTATGCCTACATGTTAGTCCCTACAGGCGCGGATGCCATGCCACTCACTATGACATCTAGAGTCCTGGTCGCTAGTATCCTCTCCATGCTGCAGCCTCCATCATTCTGCCTAATGTGCCCTTAGGGCATGTGTACATTTCCGTCTGTCCTTTTGAAGGGCCAATGTACAGTACATGCTCACTAAACCTTACCCAGTCAATGACTGAGGGGTCTTGGGTATTCATGGAACCCCCTCCAGGCAGAGGGTGCCTGAGCTTTAGGTTCCCTGGTGACCAGCAAAGGTGTTGATGCGTGTTCCAACATTTTCTTTCTAATATAATAAACTCTCATTACACTCAGAGGGAGGAAACTTATTGAGATTGGGGTTCTCATAAGCCAGTCTTGATCCCTTGTGTGCTGCAGTGAGATGTGCCTCTTAATAAATTTGTCACATCTCTGGCACTTCATATGCCAGAAATTCAAATCCACGCCAGCCAGAGGCTAGGGGGGACTTGGGCTATATCTTATGCCAAGTACTGGCATAAGTTATAGTAAATCTATAGTAAGTCCCACCCATTTTCTCACAACTTTAGAAAAGTGTTGAGACTCAAAAGGTCTTAAATATGCGAGTTTTTAATGCCACAATAGTGATGTAAACAGCTTTATAAATGCCTATCAGTGTTCTTTCCTTTTCCCCCCTTTAACTTCCAAACAAGAACCAATCTTGCATTTTCAACATCATTTTCACGTTCAGCAACCAAAAATTACATAAGATTAAATCTGTTACAAAACTTGTGTTAAGCAGTGTATTTAATTAGCCAAGTCAGAAGATCATCCTACAATATCACATCTTGGATTGCTTTCTCCAAACCATTTGGACTAAATTATTTAATTAAAAAAATAAAAAATTCTTCACAAAACTCATCGCAATTTTTTTTTAGAATGACCAATTACCCAAATAATTTACATGCTGAATTTTTAAATATTGTCAATTTACAGTAATGAATAAAGTTTTAACATTAAAGTATGCTTGTAAGTAATGTTTAAATATGTTTTTAAAAGACTGAATAAAGGTTGCAATTTATCAAGAAGTAATTTTTATAGTAATATCTAAATAGTATGCCATCTTAAATACAGTGTTTTATGGAATATATATTATATTTTTATTACTTTTTATGCTCACATGTTTTCCCTGGAAAATCCCTTTAACAAGTTGTGTTTCTTTAAAAGGGTAATTTGGTTTATACAGTCTCTTATTTATATACTCTACAAAGACTTGATGAGTCGAGCGAATGAAGAGATCGCATTTAACTGGTAGAGTGGATATTTATAAGTGAATCAATTCTAAACTAATCAAATTCCACCAGAAATTTGTAAAAATGTGAAAAATTATTTTTAATATGAATTTTTAGCCATTCAATTTGGGTGAATTTTGGAGAGAGCGGGGGGGGGGGGGGGAGCAAAGAGCGACATATATATATATATTAGTACAGACCAAAAGTTTGGACACACCTTCTCATTCAAAGAGTTTTCTTAATTTTTTGACTATGAAAATTGTAGATTCACACTGAAGGCATCAAAACTATGAATTAACACATGTGGAATTATATACATAACAAAAACATGTGAAACAACTGAAAATATGTCATATTCTAGGTTCTTCAAAGTAGCCACCTTTTGCTTTGATTACTGCTTTGCACACTCTTGGCATTCTCTTGATGAGCTTCAAGAGGTAGTCACCTGAAATGGTTTTCACTTCACATGTGTGCCCAGTCAGGTTTAATAAGTGGGATTTCTTGCCTTATAAATGGGGTTGGGACCATCAATTGTGTTGTGGAGAAGTCAGGTGGATAGACAGCTGATAGTCCTACTGAATAGACTGTTAGAATTTGTATTATGGCAAGAAAAAAGCAGCTAAGTAAAGAAAAGCGAGTGGCCATCATTACTTTAAGAAATGAAGGTCAGTCAGTCCGAAAAATTTAAAAACTTTGAAAGTGTCCCCAAGTGAAGTCACAAAAACCATCAAGCACTACAAAGAAACTGGCTCACATGCGGACCACCCCAGGAAAGGAAGACCAAGAGTCACCTCTGCTGCAGAGGATAAGTTCATCTGAGTAACCAGCCTCAGAAATCGCAGGTTAACAGCAGCTCAGATTAGAGACCAGGTCAATGCCACACAGAGTTCTAGCAGCAGACACATCTCTAGAACAAGTGTTAAGAGGAGACTGCGTGAATCAGGCATTCATGTAGAATATCTGCTAGGAAACCACTGCTAAGGACAGGCAACAAGTAGAAGAGACTTGTTTGGGCTAAAGAACACAAGGAATGGGCATTAGACCAGTGGAAATCTGTGCTTTGGTCATGATGAGTCCAAATTTGAGATCTTTGGTTCCAACCACCATGTCTTTGTGCGACGCAGAAAAGGTGAACGGATGGACTCTACATGCCTGGTTCCCACCGTGAAGCATGGAGGAGGGGGAGTGATGGTGTGGGGGTGCTTTGCTGGTGACACTGTTTTATTTATTCAAAATTGAAGGCATACTGAACCAGCATGGCTACCACAGCATCTTGCAGCAGCATGCTATTCCATCCGGTTTGCGTTTAGTTGGACCATCATTTATTTTTCAACCTGACAACGACCCCAAACACACCTCCAGGCTGTGTAAGGGCTATTTGACCATGAAGGAGAGTGATGGGGTGCTGTGCCAGATGACCTGGCCTCCACAGTCACCGGACCTGAACCCAATCGAGATGGTTTGGGGTGAGCTGGACCGCAGAGTGAAGGCAAAAGAGCCAACAAGTGCTAAGCATCTCTGGGAACTCCTTCAAGACTGACCATTTCAGGTGACTACCTCTTGAAGCTCATCAAGAGAATGCCAAGAGTGTGCAAAGCAGTAATCAAAGCAAAAGGTGGCTACTTTGAAGAACCTAGAATATGACATATTTTCAGTTGTTTCACACTTTTTTGTTATGTATATAATTCCACATGTGTTAATTCATAGTTTTGATGCCTTCAGTGTGAATCTACAATTTTCATAGTCATGAAAATAAAGAAAACTCTTTGAATGAGAAGGTGTGTCCAAACTTTTGGTCTGTACTGTAAATATAAAATATATATATATATTTATTTTTTAAATAAGAGACAAGAAAAAAAATAAAAGAACCCTAGTAGACCTGTAAGCATCATACACATATTGTCAGGCCAATTGTAGTACTTTTTAATTTGTGTAGAAAATCTATACAGACCTGAATTAAATTTATAAACCTAAATCAATTTGGCCGAATCACATTTTGAGCAATTTTCTCATCACAATGAGTGCCTAGCAGTGTACTACCCCATTCTCAGTGCATCCCTCAAAATAATAGCTGATTGTGGGAGTCTCTGTTAGCAACACCCCTCAATCAGGTTTACACTAGGGATTCACAATCTGAGACGCATTGCCCGGACCATGCAATTCCTTTTGCATTTGTACATTTATATAGCAGTGTATATAGCTATGTTCTGTACACTGATGTCTATGGGTGCAGGGATCTCAGCTTGGAAAACACATTTTGACAGCTTGTGTATTACAAACTCACAGCACTTCAGTGTTCAGTTAAGTGAAAGCAAATTGTTAAAACCATAGAACCCATTTGTCATCCTGAGGGTCAATTTCAACCACTGTGCAAAAGTTAAAGAAAAGGGAATTTTAACGTTATCAGTTTGTCATTGCAAACTTTTATGACACAGCATACTAAAGCAAAAAAAGGAAAATGTATTCTATTTTTACTACACAATCTGTATGATTTTTCCTTTTCCATCTTTTTAATTAAATATCAACTTGTTTTTTACTCAATTGATTGAATACTTAAAGGCTACGTATACCTTTTGGGGGCAATATTTTTTATTATTGCATTGTACTTATTTTGAGCTAAAAATAATTTTTTGAATTGGTCATTATTCAAAATATTTTTTTGTGTACATAGCTGAGATGCTATAGTAGCAGCCTTTGGATTTTCTGTCTTTTCATTCAGTTGGGGAGCTGACAGGCTCCTTATCTGTGCTCTCTGACATTATAAACTCTCATTAAAGCTCAATCCTTATCTTACTGATATGAATATGGCTTAAATAAGTGTTTAGGACCTCAGTAGTTTAGATATAAGGGTTATTAGATGAAAAAGTGAAAGTACCAGTCACATAGTTAGAAAAACAGTTAACCTTTTGTGACAGAATGGCTCAATATTTTTATTAAAGGCCAATTGACAATATGATTTTTAGCCAAAAATTGAGTCAAATGCAATCATAAACAAAAATTGCTTCCAACGGTGTACATATCTTTTAAATGTACTTATAGGGGTTTTCCAGGACTGTGACACTTTGTATCTAGGTCCTGTAACGTGTTGTACCTAATGAAAAAAATCATGCTCACTGTAATGCAAGGCACCAACAAAACAGACCAGTGAGGATGAAGTAAAAAGGGTTTATTAACAAAATAAACAAAGTACAGGTAAACTTCACTGGGCAAACATCAGGCAAACAAAATGAAGGAAAGCCAGGAGTAGTCCCGATCTGTGCATATGTCTCTGTGCAACTTGTCAGGTAAATGGATGCGTCACGGAAAGTCCCGGGTCTTCGGTCCCACTGGAACGGACGGAGTCCCAGCAAACTTTAGTCAGTAGCTAGCAGTACTTACCTGCACCTGTATAAGGAATGATAACAGTGGACACTGACCGACCTGGGATGCCACCTTTATGTGCCTGCTAACAAATCCCAGGGTGCCAAGTGTCCACTCCCCATAGGTCATGATCCTGCCCTACACCTGTGTACAAGACTTTGGTCAGTCATTAGTCAATTAGACCAATGCCGGCCCCCTAATCTGCTCTGCACTTGCAGCCAGGTGCTATTCCATTCGCTAGTCAGTGAAACGCATAAGAAGCGCGCACACGCGACCGCATATCCCCTGGCGAAACCGTTTTTGAATGTAAATGCAGATGCATGTCAGGCTCTGCGAGAGTGCGTAAGCGCATCGACATGGACACCGGAATGGAATCCGCAATAGGCACCGGAGACAAGCTCAGCCACAGCGTAATGCCACAAGCCCAGCCAAGTTGTCCCCAAAAGCCATGCGGTCTTCCCCTCCAGCGCACATGCGAACGCATCCCCATCTCAGTTCGCAAAAGGATTCGGAGCTGGTGTATCAATGGAGACACGCGTAACCTGTCCCGCAGCTCCACGAGGACCCTTTTTGGTCACACCGGAGTGTGAGACCGGTGAGGATCTTACACTCACCTGTTCCCACTGAAGTTAATGGAAACTGTGCTTTACTAACCAACACAATCCATTACACAGTGGAAGGAGCTGTATAGTTCCAGAGCCAGAGCTACTCCTGCCGATCAGATGCTAATGGTCTATCCTCAGTATAGACCATAATTATAATAGCAATGGGCAGCCCCTTTAAGTTTTCCATGTAGAGCAATCCACCAACTCGTTAGTAAAGTCCAGCAAAGGCAATACTAAGTGTTTTAGTACATAAAACTGCAAACAGATGGTTGTAAGTTCACAGCCAAAATGCATATATAGTATGTCACTTCAAGATTAGATCAAAGAATGCCCAGTGAATGGCAAAGTCTCCTTATTCATAGGGCACAAAACTTTACATTATATTGCTATAATGGAAAGTTCTACTATATATACGAAACTTTCCATCCCATATAATATGGATGCCACCAATAAAAAAAAGCCACAGATATACTGTACATATGATGTAATTTCAGTGACTGACACTATAAGCATATTCCAAATGGACACTCATAATAGTTTGGTTAGCATTAGCAAACTGACGATTTAGCACACATAGAAGATCTATGTGATGCCACAGTTCAATAGCCAAGACACAATAATTATAGCTCACTCGGTCGCTGCTCAGAAACCTGCAAAGCAAGCAGGACATTCACCAAATTGAGATCAATCAGAGGCTAAGCACAGACCCACTGGACAAATACGATAAGTGGAAGCATGATCACAGAACATGTGTAGCCATTCACAAGATCAAGAAAGAGGAGGCCATGTAGACAGTGTATTGGGCTGATATATCCCTTAATGGTGGTGGCATCTTTTGCCTAAAACAGACTTTTTTTTCAATTTTTAGATGCATAAGGATCCTGATTTCTGTATTTTAAGAGAAGTGATAGATTGAACCAGTAATCTAGCACACAAAAATAAAAGTCTGCCACAAAATAAACAGCAAAATAGCTCCTGCAAATCAAAAGAAACAAAAATGTATATGTAAGGGAATGCCCCTTATACATAGGGATCAGAAATGTCGGAAACTGAACAGCAATCCATAAATAAAAAATAAAAAGATGAAGATGGTGAGAATGAATGTACTATGTGAAATATGGGTGCATATACAATATCACTACTCTTTATCTTTTAAGGAAAAATTAAAGGTGTTTCCTGAGACCTCCAAAAAATGAGCGGATGACCAGTCACCTACTTAGCCACCTTTTCATTGCTACAGTGAGACCGGCACCATAACTTGCCAATCTCGTATAACCACTGAGTACAGGGATTGGCTACAGTAGGAACACCAGAGTGGCAGTTTTGATGCACTGGGGATTTGAGTATGTGAGTACCATATCATAAATTAATGGGTAACTCGTCTCTGGTTTCACCTCATCCAGCTCTTTTTAAAACTGAGGAGCAGGTTTACGACTGAAAATACACAAGAATTTTTGCATCCATGCTTTTGGCCACATCTACTAAGTGTCTTAGACACTTTTTATGCTTTTTTCAGCATGACAGCAGGAAGAAGGCATGGATTTAAATTCTCCACAGTGCAATAAAATTGATGAAACAAAATTCTGGCTCAAAGTAAGCCAACGAATAAGTGCTAAACTTAAACTAGACCCTGCAATACATCTGGTGTATCATTAGACTGTCTAGTCTAAGTTACACTGTCTAAATCTAAGGCCAGATTTACACAACCGTATACTGAAATCCATATTCAAGATGTGTTTCGCAGATTTACAAACCTGAACTCTCTGCATCATACATTAAATATATTTTATAATTAAACAGAATTAGTAAATATCATCATAGGTTTTTTCTGATATGCCAGTGGCTAGTGCAGCATGAATCTACTGACAGGTTCACTTTAAGCCAAAATGATATCTACGTTTAAAAGAGAACAGTTAGATGAATAGGTTGTTAACTAGTCTATCAGAACTGTCACAGCCCCTTATGGTAAAGTTGTCTCTTAATATTTGCTGTACTTTTTGTAACCCCTGTATACAGACGTGGACAAAATTGTTGGTACCCTTTGGTCAATGAAAGAAAAAGTCACAATGGTCACAGAAATAACTTTAATCTGACAAAAGTAATAATAAATTAAAATTCTATAAATGTTAACCAATGAAAGTCAGACATTGTTTTTCAACCATGCTTCAACAGAATTATGTAAAAAAATAAACTCATGAAACAGGCATGGACAAAAATGATGGTACCCCTAGAAAACACAGAACATAATGTGACCAAAGGGACATGTTAATTCAAGGTGTGTCCACTAATTAGCATCACAGGTGTCTACAACCTTGTAATCAGCCATTGGGCCTATATATATGGCTCCAGGTAATCACTGTGTTGTTTGGTGATATGGTGTGTACCACACTCGACATGGACCAGAGGAAGCAAAGGAAAGAGCTGTCTCAAGAGATCAGAAAGAAAATTATAGACAAGCATGTTAAAGGTAAAGGCTATAAGACCATCTCCAAGCAACTAGATGTTCCTGTGAGTACAGTTGCACATATTATTCATAAGTTTAAGATCCATGGGACTGTAGCCAACCTCCCTGGACGTGGCCGCAGGAGGAAAATTGATGACAAATCTAAGAGACGGATAATCCGAATGGTAACAAAAGAGCCTAGAAAGACTTCTAAAGAGATTCAAGGTGAACTTCATGCTCAAGGAACATCAGTGTCAGATCGCACCATCCGTCGTTGTTTGAGCCAAAGTGGACTACATGGGAGACGACCAAGGAGGACACCATTGTTGAAAACGAATCATAAAAAAGCAAGACTGGAATATGCCAAACTACATGTTGACAAGCCACAAAGCTTCTGGGAGAATGTCCTGTGGACAGATGAGACAAAAATCGAAGTTTTTGCCAAGGCACATCAGCTGTATGTTCACAGACGAAAAAATGAAGCATATCAAGAAAAGAACACTGTCCCTACTGTGAAACATGGAGGAGGCTCTGTTATGTTCTGGGGCTGCTTTGCTGCGTCTGGCACAGGGTGTCTTGAATCTGTGCAGGGTACAATGAAATCTCAAGACTATCAAGGAATTCTAGAGAGAAATGTACTAGCCAGTGTCAGAAAGCTTGGTCTCAGTCGCAGGTCATGGGTCTTGCAACAGGACAATGACCCAAAACACACCGCTAAAAACACCCAAGAATGGCTAAGAGGAAAAAATTGGACTATTCTAAAGTGGCCTTCTATGAGCCCTGACCTCAATCCTATTGAGCATCTTTGGAAGGAGCTGAAACATGCAGTCTGGAAAAGGCACCCTTCAAACCGGACACAACTGGAGCAGTTTGCTCATGAGGAGTGGGCCAAAATACCTGCTGAGAGGTGCAGATGTCTCATTGACAGTTACAGGAAGCGTTTGATTGCAGTGATTGCCTCAAAAGGTTGCGCAACAAAATATTAAGTTAGGGGTACCATCATTTTTGTCCATGCCTGTTTCATGAGTTTATTTTTTTACATAATTCTGTTGAAGCATGGTTGAAAAACAATGTCTGACTTTCATTGGTTAACATTTATAGAATTTTAATTTATTATTACTTTTGTCAGATTAAAGTTATTTCTGTGACCATTGTGACTTTTTCTTTCATTGACCAAAGGGTACCAACAATTTTGTCCACGTCTGTACTTCAGTCAGCATAAATGTGATTTCCATAAAGAAATCCCTAAAACGGCTGAACAAATAGTTACTATAGATTCATACCGGCTGGCAAGAAAGAAACTATTTCCTAACATTTCCACTACAGCTGACAAGAAAAGGTCAATTAAAAGCAACGTTGGCTTGGCAAAGTAGTGATTTATTTTTTCTTTCTTTCCTGGCAGCCTCTAAGACATTGATGTGTCAGCTTGCCTATTGTTCTTCATGAACCTGGGTGCTTTCAACATAATCTCTTTGCAAAAATAACTGAGTAGTATTCGTCACAACTTTTTTTATGGTCAAGTATTACGAGTAGAATGAATTATTACTATAATACTCTATATTGTAATGAGGCCTACAAATGTATTACCATGAATTCAGAGATCCGGCAATTACTAGGCTTAACACAGCTAAGGTGCATACAAGATTTATCAAACTATGATAGTAAAGTAAATATCGACCAAATTCCAACATGGCATCTGGTCAATGCCCATAGTATTCAAAGAGAGGGGGTTATAGCAAGACATATCTTACCCTGATGATGTCTTCAATGGAACTTGAGATCTTTGTTCATATGCTTAGATGTTTCCTGGTTTCCTGGCCCCTCTTTGCTCCTCCTAAAGATCTTCAGTGCGTCATACACATGTACTTCAGACCCTAGGAACACTTCCAGGTACCTGGTACGACTAACCAGCTATAGTAAATTACAAAGAATTAAAGGAAAAAAAAAAAACATTAAAATACCTTGCTGCACAATACATTTCTCAGGTAAGAATTGAGACCCAAAAGTTGTTAAGCTACTACAATGCCAACTTAACCTACCTACCTAACTTATCTACTAATACCTTTTTCCTTTAGTCCCAACAAATGAAATAGAACAAAATAATGATAAACTGTAGCCATCATCCTTTAAAGGGGTACTCCAGTTATAACAAGTTATACCCTATCAACAGGATAGGGGATAACTATGAGAACAGTGGGAGTCCTACCGCTTGGACCCCTACTGATCATGAGAACAGGGGTACCATACCCTGTTGAGCCCCCTTAAAATAGATGAAGCGGCCAGTCGAAAATGCACCATGCAGCATTCATTTCTATCGGAGCACTGGAGATATCCAAGCACTGTACTCCGCTATCTCCTGCACTTCCATAGAAAGGAATGGAGCAGTGGCATGCTTTTCCAACCAGCCTCTCTGTCCATTTCAGGGGGTCTCCACAGGGTCCGGGTGATGTCATATAATCCATGTTACATGTCAAGAATACCTTTCTGATGATTACAAGGTGAAGATTATAGTATCAAATAGACAAGTTGGTAAGTGCAAATCTTTTGACATATAGTATTCAGCCACAGGTAAAATGGGTTGGGGAGAGTTTGATGCCTATGGTACACCCAGAAAAAAGACTTTAATGAAACCTTGCAGTGCTTGTTGGGTATCTTTGTGGCCATAAATCTCAGAAAATGCTTAGGACCAGAAGAGCAATTGATTTTGAAGGGTACAAGTTGCTCATTCTGTCCTACACAAAAAATGGAACATTCATAAAAAGGAAAAAGTGATAAAATTTTCAGCTTTCTTGAAAAAAATCCACTAGCAGGTTTTCTATTAACATCACATCATAAAACTTTTACGACTTAGATTAAGTCGTTCCTGTATACACTTAGATTATCATTCATTGCTGTGTATTCCAGAAGTGTGAATGGGTATCATCTATGAAGCAGATGAGTAGACAGCGAGTGTGGACTTCTTTTTCCAGACAATCTCTTATGCGAACCACTTGTAATGGACTGTTGCTCAAACATTTATTAATCAAACAAGGCTCACTTCTCACTCAATTTTTTGTGTAAAGGCACCTTAATTTTAGCCTGAAGGACCAATAACATTTTCCTCCTTTGTGTTCCAGAAGTAATGTTTACATTTTTTCTTCTAAATTTTATTTTTTTATTTTGTTGGATTAGTTTTAGGTTTTTTTAGAAACCATTTTGGGGTATATATAGTGGATTAAATAACTTGTACTATTTCATTTTTAGGAGGAAAGATAAAAAAAAAAGCAATTTTAACATTATTTTGTAAAATTAATTTACGGTGTTCACTGTGTGGTATACACTGACAAGCAAAAGGGTAACAATGTTTTTGAACTTTTAACTTTCAGGCTGAATATCTCACACACACTACATTTTGGAATGTCTTTTTATAGACAATAATCTTTGCTATCTCATACATAAATTGGACTTGCAACTATTTAGCATATAATTAGTTATGCCAATTCTTGCCATGTAACTGCATTGTTACCGTTTTGCTTTTATTATTTTATTAGTATTTAGTAAATCCACCTTTGGCTTTCAAAACTGCCTGAATCCTTCTGGGCCTGTTCCCAGGTCTCTTCTACACATTTCCAATGTTGGTGCATACTGGTCGACTCACTTGGGTACAAATACAGCTTTTGCTTTGACTCTACCAACAAGTATTCAATTGGGTTGAGGTCTGGAGACTGTGAGAGCCAATCCAACATATATGGACTTTGTATTGTTTGAAAGCTATACAGAATAAAAATCAAAGCATTATCTTCACTGTATATGGATGCAATGAATACAGCTAAGTGAAAATAAAAGCAGCTTTTAACGTATTTATTCCTGACTTGAATTCTAACAGTGATATCTCCAGCCTATGTTATGCTAATGCTGTCATTTTGGTCTTGTATGAAAGCCTGGAATGCTAGCATTCCAACAAGAACAGGCCTATGTCTCTACAAATCAGGAGATATAAGCAGCTGAAGCAGACCCCCTTCCCCTTCTGCCCAAGAAGGCAAAACAGTTAAAAGAGTATTCCGGTCTTTTCCTACCACTAGGACCCCCACCAATCATGAGAATAGAGGCCCCATACCCCTCCCCCCGCAGCTCCCCTAAAATGGTGGGGTGGCCAGTCTGACATGCAAACAGCAGCTCAATTCTTTTCCATGGGAGTTCTGATTATAACTGAGCACTGTACTTCTTTGCAGCAGCAGTAAAGTGACAATGAATCCCTTATCTATTTAGGAATTTATATCCATTGTGTTGACTGCTATACAAAATGTATTTAATTTTTAATGGTATAGTACTTCTGAAATAAAAAAAATAAAAACAGCCTTGAATTCTATTTTTGACTTTCAAAAATATATCAGTTTTTGATGGAAGTGTTTCTTTAAACAAGAAGTAGGTCATACAGACATTGTGAGCCTGTGTACCATGGGTCATTGGAATCTTGTAATAACACCATCTGGTGAAGGCAGTTAGTATAATAGAATGAGTTTAGCAGAGAAAATGCAAATATGCCTTCAAAATACATGTGGCATGCAAATAAGAAGGAGTGGCTAATGGTCTGTTGTTTGTTAAAGTGGCCACCCGGGCGTGATGACATCTTCTAAATCTGGAATTTCGTGTTGCATTTGTCGATCTCCTATTAAACACAGAATCACACAATATGGACCAAAATATTTCAATGAGGGCTCCAAACACAGTAATGGATTTTAATTAGAGACAAATAAATGGTGGAACATTTCCAGGGCCATTAACGCAGCTGCACATTTCTTATCAGATGATCCCGCTGCAACATTTGCCCTCTGACATCTAAACATATAAAATAAATACAGTGTACATGTCTCATCTGCTGCACTGCACTTCACTTAATTACTTGGTATCTATTTTGGAAGGGAACATTTGCAAGTAGGTCCCTGATTTTTGTTTTAAGATGGATTCATAATTAATGTGGTCAGCTCACAAACCCATGCTCCATTAGGTTCTTCCCAATTAGGTTTTCAAGTCTGTAAATTCACCACATTGATTATGCAAACCTCATACATGTTTCTTTCATATTTAATGACTTGTATTTAAAAACAAAATCAAGGTCAGATATTTTCAGAATGCTAATTATTTTGTTGCAATCAGATATACATTATAAAGACATGTTGCTTCTTACAGGAAACAGATATACAGTATGTTTATAGGCAGTAGGTCGCTAAGTGGTTAAGAGTCACAATGAATTTGAAGCTTCTGGTTAAAAAAATACAGTAGTCCCTCAAGGTACAATATTATTTAAATCTGGGATGACCATTGTTAGTTAAAAATATTGTAACTTGAGTCCATAACTCAAGGAGCAGCTAGTAATAGGTTCAAAGGACCAAAAGTCACACTCAAGTAAAAGAAAATAAAGATTTAATATAAAACAAGCCGATAACTAAGAAAGGTAAACCAAGTCCTTACAAATTATAGTCAAAAATAGCTGATGAAAGCTGTAAATTACCAGAATGTGAAATAAGGCCTAACCAGTATATTTGGATAGGCCTTATTAATGTTTCAGAGTTTTCTGGTACTTTAAAATAAAGTCTGAAAATAAAATTAAAAGAAGAACCATACTCACCTATGAAATACTCTGCCAACCTTCACTGGTGCTCCAGTGGTCTTTCTTTACTTCTCCTACAGTGGTCACATCAAGCACATCCACGTGACTGCTGCAGCTAATCACCGGCCTAAGTGTTCTCAAGCTGTACCTGTAAGCATCACTCCTGATGCCAGAAACTGGCTGCAGCAGACATATGGATGTATAGCACGTCATCACAGTGGCAAAGTAATTTATTTTCTACTGTTAAACTAAGTTTTTTAAATCCCAGAAAACCCTTTAAGGGTATGTGGACATGGTGAATTATCTGTTGGAAAAAAAAAACACTGCAGAATCTATAGTGAGAAATCCAGGGCAGACTGTGGATTTGCAGTTATCAAATGTTACAAGATTTGCACATAGATTAGCCCCATTCAATGAGATTCCACTCAGAAACTGCAGCAGAAAGGGTTATTCCGCCTTTTTCCCACATTGCAGATTTTAAATCTGCATGGAGAAAAATCTGCACTGTATAAACTGTGATACCAATTTACCATTCCCAACAATGGCAGACAGATTTTAAAGAGGTTATCGCATGACTAATGTAAAATATGGAAATGAAACAACATATATAGATGTAGCCAAACTATAATTGACTGACAACACATCATAGTGTTATCTTGTGACAAAACCCATTAAAATCTATTGAAAAAGTCAATTAACATTTTCTTGCTATTGTTTACATAATACGCTAACCATCACTCTATATATCAATCTGCTCAGCTCCTCCTGCTCTATAACATGGTGCTTTCAGATGGCATTGGATTTTGTAGAGATAGGTCTTCTTTAAAAGAGTTCTCCAGGAATAAGTACCTAACTGGCTTCAGAGGTGATGCATTCCTTGTGGACACGCTCCAGCCTGAAGCCAGTTATTAGCTGCACTGGAGCAGACCATGGCATGCCCAGTCCGAAATAAATATGCTGGGGACTGGAATATGCACCCACTGGAGCCAGCGTGCAAGACTGGAGCAGGTAAGTATGAATCTTTCAATAGCGAAGGAAGGCTGCAGGTATCACTTAAAAGTTTGTTATTGTGGGGAAACCTCTTTTACCCCTTCCTGACATATAACGCAATAGTACGTCATGGCGGCAAGTGACTTGCCGCATTTTGACATACTATTACGTCATGGGGATCAGGCGGGCACCAGGGCGGTGCACGCCCATTCACTGCAGGGGCCTGGCAGTCCCTGATAGCGCTGGCCGCGGCATAGAAGGTGCATGTGGCGGGTGAGGGAGCCATCGGGTCCCCGCGGTGCTGTGGCAGGGACCCGATGGGTGACAAGGCAGCCCGATGCCATGCGTAGGCTGCCCAATGCCTTGCACGGCATTGGGATCTGCCTTCTACAGAGGCTGAGGAGATCCAGCCCCAGGCTGGGTCTCCTAGGCAACCTGTTAGTGTATTACTCAGTGTAATACACTAACAGGCAATGCATTACAATACAGATGTATTGTAATGCATTGCAAAGGGGATCAGACCCCCAGAGTGGGACAGAGGACAGAAATAAAATTTTAAAAAAAGCAAAAAAAAAAGTATTTTCAATATAAAAATAAAGTTTCAAGTAAAAAAAGGAACTGATTTTATAATAAAAAATAGAAAAAAAACACACACATTAGGTATCAAGGCGTCTGTAACGACCGGCTCTATAAATATATCACATGATCCACCCCGTCAGATAAACATCAGAAAAAAAATAAAAACTGTCAAAAAAAGCCATTTTTGTCACCTTGCAACACAAAAAGTGCAACATCAAGCAATCAAAAAGGCATGTGTCCCACAAAATGGTACCAATAAAACCGTCACCATAAAAAAATGAGCCCATGCATAAGAAAATCACTTAAAAAGTAAAAGAAAAAACATAGCTCTCAGAACATGGAGACATTAAAACATCATTGTTTGTTTAAAATATGCTATTATTGTGTTAAAGTAAAATAAATAAATAAAAGTATACATATTAAAAATATCACATGACCTAACCCCTCAGATGAACACCGTAAAAAAAAAAAAACTGTGCCAAAAAAGGTATTTTTTTGCCACCTAACATCGCATAAAGTGCAACACCAAGTGATCAAAAAGGCATATGCCCCCCAAAATAGTACCAATCAAACCATCACCTCATCCCGCAAAAAATTAGACCCTACCTAAGACAATTGGTCAAAAAATAAAAAAGCTATGGCTCTCAGACTATGGAGACACTAAAACATAATTTTTTGGGTTTCAAAAATGCTATTATTGTGTAAAAATTTAAGAAAAAGTATACATATTAAGTATTTACACATCCGTAACGATCTGCTCTATAAAATGCCACATGACCTAACCCCTCCGGTGAACGCTGTAAAAATAAATAAATAAAAACTGTGCTAAAACAACCAATTTAGGTCACCTTGTAAAGTATAATAATGATCAAAAAAATCATATGTACCCAACAATGGTACCAATAAAAATATCAACTCTTCCTGCAAAAAACTAGCCTCTGTACAAGACGATCGGCAGGAAAAAAAATAAGGCGTTCAGAAAATGGAGACACAAAGACATAATTTTTCTTTTAAAAATGCTTTATTATGTAAAACTGATTCAAACAAACAAAAAAGTAGACATATTTGATATAATTGCGTCCATAACAACCTGCTCTATAAAAATAGCACATGATGAATGTAGTAAAAAATAAAAAATAAAAATGGTACCAAAAGAGATTTCTTTGGTTACCTTGCCTCACAAAAAACATAATCTAGAGCTATTAAAAATCATATGTACCCTAAAATAGTACCAATAAAATCTTATCCCCTAGTTTAAAATATGGGGTCACGTTTTAGGAGTTTCTACTGGAAGGGTGCATAAGGGGGGTTTCAAATGGGACATGGCATCTAAAAACCAGTCCTGCAAAAATCTGCCTTCCAAATACCATATGGCGCTCCTTTTCTTCAGTTTATGACCACATGTGGGGTGTTTATGTAAATCGCAGAATCAGGGTGATAAATATTGAGTTTTGTTTGGCTGTTAACCCTCAATGTGTTAAAGAAAAAAATGGATCAAAATGGAAAATCTGCCAAAAAAGTGAAATTTAGAAATGGCATCTCCATTTTCCTTTAATTCTTGTGGAACACCTAAAGGGTTAACAATGTTTGTAAAATCAGTTTTGAGTAACTTGAGGGGTATAGTTTCTACAATGGGGTCATTTATGGGGGGTTCCACAATGTAAGCCCCACAAAGTGACTTCAGACCTGAACTGGTCGTTAAAAAGTGGGTTTTGGAATTGCTTCTAAAATTCTAAGCCTTCTAACGTCCTAAAAAAATTAAATGACATTTACGAAATTATGCCATCATAAAGTAGACATATGGGGAATGTTAAGTAATAAATATTTTATGAAGTATCACTTTCTGTTTTAAAAGCAGAGAAATTGAAATTTAGAAAATTGTAAATTTGGGATTTTTTCATAAATAAAGGTGAAATATATTGACTCAAATTTAAGACTATCATGAAGCTCAATGTGTCGCGAGAAAACAGTCTCAGAATGGCTTGGATAAATAAATGTGTTTCAATGCTATTACCACATAAAGTGACTCATGTCAGATTTGCAAAAAATGTCCTGGGCAGAAGGGCGAAAACTGGCTTGTGGTAGAAGGAGTTAAATGTGTTTTCCAAGATTTTACTGCTGGTGACCTACCCTAAGGATAGGTCATGAATATATGATCATGGGGGTCCAACACCCAAGACCTCCAACGATCAGCTGTTTGAGAAGGCACCAGCGCTTCTGTGAGCTCCGCAGCATTCTCTGTGCTTACAAAGCACAGCACTGTACATTGTATAGCAGCTGTGCTTGGTATCATAGAAGTGAATTTGACTGAGCCGCACCTAGGCCATGTGACCGAAGAACGTGTCATCACTAACCTAGGAAAAGCTGA
This sequence comes from Bufo gargarizans, assembly GCF_014858855.1. NCBI lineage: Eukaryota > Metazoa > Chordata > Amphibia > Anura > Bufonidae > Bufo > Bufo gargarizans. The sequence continues at coordinate 185,324,752 of NC_058084.1, forward strand.
GAGAAGGCCACGACCCTCACAGGAGCATTGATTCCTTCTCAAATAGCTGATCAGCAGGGGTCGTCAGACCTCCACCGATCAGATACTGATGACCTATCCTGAGGATAGTGCAACAAATATTATGTAGAACAGCACCTATACCTTCCAGATTCCTTCAGACATGCATCAGCCAATCCAAAGCACCAGATCCATGGTGCTTCATGGATAAAATTGCAAGATGAAAGATGATGGCAGCATTTTCGTCCAAAGATCCTTTATTTACAATTAGTCCATGAAGACATGTACAAAAAGATTCATAAAAAGCAGCAATGTTTAATACTAGTATTAGTGTTAGTCGAAACATTGCTGCTTTTTATACACTTTTTTGTACATGTCTTCATGGACTAAATTGTAAATAAAGGATATTTGGACGAAAATGCTGCCATCATCTTTCATCTTGGAATTCTATCCTGAGGAATAATCAATAGTAAAATCTCATTTAAGCCTCATGCACACAGCTGTATTAGGGTACAGCCACATGATCAGATTTCCTAAAGGAGGAGCCAAAAAGAGAAGTATTTGTATCTGTCCTGTATACATTAAATTTCACATCTACTCCTGATTTTGGCTTCCAAATCTGCATGCAGAAAACATGACTGTGTAGCCATACCTACAAAAAAACTAAATGGCTGCACACCATTATATATACAAACAATAGAGCTAGGAAATGGGGGTCATTCTAGATAAAAGTGGTACAATACTGACTATAAATGAGTATACATGAATAATGGAAGCTCCTAGCGCACATATGTGTCGGGCCCATCTACCAGGCGTCAAAGTGGCTTCTGCAGATGGGTCCCTATCACTAAATATACTGCCTCACTTTGGACTTACTTAAGCCTAAAATATTCAGGGCAGTGTAGGAACCAGCTACAAACATATTCTGCTCAGAAGTCCCAGGTAGATGGGTGTGTCCAGTCTAAAAGGTGTGCCACCCCCAACATATTGCAATAAATTTTTGACTAAAACCTTCAGGATCACAGGTGCATATCCATGAGGCAAACATAATTACAAAAAACAAAATGGCTGCACACCATTATATATACAAACAATAGAGCTAGCAAATGGGGGTCATTCTAGATAAAAGTGGTACAATACCGACTATAAATGAATAATGTAAGCTCTTAGCGCACATACGTGTCGGGCCCATCTACCAGGCATCAAGGTGGCTTCCGCAGATGGGTCCCTATCACTAAATATACTGCCTCACTTTGGACTTACTTAAGCCTACAATATTCAGGGCAGTGTAGGAACCAGCTGCAAACATATTCTGCTCAGAAGTCCCAGGTAGATGGGCGTGTTCAGTCTAAAAGGGGTGCCACCCCCAACATGTGTAGCCATACCGGTAGATCTGTGTTTTAAGGCTTTGTAATATACTGTATTGTTATTAGTCTGTTCTGTGGCCATATTGCACCTCTCTTTGTCTCTGAATTTATGGTGAGAACATTATGGCAAGTGGTATTGCATGCCTTAGTAACGTACATCCCCGGTGCTTCTAGGGAACAATAAGGTGCCTTATGCTTGTACCATGTGTAGGAAGGTGCAAGGGTCCGTCATTTGACGGAAGGTACGTGTCACCGAGGTTCCTGGCCTTAGTGAGATAGGAACCAGTAATTTTGTGTGTCAGTGGCAGCTAGTGCTCTCTGACACTGTTTTACTTAGTGTGGCTGTAAATCCAATCCAGGCCGGTTGTTATTAGGAGCAGCCAAAGAGCAGGGTGTGCGGCTGTTCCCCACATCCAGGCCACAGCTCAGCCGGGTGTGGAATGATCCTCCAAGTGATAGTGGAGCTGTGGAAGCTCTGTGTTTCTGGGAGCTGAGGAGTTCTGCCATGCTGCAAGGCTGAGAGCCGCATGAGAGCCGCCTGCTGGGAGTCAGGCGCCCTAAAGCCCGCTGTGGTCTGCCAGGTGATTTATGTTGTTCTGGGGACTTGCTGTGTGAATTAACACCAGGACCCTGTAAAGCATTGTTTTTTTTCTTTTATGCCTTTTCTGTGTGAATAAACACTGGACTTTTGTTTTTTAACCATGGTTTTGCCTATGTAATGCATGGAAGAGTGACAATGTCTGCTAGCTTTGGCCCTTACACTAGAGGATTTTTTATGGGACTGAGGCGGTTTCTGATTGAGATTACATACAGCCTATACCACATATAAAAACAGACTAGGGGCTAAAGGCCATTTTCTTGTAAGTGTATTTTCCATCCATGTCTATTTATACTGTACGTATTATGGAACCAATTTTTATATATAGGGCTTTTCACATGGTTATATATAGGTATGCATAATACGATATACAGTATATGTCATCTCTATTATGCAGGGTCAGACTGAGGTTCTTTTGGTCCACCAGAGAAAATAATTCTTGGGGCCAAGCTTTGATATCATCAAAAAAGTCTAATAGGTTTTGATCCAAAGAAATAGACCCCAAAGGCAAGTTAATGGCTCCAAAGGAAGCTCTAAATGATTTTTTCTCTCCTGACCAATTAGGGCCCACTATGCTATAAGAGCCTAGGCCCACGAGAGGTGCTCTGGTGGGTCAGTCAAATGCTACTATTATGGATCCAGAGATGGTGAATATAATTAGAAAGCTGCCTTTTTAAAAGTCACAAATGCCTCATTAATAGGAATCTGTACTTAACATTATTGAATACTAAACATAAATGAAAATACGAATGCTATATGATCCATGGAAACAGAATGCATTGCAAAATCTGTATTCTGTAGGTGAAGTCCTGACATTGAAGATTTTCTTTTTTTTTTTTTTACTGTTCTTTCCTTCAGGATCCACTCTTTTCTGTAGCTTAAAAAATGCATCAAAAACTGCATCCAACGGCTCAGTTTCAATCCAGCCGAGTAAATTCAAGTTAAATCACCTCAGTGCCAAAAAGAAAGTTCTTCTTCATCTACAAATCTGAACTGATTAATTATATGGTGCCAGCTTTGTAGGTTAATAGACTAAATGCCTTGCAGACTTTAAGAGTACAGATGTCCCCTTGAGAAATTAGTAAAGGGGTTTTCTAGTTAGAAAAAAGAATTTTGCAAATGGCAGCTATTATCAATATACAGTATACAGTTCACTAATGTACCTGCATCAAAAGTTTCCATGAATTCCATAACTTCTTGCCCCTTCTTTCATGAATGGCTGTAACCTAGTTGGTCTCAGCACAAGAGAAAGTGGCTCCACCATATTTCTGTTTCGAGGTGTCTTCAAAACAGTTGGTCCTGCTACTTCTTTTCATTGAGCTCAATCTTTTGCACATATGCTCTTCAGTGTCCCCCTATGAGCTCAGTTAATTGGTGCCACATAGCTTCAGCCACATAACGCAGCTAAGTGGAGGTCCCTCTATAGTGTATGAGATTGTGCATTAGTTTACAATGACCTACTGTCATATGAAAAAGCGAAACTCCTTCAGGCATTTATCAAAACTGGTGCTAAGGAAAACTGGCTAAGTTGTGCACAGCAACCAATCAGATTGCACCGTTCATTTTTCAGAGCTCAATCTGATTGGTCGCTAGGGGCAAATAAGCCAGTTTTGATAAAAGTTCCCCCTTTTTTGTGTCCAGAGGTCTAGGGTGGGGGCACAGTTTGTCCAATGTTGAGAACAACGAATACTATAGTACTTCTGGTAAAAAAAAAAAAAAAAAGGTCAAGAGGTCATGGAATTCATGGTAAATTTAAATATAAGTACATTAGTAAAATCTATATATTGATAATAGCTGTCATTGGCTAGCTAGCTAATTTTTTCTTGCCAGAAACCCCTTTAGAGAGATTTGGATACAGTACTTATACTAATATCATGCCCATTATCAGCATGTGCCTATCATCATGATATTATTTACCGAATCACTACCCATCATCAGACTACAGACATTGTTACTCAGTGGCCTGTACTCTGCTTCTGAATCCCTCTAATACTGGATGAACTTCCCGAAATGTGCTAATATTTTATTGAAAATATCTCTGATCCCATATATTCTCTATGTCAATAACAACTAGCTTTTGTTAATGACATCATATTGGTGGCTTCTGTACCTGGTACCTGGAGTCCCGGCCTAGCTGAGTGCTGCAATTAGTTCTTATATTCATCCCAGCCGCTGTTCTCTTTTACACTATAATGAAGAAGGCAGATTCATCATCCCACAATCACTACAGATCTCACAAGACGACAGTGGTGATTACCAAAGCTAGCGATGTCTGGAATAAAAATGATGCAGCATAGGAAATTACTGTATTTCTTATCAGTGCCTACTAGAGAAATTTTGGAAAGACTAAGTTCATAGTCTTCCCTAAAATGATGTATGAAACAAATGCAACAATCATGATTGGAATATTGCTATAGTTTTCACATCTATACATCGGTGTACTGTCTCGAGTAAATGTACCATACAGGAAGACCATGCAGCAGCTATGGAGTGAAAGAGAAACTGGTGGACTATCTGCTAACAGAGAAGCCTTATTCGGCCAACAGCTATTTCTCCCAATTCCCCCATACACATGTACAGTTGAGTCAGCTATATTACACTTACAATCTATTAAAAATGTCAGACCCTTTCACATTTTTTTTTATTTTGTTATGTTGCGGCCTTGTACTAACACACAAAAAAAATATGTTTTTTTTTCCATCAATCTGCACTCAGTACCCCATAATGACAATGTGAAAACAGAATGTTTTAAATCTTTGTTAATTTATTAAAAAGGTAAAAATATTTTATTGACATGTTCCGACCCTTTGCTCAGTACTTAGTTGAAGCAACTTTGGCAGCGATTACAGTCTCCAGTCTTCTTGGGTATGATTGCACACCTGGACTTGGGGACTTTTTGACATTCTTCTCTTTAGATCCTCTCAAGCGCTGTTAGGTTGGATTGGAACCATCGGTGGACAGCCTTTTATAGGTCTCTCCAGAGATGTTCAATTGGGTTCAAGTCAGGGCTCTTGCTGGGCCACTCAAGGACATTCACAATTATCCCTCCTGTCTTGTCTTGCATGTGTGTTGAGGGTTATTGTCTTGTTAGAAGGTGATCCGGATCGGGCTTTCATTATGAATATCTCTGTACTTTGCTCCATTTAGCTTTTCCTCCACTTTGGACAATTGTCCTGTTTCAGCCAATCAAAAACACTCCAATAGCATGATTCTGCCACCACCCAAGTTCAATATTTAGCAAATTCCAGGTGGGCTTTCATGTGTCTTTTACTGAGAGTAGGCTTCTTTCTGGCACCTATGCCGTAAAGCCCAGATTTGTGGAATGCCACAGTGATGATTTGAATAGCGAATTTTAATCATGAATATCTACACGTGGAGAATTTGCGAATATTTAGAATATAGCGCCATATATTCGTAAAATCGAATATTCCGTTTTTTTGTTTTTGTTTTTTAAACACTAAACATCAGGTGATCATCCCTTCCTTCTTCTAGCTTGTGGGCCAATGAGAAGGCTTTGTCACAGCTTAGCAACATCCCTACCAACCAATAGAAAAGTTGCCTACCCCTTACTATTGCCGAACATTCACAAACGCAAATACGGTATATTTGAGCACTCTATCTGCATATAAACAGTGATGGCCAGTTCGCAGTGTTCACCAACGAACACATGTGGGCCGCCATCTTTAGTAAGGTTAGACTCACCCGTCCGGTGATGCACAGGTAAGCCCTTACCTGTGCCTGTGCTGCGAGCCGGTCTTAAAACAAATGAGGTCACCGGGAGCAGGCAGTTCTGAGAAAAGCCTGATGAAGGCCACTGGCGGCTGTTCTCGGAACTGCCTGCTCCCGGAAACCGCATTTGATTTCAGACCGGCTCGCGGCACAGGTAAGGGCTTAGTGAGTCTAACCTTACTAAAGATAGCAGCCCTCATGTGTTCGTTGGCAAACACTGCGAACTGGCCATCGCTGCATATAAAGCTATTCTAATATTCTGCCGTGCCAACCATTTTCTCCAGTCTCAGGAAACTTATGCCAGCTCAAAAAATGTAGCATAAGTGACCCACGCCTGTATTTAACACGTATTACGTGAACATTACATTGCCGATTTTTGCAATCAAGAATATAATCTCAAATTCGCGAATATATGATGAATATTCTACAAAATGTTTGCGAAATATCGCGAATTCGAATATTGCCCCTGCCGCTCATGATGATTGCCCTTTTGGATGTTTCTTCTATCTGCCTAAAGAATCTTTGGACCTCAGCCAGAGTGACCATTGGGTTAATGGTCTCATCGCTTACTAAGGCCCTTCTCCATTTATCACTTAGTAAGATGGGGTGGCCAGCTCTAGGAAAATTCCTATTCTCTATCACAACCTGCAAAAGTGAGAGCATTACTTACCAGCCACAATATTGTCACCTGGCTCTACTGTACTACCCTATGTGGTGCTTTGCGCTGTATCTTTGTTTTTACTTTTAGCACTTCAACCTCTAGGAAGAGTCCTGGTTGTTACAAACTTCTTCTATTTGAGATTTATCAAGACCAATGTGCTCTTGGGAACTTTCAGTGAAGCAGAAATGTTTTGTACCCTTCTCCAGATCTGTACCTCTACACAATTCTTTCTCTGAGCACCACGGTCAGTTCTTTCCTCATCATGGCTTGGTTTGTGCTCTGATATGCATTGTCTGCTGTGAGACCTTATATAGACAGGGGTGTATCTTTCCAAATCATGTCCAATCAACTGAATTTACCACAAGTGGACTCCAATCAAGGTGTAGAAACATCCCAAAGAAGATCAAGAGAAATGGGAGGCCCCAGACCTAAATTTTAAGTGCTATGTCAAAGGGTCTGAACACTTATGTCCATACAAAATTAGAATTTTTCCTTTTTAATTAATAAGCAAAAATGTCTAAAAATCAGTTTTCACTTTCTCTGTAAGGGGTATTGAGTGCAGATTAAAGGGGAAAACGTTTTTATTTTTTTATTTTAGTAATTGACTGTGGCATCTAAGGGGTTAAATGTCTTGGATCAGTGCTTCTGCTGATCCAAGCCATTAGAACAGGAGACCGATTCTCATGTGATAGCTGAGCCCCCATTCTCCACTGCACTGGAGACCCATGCAGTGCTTGGACTATAAAAGTGGTGACCTAGCCTAGTGCACATTAGGCATATTGGTGATCATAGTTTTATATGATTAATTCATGTTTACATGCAGGAGGTCCTAACACCTGCTTGCAGGTGCTGCTCTCCAAAAATGGCCACTGACCGAGGGTTCTGTCAATCCGCGAATTAACGGCCTTCATTCATTTACACTGGAAAAGTAAAGGGAAACTAGCACATGCACAGTCTGTCCCCATGTGATTGACTGGAGTCTGCTGATAGATAGAACCCTCCATCAGTGCCCATTTTCAGAGAGCAGTGTCGGCATCTAGGTGGGCAGACCTGCATGTAAACATGAATTATATATATATTAAATCATTGGACATCAGTGCTGATAGTTTAATAATGCCTATAACTAGCTGTTCCCATCACATTTGCAGCTTGTAATATATAGTGGCCAACCTCTTTGAGAGGGAAAACTCCCTGGATGACAGATTCACTTTAATATGTGACCGGATTGTTCACGGTTTCATCTTTATGTAATGTTTCCACTATATTTATGTAATGCTTTTACTGTATTTGTGTAATATTTCCACTCTTTTTATATTGGGCAATTTTGTGCTATAAAGTCACATAAGTAAGCATTTAAAAGTATTCTAAATGTTCTACCGTTTTACTAAGCATTATGGAATATGGAGGAGGTAAAACTGCATATAAATTATAGAATCCACATTGTTCATATGCCAGAGTTCCCACACAGTAACGTATATTGTTGCCTGCTCACATTAACAACACGCTGTTCTTCCTCTTTTGTGAGGAGAATCCAAAACGAGTTTTGACAGCTAAAATCATAACCTAACACATAAAAATGATGTTTTCTGGTGGATTTATTCCTTCCATCACATTGCACAGTACCATCTGTACTAATTACCCCATGGCATCTTGAGATACACAGAGCAGCACAATTTTTCTCAAAGGAATACTCAACAGTATATTAACCGTGACAGACTGTTGCCTGTCTGCCCTCCAACAGTTTCTGGGTTGAAAATGTAATTACATAAGTCTTACACTATAGTACATGGTCAAAATAATTATAACGATCCATAATTAATAATTGTCATCTTCTGATGGCACTATGCCCTGGATGTCTACAGTTCACCCATGCTTATGTTCACAATGACTAAGGAAAGGTTTGATTACAGGAATTTACCAGTTAGCTGATTTGTTGGTTGGGATTATCAGTAGGTACAAATCACTTTTGTGTCTTTGATGGTACACATTTACACATGTGGTAGAGTGATTCTGCATGGCGGTTATTTTTATGAACATGTCTTCTTTCAGGGTTCAATATATTTCAGTGTTTGATATTGGTTTATACTAGACAATTTTACCTCTGTTAATTTTATTTTAACATAACTAAGCCAAACAAAACTATGTTCTTCAACTCATGTCTTTGAGAATTTCTTGGAACATAGTGATTTTAGGAGGAGGTAAGCCGGGCAATAGGCTCTCCCAAAGACAGGAACCTGTGTTTTGCATCCATGTCACATCTGTATATACAGTATATGCACTATGTATTGCTATTATGAGCAATGAGTGTTGACTCACTCGTTCAACCAACCAGTTTGACTTTGGACTAGTCCTGAAAGTGTTATCCTAGAAGTCCCCTGGTTTTTACTCTTTACACATCCCCAATACAGGGATCTGGCCTTTGCTTCAGGGGAGCCACCAGGCTTCTATCTCTTGGAATAGCCCTGATGTGGTTGGCTATTGACCGACAAGGATCAGAGAGACTGGTGCGTAACACGGAGGGAACAGGCAAACTCATCAATGAAAATCTGTAAAACAAACCAAAGGTCAGGGCAGGAGGCACAGGATCAGTATCCACGAATCAGGCAGAGCTCTAATTCGTACAATAGCTCTTTAACAGTGATGATGAACAAAAAGAAAAATGTCCTGCTTTTTCAAATAAGATGGGGTAACAACTCACAGGGCTCACTGGCATGGGTTCATGAACTGTTTACAGAGGAGCAAACAATGAGCGAGCGGTTATGGCCACCATGTTCCTCGGACATGTCCACTAAAAAGTCTTGCCATCCTTTGCAAACATGCCATCTCTAGCACACGTGCAGCAGGTTGCCGATCCCTGTGAATGGTCAGATTTACCAATATAACTGAAGACTTCAAAAAGTCCTCTATGTAAAATCATCTGTGGTTTAAAACTGACATAGTAACATATACAGTAAGTCTGCAAAAAGATATGGGTCAATCAGGGTTAACTTATAGTTCAACAGTATTGATCCAGAAAAGCTTTACAATTTCATTGAAATGCTGTTTTCCTACAGTGTATTAGGGTAAAACTTTTCCACATTACTTGGACAGGTAAAAATACTTTGTGGATCAATCTCCGCAATCTACTACTAAAAACCTGTTAAGTTACAAAAAGATACTCAAATTTCATTTCATTTAAAGGGAACCCGACCTCGGCTGCGGATCCACAAAACACAGATACCGGCTGTGTTCATGCCGCCATTTTCTTTTTCCCCATTAAATAGATGTGCCCTATCCTTGTCTGCAAAATGGACAAGAATAGGACATGTTCTATCTTTTTTGTGGGACAACGGCACGGACATACAGATGCAGACAGCGCAGTGCGGATCAGATGCGAACCGCAAAATATGATCATGTGCATGTGGCCTTATGCTGCACTGAAGGCATGATTAGGTAATGACAGACTCACTGATTTCTCTGGGATGGGAACTCATGAATTAGCCAAACTATTCTCCGGCAGCTTCTGACGCATGACTTTGCATTATACAGTGATCCCTCAGAATCCACTTTACAATAGCAGATAAGAGACAGACTGCCTGAAATCAGCATTTCGGTCACTATTTTATGCTGCATAAGTGCAGCATAAAGTTGATGACGGGTTCCCTTTAAATAATTGACCACCAGCGTTCCATAGTATCACTGCTCCCACAGTAAAGACAGTCCATCTTTACATAGTCAATACCTCTATATTCATAAGTAAGAGAGATCCTTCAGTCTGCTGTGTACATGAAGCGGTATTATGCACACATGGTCACTGCGTCATTCACTTCTCTGGCACTATTGGAGATAGAGCTGAACCTCTCCATCGGTCCCATAGAATTGAATATTCCTGCATTCCCGTGATTGGTGGGGGGTCTCAGTAGTTGGAACCCAGTGATCAGACACTTCCCCTGTGGGGAACCCCCTTTATTATTACTACTACTATATTTGTGTACATAGGGGGTCATTTATTATACTCAAATACAAAGTGTTGCAAAGGGGGTGCAATGGTTAGAAGTGCCACCATCTGTGACCATCTGTGACTTTTCTAAAATTCTAAAAGGTCTAAAATTGTGGGTGTTGTGTGGGCATGTAGAAAAATTATCTAAATATAAGATAGCTTGGAAGCTGTCTTACATTTAGAACAGGCGCTGGATGCGCCGAAGTTATGGAGAAGCCAGCACCTTTCCATAACTTCAGTGGATCCACCACCAGCTAAGGGCTTTATTGAGACTGGCGTCTAAAATGCTGGTCTTCACAAATGTGCCTTATAGTTTTTAGATTTGCCCTAAGCTTTATTACCTACAAAGTAGATAAAATAATACCTAGGTTCAAGTACCCCAGGGGGTACATGCCATGTTTATAAAGGGTACTTGCACTGTCCTAATACTGAACTTTTGATAGCTTTAATACAATACATTGCATGCTCGGAGCTTCAGGATACTTTGATGCCATTTATTTGCGTAGGGGGTACTTGTGTAATTTATCCATTCTAGTCATTAGTTTTGTTAACCACCTATGGCCCTGCTCCAGATCAATTATATCTTTTTATACACAGGCATCAATACCTGCATAGCACTCCATTCACACATTTTATCCATAAGCAAATAGCTGTGCTATTACTGTGAGCTTCTTAGCCTTCAAAAGAAGTTCCACTTCGAAATCATCGCTGATGTGACTAGAATGTCAAGATATCTTGCAATGATTTTAGAGAATGATTCATGAATTTATGCCATAGCACTGAAAGTATGGACAATAGGAACTTCTGTATCTCATGGAAGACTGCACAAGTGCATAAAACGCAGTCGGAAAACTTTTAAAAGTAGCAATGTATACTATATTTCCTAATATGGCCCAGTGGTCCCTATGGTAATTATCAAAGATGACCACAACATCCGAAGTCGATTTTCTCATCCCTAGTAGAGATCCATAAACAGCATTCATAAATCAGCCCATGACGTTCTAAATGTCTGCACGCCTCCGTGTGAACATGGCACATGTATGGTTTCATATGAAATCCACTAGAAAAAATTATTGAGAGGAGTTTATGAAAGGCCTCATGGCAGTTTTCTAGTCTACAAAAGTTAGAAATTTTTTGTAAGATCAAAAATTCTGTGACTTGCCACTCTTACCGCCCAACATATTTACTATAATTCATGTCAAAAACTGGTATAAATTATAGCCCAAATCTACATCAGCTCATAGCTTGCATAGATTTGATTTTATATAGCAAAATCTGCCAGAACAAATGCCAAATTTATGGTATGTGTCTCTTTATATATTCAGCGCATCTTACTCCAGCTTATGAAACACAAGTCTTGAGAAACTCTCCCTAGTGTTCCATCACATGCAAAATTTTGAGGTATTCCCTAGCATTGTTACAGTATAGCAATTGCACGTGGATCTACATGCACAAACCCATTTTAGGCCTCATTTATATAACTGCATGTGTTTTGCCAAACCACGGACCTGCAAAACACGGATACCGGCTGTGTGCATGCCGCCATTTTTTCACTTCCATAAAAATGTTCTATACTTGTCTGAAAAACGGACAAGTATCAGACAATTTCTATCTGTATTCAGGCTAGCAGAACAGAAATACGGATGCGGTGAGCTGTCTGCATTTTTTGCCGTCCCATTGAAATAAATGGGTCCGCATCTGACCACATTTTGAAAAAATATACAGTCGTGTGCATGAAGCCTTACAGTGGTAGATTTTTATTTTTGCTCGAATTAGTTTTCTACCAAAGCTTTACAGGGGTTCTCCTGGATTTAAATATCAATGACCTATTCTCAGGATAGGTCATCAGTAAGAGATCGGTGGAGGTCCGACTCCCAGTACCTCTGCAGATCAGCAGTCTGAGGAGGCCACGGCATTCACGCAAGCGCTTTGGCCTCCTCACAGCTTACAAAGCACAGCAGCACCATACATTGTATAGTGGCTGTGCTTGGTATTGCAGCTCAGCATCTTTCACTTGGATGGGGCTGAGCTGTTAATAGCCCATGTGACTGATGAACATGACATCACATGGCCTAGAAAGATGTCTAAGCGCTCCCTGAGCGCCGCAGCCTCTTGATACAGTTGATACACCTGAGGATAGGTCATCAATATGTAACACATGTAGAACCTTTATGTTATTTATTTAGTACATGCTTACAGTTCATTGAAACTTTTTTTAAATGTTTTTCTCTGTTTAATATCCTTTAAACTCCTTTTAGATAGAAAAGGCATGGCAAAAATAATGAAATGAGCTCATAATTTCAGCCTAAATCTATTCTAAAATTATATTTCGTTCACAGATAATTTAGGGCATGACTTCAAGTTTGAACTGACTTTTGTCAAATAATTTAAGTGGAACTAACCAAAGCAGCAAATAATGTAAAATGATGGGATTCAATGGATTGTTAATGTCATGCTCCTTGGTTTTTTAAATTAAATTTGAAAAGCCATCAAGCACAGCATTAACCTATGATAAAACAAAAAGCAATGCATGTTAGAGAAAATGTTTCAGATTTACTATATCACTTGCTATGCTGGCAAGTTTGTAGGCAAGGAATGCATTATTTCGTTAACTTTATCTACATAATTGGGTCTGTTTATGTAAGTGTGTGTGCAATAAATACACTACCGGTAGTTATAAGTTGTATTAAAGAAGCACTCCAGCAAAAATACCTTTATAGTGCATCCTAGGCTATTAGTAAAGACTAATGCAGAGGCACTTGTGTATACTTGTTTCAGTTTATGTGCCATTTGTGGTTTGTCTATCATCTTGGTTCTTTTTTCTTTTTAGATTTGGTTCCTATGATGCAGCCTACATTTGCTAAGATGTCTCTGGTTTTGCTAAGAGCAGCGGGTGATAGATGAGTGATATACTGTAGAACGTCTATCTGCTAATTCACACTGCAGAAATTCAGTGTATTCCTGAGACTCCTACTTGTAATAGAGTTCTCATTTCAAGGAAGAGTCAGGGGAGAGCAGTGTAAAGCTGCATCTCATAGAAATACACTGGAGATTCTGCATACAGCACTCACAGACTGTACAGTTAGAAAGAATGAGTTCTTATAACTCTGCAGCTAATTATTGTAGGGGCTCCCCACTTTACCACTGCACTGCTGCTCTCTTAGGGCACAATGATATGTTTAACAGTATTCTATACATGGGGAACATACAGAGAAACAAGGAGGAAGGAGCTTGGTGGGGTGGAAGATGCCTGAAAACCATCACAAGGTATTTGATAGAAGATGGTGCAATCCTCTAGTTTACAGAAAGTTCACCACACAGGAAAAACTGATCTCCTGTCTACAGACAAGAGCAAAAACTTAACTAGTAGTAAATTGGGTCACATGGCATTCTTGCATGCACTGGGTACACTAGATGGAGAGCTTACATCAATTGCATCACTTGTACTAAAGAGGACCACCACTACCCCTGATGACCTGCGTATTTAGAGCCACAATTGGTGCCGGAACCTATTAAAAGGCAACTGCACAAGATGTTTCCTCATTGTTGCTTTATAAATTCAACAGTGCTACTTGTTTGATACAACCATTCAGGCACTGTTGTATTAGTTATTCATCGTATTGTACAACTTAAGTAGTGGCTTAACTATGAGATGCTGCACAGGAAATCATGCAACCAAAAGTTGAGCTTGTCTGTGTAGCAACCTGAAGGGGGGGGGGGGGGCCAGGAGGAGGGGGTTCTAGTATTGGACACTCTGGACCCTGGTGTTAGATCGGATGCCCTTTATGTAAAGGTAGATAGGAGCAAGGCAGGAGGTAAGGCAAAAGTAAGGGCCGGAGTATGGATTGTGGACTCTACTGAGTCTTTACTGAATAGATGATGGGAGTAGTAGTAGTAGAGATAGCAGCAGAAGGCACAGTTCTGAAGTATATGAGAGTAGCCTTTTTTTCAATAGCTGCGTATAGGCAGCAGCAATGATGGTAGTAATCCACCCTGAGTCTCACGTTATGTACATTTTGCAATCTTCTCAAATAGCTACAGGCATACAATTCTGTTCTCATTAACTCTTTCTGCAATTCCCAAGCTGTGAGGTTCAGATCTGGCTAGTCCATCTCAAAGTGTGGTGGAGGCTGAAGCAGTACACCCTTTCAGCAAGCAGTGAAGTCTTATTGCCATAAATCTTTAGTAACATACTTTCCAGGCACATCCTTTGAAATTATTCTCAACCATCAGAAACATGTTTGTTCTCTTTCCCTCAGGGGTAGTCTTTCAGTTGAATTGATCTCTGGCAGCTTTCAGTCTCAGGGATGAAGATTCTCTGGACCAGGCTTCTCAACATTTTACAGCAATATTATAATTTTTTTATATATTTGTGATTTTCTACTAATAAAGTTATGTTTTTTTGTTTTTTTTTGCTCGCTCTTTTCTTTTTCTTTCTTTTTTATTGTGGTTCAGGCTTCTCTCCAGGCCTATTTCTCAGGAGCTCACACATGCTCATGTTGCCTCATGCTCTACCTGCTAGGAACACTCTCTCTCTAGCTAAGCTGGTAGGTCCAGCCTGTCTCCTACTAACCAAACTAGAACTGCCAGAATTAACTATTTGTGGCCCATAGATAAACATTAGAGATACATATTGCATAAGAGAATAAGTGCTTTAACAATAAATCACACCATTTAACTCATTAGCATTTAATTAACTCCTGGGTCAGTGCATCTGTAATACCTTTATATTCCATAGTAAGATAGAGGATTTCCCTTTAACTTCCATATGTAAAATAAACAAAAGAAATGTAAAGTGAAAATACTCATTCGGTCTGTATGTATTTTAATTACAGATATAAATTACTGATCATTTGCTTTTCAAGTGTAGGATTACAGTCAAGAGACCAACATGTTTTTTTTTACTGTTTTGTAGCCTTCATATACAGCCAGAGTTAAATTGTTCCATACAAAACAGTAATTCATTTTGAGGATTTATTGATTGGCAGAAAGGGGTTTAGTAATTTATCTCCCCTGTTACAACTTTGAATCAGTGAGGAGTTGGGAGAACATTTTAAAAGCAGACAATATGCATACTTAAGGAAGCTTTATTAGGCAGCAATGAAATGAAATTGAGTGACTCCCTGAAGATTTATAAAGAATAAGTTATTCATTTCAATCTTGGCTCATCTGTAAAAGAACCCTGCTTTGCTGTAACGAAATGATATTTACAAAAATATGTTGCATTTCTAGACTGAGGTTTTTGGGTCCAACCAAAGTAAATGACTCTTAGGTCCTACCCACCATCTTTACAGAACAAGTGCTTGTGCACATTTAAACGGGTTATCCGGGAAATGATAATGATTAGCTATCCTCAAAATAGATCATCATTATCACATTGGAAGGGTCATCCTGCCGATGAGCTGTTTCAGGGAGCCATGATGCTCACTGAAGTGAGCGTCACAGCCTTCCGGCAGCTTACTAAGCACAGCGCTGTACATTGTGTAGAGGCTGTTCTTGGTATTGCAGCTCAAACCCATTGACATGAATAGGGCTAGGCCACATGACTGATGACGTTACTTGCCTAGGAAGAGGTCCCCTTGGTGTTCTAGACCGACCTTGTTCATAGGTACGGAAGAGTCAAGATTTTGCTAAAGTGTATCATTTCTTCTTGCAGTACATCACTCACCATATCATCATAATAAGTCAAATTTGTATATAATTTGTTGGTTTTCAGTTAAAGGGGTTAGACACTTTCTGGCTACTCTTACTGTGACCAATATGCATGTAAGATGGCCATATGACACTTACTTATATAGCCTGTTGATATTCTGTGCCATTTGCTATATTTCATATGTTCCCTTGTTGGGCAAATCTTCTGTGCTGTCCACACAGAATACCTGTCCATAAGATGGCCGCTGATGGAGGGTCATGTGACCAGACACATCACTCAGCTTTCTCCATACAAACTTCCTACAATGAAGTTGGAAGGTTTCAAAGGAGAAGACATCACATGGGGTGATTTGCCTGATCACATGACCATCCATCAGTGAGGACAGCACAAAACACTTAGCAAAGAAGGGGGTTATGAAATATATAAAATGACACAGAATTCAACAAAGGCTATATTAGTAAGTGCCATATGGTAAACAAACACACTGGTCAACAGTAACTAGAAAGTAGCTAATCCTTTTAAAAACACTGTATTATTTTCTTCTCTACTTATTATTCTCTACTCTATAGTTGCTCCTTTTTATTTAATTAATATTGACTGTTTTTTTTTTATTACCAGATGGAAATCCATACTCATGGTGGGTTGGGAAAGGAAATGAGAAACATTATTATTGGGGCAATTCTGGACCTGGCATTCAGAAATGTTCATGTGGAATTGATAGGAACTGCAGCGACAGCAGATTCTACTGTAACTGTGATGCTGACCAAAGGCAATGGTGAGTATCTTACAGACTATCCTAACTATAAATAGCAATCATTGATCAAACTTGTTGATGGATTGTTAAATGGTCTGTAACCTTTTAACAAACTTTGCATAAATCTATAATACAGGTGAATATACAGTAAGAAATGTAATATATTTTTCTACCCCTCTACAAAATCTGACTTGAGAGACGATATGGACAGCCAGCTCACTGTAGGATCAGATTATGTGCTGCTACTCTTGATCACGAATATTCGAATTGAAATTTTTTATCGCGAATATCGGCACTTCGATAATTCGCGAATATTTAGAATATAGTGATATATGTTCGTAATTTCGAATATTCAAGATTTTTTTTTTTAATCAGTACACAGGATCCCTCACTGCTTCTAGCTTGTGGGCCAATGAGAAGGCTGCAATATTTTTGACTTTAGGAGTAGTGTTGATTGCAAATTTTCGTAATGCAAATTTTTATCGCAAATTTTTCGATTGCCGATTTCCACAATCGAGAAAATAATGACTGGAGATAACAAATTCGCAAAAATATGGAGAATATTCGTCTTAATATTTGTGAAATATCACGAATTCTAATATCTCCCCTGCCGCTCATCACTACATGCTGCATAGAAGTCTATGGAGAGGACAGGGGGAGAGTGAGTGGTAGAGGCAGAAAGAAGCATTTTTTCTAAGGTATATTACAAAGTGTCTAATATTCACCTGTACTATTCATTTATGCAAAGCTTGTTGAAATGTTAGTGACCATTTATGTATCAGTGTAAAATCTTTTAAAACTTAAAGGGAATCTGTATCGCTGACTGCCTGCGTCTGTACGATACTACGGCTCCTGAGGCAACAGCGCTCTGATTACATCACTGGGCTCGGCGCATGCCCAGTGACACTATTGAGGCTGTTGCCACACCCATTGCGTACCAGTTATTTTCAGCAGACCCAAAGCTAGTTTTGTTCATAAACAGTGAACTGTGGCAATACATATATACTGACAACAACTTTAGTGAAAAAAACATGTATGCCTGGATTTATTCTGTCAACCTAACTGACTTCTCCTTACATTCAGTTACTATATGATGGTTTCCAGCAAAACCGTTTATTCAAAGCTACATTTTGGTGATAAACATCAAAACTGTGGAAATTTTTATATCCTGGAATTACCCTTACTGTAGAAATAATGAACTTCTGGATTAGGTGCAGTCACTGTACTCTTACACCGGGCCCCGCACACACAAGTATTCAGATCTAAACTGTAGGCAATTGATATGTTAACTGTAGACAATCCATATTCAAACAACAAGGTAGCGCAATTCACGTACCTTAGTACTCACTATTGAACGCCCGTACTTGCAGGCAGGCTGGCCAGTCACTCACTTCCTCACGGCGCATGCTCTGCCCACTATACTACTGAAGCTGGCGGAGCATGCGCCATGAGGAAGTGTGTGACCGACCAGCCTGCCAGCAAGTACGGGCGTTCAATAGTGAGTACGTGGATTGCGCTACCTTGTAGTTTAAATATGGATTGCCTACAGTTAACATACAGTTGCAAGAAAAAGTATGTGAACCCTTTGGAATGGTATGGATTTCTGCACAAATTGGTCATAAAATGTAATTTGATCTTCATCTAAGTCACAACAATAGACAATCACAGTCTGCTTAACCTAATAACACACAAAGAATTAAATGTTACCATGTTTTTATTGAACACACCATGTAAACATTCACAGTGCAGGTGGAAAAAGTATGTGAACCCCTAGACTAATGACATCTCCAAGAGCTAATTGGAGTGAGGTGTCAGCCAACTGGAGTCCAATCAATGAGAGGAGATTGGAGGTGTTGGTTACAGCCCCCCTGCCCTATAAAAAACACACACCAGTTCTGGGTTTGCTTTTCACAAGAAGCATTGCCTGATGTGAATGATGCCACTCACAAAAGAGCTCTCAGAAGACCTATGATTAAGAATTGTTGACTTGCATAAAGCTGGAAAGGGTTATAAAAGTATCTCCAAAAGCCTTGCTGTTCATCAGTCCACGGTAAAACAAATTGTCTATAAATGGAGAAAGTTCAGCACTGCTGCTACTCTCCCTAGGAGTGGCCGTCCTGTAAAGATGACTGCAAGAGCACAGTGCAGACTGCTCAATGAGGTGAAGAAGAATCCTAGAGTGTCAGCTAAAGACTTACAAAAGTCTCTGGCATATGCTAACATCCCTGTTAGCGAATCTATGATACGTAAAACACTAAACAAGAATGGATTTCATGGGAGGATACCACAGAGGAAGCCACTGCTGTCCAAATAAAACATTGCTGCATGTTTACAGTTTGCACAAGAGCACCTGGATGTTCCACAGCAGTACTAGCAAAATATTCTGTGGACAGATGAAACCAAAGTTGAGTTGTTTGGAAGAAACGCACAACACTGTGTGGAGAAAAAGAGGCACGGCACACCAACATCAAAACCTCATCCAAACTGTAAAGTATGGTGGTGGGGGCATCGTGGTTTGGGGCTGCTTTGCTGCGTCAGGGTCTGCACAGATTTCTATCATTGAAGGAAAAATGAATTTACAAGTTTATGAAGACATTTTGCAGGAGAACTTAAGGCCATCTGTTCACCAGCTGAAGCTCAACAGAAGATGGGTGTTGCAACAGGACAACGACCCAAAGCATAGAAGTAAATCAACAACAGAATGGCTTAAACAGAAAAAAATACGCCTTCTGGAATGGCCCAGTCAGAGTCCTGACCTCAACCCGATTGAGATGCTGTGGCATGACCTCAAGAAAGCGATTCACACCAGACACCCCAAGAATATTGCTGAACTGAAACAGTTCTGTGAAGAGGAATGGTCAAGAACTACTCCTGACCGTTGTGCACGTCTGATCTGCAACTACAGGAAATGTTTGGTTGAAGTTATTGCTGCCAAAGGAGGTTCAACCAGTTATTAAATTACAAGGGTTCACATACTTTTTCCACCTGCACTGTGAATGTTTACATGGTGTGTTCAATAAAAACATGGTAACATTTAATTATTTGTGTGTTATTAGTTTAAGCAGACTGTGATTGTCCATTGTTGTGACTTGAAGATCAGATGACATTTTATGACCAATTTGTGCAGAAATCCAAATCATTTCAAAGGGGGTCACATACTTTTTCTTGCAACCGTATCAATTGCCTACAGTTAACATCTGATTACTGGTGTGTGCAGGGCCCAGTGTAAGAGTACAGTGACTGTGCTGGGCCCCGCAGCGATCTTAACTCCAGTTGCTGGCCCCCACTTGTATTAGGGTCACTATTTACTGTACACAGGGACACTGTTATGGGGGATATCTGTGGATGACACATATATAGTATAAGATGCTATATATGTGTCATCCACAGATGCCCCCATAATAGTGTCATCCACAGATGCCCCCATAATAGTGTCATCCACAGATGCCCCCATAACAGTGCCATCCACAGATGCCCCCATAACAGTGCCATCCACAGATCACCCTCATAACAATGCCATCCAAAGATCCCCCCATAGCAGTGCCATCCACAAATCCCCACCATAACAGTGCCATCCATAGATCCCTCCTAACAGTGTGTCCTCCGCAGATCCATAACTGTGTGTCATACATAGATTCCCTATAATAGTGTCATCCACAGACCACCATTAGTTCAAAACCCACCAAAAGCACACCTTTTGGTTAAAAATATTTATTTTCTTATTTTCCTCCTCAAAAACCTAGGTGCGTCTTATGGGCCAGTGCGTCTTATAGTTTTTTTGTTTTTTTTTGGCTATTGGCATATTCTTACTGAAGCAATGAAAAATGTAGGTGTCTTTAACATGTTGGCAAAATTGCGCAAGCCCACAGAATATAGTTATTATGTCAGATATACCACATAGCAAACACCATAAAAGAACCCAAAACACAATGGTTGAAATTCCATGTTTTTGATGATGTCACCCAAAAATAGTTGTATTGTAAAAGGTATAAAATACAGGGGATATTGCCCAAAATGATGTGATTTCTTTTTTAAAAATCATTTAGCAAAAAACAAGCCCCCATATGGCCATGTAGATGGTAAAACAAAAAATTATGGCTTTTGAAATATAGTGTTGAAAAAAAAAAAGAAGAAAATATGCATCTTTAAAGGCGTTCTCTGGGAATTATTTAAAATGGTCACAAGCAACCTGTCCTAGAATGTGAGCAGGACTGGTTACCTCATATACTATGCATTTTTCAGCATTCCTGTCAGGCTGCTCAGCCATGATGGCATATTGTAGGCAGGATCACATTGCTACGTATTGTAGAGCAGAGTAAAATATAGTGAGGCCCTGCACTCTCATCCCCCTAGGCAGCTCTGCAAGTGGTGGCAACCAGTCCTACGCACATTCTTGGACTAGTTGCTTGCAGCCATTTTAAATCGCTGCTGGAGAACCCCTTTTAAGAGCACCTATCACCGTAATCAATCCTATAAAACCAGGCATACTAACAAGTAGGGATTTTTCCTTTAATTTAAATGATACTTGGGTTGTGACATTCCAGAGAAATAAAAAGACATTTTATTCTATATGCACAACCCCTTTAAGTCTGCAGTGGCACACCAAGAAGATTGTACAGTTACAGACAGGTTACTCCACAGATTTTGGCTAATTATGGAGGTGGGTAAGTGTGAGGGGACCTCTCCAGATCAGGCAGTACCAGATGTTACCGGAATACCCACCACCCCAATTGATTATAATAGGGTCCAGTGGAAATCCGGTTGCTACCTGGCAAATATGCCGGGATCGGCTGCACAACAACCGCTGTACGCAACATT
Organism: Bufo gargarizans; assembly: GCF_014858855.1. NCBI lineage: Eukaryota > Metazoa > Chordata > Amphibia > Anura > Bufonidae > Bufo > Bufo gargarizans. The sequence goes on from NC_058084.1 coordinate 185,346,308, forward strand.
TTTTGTCCAACTGATCCCTGGCATTCTGTGCCAGAACAGCCTTTCTGGAGAGCTATTCCAAAAATGTGAAAGTAGCCTTATCGAAAGCAGATAATCACTTTGAAATATAGACAAAACTAGTCAATATGCAGCCACGGGCTATATCACTGCTTTGTTGAAAATTTAAATTGTTACAAGAATATTGCCCTAAAATAACACTGATGTTAGATCATTTTTGCTTCTAATATTTAGAATTTTTTACCAATGTCCCCTGTATATGTACTATAGAGTTAAAAGCCTACAGCGATACCTAATAGAAGAATTTATTAAATTAGCATACTAGCTACTAGCGTACAGTTTTCTTCTAGCTGTATTCCAATAGTCTTAAAAGCTTCGAGACAGAACCTAGCTGTAAACTGATTATAGCACTTTAATCAGAGTCGGGTTTGAACAAACATAATAATAGAACAATAATGAAAATGACAGTAGCAAAGCCATTTACCCATCAACACAAACTGCCATTATACAGCACATACTGGAAAAATGGCCTGTTCTATATGTTATCACAATGATGTCCACACCTCAGTACTGCAGTCAGTCCTGCCATCTACATGATTGAATACTCCTGCAGGGCCTTTATTCGTTAGGCAATACCTCACTGCATTTCCAATTTACATTTATATTACTAAAGTTGATAATGTGTGCCTTTTGTGTGTGTATTTCAATTTTACTGTAAATCAAAGCAGAAAATGGATCACAACATATACTGGGTTTTCTAAACATATATATACACAATGTCTCATTACTATTATTATTATTGTGTGCACCGGGATTTAGAGAATTTTTCCGGTGAGAAAAGAAAATGGCATGATAATGTAAAGAATAAAAAACAAAGCACTACAGGTCTACAAGGATCCAGTGCTGGTCCAACGCTGTTCCGGTCCCCACTGCTTTACACTTATTGTCCCAGCTCGATACTCCAGACATTTCAGGAAAAGCATGCACAATCACTGGCTGAGGTCGATCACTACTAAGACCAGCCATTGGATGAGCAGGCATTTCCTGGCATTTTAGGCCTGTTGAGTCAGAACAAAAAGTGGAGAGCAACAGAGACCCACGCAGCATCAGAATGGCAGTAATAGGGATCTTTAATAAAACAGTTTCTAAAAAAAACTGTATACCATGGCCATAAATACTTCTGTTACCCATGTCTGACAAACTATATAAATTCCCTACTTTTTTCCCCCTATCTTGAAGATTAGCGAGGGGGCTGAATCTCCTTAACGAGATCAGTCCTGCATGGATACTTAGTGGGAATACTCCATGGGAAATGAATATACAAAGAAGTATCTCCCAAAAATACTATTTATGTATGTATATAGTGGGGTTTCACTCTGGTAGACAGGATAAGTGGACGCAGTATAGAGGCAACAACAAGTTCTTTGGATCAAACAGTTCAGTCATAATCAAGCAAAAAATCACCTTGCGGTGTTGGTGGTAATTCACAACATGCAGCAATTCTGCCTCAAAGACTCCTTGCTGATAGCAGCACCAACCTTTTTTCATACCAAACGGGTAGCAAGCCTTCATCAAGACACAAGGCTCCCAGATACTAACACAGAGACCTGACTTCTGAGCCCAGCTGCCTATTTAAGGACAACCAGGTGCTGCCACAACCCAGACCAGCACTTAAAATCCGGTCTAGTATTTGACCTCACCTGGCTGTAAATCAGCCAAGCAGCACATGCTGGGAGGAAAGGGAAGGACCCCACTTCGCACGGGTATATTTCATTAAATTTTTCTGTGTGTTGTTAAAAGATATCAACAGTATCTCCCATGAGAGTGACCGCTACAGTACCCCGCTCCTGCAACAGTGAACTCAATAGCCCCCCACCACTTAACACTGACCCCACCCAAAGTTCCCTGCCTCCTTAAAATTAGACCTCCACAGCAGCCCACCCCCTTAACTTTGACCTTCACAGCAGCCCGCCCCTTTAACAGTGAGTTCAGCAGCACCCCACCCCCTTGACAGTGATCTCCACAGGGGTCTGCCCCTTTAACAGTGACCTCTACAGCACCCCACCCCTTAACACTGACCTCCATATCAGACAGTACCCTTAACTGTGACCTCCACCGTTCCCTGCCGCTTAGCAGAGACCTCAAAAGCACCCGCCACTTTAAAAGTGACTGGCATCGTACCCCACTCCCTTAACAGTGACCTCCACAGTACCCCTCTACCTTAACAGTGACCTCACAGCACCCTGCTGTCTTAACAGTGACCTTCACAGCAGCTGCCCCTTTAAGAGTGACCTCCACAGTCCCCTGCCCCCTTAACAGTAACCTCCACAGCAGTTCGACCTTTATTTGTGACCTCCACAGTACACCATCTCTGTAACAGTGATTTCCATAATAACCCACCCCCTTATACGGCTTTTCTCTTAGCATCTGATGACAATCCGCCTATCGAATTCCTTTTCTTACAAGGCATTATTGTTTTTAATTGACAGTATATAAAAACCCACAGAATCAGTATACACTTAAGGTCATGTGAGTTCTACAAGAACGCTGGCTAAACATCACAATCAAAATCATATTAAGGCTAGTTTCACACTATAATGGGGGCGGGCCGGAGGTCCAGCCGCAGCATGGCAAACATGGCAAGAGGCGGCCGGAATAAAACTGCCACATGTGTCTTCATTATAGTCAATGGGGCCGGAGCGGACTTCTGGCGGCACGGTGCAAATAATTGGAAAGCGCAGGTTGAAAATTTCCACTCAAAACACGTCTATGACGTTCCCTGAGTCACAGGAGGCGGCTGTGCAAAGTTTCGTGATTGTAAATGTGACTGTGCGGATTCCTTTAGCGGACATACATACATACACTCAGCTTTGTATACTATATATATATATATATATATATATATATAGTGTGAGGGGTAGCTTTCTTTCAGGGGATCATCCTCACAGATAAGGTTTCAGGACACCAGGTTCAAGGTCCAAACAATGCATTTATTGTAGCACCCCAGCAAAAATAGAACAACAAAACAATAAACACTCGTCCATCCTAGGCTCTAACTAAACACAGTATTCCAGACTCACCTAAGTCACCGTTCACGCAAATGTGAACCCATGCGGCTTTCCTAGCCAATGTCCCACAGCCTCCTGGCTGTACAGAGCACAGTATACTCACTGTCTCCAGTCCAGCATCTCTTGTGGGGGATTGGGGCTCAGTAGTCCGCCTGGCCCTGAGACCCTCCCAGGCGACGCTTCATCCCCCAACTCCAGGCTATCTCCCATCCTCGTGGTTCCTCAGCCTTGCCCAGCTCACAGAGCCTCCAGGCCTCTGTCCGCGGGTAACACACTCTCCCCCTTACTGACACCCTAGGAGGTGCTTTATGCCAGCCTGAGTACCTCTAACTGGTCTCACCTGTGGTGGAATAGGGGTGTGGACCGCACTATCCACCCCCTTCTTGCCTCTAACCTGTGTGAGATCTGTCACTGTCTCATATATGCCCCCCCACTTTTTGTTCAAACCCGTGAGGGTGAACACATGCATAACCACGGGAGGCTGGTGAAAGGGCATCTCCATCAACCACAGTTTTCCCCTTGTTTTGCCACAACCACGCAAGCAGAGCCCAGTTTATCACTAACACCAACTCAGGTTCTCTCTCAGCATTGACACCGGTTACATCCACAAACACTTTATCAGCGGCCCCTCCATAACTCATCACTAGTTCTGTACACCCTTCCAGCATACAGTCACCACCAGGTATTCTCTGTTCCCAAACCAAGCTCACAGACTTGCCACTCATCTTGTCAGACATGATCATCTCCTGGTTGCCACTAGCAACCACCTTCGTTTTACCAGACTTTGACATGGCAGCCTCACTCTCCAAGTTGCTATCGGTCACAGCACATATGTCACATAGACCGCTCGTGTCATTATTAATCTAGACCCCTAGGGGCACCGATGAGTCAATCCCCCCCTGGGACATTTTCTTATTAACCATAGAACACGGTGGAGACTGCTTATGCACCCTCTAGCACTGCTACGCTTTCCTGCACATTTTCTACAGTGGGTTCCCCCAGCTGTGTGCTCTCAACATTAATCAGCATGTCTGCATTCTTTATAATTTTTTCCCCAGGGAGCGCTATTCGCCTGACCACATTCTGCAATGGAAAAGGCATATCACTGTCACCACATATTTCATATGACATCACATTTTCATTATGCATTTCCGCACTCTTGGCACCATCACTTTGAATTTTACCAGCACCATTGTTTTCAATGGTCACATCACTTAAAGAGGTCGGTACTGGTTCTGCAGGAGTTTCCTCACTAGCTGCAAAAGTATTTCCCCACAGTCCCCATGCCAAAAGGAAACCACGGCCCCACTTCACCTCATGTACGAGCACTTTAACATCACCAAGATCATTAATCCCAGTTCCCACTGGAGTCTCGTACTCAGTGAGAACCACCTTGTTCATGCTATCCCCATGAAAGTCCCACACATAGTTCTCAGCCACCGGGCTGGTCTGAACCAGGATCACCTGACCCTCTGCAACACACAGAATAATTGGAACGCTCTTACCCATTGTTTTCACGGGTTCGGCAGTCCCGGGAGATGAGGACGCTCTAGGATCTTCTGTCCCACGATCACCTGCAGACTCCTCACTGCAGTGGCTACCACGAGAAACACCTTGACTCCGGCCTCCTTCGAGATGGGGAGTAACACTCTCTGGAGACTTTTCCTTGGGATGTCCAGCCGCAGAATATGAAACGCTTTCTCCGCTCCATAACTGCTGGACAGCTGCATGCTGTTGTGGTTGGTCGCACCTAGCAACCGCATCACGGCTCCTATGCACATCCTCTCCAGGACTCGGTGCACACTGGCCGTAAACACTTGTACTCTTGAGAGCCGCACCTCTGTCCATCTCACTTTCCTCCCGTTGGTTGCCCTTGCCAACGGCACACATCAGCTTTTCCTACAAACCTCCAGGTCCATCACAGACACCTTGGACTTTAACAAAGTGTTCATTCAGCATTGAAGACTCTCCTCCAGTGCCTACTGCAGCTGTGCCTCCAAAGCCTCCTGCTTTAGATTCAAGCACAGCAATTTCCATGGGGCATATCCCATCTCCTTGGCCAGGGTTTCTCACCGTCTTATATGCAACCACTGTCTAGCATATTCCTCCACGAGACCCATGGCAACAGACTTTCAGCACGCAAGTCCATTTAATCAGAGACCACAAATTTTTTTCCCAGGTCAGTCTCTTTCACTCTTCTGTTGCCTGTAGCAACACTTCACATTTGTGTTGCCTTTTTACATGGACACGGCCCTTGCTGGTGCTCGCCAGTTCCCTGGTGCCCTCTTCCCTGCATTGTTCACCAATTGTGAGGGGTAGCTTTCTTTCAGGGGATCATCCTCGCAGATACGGCTTCAGGACACCAGGTTCAAGGTCCAAACAATGCATTTATTGTGGCACCCCAGCAAAAATAGAACAACAAAACAATACACACTATATATTAGCAAAAGGACCTGGCTTTGCATGGGTATATTTCATCTATTTTATTTAATGCTTGTGTGTGTCGTTAAAAGATCGCAACAGTATCCACTATAACAGTGACATCTACAGTACCCCACACCTTTAACAGTGACCTCCACAGCGGCCTACCCCTTTACAGTAACATCCACAGTGCCCTCCCCTTTAACAGTGACCACCAGAGAGGCCACCCCTTTATTATTGACCTCCACAGTACCCCATCTCGTTAACAGTGATTTCCACAATAATCCGCCCCCTTAACAGTGACATCTACAGAGCTCTGTTCCCTTAAAATGTGATCTCGACAACATCCAGCCCCCATAACAGTGACCTCTACATCACCCCGCCCCTTAACACTGACCTACATAGTGGACCGTCCCCTTAACTGTGACCTCCACAGTTCCCTGTCCCCTTAGCAGAGACCTCCACAGCATCTCACCCCCTTATCAGTGACCTCAGTTCCCTGTCCCCTTAGCAGAGACCTCCACAGCAGCCCACCCCTTTAACAGTGACCTTGACAGCATCCTGCCCCCTTAACAGTGACCTCCACAGAAGCCCGCCCCTTTAACAGTGACCTCCACAGTGGCTGCCCCTTTACTAGTAACATCCACAGTACCCCATCTCCTTAACAGTGATTTTCACAACACTCCGTCCCCTTAACAGTGGCCTCTACAGCAATCTGCCCCTTAACACTGACCGCTATAGCGGACCATCCCCTTAACTATGACTTCCACAGAAGACTGCCCCTAGGGTGGCCAGAGGTCCGGTTTTAGGCCGGCTTTCAGACTAGCTGTCCTTCTTCCGGCGCAGGGCCTGGATGGACACAGGGATGTTCCACACTGCTTCTTTGTGTAGCATCATGGGAAAGTCTAAAGAAATCAGCCAAGATATCAGGAAGAGAATTGTGGACTTGCACAAGTCTGGCTCAACCTTGGGTGCAATTTCAAGATACCTGAAGGTGCCTCGTTCATCTGTACAAACAATTATACGCAAGTCCAGCAATCATACCGCTCAGGAAGGAGACAGGTTCTGTGTCACAGAGATTAACAAAAGCAAAAAACCTTGGGAAGATGATAGCGGAAGCTGGTAAGACTGTGTCAATATCCACAGTGAAACGAGTACTGTATCAACATGGGCTGAAAGGCCATTCTGCCAGGAAGAAGCCATTGCTACAAAAGAAACATAAAAAAAGGCAGATTAATGTTTGCAAATGCCCACAGGAACAAAGACCTACATTTTTGGAGACATGTCCGGTGGTCTGACAAAAACAAAATGTCCATGGTTACGTTTGGAGGAAAAAGGGAGAAGCTTGGAAGCCTAAGAACATCATCCCAACTGTGAAACACGGGGGTAGCAGCATCATGTTGTGGGGTTGTTTTGCTGAAGGACGGACTGGTGCACTTCACAAAATAGATGGCATCATGAGGAAAGAAGATTATGTGGAAATACTGAAGCAACTTCTCAAGACATCAGCCAGGAAGTTAAAGCTTGGGCGGAAATAGGTCTTCCAAATGGACAATGACCCGAAGCATACTGCTAAACTGGCTACAAAGTGGCTTAAGGATAACAAAGTCAATGTTTTGGAGTGGCCATCACAAAGCCCTGATCTCAATCCTATTGAAAATTTATGGGCAAAGCTGAAAAGGCAGGTGCGAGCAAGGTGACCAACAAACATGGCTCAGTTACACCAGTTTTGTCAGGAGAAATGGGCCCAAATTCTGACCAACTATTGTGAGAAGCTTGTTGAAGGATATCCAAAACGTTTGACCCAAGTCACAGTTTAAAGGGGTATTATCAGCTTAATGATCACTGTTAAATCTGCTAAATATATTTCATTAACAAATCCAAAACATGCATATGTGTCTTTTTATATACTGTATGTAAACTTCTGGTTTCAACTGTACATACATACACACACATGCATACACTCAGCTTTATTTTATATATATATATATATATATATATATATATTTAGTGGTTCTTGCCATCTCTGCAGAGTTGGGCACCCAGACATCTTAGGTTCACCAACATTGTCATTCTGCTACCACCACCCCCAATACTGTGGACTCTTTGCTCCCCAATCCCCCCAAATAATTTACAAATTATACTGCCATAAAGATAGTCCCCCCATAATAATAGTGCTCTTAGACTGCCCCCAATATTAATAGTGCCCCTACAGTACCCCCAAAAGAAACCCCTTTAGTAGCAGCCCCATATTGTAATATATTGTAATTATAATACCTCCATATAAGTAATTCCCTAATAGGGATTGTAAAATCTGCATGCGCAGTGTGAGGATAAGGAGATTTAACAAGACACAAGACCGTCAGATCTCCTTACCCCTGAGAGCGCACATGTGGTGTCCGTGCGCGCATCCATGAGTCAACGCTCACTGTAATTTTACCTTACCCATGCCCTGGTACTGCGCATGCGTGGAGGTGCCATGCCATGGTATTGCGCTTCCGCAGAGTTGCACATCCCTGGAAGTCACGTGGGGTAAGGGAATCTGACAAGGTAAGGTTTTCTGACAGAACCCTGGCAGTCAGCCTTCACTGAGCCAGGCAGTGCCAGCATGGTGTCACACATTGGAGCAGCAGAAGTCCTCACGCACTCTTGCCCACTCACTTCTGTATCTGTCGACTGCGCTGGGCTAGCCAATCAACAGCAGGCTGCTAAATTCTGATTGGCGAGTTTAGCGCTCAGCTCTCTCTTTGTCTTCCAGTGGAAACTGTCTGTAACTACGGCAGCCAGGAAAGGGACATACACAAAGTTGCAGGAGGGAGGGGAGCCCTGAGCACAGGAGAAGCAGGGCCCACCCGAGCCCCAGGTAGGGACTCAAGCAGCAGCAATTGTTAGTAGTATAATCAGGGACGGGGCCTTCCATCCACTCCAGGCCCGCTTCTCCCATGAGCCCCATAGCAGCTGTGTGTTCTGCCTCTATTAGAGGCATTCCACTGCTTTGGGGGCCCCATGGAGATAGAACTGGGTCCCAGTGTTATGGATCACACCTTTATGACATTTATGGTATGCAAGGTTGCTGATGAGGCAGGTATCACAGGAGTCTTAATGATACTCAGGGGGCGCCACAAAGTCTCCAGTGTAGACAATAACGTTTTTTGCAGTTATAGTGGATACACTATAGAATTGTTACACTTACTTCACCGGGGAGGGGGGTATAGGATGAAGCTCAAGACACCTATACCTCAACCTCCCCCGCCGAGATCGCTTCAAATGATGTAATAATGGCTTCCTGGTCCCCAAAAAGATGACACCGGGGCTCCAATGTAGTTGGGAAGTTTATTTATTCAGCTCGACGCGTTTCGGGAATATATCCCTTTCTCAAGAGCATGTACATATAATACAAAGACACGAACTTATATAGGGGGATACAAACACATGGTATAGGGTCATCCTCCTTAGGGGAGGAGAAAAGGTCAAAGAAGTGGGGTTACTTCCTGTCTACTATTTTATTCACTGTTTGTAGTGGGGAAAACCTAATCCCTTCCAAAGATTCCTGTTTATTTATTGCAAGGAGTTCCCAATATGTTCATAAATAGGCATTATTTGAAAGCCTGTCAAATAATGCCTATTTATGAATATATTGGGAACTCCTTGCAATAAATAAACAGGAATCTTTGGAAGGGATTAGGTTTTCGGCGGGGGAGGTTGAGGTATAGGTGTCTTGAGCTTCATCCTATACCCCCCTCCCCGGTGAAGTAAGTATAACAATTCTATAGTGTATCCACTATAACTGCAAAAAACTTTATTGTCTACACTGGAGACTTTGTGGCGCCCCCTGGGTATCATTAAGACTCCTGTGATACCTGCCTCATCAGCAACCTTACTTATATTTCAGTCCACTAGTTGGTACTGATTCTTTCCCCCCCCTTTTTTCTTGGGGGTTCTTTGGGGAGCTGCCTATTCTTCTCCACCTTTTTTTTTAATATATATTCTACCTACACATATTATATACATCCTCCTCAATATTGTGGTCACCCCTTGGCGCCTTCTTCATCTCCTTTACCTCCTTTTTTCTTTCCACATTTATGGTATGCAGCAGTGATGTCCTGTATACTGTTGAGCCTAGTGATTGTCTACATGGCGACTTGGCATTAACAGGATATCACTACTGCAGCCAGGAAGTTAATATCAGAAACAGGCAGTACCAGAGCACATTGCGGTAGGTGGCAGGGGTAGAAAAGGGGTGGAAGGGTATTTCAGCACATGTAAAGGCGCTGCCTGAGTTTGTATTTAACCCAGACAAGCCCTTTAAGCAAGGTTAACATTTTTAAGATTTTTAATTTACAATGGATTAAGGAAAGGATTAATAAAAGAGTCAATGTATAAAAAAATGAAGCTAGATTTGTAAAAGTGCTGGGAGCTTTTGTAGTTTAGGTTATATTACAGTACACGTAGCAAATACGAGAACAGTATAGTTTACATAGCACTGCGCTTCTACAAAGGTGCCACTAAACAACAAGTAAATGCATTTAAGTAATCATGTGTCTACTTATCGCGAATATGTTGTTCTGGTCGCTCTTCACTGTTGCTAAGTCATTTCACCACAGGAATGCAGAAGCTTTCTGGCACTTTATAACACATTGTAAGTTGAATGTTTTTGCTCAGGAAACATTCAGGAAAGGTAATTGTAGGTTGGATATATTGTTACTTGAGACTATTATAACTTGAGACTGTTTTTCAATGTTTTTTTTTATTTTATTTTTTTGTAATCAATATATAAAAAATTCAAAGCAACTGTTTTTCAAGTTAAACTGCATTTAAAATCCATTTTTATTTTAACCTTTTAGGGTATATATAAGACATTTAAAAGGGTTGTTAACACAAAGATACCTCCTTCTCCATTTTCAACATTTTATGCATAAATAAATTGTACAGGGGGATATAAGTAACTTGCAATATATCTTTCTCTCTATCTGCCTCTTTCAATACTTATTAGGTTATGTTCACTTACTTTGAATTCTTTGCTAAATCAATCTTGGTCTACCAAGATGGACTGTCAACTCTCTGAGGGTTGCAGCCTATAGAAGTCTGTGAAGTAGGAGAGGAAAAGGAAAAAAAAGTTTACAAAGAGTAGGGAGGTGGGTGAAAAAAGAGTTGCTGAGTGAGAGAGATACACTCAATTTTTACAGTTTTCTATCTCATCCAAAAGCTTTATTTGTATCAATACTGTTCAGTAGAGATGTCACAAACATAACATTTTCCGTTCGCAAATGTTCGCGAACCGCAATAGACTTCAATAGGAAGGCGAATTTGAAAACCCACAGGATCTCTTTGTGGCCACAATAGTGATGGAAAAGTTTTTTCAAGGGGACTAACACCTGGACTGTGGCATGCCGGAGGGGGATCCATGGCAAAACTCCCATGGAAAATTACGTAGTTGACGCAGAGTGTGGTAAGTTGAAATCGCAATGCGATTTATAGAACTTGAATTAATCGCATTTCGATTTCAAAATTCTCAAATCTGACAGTACATTCTAGCATGGAGTCGTTCCCATTGCGATGGGGACGCTCCATGAGCACGAAAGTCGGCAGAAGTTCTAAGTTGAAATCGCAATGCCATTAATTCAAGTTTTACAAATCGCATTGCGATTTCAATTTAGAGCTTCTGACGACTTCCGTGCTCATAGAGCGTCCCCATCACCATGGGAACGGCTCCATGCTAGAATGTACTGTCGGATTTGAGAAAGTTGTAATCGCAATGCGATTAATGCAGGTTATATTAATCGCATTGCGAATTCAACTTAGAGCTGCTGGGTTCCTAATGGTTGTATTGCTAGAATATAAAGAAGATTGAGAATATAGTGCTATATTCGTTGTCAATTCTAGCAATACAACCATTAGGAACTCGGATCTAAGTTGTAATCGCAATGCGATTAATTCAGGTTACATTAATCGCATTGCGAATTCAACTTAGAGCTGCTGGGTTCCTAATGGTTGTATTACTAGTATATAACGAAGATTGAGAATATAGTGCTATATTCGTTATATTCATCAATTCTAGCAATACAACCATTAGGAACTTAGCTCTAAGTTGAATTTGCAATGCGATTAATATAACCTGCATTCTTCGCATTGTGTTTACAACTTAGATCTGAGTCCCTAATGGTTGTATTGCTAGAATTGACAATGAATATAGCACTATATTCTCAATCTTCGTTATATTCTATCAATATAACCGATTACAACTTTGTGACACTGTAGCTTCAGAATTCATCTAAGATGGATGCTGTCCTTGCTTTTTGATAGGCGGTGGGATGGTCTGGGAGGGAGGGTATGCTGATTGGCTGGAATGTGTCTGCTGACTGTGAGGTACATGGTCAAAGTTTGCTCAATGATGACGTATAGGAGGCGGACCGAACATCGCATATGTTCGCCCGCCCCGGCGAACGCGAACATGCGATATTCGCCGGGAACTGTTTGCCGGCGAATAGTTCGGGACTTCTCTACTGTTCAGTACTTCTATATAGTATAAAAATTTTGCTTTTGAGCAAATCTGAATGAGTGAGGGTTAGGAAACTATACATTTCAGTTGAAAAACAATATGCTCAATCCTCCTCTGATATGCCATCCAGGGGCCAGATAACTCCATAAAGGGGTGGATCTGCCATGGGGCAAAATGAGAATCTTAGGTCCCCAAGTAGATGAACTACAAGTTGTCAATTTGTCCAAACGTATACTTTCCACCACAGAGATGAGTCTTTTGAAGAAAGGACTCTCCTTTGTACCCCTACAGAAGTTTAACTTATTCAATTGGGTTAAAGATTTGCAGCTTTTTGCACGTAGACTAAAATGGAAAAAAATTTTTAAAATCCATAACAGGAGAAGATGTCATGAACTGGGTATTGAGGTCGAGGATTTGCAAGACGTTCTGTTATTGGCAGGTTTATCGGAAGAGGGCGACAGAATGATAGGGGACGGTCCATTTATGGATCTGAGGAACCCATCCAAAATATTTCCCCCGGTTAGTGACACCACCCCTATCGATACTTTTCTGTATGTAGTCACACAGGACCTCCAAAAACTAGAGGACATACCTCTGGGAAGGGATAACCTGACATCAGCTGAAAGACAGTCCTTGGAAGCACTGGAGATGGACACGTCTATTGTTATTAAGCCCTCCGACAAAGGAGGCAACATTGTCGTGATGGAGCAGGAGGACTATCGCTTAATGTGTCTCTGCCTGCTTGAGGATCCCAAAACGTACAGGCGTCTTTCAACTAACCCTACCTCCATATTCAGACATGAGCTGGCGAGTTTGCTAAACAGTGCTTTTGAAGATAAACTCATCAGCAAAAATGAATTGGACTATCTGCTCCCCAAATCCCCGGTTGTAGCAACATTCTACAGTCTGTCGAAACTGCACAAAGCAGGATCAGTACTGAAGGGCAGGCCTATTGTCTCGGGCATAGATGGCCTTACTGCCAATGTAAGCACGTATTTGGACACAATTTTGCGTCCATTCGTGATGTCATTGCCATCCTATGCCCGAGACACGATGGATGTGCTACAACGTTTGGATGGTATACAGTGTGAGGAAGGTGTCCTCCTCACTAGTTTGGATGTTGAGGCCTTGTACAGCTCTATACCCCATGATTTTGGGTGTAGGGCTGTCGAGGCCTTCATCCAACAGAGAGGCGAACAATGTCGCCGGCATAACATCTTCTTGCTACAGCTGCTGGATTTTGTCCTCACCCACAATGTTTTCATCTTCGACCAACGCTTTTACCACCAGCTCAGGGGGGTCGCGATGGGCAGTCCCTGTGCCCCGACGTTTGCCAACTTGTACCTGGGCTGGTGGGAGAAGGAAGTTGTGTTTGGTGATGAGATGGAGCAGCACACATCGAATGTGCAATTATGGATCAGGTACATCGATGATGTGCTGATATTGTGGAAGGGGACACAAGAACAATTTGCGACATTTGTGGCAGCACTAAATGTGAATCAGATGGGGTTATTTTTTACATCTGAGGTACAAGAGCAACAGATAGCATTCCTGGACTTGATGACATTGGTACTGACAGAAAGATAACCACAAATCTGTTTAGGAAAAAAACTTCGACTAACAATCTCCTACACTGGCAGAGTGGTCATCCCCTGGCCCTGAAAAGAGGTATCCCGAAGGGACAGTACCTCAGGGCCAGGAGGAACTGTTCAGGCCTAGGTGACTTTAGAGCTGCTGCATCTGACCTTAGAGGCCGATTTATTAATCGGGGATACCCACAATATGCTTTGAAACAAGCGTTCCATCACTCCATGAGTACAGATCGTACCCAACTGTTGGTTCCAAAACCAAGAAACACTGTGGACTCTACGCCCAGAATTGTCGCAACCTTTGACAAGGCTCACAATAATGTTCGCAACATTTTCCAAAATCATTGGTCTATTTTGCAATCTGACCCAGATATTGGGGAGCTTATTCCAGATTTTCCCTCAATCACATACCGACGTAGTTCTAATCTACGTGACCACTTGGTGAAGAGTTTATATACACAACATAAACCTGAGACCTGGTTAAAAAATACCCTCAAAGGTACCTTTCCCTGTGGCTCATGTATCATCTGCAGGAATATCCTGAGAGGAGAATTCTTTACCAGCCACACAACAGGTAAAGGGTACAAGATACGGTCGTTTATCAGGTGTACTTCTGTGGGTGTTGTATATTTAATCAGTTGCCAATGTGGGTCACAATACGTCGGTAAAACAAGACGTGAATTGAGACGCAGATTCGGTGAACATATGTCTGACATCCGCAATAAACGGGACACATCAGTGGCACGTCATGTATGTGAAATGCATGACGGTGACCCTGATGTGTTAAAAGTACAGGGGATTGAACTAGTGAAGATGTCAATCCGTGGAGGGGATATTGACATACCCCTATTACGAAAAGAAGTGATGTGGACATATAAGTTGCAGACAGTTCAACCACTGGGGCTTAATGAGTCTATATCTTTCGCCAGTTTCATATAATACAGTAGTCCCAATACACATGGGATGATATATGTTATCTATATTAGAGCTGTACGTCTGATATTGGAGTTGTATACATTTATATGCTGCCCTTTAAATATGATGTATTTGCATCTTGTGTTTCCATTTTGGTACATCAGGGGTTATATATTGATGTGCACCTATACATGCTGGATGTATAGTTTATATATCACACCTGAGCTGCGAGTATTAGTGATGCTTTTCTGAGTCTATCAGTGTATTAATTTACCCCTCCCCATTGCTGTCATATGACATGGGTGGGAGCGGTACCTGTCTTTTCGGTTTATGAATCCTGAGGGCACCCCTTTTTGCGGATTTGCTCTGGTTCTAATGACATTACATGGGCCGCGATTTTCATTCCCCCTGTTACTGCGAGAAACGCAACTTATGTCAGGAAGTGTAAGAATCATTTTCGGCATCGGCCGGTCAGAGGGCGGAGCCAGAGAGGTACACTCCTCCTGATGGGCGGGGCCTCGTCCATATGAACTCGGCGTTCTATCGGCCGCGCGCGGCCATTACAGCGCCAATAGCCATAGCACACCACAGTGCGGCTTACTGTCTTGACATTAGTAGCAAAAAATAAGCTCCTGAAGATGCGTGATAATTACAGGTCACGTGGAAACGCGTAGAGCTACTACATTGTATCAGGATACAGCTCTTTAGGCAGGACTGCACTAGATGCAATTAACCCTTTAGTCAGCCTTGGAGTATGCATGTGATGAATGGATGAGCCAAAACATACTGGCTTTGAGGTGTGTGAATGGAGCTAAATCAAATTGGCTCTGAGTGATCGTATATAGCCAATACTGGCTGCGGATATAGGGCTGTGACCTAGGTATATACCATCAGCCATACACATATAGATTGATCTGGAATCTGCACTACACCTAGTGGTTGTGAGTCCATTGAGACTTTTATTTGACAGAGGCAGTGCGATCAAGTTTATTGAGCATTTTAGGATACTTGTACCAGTTGGCACAACCTTATCCGTGTATATACATCCTACAGGATCACCGGCTATACACACACAGTGCATCCATTCACACTGACTTTAGTGTCCCTTTACCCCGGCCTGCATATGTATAGCAATTTCCAGCTAGCAAGTCGGGTCCTAGCCTAGTCTTTCTAATGTACAGAGGTATTTGTTCCCCTCTCTGTATACATTCCAAAGATTAGTTGCCTGATGGTCACAGATTGTGACATATGGGTTCCCCCACCCTCTTTTTAAACAGACTTTAAATAAAGTTTTGTTCTTTAATTTTAAACGTTCATCAGGCTGTGATTATCAAAATGAGAATCTTGCCATAAGCAGCGTCTCCTAGTGAGAAGAGAAGGGTGGTTATCACCCTGATATAATGTGTTAAAAATAGGAAGCACTCCCAGCAACAAGTACAGATAGGAGAGTATGCAGAGGTATAAGAGTAAAAACCATCCAGTGTTGTTCAGCTGCCTGCCCTTTAGCAGAAGGATGCTACCGACTCATGGGCTAAGAGGCTGAGAGGAGCACTACGTACAGCCCAGGTTGCACTGTATACAGAGATATCACCTACTGATGAGAAAGGCAGCTGTAGCTCATCAGGAATGTAGAAGGGGTGAAGATCCGGCGATTATGTAACATAGTAACATAGTACATAAGGCCGAAAAAAGACATTTGTCCATCCAGTTCGGCCTGTCATCCTGCAAGTTGATCTAGAGGAAGGCAAAAAAACCCTGTGAGGTAGAAGCCAATTTTCCCCACTTTAGGGGAATAAGAATTCCTTCCCGACTCCAATCAGGCAATCAGAATAACTCCCTGGATCAACGACCCCTCTCTAGTAGCTATAGCCTGTAATATTATTACACTCCAGAAATACATCCAGGCCCCTCTTGAATTCCTTTATTGTACTCACCATCACCACCTCCTTAGGCAGAGAGTTCCATAGTCTCACTGCTCTTACCGTAAAGAATCCTCTTCTATGTTTGTGTACAAACCTTCTTTCCTCCAGAAGCAGAGGATGTCCCCTCGTCACAGTCACAGTCCTGGGGATAAATAGCTGATGGGATAGATCTCTGTACTGTCCCCTGATATATTTATACATATTAATTAGATCTCCTCTCAGTCGTCTTTTTTCTAAAGTGAATAACCCTAATTTTGATAATCTTTCAGGGTACTGTAGTTGCCCCATTCCAGTTATTACTTTAGTTGCCCTCCTCTGGACCCTCTCCAGCTCTGCTATGTCTGCCTTGTTCACAGGAGCCCAGAACTGTACACAGTACTCCATGTGTGGTCTGACTAATGATTTGTAAAGTGGTAGAACTATGTTCTCATCACAGGCATCTATGCCCCTTCTGATGCAACCCATTATCTTATTGGCCTTGGCAGCAGCTGCCTGACACTGGTTTTTGCAGCTTAGTTTGCTGTTTATTAAAATTCCTAGATCCTTTTCCATGTCAGTGTTACCGAGTGTTTTACCATTTAGTATGTATGGGTGACTTGCATTATTCCTTCCCATGTGCATAACTTTACATTTGTCAGTGTTAAACCTCATCTGCCACATATCTGCCCAAGCCTCCAATCTATCCAGATCCCTCTGTAGTAGTATACTGTCCTCTTCAGTGTTAATTACTTTACACAGTTTAGTGTCATCTGTGAAAATTGATATTTTACTATGCAAGCCTTCTACAAGATCATTAATAAATATATTGAAGAGAATAGGGCCCAATACTGACCCCTGAGGTACTCCACTAGTGACAGTGACCCAATCTGAGTATGTACCATTAATAACCACCCTCTGTTTTCTATCATTGAGCCAGTTACTTACCCACTTACAGACGTTTTCTCCCAGTCCGAGCATTCTCATTTTATATACTGACCTTTTATGTGGTACAATGTCAAATGCTTTAGAGAAGTCCAGATACACGACATCCATTGATTCGCCGCTGTCTAGAACTTACCTCCTCATAGAAACTGATTACATTTGTTTGACATGACCGATCCCTCACGAAGCCATGCTGATATGGCGTTATTTGCTTATTTCCGTTAAGATGCTCTAACATAGCATCTCTTAGAAAACCTTCAAACAGTTTACCCACAACAGATGTTAAACTTACCGGCCTATAGTTTCCAGGCTCAGTTTTTGGACCCTTTTTGAATATTGGCACCACATTTGCCATGCGCCAATCCTGTGGGACATTCCCTGTCAATATAGAATCTGCAAATATCAGAAATAAGGGTCTGGCTATGACATTACTTACCACAGTGGAGGGGGCGCCATAATGGTCTGGAGTTCTTTTTCCTTCAGTGGAACAATGGAGCTTCAGGAAGAGCAGGGGCATCAAACGGCCGCTGGCTATGTTCAGATGTTGCAGAGAGTATTCCTCATGACTGAGGGCCCTCGTCTATGTGGTAACGACTGTGTTTTTTAACAGGACAACGTTACAGTACACAATGCCCGCAGGACAAGGAACTTCTTCCAAGAGAATAACATCACTTTTTTGGCCCATCCTGCATGTTCCCCTGATCTAAATCCAATTGAGAACCTTTGGGGATGGATGGCAAGGGAAGTTTACAAAAATGGACAACAGTTCCAGACAGTAGATGGCCTTCGTGCGGCCGTCTTCACCACTTGGAGAAATGTTCCCACTCACCTCATGGAAACGCTTGCATCAAGCATGCCGAAACAAATTTTTGAAGTGATAAACAATAACGGCAGAGCTACTCATTACTGAGTTCATGTTTGGAAGTTGGATTTCTGTTTTGGGGGGGTTTATTTTAAATTTTTGGAGGTGTGGTCCTAAATGTTTTGTCTCACTCCCATTTCTTCTTGTTGCATGTTGAAGCTCTACTTGGAACCTTGTTAAGATCCAGCCATGCTAAATATGATTTTTTGTCATTTTTCAAGTGGTCTTAAACTTTTGATCAGGACTGTATATATATACATAGTATATACATATACATGTCTCACTCCTGTGTTTGGGAGGAAAACACCACACCGAGCATAGGAGCCAAGAGGATACCAGAATAAGGCCTGGAAACTAGGGAAGGAAGATGGACACCTCCTACAGAAAACCCTAACTCCAGTACTGACAGACTACCAGTATGAACAGGCTCCAAAGGTAGTCAAGTTCATACACTGGATACCTAGAATCCTATCTCACCCTATAGGACCCTGGAACCAATGTCAGGACTAAGTCTACCTGTTCCTCCAAAGGGAAAGACGAACAGGAGTCTCCCTCAGGCCTAATGGCAAACAGGTAAAGGCAACACACACATATAAATAAAAGGCAAAAGGGAACGGAAACACTTATCTTCAATGAAGCTTTAGTAGCACCAGGAACTCAGCCAAGAACCAAACACAAGCTAACCAGAAGTCCAACAGAAGCTATAAACCGCATGGCATAGTGGCAGAAACAACAATAAACAGAGAAGGTTAAATGACCACAATAGCCACACCTGGGGATATAAGGTGTGGCAAGCAGCAGAAACAACACAGACGTCATTTGATCCAAAAGGAAAACATGTCAGATTAAATCACGTGCTTCCAGTCTCACAGATCGCCTGCCACCTATCGTGGGAACGTCCGTGACAATATGTCTTTAAAAAAACAAACACTTTTTTCAATTCTGATACTTAAAGGCTATGAACACCTGGCAATTTTTTGGTCAAAAAATGTTTTATTTTTTTTTATTTTTTCATACAACACATGTATTTATCTAACGGAATGTGAACTCAGCCATACATGTGTCACACATACTGTACACAAACTGAAAGAAATATAGTGAACTGGCACTGCAAATTATCTATGTTACACATGTTATAATTTAAACTATGCCTCTCCATTATATGAGCACAGCATTAACTGACTATGTATTTCAGCGCAACTTTGAAAGCGGACAGTGAAGGAACGGGGGGTAGTAGGAAAAATGAGTAGTACTACTCATGTATTACTGTATATATTAGTCCGAGATCATGGTGACAGATTCAATTTAAAGGGGTTGTCCGGGCTTTTACTATTGATGACCTTTCCTTGGGATGAGTCATCAATATCAGATTGCTGGGGATCCAACACCCGGCACCCCCACCAATCAGCTGTATGAGGACACAGCACGCGCAGTGCGCACTTGCCATCTCCTTTCTCTCTCCCTGTTGCTCTGCTGCTATGTCTATGGCAAAAACCATAGAATGCAGCAGCGGACAGGAAGAGAGAAGGGAGATGGCAAGTGCGCACTGCGCATGCTGTCTCCTTATACAGCTGATTGGCGGGGGTGCCAGGTGTTGTATCCCCAGCAATCTGATATTGATGACCTATCCTGAGAATAAGTCATCAATAGTAAAAGCCCAGACAACCCCTTTAATGTCAGCATAAGGTCAACAGGTACAACGCTAACGTATCTATGAGCCCTTTACTTGGTGTGTTTAACATACTTATATAGTTTATTCTGCCAGACAGTGGAGCCTCATCCTGTATCTCTACAAGGGCTGAATTCTGTCGGACTAGAAATCTGTCTCTCACAGTACCACAGTCAGAGAACAGCACAGGCGCAGCTGGACCTCACTGATCTTCGGGCATGGACGAGCTTGTTATAAAGCTCCTCCGTGTCGTGTGCAGCCATGGATGAGAGCAGCTGGTCGGTGGAGTGACACATAGAGGGGTGGCCTCACATAATAATAAACCTGTCTGATCTGTTGAAGGACATATATTAGTAAGTTTAATATTTCCCTGCCTTACGTTAGTAACAAGTATACACAGAGTGGCCAACACCTTTGTGGAGGGACCTTAGGGCCCCCCTCAGGCAGAAAGTCCTAGGTGTGGCTGCTACCTCCCCATCTTGTATATCACTATGACCCTGTACACAAAACAAATGTCATTTTGCTTTTTTATTATAAATTAGTCACCCGTGCATATTCATAGAGGCATGAGCACATTTAAAAGAACTGTTTCAAGAAAAATTAGACAACTGCAACTTAGAACATCTGCTTTACCGCACATGAATTTAAATGAAGAAGTGGGTGGTTTGCACAAGTGAGTCTTAACAGTTCAATGAGACTGAGCTAACAGCTTCTTTTTAGCAAGGTCATCTGTTTGTTGAGAAGAGGCTTTAAAAAAATATCTAATTGGCATAAAAATAATAGCGGCAGACATATGTCTGTCCTTACAAGCCGGGGAAACTGACAAGGATCTCTATTTTTCTAGCTTTATGGCTTTTCGCAATGAAAAACATCAGTTAATTGCCTTGTTGCTTTGCCATTAACTCAAATGCGCTTACAATTTGTCAGGCATTAAGCTGTAAATAATTATTTCTGATGAATGGCAAAGCATTTAAAATGTTGTAAAAATGGGTGTTTGAGTCATTTGCAAACAAAAACACTAAAATACAGCTGTTTGCATGTGCAGTTTTCAAACCAAACTCAAGTCCTTAATTTAAACCTCCGACCTTTAGAAGCCAGTGCTTATTAAACCAGCGTTTTAGCTCCTCGTCATTCAGATCAAGCAGAACAAATGAGTAAGCAAATTATTCCTAAATAAAACAATGCCTCTATTTTGATGTTAGAACAACAACTACAACATTTATCTTTTTTTTTAATATACTGTAAATTCTCCTCAGTTGTCCTTGTAATTGTCGCACACGCTACTGAAGGGTATTTTAGTGAAATAAAGGGAACTAATGATATTTTGCAAAGCCCATGCTAATGCATGCAGCTAAAGTCTATTATACTGGATTTAACATTAAATGGGTTTTCTGAGACATTTATATTGATGACCTATCCTCTGAATAGGTCATCAGTATCTAATCAGTGGGGCTTGACACTCAGGACTAGTGATGGTCAGTTCGCAGTGTTCGCCAGCGAACACATGCGGGCTGCGATCTTTAGTAAGGTAGACTCACCAGTCTGGCGATGCACAGGTAAGCCCTTACCTATGCCTGTGCCGGAAGCAGGTCTGAAATCAAATGCACTCACCGGGAGCAGGCAGTTCCGAGAACAGCCGCCAGGGGTCTTTATCGGGCTGTTCTCCAAACTGCCTGCTCCCGGTGACTGCATTTTATTTCAGAACGGCTCCCGACACAGGTAAGGGCTTACCTTTGCATCACCGGATGGGTGAGTCTACCTTACTAAAGATGGCAGCCCGCATGTGTTCGCTGGCGAACACTGCAAACTGACCATCACTGCTCAGGACCCCACCGATCGGCTGTTTGAGAAGGCATGCCCTTCTTGCAGCTTAGCCTACACCATGTGATGTCACGTTCATCAGTCACATGACTTAGATGCAGCTTAGCCCCATTGAAGTGAATAGGGCTGATCTGCGATACCAAGAACAGCCGCTATACAATGTAAGGTGCTGTGCTTAGTAAGCTACGATGAGGCCACAGCACTTACAGGAGCTTCTCAAACAGCTGATCAGCATGGCTCCAGGGTGTCAGAGCCCCACCGATTAGATGCTGATGACCTATGATCAGAGGATAGGTCATCAGAATAACTTGTTTAGTTAAAGCAGATCCCTCAGCTTAATATACTGCCCTACTGTTGTACTAGGAGGCAAATGGCATAAAAAAATATAGTGCCAGTTGGATGCTTACAGTGGTGAAAAAATACACCGGACTCATAGTCCAGCTGTATTCATGATCAGAACACTCATCCCCTCTGCCCCTGATTGATGGGCTGCCATGCATGCATTATACACAGCAGCAGGTCAGCCACCAATGAGAGAAGCAGGGGAACTCACACTATAGGTTTTCATTCATGTCAAAGACAAGGTATCGTAGAAGTTTACAGGACAACATCAGATAAAAGTAATCATTTAGCGTTAATGCTATGCCAAAAATCATACCATTCCTGGAAGCTGAAATATGGGATACTTTCCAGTATGGTCCTATCACCAAAAAGTTGCAGGTTTTCTGGGATTTGCAAAGCTGATGTGGAGGGAATAAAAGGAGTCATCTTGGTTCGGCACTATGGTCTCCTCACATCACAATCAGGTATAGCTTTCCAGCGTGAGGATGTTTCAGAACAGCACCCCAGATCTCAGCTTCTAGTAACTTATAACGTTACTTTCACACTTGCGTTTTTCTTTTCCAGCATAGAGTTCCGTCCTAGGGGCTCAATACCGGAAAAGAACTGATCAGTTTTCTCCCCATGCATTCTGAATGGAGAGCAATCTGTTCAGTTTGCATCAGGATGTCTTCAGTTCAGTCGTTTTGACTGATCAGGCAAAAGAGAAACCGCAGCATGCTACGGTGCCACTAAGATCTAATTATCCAGGTTTGTTCTACATTGTCATGTTGTTTTTTTCTTTTTTTTTTATGTTCAAATTTCTGTACATTTCTTGATACATCTTTATAGTGGATAGCACACTGGGTTTCTGATAAAACTTTTAAGTCCTTTGCATATGCAGTACCCAGCATAAGGTACTTGCAAACTGTTCTTGTTGTGCAATGTTACTTAATATGTTGGGTTTTTTTGGTTTGTCAAATCTTTATTTTATTTTGACATTATTTTCAGCAATTGTCATGACATTTACAAGTGAAATGTTACTTAATATGTTAATGCCTTGTAATGTACCACCATATCAACGTATGGATTAGTCAGGGTTAATGATCCTGGCCATGCCCCTGTAGGAAGCTAGGAGAGGAACTTAGGTCTACCCCCTAGCCAACTTAGTTCTTCTAGCTGAGGAAGTTAGATGGAGCTATAAGTATACACTCCTCAGACAACTATGCCTGAACTCCAGAGAATGACTATCTATGAGAGATCCATAGAGAGAAAACCATCTCCTCTTCACAGTTCTAAGAAAAGAGAAAGAAACTAACTAAAAGGCCCTGAATTTGCATGGCATTGGAGTCAGTCAGTATTTGCTGATTAAGGCTGATGTAGACTTTACTGCAGTGAGAGGGAAATTGTTATACACCCTTCACACTTGGACATAGTCTGGACCACCATATCTTACCATTCTCTGTACTTCTAGGGCTTGTGGCATATATACATATATTCCCAGAAATCCATGTTAATTCATATTTAATCTTAAAATGAAGACACATACTATACATACTAAGACACTTACCACTGAACTAAATCTGAGAGCCAGTCCCTTCAGGAAATCACAAAATCATGTGCCAATACACAAGAATAGAGAGTAGGTTCAGAGAAACAGGAGTGAAGAGGGGAAAAGTGTCATAGGAATTGTAATCTATGAAGTGCAAAAACATTTAATTCATCATATCAGAGATCAGTATGTACTAATATAATTAACTTTTACATAGGAAGGGCAAGAGTATATATATATATTTTTTTTTTTTAATGCCACATCATAATCCCTTTAAACGATAATATGCTGGCAGCCTGTAACCACCAATATATGGAGCATGGGAGCCTACTATCTAACAATTTATCATTGAGTTTAATGTAAAACAGTTTGCAGTAAGCTCCTAAGATCCATCTAGTGGTGACTGCAGCCAAACAACATGCATGTATTTCACAGATATGTCTATGCAGAAGATTTGGAGTGCTTTATCAGAAAAAGCAGAGCTCCAATTACTAGAAAGATATAGTAAGTGGTTCCTTAATCTTTATAGACTAATTCTGATTCTGATTTCTGGTACAGGAGAAAAGATGATGGAATCTTGTCCTACAAAGATCACCTACCAGTCACTCAAGTTGTGGTTGGAGATACCTATCGGTCATCATCAGAAGCCAAGCTGACTGTTAATCCTCTGCGCTGTTATGGAGATAGTAAGTTTGTATGCATTGTAATAGTCAGCTATCTGACAATTATACCCTATAGAAAAAAATTTGTGATGCAGGGTCGGGCTGGCCCACCAGAGTTCCAGAGGATCCTCCAGTGGGTCCAGGCTCTAATCACCTGCCACTAGAGTATTTTTCTGTGATTCAAAACACATTGAACATCGATCATATAGGCATTGGGCCTTGAGAATAATTTCCTCTGGTGGGCCCCAGGAACCTGCCCGACACTGTAGGATGTGTATGTTAAATGTGTATTATGCAATGGGCCATTATCTACTAAAACCACCCTGTGGAAAATTAAATCTGAATAAGGCATCTTTGATGACTTAAAGGGGTCTCTGACCCCGGACATACCCTTATTTTCTCCCTGGCAGCATCCCTGAGGCTAGCATCGGAGCATCTCATGCTCCGATGCGCTCCCTTGCTCTGTGTTAGATCGCGCAGGGCAAGGGCTCTTTTGTTTATCATAACACACTGCTGGGCGGAAACTTCCGCCCGGCAATGTGTTCAGTGATGTCACCGGCTCTGATCGGCGGGCTTTAGTGCTGCCCTAGCCGTTTTACTGGCTAGGACAGTGCTAAAGCCCGCCCATCAGTGCCGGCTTCCTGGCAGCCCCATGGAGAGCCCTGGTACGTCACAGAAACTCCTAAAAATGCCTTTGCCTTGAGCGATTTAGCACAGGACAAAGGAGAGCATCGGAGCATGAACTGCTCTGAGGCTCAAGTCAGGGGGGCTCCCTGGCTGAAAATGGAGGTATGTGCGGGTTCAGCTCTGAACCCGGACAACCCCTTTAAATAAGGATGATTATATGAATGGACAATGATCAATCAATTGTGTGTAATATAAATTATAGTATAAATGGCAGCAAGAACATGACCTGTCCATTAGTAGTGAGACCTTTCCACTACTTTCCACCACTCTTTATTGTCTCTAACTCATGTTAATGTGAATGTTTCTGGAGGAATGGAGATAACTGAGGGGAACTGAGTTTTGCCTAATATGACATGCACATAGTGATACTTACTAAGCCCGAATGGTTTTGTAGAACCATTTCTAAAACAGTAAAATGTTTTTGACAGCAATTACATCATCATTTCATTTGTTAGATAATTTCACATCTTAAGGAAGGTAATAGAGTATGTTAGCAGTTATCCTTGTCCTTAATGAGAAAAGTCTGCCAATCATACTTACTTTGTGATAAGAGATAATAGTAGGGACATAAAAGGAACACTTCACAGATGGGACGCTGCTGCTGATGCCATCAGCTCTGCTATTTGTTTCCATATTAACCAGGTTTATTATTGTGCAAACAGCAATAAGTGCTATGGAAGTTGGTGAACATTAGTGTTGGGCTTAATTGTCATGCTCCTCAAGTAGATTAATTAATATATCTATTTCTTTGTAATGCTCGCATTTATAGTTGGAAGAGATAACATAGTCAATCTTTTTACTTTGTATATTTTATTTTTAAGAATGGTGGAAAATAATTGTCCCCAAGAGCATAAAGAAGAACTTGGAATATGTAATTAATATTCAGTGATGAACTAATCTATTTAAAGTGCTTCATTGAAGACTAAAATGTTATGAGGTTTGCAATTTAGAGTTGATTTTGTTAAAATTCTAAAATGGTTCAATAAATAGTACAAAGCCTTAAAATAAGACAGCTGATCTAAAATGTCAAAGATAAAAATGCTAACATCATTGATAGTGATCTGCTATGGATTTCCTTGGAACATGTGAGATTAAGGCCTCTTTCACATGGGCGTCATGTTTTTTGCCCTGATAAGATGCGGGTGCGTTGCGGTAAAATGTGCGATTTTTCCGCGTCGGTGCAAAAATTGTAATGCGTTTTGCACGCGCGTGAGAAAAATCGGCATGTTTGGTACCCAAACCCGAACTTCTTCACAGAAGTTTGGGTTAGGTGTTCTGTAGATCGCATTATTTTCCCTTATAACATGGTTATAAGTGAAAATAATAGCATTCTTAATACAGAATGCATAGTACAATGGGGCTGGAGGGGTTAAAAAAAATGAATAATAATTTTACTCACCTTAATCCACTTGATCGCGCAGCCCAGCTTCTCTTCTGTCTTCTTTCTTCAGAACCTGGGTAAAGGACCTGTGGTGACGTCACTGCGCTCATCACATGGTCTATCACATGATCTTTTACCACGTTGGTGGATCGTGTGACGGACCATGTGATGAGCGCAGTGACGTCATCACAGGTCCTTTACCCAGGTCCTGAAGAAAGAAGTCAGAAGAGAAGCCGGGCTGCGTGATCAAGTGGATTAAGGTGAGTTAAATTATTTTTATTTTTTTTAACCCCTCCAGCCCTATTGTACCATGCATTCTGTATTAAGAATGCTATTATTTTCCCTTATAACCATGCACTTGCTTGCGGATGCTTGCGATTTTCATGCAGTCCCATTCACTTCTATGGGGCCTGCGTTGCATTAAAAACGCACAAAATAGAGCTTGCTGCGATTTTCACGCAACGCACAAGTGATGCGTGAAAATCACCGCTCATGTGCACTGCCCCATAGAAATGAATGGGTTCGGATTCAGTGCGGGTGCATTGCATTCACCTCACGCATTGCATCCGCGTGGAAAACTCGCCCGTGTGAAAGGGGCCTAAGAAGTGAGGACGTTTTTTAGACATCTGTCAGAAGTCTCATTCAAGAATGGTAGTAGACTTTTGAAAGCCTAAAACAGCTTACTAACACCAAGATATCATACTTAATGGTATAGCAAATGGAGAAAATATGTAATTTAGATTAAGTGTTTGTCTAGAATAAATTAAAAGTTCTCCAGGAGCCCTTAAGCTTCTTTTATTGACAAGATAGTGCCCTGACTTACTAATAGGTCCTGGTTGACCAAAATAATGAGGTTAAAGAACTGTTAGTACGGCATCGGTCACATAGCTGGTTTTGATGAAAAGTTGAAATACAACTCAAATAATGTATAGATTTTACTGACATATTAGGAATGTTGTTTCCTTGATTAGCTATTTGCCATGGTCCAACAAAGGGAAAGCAACAAAGAAGACATGGTTCTAAGACTAATATTAAAGGTCGATGATTCATAAATTATCATTTATACAGATTTTCACTGATGAGCAATTATCGTATCCTTTTTTCTATATATCAATAGTACAAGTGATGATAGAAAACCTTATAATATATCATATAAAAGAAAAATGCCTCTTCTCCACTCATAAGACTCCTCACCTCCCTACGTCCTGCATTGATCACTCATTCTCGGTTCATTGCTAAAATCTGTCTTCAAGGAAGCCAGGTTAGCAGTCCACTGAGAGGTCAGGTGACAACTGCTGCTCTTTAAAATCTATGGATGGGGAAGGGGGGGGGGGAGTAGGAGGGAGCTGCTGAGAGAGAAAGAAAGTGTGGGAAAAACAGAGAAATCCTTCTGCTACATCTAGTAAGTATTTAATCTCACCCCAGTGCTGGATTTACAACTACACTGGTCATTACTGCAATACAGGTGAAATTCGAAAAATGAGAATATCGAGCAAAAGTTCATTTATTTCAGTAATGCAACTTAAAATTTGAATATTGTGAAAAGGTTCAATATTCTAGGCTCAAAGTGTCACACTCTAGTCAGCTAATTAATCCATACCCCCCTGACCAAAGGGTGCCTGAGACTTTGGGGTTTCATAAGCTTTAATAATTTATTGAGAAATCCACATATAAATGTGTGACAATTATAATGAGCTCCTGACATAAGGGACTAGTGCAGTTACAAATAGCAGCATACTCATATAAGGCTCAATGTGGCAACCATGC
The DNA here is from genome assembly GCF_014858855.1 of Bufo gargarizans. Taxonomy (NCBI): domain Eukaryota; kingdom Metazoa; phylum Chordata; class Amphibia; order Anura; family Bufonidae; genus Bufo; species Bufo gargarizans. Next base: position 185,374,359 of record NC_058084.1, read on the forward strand.
GTCCATATAATGCAATTCACCGTTCAACACTAATATAGTGAGGGACGGTGACATACATCTGCATAGCCTAATAAAAATACCGCTAACAATGATCACAACAATCAAAATTACTAACCCAGCCTGGATTGCGCTGCCCGATGATCGTTTCGCTATGCGCTTCCTCACGGTGCTTCCTGCCCTATACAATAGCCAAAACCATGAAATATTTATTTCATGTGACATGTACTGGCTATATATATCATTTTTCTAACCTGTTCATCATGACGTGCCTCCCTGGAGGAGCTCTCTCAGACCAGCTGTGTGGGAGGAGCAGCTGTAAAGTGAAAGTAAAAATCCCAGCATGCATTGCAGCAAGCATGTCCAGAGGAGCAGGGGGCGTGACTAATTTATGCGTAACAAATTTATGTTCATTTTTGCCAGTTTTCTGACTCAAATGAAGCCAGAAATCTACGGCAGCACTGAACTGTCATAGATTTCTGTGCATGGACTGCCATAGGAGGGGGGCTGTTGAGCGGGGGGACAGATCTTTGCTGCACAAGAACTATGATGAATAAATTTGTACAAATCGATCTGCTCACATAGAGCGGAGCATCCTGTCTATCATCACATGACTAAGGCTCCATTCGGACGTCCGTATAATGGGTCCGCATCAGTTCCGCAAATTACCCATTCATTCTCTATGGGGACGGAATGGATGGCGAGAGAACACTATGTGCTCCCCGCATCCTCATTTCCGACTGGGTGTATTGTGGATCCGCAATGCACTACGGACGTCTGAATGGACCCTAAGGCTACTTTCACACTAGCGTTAGCAGGGTCTGGTAGGCTGTTCCCCTGCCGGATCCGTGCTAACGCTAGCCCACGAGTGCTGTCGGAAGTCCACTCCGGCCCCATTCACATTCACTGATGCCCAGCACACTGCGTTTTTTTTCTGGCCGCCTCTCGGCATGTTTGCCGAGCTGTGGCCACATCGCTGACCTGTCCCCATAAAATTAAATGGGGCCAGAGCGGACCTCCGGTGGCACTTATGGGCTACTGTTAGCACGGATCACTATATACAGTGTACAGCGGGTCACGGATCTCTATACTCAGTGGTAGGGGTTACATATCACCATATACATAGTGCAGGAAGGAGAGGACACACATTTATAGATGGTGAGACCAGTGACTGCTGCTGATATCACTGACCTCAGCCATACTGACAGCTTACAAGGGGTTAAAGCTCCTGAACTGTTGGTCTGGCTGTAATATGTCTGTGATAAGAACACAGTGCAGAGGGGCCATAAACAGGACAGATACTGGGATTGCTCACAGTTTGTGGTCCACAGCGCTTCCCTGGCTCTGCTACATCCTCACATGTTGGCAGGATCCTCTCAGTACAGGGGAAACAGAGGGGGCAGAGCCTGCAGTCAGATCAGCCATCACAGCTTCCCCTCAGTCTCCCTTCCTCCTGCAAAAGTTTCTTTATTTTAGCTTTCAACAAGTGTCCCTGCTAAACCCCTGCCAGCCCTGCACAGCCAGGAGTGCCAGTCACAGAAGGAAAGCACCTCTGATACAAGTAGGGTGCTTTAGGACCCAGGGAGCAGCACACTCCTTCAGGCATGGACGAGGTAGCTCCTCCGTGGCATGTGCAGGGATGGACGAGACAGGCAGCTGTGAGAGCAGGACAGGAGGGGACTGGCTGCCAATAGCAAGGAAACCAGGCACATCTGAACAAGATATATTAGTAAGTGTAATATCTCCCTACTTTTTTTTTATAGTTTTAATAAGTGCCAACAGAGTGGCCAACCCCTTTAAGGCAAACTGACATTCTGTCGGCAGCCTTGGGCCCTGCATCGTGGGGGGGCCCACGTCAACCCGAACACCCACATACTGAGGCGGGGCACAGGAGCACATAGTTCCCTGCCCAGCTGCCTATCACCACCATAGGCTTCAAGTCTAGTAGGCCTGAGGCCTATGCGGTGGTAAAAGCCCAGCGTGCATGGTGACGTTATCGCGCGGCATGCGTGATGACATCATTGCGCGCCTATATAGGGCCGCGCACAGGGCTTTTATGTACGTGCGCCTGCCTCACCATTCCGGACACAGGTAAGTATAAGCCTTTTTTTTATTTTTGTAAATGGGGAAACTACTTTATGGGGCAGTATGGGGGAAATTACTATATCGGGGGCAGTGTGGGGGAAATTACTATATGGGGGCAGTGTGGGGGAAATTACTATATCGGGGGCAGTGTTGGGAAAATTACTATATGGGGCAGTGTGGGGGAAATTACCATATGGGGAAGTGTGGGGGAAATTACTATATGGAGCAGTGTGGGGGAAATTACTATATGGAGCAGTGTGGGGGAAATTACTATATGGGGGCAGTGTGGGGGAAATTACTATATGGGGCAATGTGGGGGAAATTACTATATGGAGAAGTGTGGAGAAAATTACTATATGGGGGCAGTGTGGGGGAAATTACTATATGGGGCAATGTGGGGGAAATTACTATATGGAGCAGTGTGGGGGAAATTACTATATGGAGCAGTGTGGGGGAAATTACTATATGGAGAAGTGTGGGGAAAATTACTATATGGGGGCAGTATGGGGGAAATTACTTTATGGGGACAGTGTGGGGGCATTGCTATTAGGGGACATTTTTTTTGGGGGGGGGGGGACGCTATGCAGGCATTATTACCTGGAGCACAATATAGGGTGTTATTATTATTGGGGGCACTCTAGGGGACATTATAATTTCTGTAGACACTATAGGGACCTTTGGGGTAATTTATCAAACTGGTGTAAAGTAGAACTGGGTTAGTTACCCAAAGCAACAGATTCCACCTTTCATTTTTGACAGCTCCTTTGGAAAATGAAAGCTGGAATCTGATTAGTTGCTATGGGCACCTAAGCCCAGTTTGATAAATGAGCCCAATTATGAGAATTCTAACATGTCTGTGTAACAAATTCTGTAGAGCCGAGATGTGGATGAAAGAATTAGTCATGGCGTTCTGGGTCAAGCGGAGGAGAAGAGGAAAGAGAAGATCTACATGACAGGAGAAGTCACTGGATGTAAGAGGTATGTGGTGCTGTATTCCCCTATATGTAGAGCTGCCTCACTAATGTGACCTGCATCTCATCTTTTCCTCCAAGTCTTTTTTTTATCATAATCATATGTATTTTAAATTTGGCAACTAAAATTTTAATTTCTCACCTGCAGTCCTATGTAACAGCCCAGATAACAGTGATAACTTTCTGTGTGCAAATAATATAGTAGATATTCCATGCAGTCCTATGTAACACCCCACATAACACAATAGTTCACTGTGTTATGTGGGGTGTTACATAGGACTGCAGGTAACACCTATGACATCTGTACTCAGAGAGTTATGAGATGGTGGGGGGCTGACTCCTGGCACCCCTGCCAATCAGCTGTTGGAGGAGACCGCAATGTCCCAGTGAGCGCCGCAGCCTTTTTGCTCCTTACCAAGCACAGCGCTGTCCATTTGATAGCATTGTGCTTGGTATTGCAGCTCAGCCCAAGATGGGACAGATCTGCACCTAGACCATGTGAATGATGTCATATGGCCTAGGAAGAGACTGTGGCGCTTACAAAGCACTGCAGCCTCTTCATACAAAAAAAATATATAAAAAAATGGAGGGAGGGACCCGAGTTGGGTAGACAACCCCAGGCCTATCATGCACTTAATCCACTAAGGCTACTTTCACACTAGCGTTCGTCGGTCCGCTCGTGAGCTCCGTTTGAAGGAGCTCACGAGCGGACCCGAACGCCTCCGTCCAGCCCTGATGCAGTCTGAATGGAGCGTATCCGCTCAGACTGCATCAGTCTGGCGGCGTTCAGCCTCCGCTCCGCTCGCCTCCGCACGGCCAGGCGGACAGCTGAACGCTGCTTGCAGCATTCGGGTGTCCGCCTGGCCGTGCGGAGGCGTGCGGATCCGTCCAGACTTACAATGTAAGTCAATGGGAACGGATCCGCTTGAAGATGTCACCATATGGCTCAATCTTCAAGCAGATCCGTCCCCCATTGACTTTACATTGAAAGTCTGAACGGATCCGCGCAGGCTACTTGCGCACTTGCAAAATTTTTTTAAGTTATTAATGCAGACGGATCCGTACTGAACGGAGCCTCCGTCTGCATTAATATGATCGGATCCGTTCAGAACGGATCCGATCAAGCGCAAGTGTGAAAGTAGCCTAATTAGGTCAAAAGTATAGTGCAAGGTAGGGGCTGTTCAATATTTCTGTTTGTGTGTGTTTGTGCAGCCACACTGCCCTCCTTTAAGCGTCCAGGGCCTGGGTAGCTATACAAGCCTTTTGGACAAATGTAATATTGATTTTCTTGTGGGAATGCCATTAATTGAAATCTTTAAAACATTTTAAAAAATGTCTCAGAAAAAGATGAAAATGGAGCCAGTGGCGTAATAAATCCCATATTACCTTCTCCTGAGCATCTTTCATAACACAGCTTATGTACAGCAGTTTTTACTGCTGCATTTAGGTATTTAGGTGACATACCGCGCCATATACAATATAAAGCGTAATGTGAAAAGAGTTCAGGTTCTACATTAAACAAATCTGCTAATTTTACATTTATACCATTTTTTGTAATACAGTAATAATATAAGATACATTTAATAAACTCAGCAGAGATATCGAACCTGGTAAAAGTTGGCAGGAGAATTAGCCTTAAGGAACCAAGCTGTACAAGTTGCTATATCTTTGAACAGACTGGCTGTAGACATAAAAGTATTGTGCCCAAAGCTTTTTAGGTCTGTCAGTTTTTTTTCTTATCTTTCCTTCTATTCTAGATCAAGGTTATTGCTGAAAGGGAATTAGGGAACAGTATATAAACCACACAGGAGTAAATCATCCATAAAAAATGTGGTTATTGCATCCCGTTAAAATGTTTGCATATGCACCGGTTTTCAGGGATACACAACACTTTATTACATTCATTGATATAAAGACAGCATGTAAAAGGTGTGTCTCTCTGTGCATGGACAGACTAGTTGCTGAGCATCTATTTCCAAACAGGACCCACAACCTCATGGTCAAGGGCTCTCCTGACAGGGGTGTTTCAGTTTCAGCAAATTCATTTGTTTGTGTAATGAAAAGTTATAAAATATTTCAATATAATAACTGCATCAAGTCCTCACATTTTTTCAGATCTCTGCCTGCAGTCATTAAGCAGGTGTGGCGCATGGCGTCCCCCTGGACGATCGTGTTTAGCAATGCCAAGTGGTGATGTGGCCCTAATAGTTTGTATAATGGTGCTCCTACCTGGATACTGTTATTCCCTGGGGTTAGACTCCACAGAAACTAAGGTGCTGTAGTTACTGAGTAAGTAGAGTGCAGACTTTGTGACGTTTAACATTTTTTGCGTGAATAAACTTGCGATAAACTTGTTTCATCCAAACAATGTCTTGGCTCCAGCAGGCTAAGGGTAAATTGGTAAGTGAACTTGAATACTTTGCTTTATCTCTCTCTGCTGTGCTAATCTCTGGCTTCAGTCTGGTTACTGGACTTTCTAGAGGTTCTGGTACCGAGTCCCTTTGGCCGTTGACCCCGTCATACTATTTATGAACTGCGAGGAGTCATGGAGCTTTCCAAGCTGCTTCCCCTGGAAGACTCATGCTGAAGGAAGTGAGAAGACCCCCTCATTGTGCCATGTTGTCTCATCTTCTTCCAACTTTTAACTAACTACAGCTTCTTGCAACCCCCTCTGGGCCATGTAAGAAGGTACAAGGAATCATCGTGGATGATAGGTACGTGTCACCGAAGTTCCTGACCTCGGTGGAGTAAAAGCAGTTTTTTATGTGTCAGCAGCAGCTGCTGTTTGACACCTAAATACTTAGTATGGCTGTATAGCTGATCCGGGACGGCTCTTACTGGGAGTAGTCAAAGTGCTGGGTGAGTGACTACTCCCTATGTTCCAGGCCGGGTTTTGCCAGGCATAAAAACCAGCCAGCTCTGCCAGCTCAGTCTGACAGTGGAGCTCAGGAGGTGTGTGTGTGCTGGGATCTGAGGCTTGTGCCATGCTGGAGGGCTGAGACCTATCTGTAGGGGAAACGGGTCCCCAAAAAGCCTGCTCTGGACTCCTGGAGGCAGAACTGCCAACAAGGTGATTTTTGCTATGTGGACTTTCCATTGTGTGTGAACTAACACCAAGACTGCAAAGTGCCGTTTTGTTTTTGCTTTATGTGTGAATAAACACGGAAGTTTGATTTAAGAACTGGTAATTAGCCTCTGTACTTGTCCGCACACCCTGTCAGAGAGCCAGAGCGAATCCCCACAGCCACTACACAGGAACCTTTATTGCTTACTTCAAGAGGATATAAAATCTATCCTCATCATGACTCATAAGAAGACACAGCTTCAAAACACAATCCAAAAACAGCAGTCCTGCAACTGTGCGTCAATTACATGAAGAGGACGGATTGTCATCCACTGGAAGCAAACAATGACGTGTCCTATTGAATGGGAGCATGCAGAGATCTTGAAAACCATGAGGAACTTATATAAAAATTGTTTAAAGGGGTTATCCGATGTCCCATGTGTCGGGCCCCTCACACGGAATTTACTTACCCCGCTTCATGTGCCGCTCCTGGTCCCCGCACCACCGCTGCTGCTTCTCCTTGTACACGGATGAAAACATCCAGTGTCAGAGGGAGCAGTCAATGGTAGGCAGGGATGGGGAAGAGCCTCCCTAGCGTCACCCACGATACTAGGTGGGCTCGTCCCCCCAACTCATTGAAGTTTATAGACAGAGTATTACAAGGGGTCAACAGCCAAAGGCACCCAACTCAAAGGTACTATAACTGTCAGAAACTCCAGTAACCAGACCAAATCCAGAGTCTTGCACAGCAGAGAAAGAGAAAGCAAGGTATCGAGGTTTGCCTGCCAGTTTACCACAAAACCTGCTGGAACCAAGAGAAAGACCACTTATTGTCTGGATGCAGGTTTATTCAAGTAAAGCTGTTAAACTTTATAAAGTTTGGACTCTGCTTATTCTCCACCAGCTATGACTCTCCCCTTAATTGCTATGGAGCCTAAACCTGGGGAGCGACGGTATCCAGGTAGGAGCACCGTGACACACAAAACTAATAAGGCCGCATAACCACTCGGCATTCCTAAAACCTGGTACATAATTGGCCCTGGGGGGCAGCACGCTGCCCATGTGCTGGAATAGTACATTTTTCAAATGTTAAGAAGGCGATTTATATTCTTGGAAATAGGGGCAAAGTGCGCCACTATTAGTAAATATGCCCCAATGAGTGTCTATGTGCTGTTAAGAAGTACAGATAAAGGCTGCAGACTGAGCTATCTAAGCAGCTTTCTGACAGATTCACGGTGAATCAGAAAGCAACAGTCTGCAGATACACTGAAGGTGAAAGTTGCAGAGAGGAAAAGTTATTGAACATTTTTAATAAAGACCAATTGAAATAATGATTTTTAGCCCAAAATGAGTAAAATGTGATGATTAAAAAAATGTCCCCAAGGACATGCACACAGTAGTCTTTAAAACCTATCAAGTATTGCAAAACATTCATATTGTGTTTTTAATAACTGATATTACAGAAGTAAAGAAAGATTCAAGGCAGGTCAAGGCAAGAGATTAGCAGAGGAAATAGAAAAAGTATATGGGAAATTGCAGGATATAAATCATCAACTCGTAATATCTCTACCACGCATTAGAGTATTGATTTCCTTTTTCATTTTTAAAATGTGATTCATTGCAGGTGTTATTAAAATCAATGATGTCTGGCTAATTATAACAGAAGGGAAAGACAACACATCAGCTAGTGATCTGCTTAAATGGAATATATTATCACTCAGACATTTGTTTCAAGCCAAAGCTTTTTATTTTTTTCAGTCTTGTCATGTTACAGCTATAAAGAAAACGTGTAGATTTTGTTTCAGCCTGCTTCTAGTGGTATTATTAAAGGGGTACTCCAGTTGGTTGAAGTTATCCCCTATCTACAGGATAGGGGATAATTATTAATTTGGTAGGGGTCCTACCACTGAGACCCCCATCGATCATGAGAATGCACCCCCTGCAGCCTCCCTGAAATTAACAGAGCAGCCAGCTATCTCCAAATTTACCTTGGAAATGAATGGAGCAGCTGCACGCATGCGCAACCGACTGCTCCGTTCATTTCAGAGGGATTATAGAGGGTAAAGGGCCCCGTCCTCGAGATCAGTGGGGGTCCCAGTGGTAGGAGCTCTACCGATCTAATAGTTATCCCCTATCCTGTGGAATACTCCTTGAGGATAGATTAGGCATCACCCAGCATCAGCAAAATGTGTATGTTTGAAAGTCATTTTACAATTTACATACAGAATGAATCAACATGAAAACTTGAGTAACTAGTTAACCACCCCAGGACCGCCGCACGCAAGATTGCGTCCTGGCGGCGGCCTGTAATTCCTCCTAGACGAGCCGGCACGTCATCTTGCGAGAGGTGACATTTCCTGTGAACGCGCGCACACAGGAGCGCACGTTCACAGGAACCGGAGGTAAACGAGTGCATCTAGAGCCTGCCAGCGGCGATCATTCACTGGCAGGCTGTAGATGCGATTTTTAACCCCTGAAAGGTATATCAGACGCTGTTTTGTTAACAGCGTCTGATATACCTGCTACCTGGTCCTCTGGTGGTCCCTTTTGCTTGGATCGACAACCAGAGGACACAGGCAGCTCTGTAATAAGTAGCACCAAGCACCACACTACACTACACCCCCCCGTCACTTATTAACCCCTTATTAACCCCTGATCACCCCCTTGTCATTGATCACCCCCCTGTAAGGCTCCATTCAGACGTCCGTATGTGTTTTGCGGATCCGTGGATCCACGTAGCCGCAAAACACGGACACCAGCAATGTGGTTTCCGCATTTTGCAGATCCGCACATTGCCAGAACTATATAGAAAATGCCTTTTCTTGTCTGCAATTGCAGACAAGAATAGGACATGTTCTATAGGCTCTACAAAAAATGCAGTGTTCGCCCGATCAGGCCTGATCTTGTGCGCACATTTGCGTTCAGTCACTGCAAAAACACTGTAAAATCGCTGCGGCACTATAAAGATCACTTTTGAGGGGCAAGGCAAGTTCATAGAAGATATTTTCTTTTTTGGCACAAGTTAGCAGAAATTTTTTTCATATTCCACTAACTTGTGACAAAAAATAAAATCTCACATGAACTCACCATACCCCTCACGGAATCCAAATGCGTAAATTTTTTTTGCCATTTATATTCCAGACTTCTCACGCTTTAGGGCCCCTAAAATGCCAGGGCAGTATAAATACCCCATAAGTGACCCCATTTTGGAAAGAAGACACCCCAAGGTATTCCGTGAGGGGCATGGCGAGTTTCTAGAATATTTTTTTTTGGAACAAGTTAGCGGAAAATGTTTTTAGTTTTTTTTTCTCTTACAAAATCATTTTCCGTTAACTTGTGCCAAAAAAATATATATATTCTAGGAACTCGCCATGCCCCTCACGGAATAGCTTGGGGTGTCTTCTTTCCAAAATGGGGTCACTTGTGGGGTATTTATACTGTCCTGGCATTTTAGGGGCCCTAAAGCGTGAGAAGAAGTCTGGAATCCAAATGCCTAAAAATGCCCTCCTAAAAGGTACTCATTGGAATTTGGGCCCCTTTGCGCACCTAGGCTGCAAAAAAGTGTCACACATGTGGTATCGCCGTACTCACGAGAAGTAGCGCAATGTGTTTTGGGGTGTCTTTTTACATATACCCATGCTGGGTGAGATAAATATCTCTCTAAAAGACAACTTTTACCATTTTGCTATACAAAGTTGTCATTTGACAGAGATATATTTCTCTCACCCAGCATGGGTATATGTAAAAATACACCCCAAAACACATTGACCTACTTCTCCTGAGAACGGCGATACCACATGTGTGACACTTGTTTGCAGCCTAGGTGCGTAAAGGGTCCGAAAGTCCAACGAGTACCTTTAGACTTTACAGGGTTGCTCACAATTTAGCCCCGCCCAAAATGCCAGAACAGTAAACACACCCCACAAATGACCTCATTTCGGAAAGTAGACACCCCAAGGTATTCACTGAGGGGCATATTGAGTCCATGAAAGATTGAACTGTTTGTCCCAAGTTAGCGGAAAGGGAGACTTTGTGAGAAAAAACTAAAAAAAATCTATTTCCGCTAACTTGTGCTAAAAAAAATAAACTTCTATGAACTCGCCATGCCCCTCACGGAATACCTTGGGGTGTCTTCTTTCCAAAATGGGGTCGCATGTGGTGTATTTATACTGCCCTGGCATTTTAGGGGCCCTAAAGCGTGAGAATCCAAATGCCTAAAAATGCCCTCCTAAAAGATACTCATTGGAATTTGGGCTCCTTTGTGCACCTAGGCTGCAAAAAAAGTCACACATGTGGTATCGCCGTACTCAGAAGAAGTAGGGCAATGTGTTTTGGGGTATATTTTTACATATACCCATGCTGGGTGAGATAAATATCTCTGTCAAATGACAACTTTGTATAAAAAAATGGGAAAAGTTGTCTTTTAGAGAGATATTTCTCTCACCCAGCATGGGTATATGTAAAAAGACACCCCAAAACACATTTCCCTACTTCTTCTGAGTACGGGGATACCACATGTGTGACACTTCTTTGCAGCCAAGATGCGTAAAGGGGCCCACATTCCAATGAGTACTTATAGGATTTCACAGGGCATTTTTACGCATTTGGATTTCAAACTACTTCTCACACTTTAGGGCCCCTAAAATGCCCTGGCAGTATAAATACCCTACAAGTGACCCCATTTTGGAAAGAAGACACCCCAAGGTATTCCGTGAGGGGTATGGTGAGTTCATGTAAAAAACATTTTTTTGTCACAAGTTAGTGGAATATGAGACTTTGTAAGAAGAAAAAAAATAATAATTTTCCGCTAACTTGTGACAAAAAATAAAAACTTCCATGAACTCACTATGCCCATCAGCGAATACTTTAGGGTGTCTCCTTTCCAAAATGTGGTCATTTGTGGGGGTTTTCTACTGTCTGGGCATTGTAGAACCCCAGGAAACATGACAGGTGCTTAGAAAGTCAAAGTGCGTAAATTTATTTTTTTGCACCATAGTTTGTAAACGCTATAACTTTTACCCAAACCAATAAATATACACTTATTGAATTTTTTTTTATCAAAGACACGTATAACAATAAATTTAGAGAAAAATGTATATAGAAATGTAGTTTTATTTGAAAAATTTTACAACAGAAAGTGAAAAATTACATTTTTTTGCAGAAATTTCGGTCAATTTTGATTAATATCAAAAAAGTAAAAATGTCAGCAGCAATGAAATACCACCAAATGAAAGCTCTATCAGTGAGAAGAAAAGGAGGTAAAATTAATTTGGGTGGTAAGTTGTATGACCGAGCAATAAACCGTGAAAGTAGTGTAGTGCAGAATTGTAAAAAGTGGTCTGGTCATTAAGGGGGTTTAAGCTAGGGGGGCTGCATTACAGTACCTCACATGTAAGGGTCTGTTCCATGCAGCAGGTACCTGGCAACACAATCTGGTTTTTGGTCGTGTTTTAATATGTGCTCTACTCGGATTTGCTGCATGCCCAAAAACAGTTGCAAAATGGAATACCAAAAGCAGCTATATGACCAGACACCCTTACTGCTCAGTGAAAACATTATTGTGTCTGCCAACAAGGTTGTAGACAGGCTAGGGGCACACAACATCAGGCTTGGATTTCTGCACCATTATGGCGACTTGTGTGTCACACAACTGCAATATCTGTCATTTGTGGCAATGTAGTAGCGTGCAATGCTATGACGTAAGTGTATCATGTGTATTAGGTTGCCACTTACCCCACCTTAATAGCAGTCAGCAGAATTGTGATTGCAACATGTAGTTTACGAAAAACGTTATGGATATTATAGGACCCATCGGGGTGAATTGGACCATACTGTACCTCGGTATGCATCAGAGATTTTTTTCTCTCAGATTTTGTATTGCATGCTTCATTGAATGTCATATATCCTATAATATGGCGATGCACAAACACCATATGGCGGTGCACAAGTGCATACAGCTCTATATTAGGGAACTACAGGGTTTCTGTGTGCTAGTGTACAGCTTCATAGAAAGAATGATAGATAGATAGATAGATAGATAGATAGATAGATAGATAGATAGTGTGAGACAGTGACAGTTCTCTCACAGGTTACAGGCAAGGAAGGGGTGGCTAGTGAGGTCCACACCCCTATTCCACCACAGGTGAGACCAGCTGGAAGTAATCAGGCTGGCATAAAGCACCTCCCAGGGTGTCAGCAAGGGGGAGTATGTTACCTGTGGACAGAGGCCTGAAGGCTCTGTCAGTGTGGTCCAAGCCAGGAGGGCTGAGAGACCACTATTCCCCAAGAGACAGTGGACTGGAGACATTGGGCGTACTGTGCTCTGTACAGCCAGGAGGCTGTGGGACATTGGCTGAGAAAGCCGCATGTGTTCACAGGATGTGAACAGGGACTTAGGTGATTCAGGAATATTATGTTTAGTTAGAGCCTGGATGGGCGAGTGTTTGTTATTTTTGCTTGTGCTGGTGTATTACAATAAATAAACTGTTTGGACCTGAAACCTGGTGTGAGGATGATCCCCTGAAAGAAAGCTACCCCTCACAATAGATAGATAGATAGACAGGTTAGAAGCTAAGTTTTCTTTGTCCGCTTCACCCAAACGCTCCTGTATTTTAGGGATTTGAGTCACACAGGCTAACAATAACAACGGTAGGCCAGCATGGAAGCGTCTTGATTTGTCTTGCTTGTATTTCTGGAAAAAATATATTTTTATATTTCACTTTTCTGTAATTTGACATAAAAATACATGTGCTTTAAGTGACAAGTCACGAAAAGTACCTGCAATTTTCATCAGAAATTCTAAATTACATGTTAATGATGCAGAAAAAGCTTCGGTTTTGTCGCATATGGCATAGTTCAGCTCTCAGATTTGGCTTGTTTGTTCACGGAAGGAATCTGTTATTTCAAGCCTGGCATACAGCAACCTTGAGAAAGTAAGGACACACAGATCACCTACATATTTAAAGTTTTTTCTTTTTCTTTTTCTTTTGTGAAACACAGGACCTCCCGACCTCCATGTATGAAGCACTGATAGTTCTAAAAAAAAAGATAAGGATATGTTGGAGATGGGTGCTTATAGACCTATTTCTTTACTTAACACTGATATTAAGCTGCTCTCAAAGGTCCTGGTCAATAGACTTTCTAAGGTGATCACATCGCTAATTCACCCAGACCAAAATGGGTTTATGCCTGGCAGGGGAGCCAATTACAATATACATCGTTTGTTTGCTAACATTCAATCCTCCGGGGGGACCGCCCGCTCGATCCTGTCGTTAGATGCCATGAAGGCCTTTGACAGGGTCGAGTGGAGCTTCCTCTGGAGGGTGCTGGGAAGAATGGGATTTGGTTCAAGGTTTATAGCCATGGTCCGTCTGCTTTAAATAACAAATCCCCTTCAGCCAAGCTCAGGATCAATGGGACCTTGACCAGGAGTTTTATGTTGGAGAGAGGTACCCGCCAAGGATGTCCTCTCTCGCCACTCCCATTTAATATATATATTGAGCCTTTGGCTATAAAAATCAGACAGGACTCGGGCGTTCTTGGATTTGGGATTGCGGGAGATCGTGATCGGATTTCTTTATCTGCAGACGATATTCTGTTCTTCATGCAACAGACCAATACTACCCTGCCAAAAGTTATGGAGATTGTAGAATCGTACTCCAGGTTTTCGGGCCTGTAGGTCAACTGGTCCAAAACCACCCTCCTCCCTATAGATAAGCCACAATGGTCAGTGGAGAATCCACCTCTGGACCTTGGGGTCAAGGATTCTATGAAGTACTTGGGGATAACTATCTCCGCTAATATCCAGGACTATGTTCAACTTAATCTACTCCCGGTTATGATGAAGATTAGGTCTAAAATTAAAATATGGCATTCGTTTACCCTTTGGAGAGGAGATAGGGTCTCCTTGGTGAAAATTTATAGTCCTTCCCCAACTGCTTTATGTTCTCCGAAACTCTCCGGTCTGGATAGAGGATAAATTCTTTAAACTGATAGAGAAGATGATTAATGATTTGCTATGGGGGAGAAAGCGGGTAAGGCTGAAACTTGATTACTTTTTAATGCCGCTGGAACGGGGGGGTTAAATTTTGGGGGGTATGCATTTTGTCTTTCCTATTTTCGTAAGTGTTTCTTGAGATCAATAAAGAGAACATTTTTCAATTGAAAAAACAAAACAAAACACATGAATAAATTGCAATTTACATTCCATATATTCCATGAATGGAGCAGCAGAGCACATACATCAGAACGACGGGATAAGGAACCCGCGTTCTTGGATTTGGTTGGGGTCCCAGTGTTCAGGCCCCCAGTAATCTAGTTATCCCCTATCCAATAAATTGGCACAACTCCCAAAGCTGTATCACGGGTGGACTTTCTTACTTTCTGCCTTCTAAATTAAAGTTATTCATTTCCTAGCCACCATCAACCCCTTCATTACTCTTGCTCTTCTTTAATCCTTGAAGTGCCACTTAACTTCCTGATATACAATTTATGGGGTTACATTGAATATTCCTTCTAATCTATCCAAGATATTGGTCCAATAGCGATGCAGCTTCCGGTGACACCAAACCATATGTATTCAATCCTCATTCACAAGTTTGCATCTTGGGAAAAGTACAGCTTTCCTACTCTTAAATGTATAATACTTTTGGTGTATATTATACTATCAGTGCTCTCTTCCATCTTCCATAACCTTGGAGTCCCTCGTTATTCAACATATTATGTAGACAGGACAATAACCCCTTTTTTCTGGGCCATGTTTTTAACACTATCATAGAATGCTATACCTTTCTAAATCCCACATCTTTAAAATGTGAGCAACTGTATAGTAACACTGTCAATAGTTAAACTGATCCCATCTATTCCAGGGAAATTCCCCCTCTGTTCCTCAAAAGTTTTTATACTCCCTCTCCCATTTATTTCTTGGTTCACATACATTATATTATGTTTTCTCCACCCTTTGACTTCTCTGTTTATCCACATACTGTATGTATTGCATTTACTCCATATAGGAGAGTGCTCCCAATAAATTTCTATTCTCAACTGTTTTTTACACTCTTTTTCTGCTTTTTCACTGAAGTTTACAATATGTAACATGGGCGGTGTGACGAACCACACCTCGCAGCCCGCCTGACGTCATACTACGTCAGGATCACACGGCACTGTTTCGTCACTGGTTACCAAGATGTGACATTACTCACTCCATGAGAGGAATGTACGGTCAGCTTAGCATAGTTTTACACAGACACCCCCTGTCCACATGGGCACAGGGAGGCACAGGGATTGAGAGAAGGTTACACATGGTGAGGCAAAACACTCGCTCACAAACCTGACAAGCTGAGAGAGCCCTTTCACTGCCCCAGTGAAAAAGAGCCCTGTCAGCCCAGTAGACTGCCACCAGTTCCTCATTAGATATAAGCCCAGTCCGTTAACAGGGTTATATTGGGCCAGAAACCAATCCAGGTAGCATATAATGTAATACCAAGACACTGACGCATGGGGTTTGTGGAACTAGATAAAGAACAGCGCAAGATTAAATTATGTATTTAATTGCCTAAAGGCCGCAATAGACACAACACTATATACACTATATACAATGGTCCGATATTCAAATACAGATGATAGTACAAACAGAGTTAACAGATAAAAGTCAGTTACCGGATATGCTGTATTCATGGATGCTGTTTGGAGGGGGTGACTTAAAGGGAACCTGTCACCAGTTTTATGGTGTCCTAACTAAGGGCAACATAAATAAGTGACTGATTCTCTTATCAAAATGCTGGGTCCCTTTCTTTAATTGACCCAGTCAATCTGCCAACATCTTGTATTGAAAATCTCCAGCTCATAATGATGAGTCATGAATATTCATGAGCTCCTGACTCTCCCCGCCCACCTGCTGCTGAATGACAGTTTGTTTCCATAGGAATCAGCAGCAGGTGGGCAGGGGAGTGGCTATAGCTCTGAATTAAATATACGCTGGACTCGATGACCTCACACCGGACTCGAATCAGCTCATTAGCATGCAGCATGCGGCATCTTTGTGTGTATATTATGAGGTAACCATCTGTCACACCAGTAAGTGAATACATCTAAGGTACTTTTTAGCAGTTAATGATTGTATATAATTAGTTAGATTATAATCAAATATCCACATGACAGGTTCCCTTTAAGCAGGATTTCCAGGTCCCACCAAACATGTTACACTGCATGACCTCCCTTCAGAAAAGACCATGGCCTCTGCTCTGCATGGCACTTAAGCCTTAGTCAGTCACACCCCTCCCTTTGGCCTGGCAGCTAAAAATCCAAAAACACATTATGGCTCATAGCTCCTCAACGGAAGATTATAGGGAAATGGTTCTGGTACCAATGGATCCGCTTAGATCCCTGGGGCATTTGGAGACCAAACATGGCCCTGTTGTTGCGCTTCTACCTTTAGTTCTCCGTATCTCCCCTTCTATACGTCCTATAAGCAACTGAAGACCGGGAGAACGTCCTTCTCAGTCCCAGGGTTTCAGAGATGTAAACTGAGTATTTATGGGATGTATGATCAGTTCATAATTTGTTATGAACTCCCGGTTCCATGACGTCTAGAAAGCTATTTTGTTGTAGTTTTCCAGCTCAGCCCCCAGGCAGGCACTTGTCCTGTCAGTGGAGCTTGCTTCCTGCTTGGCTGATGGGAGTGTGAAATGTAAACACTTGATCTGCTTTGAAGCCTGTTTTCCCTAACTCACCCGGACAGTAAATTGGCAGGCATTAAATTATAACTCCACATATTCATCACAGCCGGCGTTATTCATTCAGGTTTGTTGGGATGAAATCGATCCTAAAGTGAAGGCATACCCTAGAAATATGCTATCACTCTCTAAGAATATGAAAAACCCCTTTAAGTGTCTTTACTTTCCTCTCCCAATAGAAATGTACTTTTTGTTCATTATTACTCCCTATGCTTAAAAAGCGTATCCGTATCTGGCAGAGCTAGACAGTGCTACGTGCCTGCCTGACCTCATAGACTATAATGTCAACATATTTTGACCGTCCAAGTCCCAATGGTTTCCATAATAAAAAATTGGCTCTCAGCCATATCTAGCTAGGCCAAGTCTGGACAACACCAGCTGGATGTTTCTTTGCCATATTGTTTTAGCACAAGTGGGAAACTAGCCCTCTTATAGCTGCTTTAATTCTACAGCAGGGGAAATGTTTGGTGAATGGAGGGTTGCTGGGGGTTAAATAAAAAAAAGACTGCCATGATGAGGCAATCCCTTCCCTGTCCCTATAAAGGAAGAGAATATCAAGAGGACAATATAATATATACAATATTTGCAGATTTTTTTAAATTCTAGACGGAAATCATCTTTAATGAGAACAACTTATTAATCCACTGAGTGTTAAAAAGTTTAAAATGATAAATGCTTTTCTAAGATTTCATAATATAACCTTATATTGGTTTTCCTTGCTTGCAGTTATTTATCATGTCCACTGCACACCGTACTAGCAATAATCTAATAAACACAGCATCAACGTGTAGCCTTGTATTAAAATTAATGGAATGCAAAGCACGGTCTGTGCAAATCTTCTAAAATTGTGTGCATGCCTGGATATGTACAGTACTGAAGATGCCTGTCTTGGGCACTATCCCTATTCTGAGGACATAGAGCGTTTTCTGTTATTAGGGCAGTGGGGCTAAGTGTTATGGGGCATTGTGGATGAATATTATAGAACTATTTGCTGAATGCTATTGGGATACTGTGATAATAGATCTGACACAAGGATCATGGTGGAAATTCTCACACTGATATGGGCCATGCAGTGACAGAAGGGCGCACCCTTTCTTTCCTCAGGTCACACCCTGATGGTGGGGCTCCTGTATATGGTGATTGGGGTGCCATTGGTGTTTGATGTTTGGCATGGTGCAAGTCAAGAGTGTAAATGCAAGTGCAATGGCTTGGAAAAGGTTTTGGAGTCAGTAACCAGGCCAGTTGGCCTAAATAAATAGGCCTCTCTTTGCTAAAGTTCAGAATATGAGTAGTAGTTCATCCACCAGTATCAAGGCACAGTTCCAAGGCATACAAGATGAAGTAGAGTTGACACACCTGCTTAACTAGACGTGTTAACTAAACTGGTTCTGTTAAGCCCAAACCTTCAATTGCTTTTCAATGGCTTTTGTTTTGAGATATCACGATGAGTTAAGAAATTTGAGTTGAGTTTGTGTGTTAACTCTGTAACAGTGAAATCCTTCCCCAATAGCAATGTATGGATGTACAGCAGCAATGCCTTTCTGTAGAACCTTAGGTTGGCAGTGATGATGGGTTTTTGGGATAGGAAATACCCAGGCTGAGGAGTACAGATTTAAGATATGGCTGGCCAGACCATCTCGAAGTGTGGAAAGATATGCTTTCAATATTCCTTCTCACAGCAGCAATGTCTATATCAGCAGTAAATGAGCACATTACCTTGCTGACTGACTTCAATGCACGGCTTTGCAGATTTTGGACCTTATAGACTTCCTTCTTTTTCTCTCCCTCTAGAGCACTTTGGATAAAGCTGCAATAGACTCAGAGATGATAGTTGTCTGGGACTCAGGCCCAGGACTGAGGAGCAAGCAGACATGTGTCCTCTCAGTAGCGCAGCTGAGCTAGACTGTCACTAGGGTTGGAGAGAGATAAAGAAGAAAAAAATCACCAAATGGCGCCAACCGCTGATAACATGTAGTGAATGCTATGGTATAGAGTGTCTCAGAATACGGCAGAGGAAACACTGTTAGATAAATAATTAATTAAAAGCCCCTATGGGGTCACGAGGAATAACTGATATAAAAGAAGGTAGGGTAAAAGGTAAACAACACCGAAACTCACTTCACCAGGGAGGGGTGTAGAGGGATAAAACTCAAGACACCCAATACAGCCGCCTCCCTCGCCTGGTTCGTAAGTAGAGTGGTAGAAAAATACGGCAGTCCACACCAAGGGTCTTCAGGTATAATCCCTTTAATTGAAGAATAAATCAGGTAGGCTCAACGCGTTTCGGGGACACATAGACCCCTTCCTCAGGAGCAGAGTCAGTGATAGGTTTATACCCAGGTCCATCTCCTAACAACCTCAAAGGAGCTGGGTCATATTTATTAGCACTAACCTATTTATACAGTACCTTTATGCAGACATGCGCAAATGTTAACAATTTAACAGAAAAACAATCAATATTTTACAAAGACCCTGTTCTGGTGTACTGCATAAGTATTCAGGCACTGTGATTGTCTGTTACGAGGACATTGAACAGTCACAACTACTACCTTGGAGCACCATATCACATATACCGTTCAGTATTTCCCAGGCTGGGTGGCATGTTATTCACACGGCTGCTGGAGAGATACCACAGTGATCAGTAAAAGTAAATTAAATATGGAAAGAATTAGAAAAAAATCACTTCTGCACATTAAAAAAAACTTTCAGAACATGGCCTATTTTTATTTATTTTTTTCTTCCATTAATTGTTTATTTTACCTTAGCTTGTATTGGAAAGTTGGAAATCACAGCCAGCATTGCAGGAGTAACATTGCCAGCCATAGATTCTGCACAGAAAGAGGGAGAAACTTTGGGAAGATAGAAAGGAAAGAGTATTATATTCTCGATCCTTGCTCAAATCCATACATTGCTATTTGGGGAGATTCACACTGTGAATTGTTGGAACGGTGTATTGACACATTGGATGTACTCCCATTCTACACTTTAGTAAAGAAAGATTTCTTTATCTTTAGTAAAGATTTCTTTTCAACATCAGGTCTGGTTACTGACTCCTTAAACATATGCTGCCCACATCAACCAACACCTCCTGCCTTGTACCCGCACCTATATCATTAAAGGCACCCCAACTATCATCAGACAGGAGCCCCAACATCAGGGTGTGCCCCGAGAGAAGAAAAGGTGTGCCCTCCTAAAACTTCCCCAAACCTAGGGAGCATTGTTGTGAGGATTACCACTGTGATTGACTGTTTTATACAGGGCCACTACCAGTCCTATCCTCTGCTTCTCCGAGGCTTGTGGCACATTTTAAATAATTTGAGGTGATCAGTTTTCCATAAAAACTGATGTCATATGTTCCTTAAAGGGGTTGCCCTGGTTTTTAATATTGTTAACCTATTCTCAGGATATGTCATCAATATCAGATTGGCGGGGAGCCGACACCCCCGCTCATCAGCTGTATGAGGATACGGCGTTTGAATTAATCAACTTCGGGTCTATGATCCGAAACTCGATTCGCTCAAGCCTAATATTATCTTTAGGGAACCCTTCTAATCAGAAAATACTGAAGTGAACACCACTTTTGGGTTAATAATGGCTTTGACTAAAATGCACTTAACTTTTTATAGTAGTAGGGCAGCCATACAGGAGCAGAATACATTATACATTTTCACAATTATCTTAAGAACTCCGTGCCTCAGCTCGAGTATTAAGCTGGAATGTCATTTTACGGCTGCTTGCAGCTGTGGCTCAGTTTGATAAAAATACAAATGCTGATCGCTATGTTTTAGCTACTTCATTTCCCTCTCTCCTTGAGAAATGAAACACAGATGACAGTGTAAAATCCTTCTGCATTGTATAGTCATTCTTAAAAATTCAATTCAATCTCACTCCATTCATTGTACAATTAGGGGCTTACATTAATCTCTATAAGCCGTGGCTAAGCTGCCAACGTTACAAAGTTCTTCTTCTCTGTCTGCTGTAACAATAAATTACAACACTTATGTTTTTCCACACGTATCTGTCAACTTTCACATTTCCAGAGTAATCTGCATGGCTCATTTGCTTTAATTTAAAGAACATTTTTTTCCCCCCAGTTTTAATTGTTTGCCTTTGTTTAAGCAACACACATTTGCCAATGGAAAGTAAGAACGCATGAAGGACAGAAGTGGAGGTGATTGTACTTGCTATCAAACAAGTAGACATCCAGACAGTACAATTAATATTTTGCTTTGTTTGGGCCTAGTCTCAATGCCAGATGGTAGATTGAAAGGTGTTTTAATATTTCAAAGCAGGTAATTTGCAATCATATTTAAAGGGGATGTCCAGCTTTCAAACACTTTTGGGCTGTTGGCTGTGCTGTGAACTGGCGCGCACAGTGTGAGGTCACAGAGCGCCCTCACGCTGTGCGCAGCCACTGCCTAGCACAGCCAAAATGGAAGCGCTCACTAGCATTCGCCTCATAAGACACAGGGACAGGGGGGGGCGACAATTGCGTCTTATAGGGCGAAAAATATGGTATTTAGACTTTTTAGACTTTTTTCATATAGGTAGATCAGTCTCATGTTGAGTGGGCTTTTGTGAGGGGCTGTGATGTGGTCCATTACAGATTTTGGACCTTTATTTAATAAAGTTGTAAGTAACCTGTTTTTATTCATCATTTTCTCCTCTTCAAACAGCTGATCAATGGGGATGTCGAGTGTTAGATCCCCACCGATCAGATATTACTGACCTATCCTTAGGATTGGTCATCAATATATATTTCCTGCACAACCCCTTTAACCTTTTGTGTATAAAGACAGATGGGATCTTTTTGCGAACTGATTACGACTTTATACTATATCTTTTATTACTAGCTATTATTTTTGATCACACCATCATATTCTATAATGCTCTACAGAGAATACACCCTCATCAGTTTGTGTCACCTTTCTCGTTTCTTAAACAGGTCCCCATGCTGATCCACAGGGCTGGTATTAGGTCTCATGTACAAATTCCCAGTTTTACAATGCCATACTAAGGCATGCATATAAGTCTTTGGGCTTCTACAGCGCTTTTCCATGCATCTACTTTAAGGAGGTTGTCTGCTTTTTTTAGGCTGCTTTCACACTAGCGTTCGGGTTTCCGTTCGTGAGCTCCGTTTGAAGGAGCTCACGAGCGGACCCGAACGCAGCCGTCCAGCCCTGATGCAGTCTGAATGGAGGCGGATCCGCTCAGACTGCATCAGTCTGGCGGCGTTCAGCCTCCGCTCCGCTCGCCTCCGCACGGACAGGCGGACAGCTGAACGCTGCTTGCAGCGTTCGGGTGTCCGCCTGGCCGTGCGGAGGCGTGCGGATCCGTCCAGACTTACAATGTAAGTCAATGGGGACGGATCCGTTTGAAGATGCCACAATGTGGCTCAATCTTCAAGCGGATCCGTCCCCCATTGACTTTACATTGAAAGTCTGGACGGATCCGTCCCAGGCTATTTTCACACTTAGCTTTTTTTAGCTAATATAATGCAGACGGATCCGTTCTGAACGGAGCCTCCGTCTGCATTATTATGGGCGGATCCGTTCAGAACGGATCCGCCCGAACGCTAGTGTGAAAGTAGCCTTATATTGATGACCTATCTTCAGGATAGTACAAACACAAATTGCAGAGCAGCACTCACAGACCTCATTGACCACACTGGAATGCATCAGCCAAGACCGCAGCTCCTCAGCAGTCATCAGATCAGTACGCCACAAAAGGCGAGGCAGCATCTCCAGTTCTTTCTTTGTTGATCGTACTTCAAAGAGAGTGTATACAAAAAGCCAGACAGCAACGTTTCGGCTACATAGTAGCCTTTATCAAGCTAAATAGCAAGTGATATCTACAACTATGTTATAGTGTCTAAAGCCCCTCCCATTTAGATAGGGAGCCAATCAAACGGGTGTCACAACCCCAACTTTGTAAAAATTGTCAATCCAAAGTGAACCCTCATAAAGTATGGTATCCATCACAGTTGTGCATAATTAAAACACGCGTTTACCTTATCAGAGGCGGTAGTCACCAGTGGTGCGCATGTCAATAGACTCGGGTTCCACATCCGCGTCTCTACATATCAACCAGCTCCCACGGCGAGCAGTATTGCGTCATCAAATCATGTGGCGATCATGTGATAATCACATGATCACTATTCAACTTCTGTCTATCTATGCCAATATACTCAGCTAAAAAGCATTTTACTCACCATGGAGACGCATTCATATAGCAGAATTAATCACTATGGGCGTGCGCAAAAAACCACCCGATGGAAATCCAATTAATAGGGGATGCTGCGCATGAGCACAGGGATGAAAAGGATAAACTACTGCCGGGGGGAATATATGTTCTCTTATTACAGACGTATCTTTACATTTTGTTGGGTTTTAATAGGCAATTATACTCCAGACAAACCATTAATGCTATAAATATAGACTTTTTCAGTCTTTTTCGCAAATAATCAAAATAATCAAAAAGCTAATCAACAGTGTGTTAACAAAAAAGTAAACTCATTTACACTTATAAATGAAATAATTCACTCATATAAATTTAGCTGATAGCAACGTTAAACTTCCCCTAGTCTATGGCCCATAGTTCACAATTTCTAGTCAGCTATTGATGACTTTCAGGTCTTACTTGAAGGGATTGTGCCAGGCTTAGTTAAGGATCAGGTCACATGAAGTCTATGTAGTGGTTGGAGAGAAGCTCAAGGGAAACTGACTACTATAGATAAAGTCTGCAATGGGGAAATCTGGCGATAAATGCATAAAACTAGTCATTTGATGGGCAGAAATACTTTTATGCCTCATCTACACTGTCCAGAGTGGCACTCAGGCATTTATAGCACTGTCACCTTGGATGTGAGTGTAAGGGGGACCTCTTCTTCCACCCTTGCTTTCACAGTCACCTAACATATTAGGCTACAAAGGGATGAAGCAACCGCCAAACATACCCACCCATCCACACGCAATGCTGCCACCATCCATCAGTATGGCCGATGGATCACCACAGTTAGAGACGCACAGTACTCACAGGATTGCATTGTGTTCTAGCATATGACAGGCAAACCTCTTGTACACTGGCTGTCAATGTTAAAGTGACTCTGTCCACTACATGGCATGTTTTAAACTGATTTTATAGCTCTGTGGGATGCAAATATATAAAACTGATGGTACCTTGGTTTTGTTTTTGAGAGACTCCAAAGCACCAAAAAAGTTTTAAAGATATGCAAATTAGATATAGAAAATGCCCAGTGGAGGTGAGTGCAAGTTTTACAGGATTTTTATTTTTTTACTGACCCAGGCATACCAAGCACAAATACAAAATATTTAATAAAAACACAAATATGAAATATTAGTCCTTTCAATCAATATGTCATTTGGGGGTTTCCTAAGGCCAAAAATCCTGGTGCTTGAGACCAAAGAAATGCCTAAGTTCCCTAATCATAAGAACATAATTTATTTAGTGCAAAACATGAATTGTCACAAGGCAATCAGCACAGGTTGGCCTTTTGTCTACAAGCAACTTTAATTGCCCATTTCCGCAGTCCACGACATCCTGTGTCTAAAAAGTTCTCATCTGTTCCAGAAAGATGACATCAGAAGTCATAATTCTTAACATACACACGATAGCTTATTCTCAAAAGTCACCTAAAATGACAGGTATGTATTAACAGTCTATGATTTTAGTTTCTGTTTCAGAAATAGAATATTTCTGATTCCTATAAAAGAGATATGGGGACTTAAAAATGTTGACTTAAAAGTGACACAGTGTTAAAAGGCAGATATTCAAATAAGGATGGGTTTCAATGTAATGGTTGCAATGCTGCTGGTATCTAAATCCCCAACCACCCTCAGTAGCTAAGGGGCGCACCAATTAGGCTACTTTCACACTAGCGTTCGGGCGGATCCGTTCTGAACGGATCCGCTCATAATAATGCAGACGGAGGCTCCGTTCAGAACGGATCCGTCTGCATTAAAATGGCAAAAAAAAAGCTAAGTGTGAAAATAGCCTCGGACGGATCCGTCCAGACTTTCAATGTAAAGTCAATGGGGGACGGATCCGCTTGAAGATTGAGCCACATTGTGGCATCTTCAAACTGATCCGTCCCCATTGACTTACATTGTAAGTCTGGACGGAGCCGCACGGATCCGCACGCCTCCGCACGGCCAGGCGGACACCCGAACGCTGCAAGCAGCGTTCAGCTGTCCGCCTGTCCGTGCGGAGGCGAGCGGAGCGGAGGCTGAACGCCGCCAGACTGATGCAGTCTGAGCGGATCCGCTCCATTCAGACTGCATCAGGGCTGGACGGCTGCGTTCGGGTCCGCTCGTGAGCCCCTTCAAACGGAGCTCACGAGCGGACCGACGAACGCTAGTGTGAAAGTAGCCTTAGCCTGCTTTGAGTTTTATTGTCAAGCACACCACACTTATATCTAGTTGTATTAATAGAGTAGATGTTTCTTCTCGCCTCTAATTCTTCTCTAATAAATTGATTGACATTTGGAAGATGAAGTGGCTTACGAATGCAAACTCATCTTTTCCTTTCCACTTTATCAGTCTCAGCTATGACATAAAACAGCCAGAGGAAGTCTTGCCTCTCTTAACTTACAGACATTCCATAATCATTTTAAAATACTACATTATTATAAAAAAAAACTGGAATCATGTCTTACAGTGAGAACTCATCAATCAATGTTTTCTAGGACGCAGACAGACAACGACTAAGCCAACACAACTAATGACATTGAATTATTTATGCCAACCAATATTTATGTTTTAAAGGAATAACAATAAGATAAAAGAGATAATTTATCATAGATTGAAGTAATGGCCAGTATTAGCTGATAAAGTTTGGTATCATATTTATTTTTATACGTTAAATGTAGGTCAGATAATGTGACTACTAGTCTATTGTACGACTGTTCTAATGGATAAGGGGAGTTTCTGTGGCCCTCAAAATAGCTTCAGAACATACTGTTCAGCAAAACCTTTTAAAAAGCAACTCATTCGTCTGCTATGGGATGTTAAAGCTAGCAAAAAAACTCACGCCTAAGCAGTTCACAAAATGAATGATGAACTTGTGGATTTCATCCAGCATTATTAAAAATATAGAGCTTGTAAGTTTTGTGGACAACGACCTCAGCATGTGTATGGATATATCTGACCTGGAATAGGTTTTAAAAAGTTCATGCAAATACCGTATGACATTAAGAATAGGTG
This sequence comes from Bufo gargarizans, assembly GCF_014858855.1. Taxonomy (NCBI): domain Eukaryota; kingdom Metazoa; phylum Chordata; class Amphibia; order Anura; family Bufonidae; genus Bufo; species Bufo gargarizans. The sequence goes on from NC_058084.1 coordinate 185,400,430, forward strand.
GACTCCATTAATTCTTTTATTCAGTGGTTATCTGCTTTATTGATTGGTTTTAGTCGCTTATCAGAATCTTGCATGAGATTTAGGAACCTAAATGGACAAAAAGCATGGAGGATATATAATGAGTAAAATGTAACATTTTTGTTGGGCACTTTAAAAAAAAAAAAGTCAAGAAAAAGGGATGTGGTTTATTGGATCAGTAAAAGTGAGCTCTAACATTCCTTTTTTCATGCACCTTTTAGATCACCCAGCTTTGCAGGGAACTGCAGTAGGCCCACTTAACTTGAATGGAGCCGTGCAATAGTTCCCATGCAAAGCGGGTGGCTGGAGCACCAATGTGGAGGTTCCACAGAACTGAATTTGCTCTGCAGTCTCTTCATTGGCAGGATCGGTGAAGGTCGCAAAGGTCGGTCATATGCCATGTTATGAGATTAGAATACCCCTTTAATTTTTGTCTTTCCATTCATACATCATATGATGGTACTGATAATTTTGGCCATTATGTGTATGAAAGTTGACTGCTCTGCTCTAAGGTATGCTTTGATCCATTTCTTCTCCTTTCATTCACCAAAGCAGAAACATTTTCCTATGTTCCACACTATATTTTTTATTTTGTATGATTACCTATATCTAAACTTTATTCACATTACTACAGTATATTGCTTTTTAAATACGAAAACATTTAGAAATTTAGTTGTACATTTCTTAGTCAACTGTTGGCTTTGGATGAAAGGCATGTGATCTCCTTTAGGTTGGCTCCCTACAGCTTTCCTCTACAGGTGTTCTTTCTCTTATGAATGCCAAAAGATTGTTCTTTGTTACACATGATTTCACCCATTTCATAGATTTTTTTCTTAGCTTTTGAAGTTACACGTTTTGAGGTACTCAAATCTGTAAATAAAAATGTAATACAAAAAGGTGTTTTCAGGTCACTACTATTACGATGGTTGTGTTATTGAAATATATGCTACATAGCACAGTTTTTGAATTATGAATACATTTTTAAGGATCACGGTGAATGTCCATATCACCCATGTGGATCAGTAATCAATGCCCTTATTTAGGCTCATTTTCACTGAGAGGTCAATGTTTCTCTAAGGACATTAAGCCAAGATCAAAGAAAACTTTAGTAGAGATGCGTCCTGAAACTACAGTGAGACAGTGAAAAGATTTGAGAAGATTTAGTATTGCAAATGTGCCAGAATTAGGTCTCAGATTGAATACCAGAATTCTGGCGCATGTGCCTAATACTTCCTTTATTAAGGGTTTTAGACAAGGGGCATGGTGTAGTGAAAAAATCTAAAGTGAGAGTGGCTATGCTGTAAGGGGCATGGCTTCAGATGAGCTAATATATAAATAATATACAACTTTTTGATCGCTTTGTATTACACCATTTTTTTATTTTTTTATTTTTTTACGGCGTTCACCTGGTTCAAGTGATATTTTTATAGAGCCAGTCAATGCGGATGTGGTAATACCTAAAATGTCTATTTTATTTTTTTTCAATTTTATATGACTTAATTATGGGAAACGGGCATTGTTGTTTTTTTACTTGGAACTTTTATCTTTTATTTTTTATTTTTATCCCACTATAGGACTTCAATTTTGGGGGTCTGATCCCCTCTACAATGCATTACAATGCATGTGTATTATAATGCATTGCCTGTCAGTTTATTACATGGACATCATGCCTTTGAGACCCAGCCTGGGGGCTTGATCTCATAGTCTTCCATAGGGGGCAAGCCCCAATACCTGTGTAAGGCATTGGGCTGCCTTCCCAGCAATTGGTTCCCCATCACCACAACTCAGCGACCCGATAGGGATGGAGAGGTTGCCGGTACCCTCCGCAAACCCCGTACATGCGGCCGTCAGTGCTGTGACCACGGGATAGAAGTGGTTAATGCGCCAGCATTAGTGTATTCACTGATGCCGATGTTTACAGCAGGGAGTCAGCTGTCAGAAACAGCCAGGCCTCTATCGATCGAGCAGGTGAAGCTCTTGCACCCGATGGATCAGAGCCCAGAACATGTGTGAGGCTTAAAGTGGTTGTGTCATTTCAGCAAATAGCATTTATTATGTAGAGAAAGTTAATACAAGGCACTTACTAATGTATTGTTTTTTTCCATATTGCTTCCTTTGCTGGCTGGATCCATTTTTCCATCACATTATACACTGTTTGTTTCCATTGTTACGACCACCCTGCAATCCAGCAGCGGTGGCCGTGCTTGCACACTATAGAAAAAAAAGCACCAATCTATGTGAGATTCCATGGTCCTGGCCACTTTTTCCTATAGCTTGGAAGCATGGGTGGCCGTACCCATGGACTATAAAGGTGGGAAGCCAGGAGGAACATTAAACTGAACTGGAAGTCATACTAGGGATCACTCTTGTTATAACTATTAAGGATAAATGTATATTCTCAAATGTTTAAAATATTCTTTATTAGTAAAGCAGGTTTTAGATGTGTTTATTTAAAGGGATTCTGTCACCTCTTTTTACCCTATAGAGACGCGGACATGCACGGCTAGATCGCAGCTAGAATGTCCGCAATATACCTGTCCCATATCTGAGTGGTTTTATTGAGGGTAAAAAATTATTTTATATATACATATATATATATATGGAAATCAGCCTGGTAAGGAGCCCAAGGGGCTGCACTAACCGTTCTGGAGCCCAGTCACGCCCCCCTGCGAAGGAGCCCAACACCGCCTGTAACCACAAATCTCCTCCTTGCTCACAAAGTCAGATCACCATAATCTCGCAGTGCGCGAGCTCGTGCATGTGCAGTTCCTTCCCTGAAGCTGATACCAGCATAGGGAAGGAGCACTATGCCGGCACTGCGCATGCGCGAGCTCGCGCACCGCGAGATTACGGAGATCTGACTTTGTGAGCAAGGAGGAGATTCCTTGATACAGGCGGTGCTGGGCTCTTTCACAGGGGGGCATGGCTGGGCTCCAGAACGGTTAGTGCAGCCCCTTGGGCTCCTTACCAGTCTCATTTACATATCTGTAAAATCATTTTTTACACTCAATAAAACCACACAGCGCTATGGGACAGGTATATTGCGGACATTATAACGGCGATCTAGCCGTGCATGTCCGCATCTCTATAGGGTAAAAAGAGGTGACAGAATCCTTTAACAAACCAGTTTGGACTTTAAACATAGATATATTTCTTGGTAGACCCAAATACACTTTTGCTGTTTGTCGTCTGGTTTTATGTCTGCAGTAGAGAAACAAAGGTTCTTTAGTTCTTCTTGAATTCTAGCAGTGTCTTTGATAGGAGTCAGCCATAGCCCATTTTCTGAAATGAACCCATTCTAAAGTTCTCAGAGAAGCTAAGCTGCCAAAAAGTTCTCTACACAATGTACAAAATTATCAAAGCAGAGGCCTGTCTTCTCAATGAGACACAGATGTAGCTGGTTTATTAGAGCTTATCTAAAACCTTTTTCTGTTCCTGGGGGCATCTTAATCTTTTAACTTTGACTTGCTAGGATTCTCTTTTATTGTGTGTTACACATACTGTAGATCAGAAGCATTTTGAGCAGTAGCAACATACCGTATCAGTCACTGTTTAAAATTGTTTTAATGAAAATGAAATGAACAAATGAAATGCAAATGATATATATATGTATATATATATGATCTAACTAACTATCTAATGTAATTAAATAAGGATCAAGATGTGTCTGCAAAGCACAGAGCACAGCAATGACACTGCTCTCTCTCTCTCTCTCTCTCTCTCAGAACTGCAAAAAACAGCAGAAAATGGCTGCTTGGGTAGTTTCTTATGTAGTAAGGGGTAGGCACCTTTCCTATTGGTTGCTAGGGATGTCGCTAAGCTCTGGCTAATATATTGCAGCCTTCTCATTGGCCCACAAGCAAGAAGCAGTGAGTAATGATGAAAAAATCTAGAATATTCGCGATTATAAATATATAGCACTATATTCTAGATTTTTGCGAACTCTCTAAGTGCCGATATTCGCAATAAAAATTTGCGATTAGAATATTCGCGCTCAACACTAATATTGACAACAGCTAAAAGCAATGGTGCAATCTATGGGATAAAGGATCATTTCAATTACCGTAGACTCATATCTAAAGTGTGGTTTCAACTTAGGTTCACCACAACAGCACAAGTGATTCTCTAAACACAAAGCATTAAGACAAATGTTTTATTTCCATTTCCAGATATTTCAGGGTACTGTCATGCCACAGTGAGAAAGACCTCGAGCAGATTGTGACAATTTTCTTGCCAGGCATGACTCGCTTTGCCTTTGATACACAATCGTGCCTCTGACCAGTTCGATGCTTTTGATACACTTGCCTGAGGCCAGTTTGGTACCTTTCCCTCCAATGCCTTGGGCTGCCAGGGAAGGTGTCATTTCCACCCCAGCCTGAAATGTTCTGTACAAACGGATTCACGGTGGACTCCTGGCAAGAACTCATCTCTTTCTCATACACAAGCATGTGTCAGGCTTTAAACTCTGCTGGCATCCCCGTAAAACACCTCACTTGTTCCCATGCACCACTGATTTCCTTTACTTTTCAGTAGTCAAAACAAATTCTGTTATTCAAGGACATCAAAGGATAGAAACATATCTTGGGAATTAGAAGTGGCAGGCTCAAGAAAAATATCATATCTCCGTCTGTATCTTGCTTGGTGCAGATTTTCATTGAGAGAGCTCCATTTCCTCTCCCTGCCAGCTAGGAATCCAATATGAAATATGAATATATTTTAGAGGCAGATGTTCTGACCAAGTGACATTGTAAATCACAGATGTGACTATTACTGTTTGGAGTCCACCAATGGAACTCCGGAGAGCAGCCGAGTTTTCTTGTTTGTCGAAATAATGCTGAGGATATTACCTGTCCTGGGATGTTTAACACACTGCATTGGCAACAAGAGTTATTGCTAGAAGAAGCAATATCTAGTACAGAGATATGTTTGTTCCAGGTAAAAATAAATCAAACCTGTATGAGTATTATCTACACTAGCACCTGAAGCGTTATCCCGGTGTCAGCTACTAAATCTACAATGTTGCTTCAGGCTCTGGACAGAATTTCTTTAAAGGGGTATTCCAGGATTGACTTATTTTTTTAAATAACCCCCTCCCCACTGGACCTGTGATCACCCAATTAAGGCTACTTTCAGACTTGCGCCAGAGGATTCCGGCAGGCAGTTCCGTCTGGACGCAAACGGATGCATTTGTGAGACGGATCTGGATGCGGATCTGTCTGACAAATGCATTGCAATACCGTATTCCTCCTTCCGGTTGTCATCCGTAAAAACAGATCCGATATATTTTTTTTTCCACAGATTTAATGGTCTGCGCATGCGCGGACGGAAAGAACGGATCCGTTTTGCCGGAACACTTTTGCCGGAACATATCCAGCATTAATGCATTTCAATAGAAATTAATACCGGATCTGGCATTTCGGCAAGTGTTCAGGATTTTTGTCCTGAGAGAAAACTGCAGCATGCTGCAGTATTTTCTCCGGCCAAAAAACGCAAGAGGGACTGAACTGAAGACATCCTGATGCATACTGAACGGATTGCTCTCCATTCAGAATGCATTAGAATAAAACTGATCAGTTCTTTTCCGGTATTGAGCCCCTAGGACGGATCTCTATGCCGGAAAAGAATAACACTAGTGTGAAAGTACCCTGAGCATGAATGGGCTAAATAAAAAAGAAATGTATGTGAATAATTCATTTTTTGGGAGAATTTATCAAGGCTATGTTTTCTGGCATTCAAAAGAGGCACATTTGTGTGCAATTAATATTTTGGCACTTTTTAAATAAGCGAGTGGAGCTTATTGAGAGGATATGGTCTCCTGTGGCACAACAGATTTACTATTGTTCACACTAGAGACTGGCGTACATTTGATTTTCTGGCACGCGGACTGCCCGATTAAATCTAGATATGCGGTTTAAGACCATGACAAACTGCACAATAAACAGAGATGTAACCCAAAAGCAAAACTTGGCACCCCATGTAGAGTACTGGAATCAGAATCACCCTATAGCTATGGACACAGTAAAGTAAGGTTACAATGTAAAAGAAGTTGTAAAGAGTACAATAGTTATTGCTGCAATAAGTCGCACTGACTCTCTTTTCAAGACCTCCAAACATGTAGCAAAGGGACAGAGCTAATATCATTGTGTGAAAAAAAGGGACTTAATGAGATTAATCACATAATGAAATGTCTTACTATAGATAGATAGATAGATAGATAGATAATAGATTCTCATTCTTCTTCTCATTCCTGCTTTCAATTTACGACATTACTTCCTACAATACTGTAGACCTATGTTTACCAACCTGCGGCTCTCCAGCTGTTGCAAAACTACCACTCCAATCATGTCTTGATGGCTGCACGCTGTCATGGCATAATGGGAGTTGTAGTTTTGCAACAGCTGGAGAGCTACAGGCTGCTGAACATAGGTCTACAGTATTGTAAGAAGCATACCTCCAAACTTTTGAAAGGCTAAAGAGGGACAATAGCAGTGGCGCCCCCATAGTGCCCCCACACAGTACCTAAACCCCCATAGTGCCCCCTACACAGTAGATATGTCCCCATAGTGCCCTCAACTCAGTATTTTTTACTCCATAGTGAATCCACACAATAGTCATGCTATCATAGTGCCCCCACTCTTTAGTCCTGGCCCATAGTGGCCACACACAATAGTCGTGCCTCAGTAGTACCCCTACACAATAGTCATGCTATCATAGTGTCCCCACACTTTAGTCATGCCCCCATAGAGCCCCCACACAGCAATCATTCTCCCATAGTGCCCTCACACAGTGGTCATGCCCTCATATTTCTGCTGCACAGTATTTATATCCCCATAGTGCCCCTGCGCCAGGCTTGATTCTCAAGGCTGATATGGCAAATACAAAATAATAGGGGCCATCGGGAAAGGGCCAAAACTCTTTCAAACTAAAACTTTTTCTAGCTAAACACAGATAAATTGTCTAAATTGTACAACGGCATTTTGGTGAAATGATCTTCTCATTTATATAAACATAAGAATTTTGTGAATTCAATAGAACATAAGCACAGTGGAAAGTCTGTGGAAAAATAGAAGGATTTTGGAATGCCACCAAGCAAGAGAAGCGGAGCTTTGTTGTAGATAAAAAGAGAAACATCATAATCTGATGTAATGAAGAAACGTAAATAATCCATGACACGAAGATGAAGATGGAAATATCTGAAGCTCTTTGATAAGAAGTGCATCTGAAGACTGAAATGGGACAATCTGGAACACAAAATGGAAATGTTTAGAGATATTTCCAAAAATAAAATGTTTTCACAATAAGATAAAAATCTTCAGTATGCATCCATAGGTGTGTTGCTTGGGCTTCCTCCTATAGGAGGCACTTAATACACATTAATCACTGGACAGTTCTCACCGCACCATTAAAGTGAGCATTACTTCACAGCTAAAAGAAATAAATGTCTGCACCGTAGTTTATTGGCATGTATATTCCAATCTATCCAGTCAATGTTCTCCACAACAGCAGGGGCTGCCACATATTTAAGACAGCTGAAGACAACTATCATTCCCAATCTCCCTATGCACATCCATGCTCTACTTAGATGAGCATACCTGTGTTCTCAGAAGAAGGGAGAAAGCTGCTGCCATACACCTCTGGCAGTGGCGTATCTCTCTGGGAATAAAAGGATAAGCAGTGGAAATCTGGCAGGCCAGTTCTTTATCTTCCCCCAACATCTCCTCTTGGGAGACACACTACATATTAGATCTTCAGCTGGTTGCTGGGGGAACCGAGGACGCCGGGCGCACCGGCCCCCTATCACCTAGGAAACGAGGACGCTGCACGCATCCTTGCTCTTGCACAGAGGCGGGACGCCATCGGTGCTGTGGAGAGTGAGAGCATCATCAGCGCCCGTGACAGTATCTCTCTGGAGGATAAGCAATTGAAATCTGGCAGGCCAGTTCTTTATCTTCCCCCAACATCTCCTCTTGGGAAACAGTTGGGAGACACAATACAAATTAGATCTTCAGTTGGTTGCGCCAAAATCATCAGGTTTGGCAGAAAAAACATCTTATGTGTATAGGCCGTTTAAGATACATACGTTTTGGCTGTCCAGTACAAGAAACCAATTCTTATCTGCACATTTTAGCTCTAAATTAAAATAGGGAGTGCTTTTTCAGGAAATGAAAGAAGAGAAATCCAGATAAGAAACAGCAAGAAAAGGTGCTGCCACTGTTTTTGGAGGCCTTTTTTTTTTTTTGCTTGTACAAACATCATGTCATTTATGGATAACATGGATATATTACAGGGTGGTGCAACTTGATGGAACCTTGTTTAGTCATGGATGAGGCTCTTATCAAGTTTTAGAATAAAGGTGCAACTGTTCTTTGTCACAGCCACTAATGGAACAGAATAGCAATGAGTGACTCACATGTCACCTTGCCTTAGGAAAAGTAGAGTTATAACGTCTTGTGAAGGAACATCTGTTACTGTTCAAAAATGCTCTTTCAACGTGTACATGTCTACTGTACCTTTAAGTGAGGAGAACAGGGAGAAATATTGATTTTAGGCTTTTCATTTGCACAGGTAACTAGCGTAGCTTTTTTTTTTGTCATTTAGAGTCCATTTTAGCAGCGTAGCCCTAATAGGAAACAATACGTGATAACCATTTGCAAGATGAAATGGCACGAATACAAGGAGCATATGGTGAAAATCGAAAACCACAGCAAACTGACATTGTGTCAGGATTTGTACGCTAGCATATGGTGGGCCCATGTGTCTATGAATGTATTGTTCTTGTAGGAACATTATCACACACAGTTCCTCTATTCAACCAGTCATCTGCAGCTGGCACCTGGGAATAGGAGCCTTAGCAGATTAGATCAGTGCAAACTCCAAGGAAATTGTCTTCCCCATACTATTCATTTTCCAATGTGTTACAATAGTCCATGTCGGGTGGCTTTGTTGGGGGTGGGGGGGGCAGCATTTTTTTTATAGTAAAGTGAAATAAAAGATGTTTTAAAAGAACAATTATTTGGCTACAAAATATTTTTACTTCCTGTATTCAATTGTTTTGTTTTCCTTTGAAAAACAGGTTTTTGCCACCCAACAATGTCTAGTTTAAGGCCTCTTTCAAGATTTCCTTCCGGATAACACCCGTACTGAATCGTGACCCATTCATTTCAATACAGCAATACTATATACAGTGTATATATATATATATATATATATATATATATATATATAAAAGTTTTACTACTTTTGCACAATAAAAGCCCTGAAAAAGAAAATGTTTTTGCATCACCACATTGATTTTTGCGGGACGACTAGTAGTTTTCATTGGTATCATTTTGGGGTACATAACGTTTTTATATGGTTTATATTCCCTTTTTTGGGGACAAAAAAGCAAAAAAACAATTTAGCCATTCTGTTTTTTTTTAAGGCATTCAATGTGTGGAATAATTTAGGTGATAATTGTGTAGTGTAGCTCATTTCGACTTTGGTGATACCAAATATGTGGAAGGGATTTTTTTTGCAATTTTGTTACATTGAAAAGGATTTTTTCAATGGAAAAAAGTTGCGTTTTTACTTTTTTTATCTTGGGAGATCAAAAAAACAAAACCTTTATTTCATTCTTATTTTTACACTCATGCAGTACAGTGTATTATTAGTGAACAGTGTACTTCATTAGGCCCCTGGCTGCTAGGCAAAGACATTGGCACCCTGCAATCTCATTCACCCCTCCCTCTCAACCACGTAGCTGCATCAGTCAATATTGACTGTTGCATCTTAGACATTAAAGAACAATTCTGCCTATCTGGGATCTCGGGGCCTGGCTGTCACATGAGAGCCACACTCTCTGCTGCATTGGAGACCCGTGCAGCACTTATTCTAGACCTCTGCAAAAAGCGGCTGCTTAGAATAAGGGTGAGGCTACACTACAAATTTTTGTAGCGCGGCTTATTATCTTTAACTATTTAACTACATCTGCAGTCCAAATGAATGCACTCAGATTAAGGCCTCATGCACACGACCGTTTTTCACTTCAATGGGGCCGCAAAAGATGCGGACAGCACTCCATGTGCTGTTCGCATCCTTTGCTCCATTCCGTGGCCCCGCCCAAAAAAATAGCATGTCCTATTCTTGTCTGTTTTGCAGACAAGAATAGACATTACTACAATAGGCCATCCTTTCCGTTCCGCAAATTGCGGAAGGCACACGGCCGGCTTCGGTTTTTTGCTGGATCCGCGGTTTGCGGACCGCAAAAAAATGGAATGGTCGTGTGCATGTAGCCTTTTGCAATCTTGTGGACTGCAGCTGACAGCTCTGCAAAAAGTAGCAGTGTAGCCTGGGCTAAGGCCTGTTAATAACTGCCGAAAAAAGACATATTAGCGGTCATTAAAGGGATAAAGACATGTAGCATGTAAATGTACTCGAACCATAAGGCTGCATAAGGACAGAGAAAAGTGACTAATATACCTAGTGAGTTGCATCACATTTAAAATACTGCTTGCATAAATTCATGCATGATATTAATTCTGATGAATTTCCTCATCTGCATATAGAAAAAAATACATGTACTTACCTAGGACACCTGCTCTTCAGCAATAGGGTCTGTTGACCATCATCTCCTGAAAACACAGTCAGAGTTGCCAGTGATGCTCACTATGCACAGTTGAAATATAATAGTTCATAGCTATCACAATGGCCAAAATGTTTTCCACTAGGGCAGAGAAGTTTGGATTTTTTATATGACTGTCTAACTCAGCAGATCATTCAACACTTGACGAAGCCTGCACAGGGTTTTATTTTTTGTCATGTTGCTGGTGGGATCATTTGTACGAGAGGTGACGGTTTCTTCTCATTCTTGCCAATGCTTATCTTATGTGTATGGCTAGCTTTAGGCACTGGTGCTCTGCAGTTGGCATTAAATGAGAACTTTGTGGCTAGAAATGGGTACCTGGATGTGTATGGGTTCCCTATTGCAGACAATGTGTAGGAGCTCTGTGTAGGAGATTATTTGGAAATTTTGCCTAACACTGTATGGGGGCTTTGTGGCTGGCATTCAATGAAAAGCATCATATCTGTGGTATTATTGTACATGTGGCTAGTACATCATACTGTGACTACCACTACAAAAGTGGCTCTATGATTGAATCTTTGAAGGGGTATTCCAGGATTGTAATTTTGTGAATGAGCTGGGTACTACAGCATTGTTCCCATTCACTTTGCAGTAACCAACTCCATCCACTACATAGTGCATGGAGCTGGGTACTTCCGGCACCGACTTCTGGCACCAGAGATACTCAAGAAGAGCTGATTGGCAGGGGTGCAGGGCGCCGGTCCGCCGCAGATCTCATATTGATGTTCTATCCTGGAGATACTTATGCCATCATTATTACAATCCTGTAGAACCCCTTTAAACCATGTATATGACATTTGGCTGGCCTCAGTTTGATCATTTGTATCTGTCTCAGAAATGAGCTTTTCATTGTGTTATTTGCACTATATTATACAAACACATCCACAGAGGAATAACGCATGTTAAACCTTTGGTCTAATATATAACAATAACAATCAAAATTTTACAGTTATTTTTGTGGTAACTAGTGTTGAGCGTGAATATTCGAATAGCTCATTTTTATTGTTTATATAGCCACTTCGAGAATTCGCAAATATTTAGAATATAGTGCTATATATTTGTTATATCGAATATTCTGCATCTTTTTGCATCCGAGCACATGATTCCTCTCTGCTTCTTGCTTGTGGGCCAATGAGAAGGAAGCAATGTCAAGTTCACACCAATCAGTAATGTGCAGTCAGACCTGCTAAAATGTGAAATTGCACGTAGTGCAAAAAAATATTCTAATCACTGCCGATTAGCGCAATCGCGAATATATTGGAGCACTTGACACTTGACTCTATCTGCATATAAAGCTACTGTAATGTTCTGCCGTGCCAACCATTTTCTCCAGTCTCAGGAGAATCTCATGAAACTTCTAGCAGCTTAAAAAATGTAGCCAAAGTGACCCTGTATTTTGCTTTCCGAATTCGCATTACGCGATTTTTACATTGCCGATTTTTCGCATTCAATCAAACAATCTCGAATTTTCGAATATATGACGACTATTCTACAAAATATTTGTGAAATATTGCAAATTCGAATATAGCCCCTGCCGCTCATCACTAGTGGTAACCAACACCCAATAACACAGTCTTAGAGGAGCAGTTATATTTACAATGAATTACATACTTATTACCAGTGTTTCCTTTAACTCGGGATCTTTCAGGAAAGCTTTTACCAGCTTAACACAGTAACAAATGGCTTTCTTATGATCTCAAATAATAATTCATCTTTTTACAACTTGAAAAATAAAAATGACCCTTAAAAATTAAGATTTTCTTCCTGAGCAACTGAAGCAGCCGGTACTAATGTAGATGTTTCTCTCAGGAGATATGGAAAACGATACTGTTCTGATGTTTCTTCCTTCCATATCTTCATTAATAACTTGGCTTAATCACATAATGGAATTTAAAATTGGCAGTTCTTATTCTGAATTTTAATCTTTTTGGCAATAAACAGACTTTTAAGCTGGATGAACATAAAGGGATTTATAAAGTTGGAAGAGAGTTCTCTTATTATCAATCTTTAAAGTAGAACTAATGAACTCAAAACTTACAGGGCTTCGTTTCTCACTCGAGGTTAAGAAGCATCTTTCTTGCTCTGCGGTTGTGTTATTTCTCTGTATTTTACATACATTTTAGATTTTCATGTATTGCTTTGGGACTTGTCAGATAATGTTATTCCTATCAAAGCATTTGAAAAAATGTATGGACAAATGTACCCCCCATCCCCACTTGACTCTAATTGTCTACATTCACAGGAAAAAACCCTATGAGCCCTTATTTCATTCATGTCAGGTCTCCCAGGAAAGCCCCAAAAAGTTTATCAAAGTCAGGATTTTGGTTAGGGTTTTACTAGGAGGTGTCCATCTTCCTTCCTTAGTTCTCAGTCCTGATTGCCTGTTCCCCCCTTCCCTCTTATGCTCAATGTGGTGTTTCCCCCCCCACACCGAAGCGTGACAGTATGCCTACAAGAAATGATTGAATTTCCCCAAAAAAAATTTCGGTCCGATTTGGGCAAATCAGTTATCACAATTGATTTGGTCTGTATAAAGTCAGTGCAAAACGAAAGTTCCCCAATTGCCGTCAAATGTTATGTATAATACTCTGAGGTCTCCTAGACCTGTATCCAACCCTTTTAACTTCAAGACAGTATTAGTAATAGCGAAGTAGCAGCAACATATATATCTATGGATAAATGGGCGGTAGCCTGTGGTAAAAAAAAAAAACTGCACTGTCAGAATTAAGAAACAGTCTAAAAATGATACCTTTTGGTCAAAAATACCTTCTTCTATGTCATTTGAATTGTAAAATAGCAGCAGCCATTTTGTGTGATTCATGCGGAACGAATCCCAAAAAATTCTGATTCAGATTGGAAACAAATATTTTGGGGAAATTCGTAACTAATTTGATTTGTTTCAAATTGGTTCTCTCATTTCTAGTCCCTAATATGTGCCATTTACAATACTAGAAATGCCCCAGAGGGTCTGAGTGAATCTGCTACTTCTTAACCCTCTTTATGTAGACCACAGCACCTTTGAATATCTGTAAAAAAAAAAAAAAAAAACATTTTGGAGAATGTTTCACATTAAACTTCTACAGTGAACTTTTGCATTTTGTGTAATATGCCTTTAAGGTATTAGTGTTGCAAGGTACATAGATAAACCCATTTATAAAATAGTAGGTATTATCACTGACCCTCTCATCATACTGCTAGGAGGAACAGCAGAAAAGCAGCTTCATCCTAAGCGTTGCAGAATACATGACAAAAATATATTTCCCATAAGAGCTATTACATGTAGTTTATTAAGATTTTTAATTAGAGATAGAATGCCTTGTGAAATGGGGTTTTAGCTATTGTAATTGGCTTTAAAATGAAGCAAGATGAAATAATTCATGTTTAAAGACACAGTTCATGTATGCTTTAATAGTGCTTCCTGTGGTGTTATGGTCTCAACATACAGTGGGTACGATAATATATCCATATAATTGATATATCACAAGCAGTATTCATATTTGTATGGTGAGGAAGAATGAACATACACTGTACATACAAACCGGATTCCCAAAAAGTTGGGACACTAAACAAATTGTGAATAAAAACTGAATGCAATGATGTGGAGATGGCAAATGTCAATATTTTATTTGTAATAGAACGTAGATGACAGATCAAACATTTAATCCGAGTAAATGTATCATTTTAAAGGAAAAATACGTTGATTCAAATTTTCACGGTGTCAACAAATCCCAAAAAAGTTGGGACAAGTAGCAATAAGAGGCTGGAAAAAGTAAATTTGAGCATAACGAAGAGCTGGAAGACCAATTAACACTAATTAGGTCAATTGGCAACATGATTGGGTATAAAAAGAGCTTCTCAGAGTGGCAGTGTCTCTCAGAAGCCAAGATGGGTAGAGGATCACCAATTCCCACAATGTTGCGCAGAAAGATAGTGGAGCAATATCAGAAAGGTGTTACCCAGCGAAAAATTGCAAAGACTTTGCATCTATCATCATCAACTGTGCAAAACATCATCCGAAGATTCAGAGAATCTGGAACAATCTCTGTGCGTAAGGGTCAAGGCCGTAAAACCATACTGGATGCCCGTGATCTCCGGGCCCTTAAACGACACTGCACCACAAACAGGAATGCTACTGTAAAGGAAATCACAGAATGGGCTCAGGAATACTTCCAGAAACCATTGTCAGTGAACACAATCCACCGTGCCATCCGCCGTTGCCAGCTGAAACTCTACAGTGCAAAGAAGAAGCCATTTCTAAGCAAGATCCACAAGCTCAGGCGTTTTCACTGGACCAGAGATCATTTAAAATGGAGTGTGGCAAAATGGAAGACTGTTCTGTGGTCAGACGAGTCACGATTCGAAATTCTTTTTGGAAATCTGGGACGCCATGTCATCCGGACCAAAGAGGACAAGGACAACCCAAGTTGTTATCAACTCTCAGTTCAGAAGCCTGCATCTCTGATAGTATGGGGTTGCATGAGTGCAGTGTGGCAGTGGGCAGCTTGCATGTCTGGAAAGGCACCATCAATGCAGAAAAATATATTCAGGTTCTAGAACAACACACGCTCCCATCCAGACGTCATCTCTTTCAGGGAAGACCCTGCATTTTTCAACAAGATAATGCCAGACCACATTCTGCATCAATCACAACATCATGGCTGCGTAGGAGAAGGATCCGGGTACTGAAATGGCCAGTCTGCAGTCCAGATCTTTCACCTATAGAGAACATTTGGCGCATCATAAAGAGGAAGGTGCAACATAAAGAGGAAGGTGCATCAAGACGATTGAACAGTTAGAGGCCTGTATTAGACAAGAATGGGAGAAACTGGTCTCCTCGGTCCCCAGACGTCTGTTGAGTGTTGTAAGAAGAAGGGGAGATGCCACACAGTGGTTAAAATGGCCTTGTCCCAACTTTTTGGGGAGTTGTTGACACCATGAAATTCTGATTCAACATATTTTTCCCTAAGGCCTCTTTCACACTTGCGTTGTCCGGATCCGGCGTGTACTCCACTTGCCGGAATTACACGCCGGATCCGGAAAAACGCAAGTGTACTGAAAGCATTTGAAGACGGATCCGTCTTCAAAATGCGTTCAGGGTTACTATGGCACCCAGAACGCTATTAAAGTCCTGGTTGCCATAGTAGTAGTGGGGAGCGGGGGAGCGGTATACTCACAGTCCGTGCGGCTCCCGGGGCGCTCCAGAATGACGTCAGAGCGCACCATGCGCATGGATGACATGCCATGCGATCACGTGATCCATGCGCCTGGGGCGCCCTGACGTCACTCTAGAGCGCCCCGGGAGCCGCACGGACAGTAAGTATGCTGCTCCCCGCTACACTTTACCATGGCTGCCAGGACTTTAGCGTCCCGGCAGCCATGGTAACCACTCTAAAAAAGCTAAACGTCGGATCCGGCAATGCGCCAAAACGACGTTTAGCTTAAGGCCGGATCCGGATCAATGCCTTTCAATGGGCATTCATTCCGGATCCGGCCTTGCGGCAAGTCTTCAGGATTTTTGGCCCGAGCAAAAAGCGCAGCATGCTGCGGTATTTTCTCCGGCCAAAAAACGTTCCGTTCCGGAACTGAAGACATTCTGATGCATCCTGAACGGATTTCACTCCATTCAGAATGCATGGGGATAATCCTGATCAGGATTCTTCCGGCATAGAGCCCCGACGACGGAACTCTATGCCGGAAGACAAGAACGCAGGTGTGAAAGAGCACTTAAAATGGCACATTTTCTCAGTTTAAACTTTTGTTCCGTGATTTATATTCTATTCTGAATAAAATATTAGAAGTTGGCACCTCCACATCATTGCATTCAGTTTTTATTCACGATTTGTATAGTGTCCCAACTTTTTGGGAATCCGGTTTGTATATGGCTGAGCTGTTCCCTTTGTGTTAGGACAAGTGATCACTGCCGCGATCATTCCTCCCTATAGAGACTCATTGTTGCTGGCAGCAGATCCCTATTTCCACAGGATGATGTGCTGCAAGCAAATGATGATTTGTGCCACAGCAATAATGTGATCAGCCAATGAATGTGCAATTGCTACTTTATAAGGTGGTGCACTTATACAGGCCGATTTATCAGGAATGTGTGTGACCCAGTAATCTGACCGTGTAAATGTTTATACTGTGTTATATCTAGTATAATGCCTGAGACTGTCGCACCTAGGCTCTAGGACCTGTAAGGCTGAATGGCTAATTTACCACAGGGAAATGTTTATCTGTGCACTATGACATCACTGTGTTTATAATCCTTGTATTGTGTGTTTATTATTATTAGAGAGCAGTGACATCACTGTGTTTATTTTTATTGTATTATGATATAGTGTTCATCATCAGTGTACTGTGAAATCTCTGTTTTTATTAGTATTACAGTGCTATGACATCACTGAGTTTATTTTTCTTGTATTATGATGTAGTGTCTATTATCACTGTGCTGTGACATCACTAAATGTTTTTAGCCTTTAGCGGTGACATAATTATATCCCTGTTGTATGACATTACCATGCACATTATTGTCCTATGACTTCACAGTATGCAATATCCCTGCTCTGTGGCAATTATTTCTGTGCAGGTGCAAGGCAGGAGTTGTACAGTGCAATGGCTGCCATTTGGTGCAGGAGTCAGTAATCAGGTCAGAGGTAGAAAACAAATGTCTCTCTTTACGAAAGTGCATAATGGGAGCTGTAGTAGAACCAACAGTATCAAACACACAGCTCCAACAATTCACAGTGCAAATCTCTCCACATAGCAATGTATGGTTCTGAGCAAGGATGGGGAATGTAGTACTCTTACCTCTCTATCTTACCAAAGTCTTTTTCTGCAGACTCTATGACTGGAAAATTACTTTTGCAATGATGGCTGTACTTTCGAAATGAAGGATACAGGACTTAAGATATGACTGGCCAGGGGTGAAGGGTGTCTCAACAATGTCCCTCTCACAGCAGTAACATATATCAGCTTTGATCATTAAATGCCTTATTGTCTGACTCCAATCGTTAGCCATGCAGATTCTATACCTACTTGGATCTTTCCTTTATCTAGCAGTTTTTAGAAATGGTAAGGTATTTCTCTCAGTAAATAATCCTCAAATAAGCAGATTCTCTGGATATTTGGTCCAGCCCTGTGAGGAGTGGAGCGCATGGAACTTCCTCTCTTTTCCTCTTCTATCTGTAGATTAGCTAGACTGAGGCAGAAAAGGAGCCACACCTTACTTTCTGTAGAGGCTGTGTCAGAGATGGTTAACTCTGTCACTTCCATACATATGCGGAGAGAGATAGAGTTTGAGGGTTGATCTTGTAGGATATATATCCAGAAGAACCGAATAAACTGGAGGCACCAGGGGAAGGAGAGGGTAAGGGGAGGGACAATAAATGGTCGGGCCAGTGGAGAGGCTGCTAAAGGGTAAACCCTGCAGACAGGTCTGCAGGTAAATAAAATATAGGAGAAGGGGCAGGTGAATCGGGTGTGTGGTCACACCCAATGCCCTGTAGAGGTGACTCTGGGTGAGCGCCAGTCCACTGTGTGAAATAGGGGATGGAACAGTGATCTGTACCAATGGTAAAAACCTTTTAGGTCCAGTGCTGTATATATACGACCATAAAAGCAATATAAATATGATATAGATGTGAAAAATATATAAAAAAAATCTAAAAATCTAACAATGAAAGATAGAGTTAAAATTAAAACCAAAGTTAAAATCACCACTGGTGGTGGGGATTATATACTTGTATATATAAGTTAGGAATGAGCTTTTACTCACTTCACGGGGGGCGGGGGGGATACTTGGACAAGCATAATGCACCGGTAAACCTGAACCCCCACCCCCCCCCCCCAGCCTGGATCGCCTCTAGATGGTAAAAGATAAAGGCAGCCACAGTCAGGAAGCTTCTTTTCAACTTTCTTTATTCTAGTAAATAAAATCCATCTCAATGCGTTTCGGGACCAGGTGTCCCTTCATCAGGAGTAGCTTGCAGGTAATGTGTATGGTGAGGGCTATATGTATATGGCATGGGTAATGAGCTAGATGGACAAAAAAAGCGCCAAATCGGTGGGCGTGTTCTGTTACTGGCTGAGTGTGCGATCGCTGTGGGGCTTTTCTTCGGAGGATGCGTGCCAAGCTAGGATGCATCCTTGGTCACTGCGCATGTCCAGAAGTGATGTTCCAGTGCAGAGCATTCCATATTGGAACACAAGTCTCGGAAGTGACGTAATCGGTGTCAGCGGAGTGTCTTCCTCGGCTCAGATGATGTATTCGCTGGGTGTTAAGGGTATTGTAGGTATTAACCCTATTGTTATGGATGAGCATTTGAACCCACCCGAATGGTGTGTTCCTACAACTCCGTGGGCCCTTACTGTGGATGTGTATATTATGAACCATATAAGGATGGAGTGGATCTATAGGTTAAGTGCTTGACGGATTGTGGGTATCTATAGTGTAATGAACTTTTGTTTTAATTTTAACTCTATCTCCTTAGTATTTTACATGTTTCATTGTTCTATTTTTATATTTTTTCTATCTTTTTCATATCTATATTGTATTTATATTGCTTTTATGGTCGTATAAACAGCACTGAACCTAAAAGGTTTTTCCCATTAGTACAGATCACTGTTCCATCCCCTATTTCACACAGTGGACTGGCGCTCACCCAGAGTCACCTCTGCAGGGCATTGGGTGTGACCACACACCCGATTCACCTGGCCCTTCTCCTATCCTTCCATACATACCCATACTGGGAATATACATGTCATAAAATGACATTAAATAACAAAAAAAGTTGCAGTCTACCTCTGAATTTTTCATGTAAAAGGTGAAGAAAACTGAAAAGATATTGATGTGTGAATACTGTAATTTCAAATAAGCATTTGATATATAATAGCGACATATTGAAGGTCTTGATTGGTGGAGGTCTGATTGCTGAGATCTCACCGATCGTTAGAACGAGGACAGAGAAACACTCTCATTTAGCACTCTCTCTCCTTGCTGCAGAAAGAAAGCCCCTCTCTAGTCAGTCTCCTGCAGTGAGCACTTCTCTTTCCTCTTTCTAGTGATTGGGGGGGGGGGGGGGTTCCCCAGCATGCAGACCCCCAGGGATTAAAACCTTTGATATGTTGCTATCGCATATCAAAAGTTATGTGAAAGCTCATTGATACTTTAAAACCCCTAAAACTCAGAAAACCCTATGACCTGTAATCCTACACATTATACATTGTTTTATTGAACAAAATAATCTAAAATATTCTGCTGGTTGCCTTGACATCACTCATTCTGTATGTAAAACACATCTTTAATTTGCCGGCAATCTCGTGGAATTACCACATGTAATTATTTGGTAATGAGACATTATTTAACATAGTGCTGTGATTGAAACCTCCCAATTGGGCACTTTCGCAACATGCAGAACGTCAGTGAATTTAGATGTATGGATCATCTTGAAAGATAAATGACTGGAAAATGAAGTATGCACATTTGCATTGTAACTGCCTAATTGCTAGCATAATATATTATAGTGAATACTGTCTGAGAAGGTGAGGGCCATCACTGCAGGACTGAGTAATATGCAAGCATTTGATTAGACCCAGGCAATGACTTTATCATATCCTACTGCAGGGCAACTATAATTTTGGATGAAGACGTGGATATGTGTCAGGTGTGTTTAAAAGAGATGATTTTATATTTCTCAACATTCAGGAATCCTTCATTTATTCTAAAACTTACACCAAAAAAGTGAAGAACAAGCCATACATCAAAATTATTACAGACCTTTAATGGCTACTTATATACTGACGGCGTTAAAACCGGTCTAGAAAAATTGTTGCAGCTAAGAGTGGCCAACACGTGCCAAGTTTATTAAAACGGTTTTCCAGAATCACTGTATTGATGGCTGATCCTTAGGATAGGCCATCAATATTAGATCTGTAAGGAACCAACTCTCAGCACCTCTGGATATTGGCCATATGCTCAGCACTCCGTATATATAGCAGCGACTCTGTTGGATATTGTAGCCTTGTCCCATTCAAGTGAGTACCCAACACAGCTTCTACTATATGTATAGTATGCTAAGTGCACAGAGCACTGTAAATAATGAGGAGGCCACAGCTCTCACCCGCTGATTAGCGGGAGTGCCAAGAGTCAGACCAACACCGATCTAGTAATGATCACCTGTCTTGTTGGTGTTGTCCCATGAAAAATATTCTGCAGTTTTCAAACCAGCACCTGGATTTGAATACTTATCTAATTACATGTAATTAAAATTTTTGCATAGCCACTGAATTATTCAATAACATGTATCTGTGTAGTGCCACCTGCTGTTTGTTCTGTTTCTTATTTCTCTGTCCACATCTCTGAGATGGGACACACATGCTCAGTTCCATCCTTCAACTGCCTTCTAAGCTGTGACCGGGAGAGAGCTGCAGCAGAAAGGACATGCCACTTAAGGTGCCAGCTTGATATAAATCAACGGCACCTTACCCCCTCTATAACGCATCCCAGGTGTAGTAGGAATGCCAAGTGGTGTAGTGCAGCCTAAATGTCTCTTTATGTGTCACAGTGCTCCTACCTGGATACTGCTGGACCCTAGGCTTTGGCTCCACAGCAAATAATAGGGGGAATAATTGAGGGATTGTAAAGAATAACTTGAGTCCAGACCTTGAGATGAAGTTCAATGGCAGCTTTATTATAAATAAAATTTCTTCAAACAGTTTACAGGCTTTGTCTTGGTTCCAGAAGGCTTTAGCATTAAACTGGCAGGCAAACTCAACTATGCTATATCTTTCTCTCACTGTGCTGTACTGACAAGCTGACTGGATAACTTGGCTTCTTCTTTACGCTGCACTTCACTTTATAGTCGAACTTATGTTCAGCCAAGGAATAGGTTAGAATCCTGGCAGCTCCAACATGGAGTCTCACCTAGCACAAACCAGAACTGCCCCACCTCCTTTTGGTAGCAAGCAGGACTGGCCCACTTCTGACCAAAGGGGATGAGAATGGAATGGTGAGTTCCATTCTATCTAACTATAGCTTTGCCATGTTTGCTGCCACCTGTTGGTGAACAATGCACATTACATATGAACAATTGCATAACAAGATTAGGAATGCACATTGTGGAGGAACTGGACAAAAATACATAAGATGACACTGTGTTAACCCATTAAAGATAGTAGCAGGGTGCAGGAGTGGTAACACCACTCTGGGGTGTTACAAATTTAGCAGATCAATGTGAGCAATGAGTGATTCTAGCTGGTTCTAGCTTGATTAGAAAGAGGTTGTCATGTACTTTATGATGTCTGATTTTTATTGAATCCCTTTAAGACTAGTTCATCTATATTACAAATCCTTAAAAAAAAAAAAATTTAAAGATGTACACCATCTTTGGCACCATATATAGAAGTATATTTATGTTATTCCAATCAAAAGTGACCACAGCACGCTTCCAATCGATTCCTTCCGCCCCAGTAGTCTTGTATACAATTTTCCACAAAAGATGGCGGAGACAGCACACCAGATGAAGTTGCTATTTGGGTTTTATTCGTACAGTAGTACACACGATTACATTTACAGCTAATGCGACGTTTCGGGCCCTGATACAGTGCCCTTTATCAAGCTTAAGCCTGGATTATGGCGGACATGGCATAGAAGTATATCAGCCATGTGGAATCTTAAATGCAGGTAATTTGAAGACCTAAACAAGGGTATTATTCCTGCGCTGTGATACCATCTTGTGCATGATTCTTATATGGTAATATCACAATGTCCATTATTATTACTTTTTATAGTATTTCAATGCTGTGGCATTACTATGTTCATGTTACTATGCTATAACTTAACCTTAGATTTAGCTGTGTTTTCACTAATTATCCCTATACCATTGTATCCCTTTGGGTAGAATATGAGAACTGTACAATTATTGTTTGCATGATTCTGTGACAACACTGGGTATGTTATTCTGTTATTATCGCATCACTGTGTGCATGATTCCTGAGCTGTAAGTTCGCTAGGTGGGTTGTCTCTGTACTTTGACATCACCCTGCGCATTATCCCGGGACTACCGATGTAGTAGAGTTAACACTCATGCTTTCTGAGATTTCTGAGATGTGTTATCTAAACTAAGCAAACACATTCAATTGCTTTTCAATGACTTTTGTTTCAAGATAACACAATGATTTAAGAAAAGTTAAGCGTTTGAGTGCTAACCCTGCTCCATCTGTATGTCATCGATGTGTGCCTGTTATACCATACACTCAATGAATTATCTTGAAATGTTCCTCCGTTCCAGCCTGTATTGCAGTTTAGCCATCAGCTGCAGTCGCAATTTCTGCTGGTTGTTAATTGAAATAGTAACTAAACAATTTAGCTACTACTACTGCTACTTCTACTATTAAATACTACTACTACTGCACTATGCGTCACTGTGTCCTTACAGGGTTCTTACGGTTACTGTGAATTTCCCTAGCGTAGTCCACGTCTACAGTAGATGCATCCAGTTGATCCCTCTTTATGGTCCCCCATTATTAGTAAGAGCATAGAGTGAAAACATAGAGCAGCATGCCTTGCTGAAGGATTCAACAAGGCATATATTTCATGGTTGCTCATTAATTTGACTAGACACCATGTATTACTACATTTCTTCTGCAGCAAAAAGTAGTTTCCTGAAGTCTCCCCTGGAAATAGGAGCTAAGGAGGGGCGTTCATTAGCCGGCCCTGCAGTGATCTGCTGATCATTAAGCTGGACGCCTTCTTGAAGGGATAACTCCAAGAAACACTATGCAAAGTATAAATCCAAAACCAACTTAAAAGGAAATAAATAGTAGAGGCATTGTGAAGTACATACAACTACAGTGGTCCCTCATGGATTATTAATGTATTGTGAGAATACAATTTTAATTTAAAAATATTGTAACTTGAGACCATAACTCTATGAAGATCTAGTAAAACAAAAAAAGTCACCACATAAATAAAAAAAAGTAAGCACATACAGTTGCACATACATGTACATCATAAAATTGTGGGAGCAATGTAAACCATTTTCTAGGTTGAGAACAGGATCTTCTTCAGGGTCTTGTACAGTACACACAGTATACCAGAAAAATAAAATAGAGGTACCCCAACCTGGTGTATAAAGAGCAGCTCATCCTGAGAATGAACATTCTTTCCTAATAACCAGCCCATGTGAAGGTGCTGCCAATGAAAAGACAAATGAGCAAAAGTTTGTCGGATGATGGCATTGTTTATGCAGCACATAAAAATCATTGTTTGTCGGCAGCAATCACCATGCACAAACAGGCATGTGCTGCTGGCAAACTAGGGAACTGTATGGGGACAATCAACCGTTGTAATGGTCATTCATCCTCATGCATCGCCAATCAGCAGCTATCGGGCAAACATTGATTTTTGTCATAGTTTTTACTCCCAACAAGTGCCTACTCTGTCTGCCCATATAAATGGCCTAACTATAGTAATTTTACCAGTGAAATTCCCATGCTGATTGGTTAGATCTTGGAGCTAATCATACATGCCACCGATCACCAACATCTCGGGTATTGTATTTGCAGTACGTAGCCCTGCAGGGTATTGCGATGGTGAGGTCACTGTCACTTAGGCAAACGAGGGTTGCTCTGGGTTACTCACAGTTTCTTGAAAAGACCCTGGGCAGGCGTACAGCAGTGATGGAGATGCTGGCACAGGAGACCTCTGGGGCACTCTCAGTGTATAGGGACCAGGCCTGATGGTATATGAGGTGCCCTGGATGTTGCAGGTGTTTAATGTGCCGGGGGCAAGGTCCCTTCAAGATTCGTGACGCCAGTGCCGGTAACGGTGCCACACCGATTTATGATAGGAATAATTTAGGAACATGTTGTTGTGGTGAACCAAAACTTCCTTTTACTGGAAACAGTCAACTTTGTACAGTCTATGTTCAGTTCCACATGGCAGGAGCAAATATAAGCAGGCGTTTACATCAATGGCAGGTACAATGTTCTTGCAAGATACTCAGAGGGTTAAAACACTTACAGATCAGGCTGCACCTTTCCTCAGAAATCCTGTAAAGTAAGATCCTTCTGCCCTTCAACCCTCAGGTTGGCTGGTTTCTCTTCTGCTCTGCTTTGCACTTTGGCTGTGGTAACTGCAGGTTCCTCAGGAGGTAACTTCTTCCCCTGGTGGTCAGCTAGAAGCCTGGGCTGTCTAGCTGCATGTCAGGCTGTGGCCCTCAGCTCCTCTCTGGCTAAGGTGCACACTCTCTTCTGGCTTCTCCCAGACTCCTGACTACACAGACCCCTTCCCTGCACAGGACCTAACTATTTATACTAGGGATCCCCTAGCTCCCTCTACTGTCTAGGAGGAGGAACTACACCCTGATAGGCCTGATACACACATAACAGGGAAAGCAATACACATTAAAATTGACTGTTAAATACAATGCCACTGTTCCACAGGAGGTGGAGAACAACGTGGCCCAATTAACCCTTGTGTAGTTCCCACATTTACCTAGTGGGACACTACATATTTTGAATGTCCATTCAATTTAGAAGACCATTTTATGTTGCAAATACTGTAACCTGAGGCCACTGTCACTTGAAGGGCCATTTAAAAATTATTTCTCACAAGTTTTCTGAATGTTCTATATTAGTGTAGTAAAGTTCATCATGTACTTCCACAATACATTTAAATTGACCTTCTTCTATGCTTGATGTATATGCATGCTAATTACAAAGTTGGCTCTTCTGTAGGTAGGATGCAATCTCAACCTGTATACCACGAGTCAGATTAATCTGCCTTAGCTGATTGCAAGCTCACTTCATCCTTGATTGGTGCATTTCATAGTAATGTGTTTTTCTAATATTTAGCGGATTGCCTGTAGAAGTCAGGTACAGGAGTGCAGAGACTATAGGCGAGATATTCCCTCTTGTGCTATATTTATTATCATACTCATGGGATATTTAAAGAGGACTTGTCACCTTTCCTGACATGTCTCTTCTAGTAAATAGCCATATTTTTGGGGGGGATATGCTTTCTTAGAAGAATAAACACTGGTCCTTTGTTACTCATTGTAGAAATGTATGAATAAATTGACCACTGGGTTTTACCAGTTGGGGGTTTGTCCCTACACAGATTGACACTTTCCTATCAGTGTGACCAGTCTCAAACTCTGTAAAGAGGGACACAGACGTTTGATAAGGGCAACAGTAGCTAAAACAGAGGAAGAACAAAACACAAGAGTCCTAAGAAAAGATGCTCCAGCATTGTTACAGTATTTTATGTGTTACAAGTATTTACTAAGATGAGTGAATGTTTTGTTTTGGGGTGTTTTTTTTATATATATATTTTTTTTTTTCTTCATTTTTTTGCATATTCCATGTCTCAGCTATGCAGAAAAGGAGAATGTGCCAGTAAAAATGTGTCCATACTTAATGCATATTTGCAATACCTGCCATAGCTGAGAAAAGTGGGTGAAAATGTCATCAAGTGTCTGTTCTCCGCCCGACCCCATTATACTTAATGGGACCAGCGGGCATTCCGTCTGCATCCAGCAGTGTCAGATCCCATGAATTCTGGAGGTGTGAAACTACCTCAATTCCTCATTCACATGTCAGTGTTCGATCAGTGATTTCCATCAGTGATTTTGAGCCAAAACCAGGTGCGGCTCTAAACATAGAACAGGTGAAGATCTTTACCTTATACCTTATGTCTGTGGAGGCTCATATCCTGGTTTTGGCTCAAATCACTGATGGAAGTCACTGACCAAACATTGACGTGCGAATGAGGCTTAAGACTGAGTTTCCAGTCCTTGGATCATACATGGAGGACACAAAATATATATAAAGGAAAGACTGAGGTGCAATCTATCAAGCATTGCACTCCACAATTCTGGATTCAAAAAGTCACAAAATACATCAGAACAGAGGAAAGGAGCACTTACGGCACATGTACAAGATTTCAGACACGTCACAATGACTTGGAGCAAGCATGAGGAAGTCAATCACAATGAGATGGGCAGGCTTGTGGTGGTGACGTATGAGTGTGTAAGAAGACACTTCGATGACACACATTTACATAAAGAAAGGTATAATTTCTAATTCTGCAAAATGTGCTATAAATTTCCCCTCATGATAAATTCCTCTCGAGTCTTCTCCTGTTTTTGAATCCAGTCCTGGCTTTACCTTTAAAATCTGCATACAAAAATAAATAAATTTGGAAACCCAGTTAAAAGTTATGGTAAGAATATTTCCTTCATTCTTCTATAGAAATGATCCAAGCATCAACACCGCAAAAAGCTCAGCTCTACATTTTCATGGGTTTGTTGTCTGTTGCTGTTTGATTGACATGAGAGTGAATAGAGCTGATTGTTATATGATTAATAAGACATGAATCTCAGCTGTCAGTGTAGGGTAGAATAGTAAGAGCTCGTCAGGTTCTTCATGAATAGTAACTACAAGCAGATACAAAGGTGTGCGATATATGTTTATTAAAGATAACACCAAGGGCTGGCTCAAGCCACTCTGTGCAACCTTAGGGTACGGCAAACGGCCCAATAGTGTTGCGGTTGCAACGAAGCTCTGCTGCAGTCAAGAACCACTACAAGTTTTTGGCCCATAGCTACCTCTAATTAAACTGAGACCTTCAATACCTTTGGTTTAATTAGAGGTAGCTGTGGCCTGTATGACCACAGTGGTACTCGACCACAGCGTGCTCTCTTCGCAACACGACCGCCTCATTCAGGGACGGACTTGGAACTTAAAGTGGTCCTGGAAAGAAATTACTTAAAATGGCCCCGTTTTGTGGTTGGGTCCAAATTAATGGAAGGCAGGGCCAACAATACCATATTTTGGCACATTATACCACCGCAACAGAGCCAAATACCACAGTGAATCACAAAATACATCCCCAAAAACTTCCACTTTTGAGACTCCTGTGCTTCCCTGTCCTGGAAGAACAGGGCGCCTCTCCTTAGCTCCTTTGTGATGGATTCTCAGGGCGACCCAGGGCCTCATATCCAGGGTATGAGCCGTCCTACCATCCAGGTCCACTCATATGGTGAGGAGTTAGGGTGAGGTATAGGGATGCAATAGGAGGTGACCTGCTCCCTGATCCTGGCGTCTTGGCCTAGCACCTATCCTTTATTCTTTTACATCATACGGTGGGGGGTATTCCCCAACTCCCCACTGTGACATTATCTCACCTGAACCTGTCAAAAAGGAAAGGGAAGAAATGGCCAAGAAAGAAGGAGGAGCTTAGACCTGCCCTTGGTCACTTAACTTATTATTTGCATATAAATAAAAAGTCATTTTCTCCCAAATAATGCTACAGATTGTTATGTAAAGGGTATTATGCATAACATTCAGCTGAGCTAGTCCTACAAGGCATTGTGTCTGGTTTATTAGTGAATTTCATGGTGACAGACTCAATTTAAAAGAGTTGTCCAAGTTATCCTAAAATTTTCTCAATGCCACAAAATGCCTTATAATAATAAATAAAATCATATATTCACCAGTTTCTCCTCCTGCTGTTTGTATACAAGTCTACAGTGGCCGACCTTAGGGTAGGACTGGCCCACCAGAGCATCAGACAATCCTCTGGTGGACCAAGCTCTGACAATAATGGACCCCTAATGAAACTGGGCCCTTAAGGTCCGATATACATAGAGGGTAAGCCCTCAGAATTATATCCTCCAGTGGGTTGAAGAAACTTCAGTCCAAGGCTTGGCAACCTAGAGGTATATAGCACATGACCGCTGCAGTCAATCAATGTCCTTGGCAGCATAGAGCATGGAGGACAGTGAATGACTGCTACAGTTACATGTCGTATACCAGCAAGTCATGTCTGCAGCCTTGTATACAAATAGTGGTAGGAGAATCTAAGCTGAATTGTGGGGGGGAAGCATGTTAGTATAGGATGTTTTTCAATTTTAAGTTATTAATTACATTTTAGGATAACTCAGGCAGCATCTTTAAAGGCAGTTTATTTTAATTTATTTTTAAAAACTTTCAGATAGCAGGCTAAACTGGATGGATAGATGTCTTTTTTCAGCCTTACAAACTAAGTTACTATGTAAAGTATTTAATTCAATATTCAACAATACAAAAATGTTCATGTTTCACCACACTCCTAGACAAAAAGAGGAGAGAAAGACATTATCTAGATCTTTAAAAAGCTTTTATATTTTTTACCTTGGCACTGTACTATCGTACTAAAGGTATTCATAAGATTTCATTAGCTTCAGCTTCAACCATGCGATAACAGGGGCTACAGATGACAGCTAGTTTTGCCCTTTGTTGTACAGTATATTGCTTTCTTTTGCACAGCCAGATGATCGGCCAAACAATCGTATGAACATTTGTTCCCAAACATTGCCCCATGTAACGGTGCAGCCCAGACATAGGATCCACATGCAGATGCCTCTAACATTTGTTCTCAATATTTGGCCTATGGAACACTGTGGCCCAGCTACAGGTTCCACATGCAGAAATCTCTAACATTTGGTCCCAATATTTGGTCCGTATAACACTATGGCCAAGCCATGGGATCCACATGCAGATTACCTAACTGCCAGGCTGCTCCTGTACTTGCCATTTTATCATAATGGCAAGTATAGATTCAGCCTGGCGATTAGCAGGAATCCACATGCGGTCCCCATGACCATGCTGCATAGATAGAAATTATTTTTTAATACCAGAAGATTACATTAGAAATATAGATACTATTTTCACGGTTTTATTAGGAGTCTAACTGTGGGCAGACTGCCATAACTTAAAACGAAACATTAGGAATTGTGGAAACTCCTGTAAAATTAGCAATAACTAAAATAGGTACATCAGTTAATAAATTCCAACAACCACATGTCACAAAAGTCATTCTAATTAACAACAGTTCATGATAACAAACCATTAAAATCTAATCTCTAACCTAGCTTCTCTCTCCGTAGAATCATAATTTCTTTCTTTCAGATATAGAAACAAAGAAGTTACAGTTGACTCATGGTAATACACGTTGCAAAGGGAGTGTGATGCTCTGGGGAATATTCCACCCAGAACCATGGGAAGAACCATATGACAAGCTCTGTGAGGTCCAGGTAGTTGCAGGGGAGTGCAACCACAACCACCTGTCCCAAATGCTGTCAAACCTGTTAGGACAGTTCCTGTGTTCACATTTTATGAGGTAGCATATAATAGATAATTAATAGCCATTCTGGAAAGAAAGCAGGTTACTGGGCTGTTCATTTCCTGACAATCATTTTCCTGGCAAAATATAGTTCCTTAACTTTAAAGGTATTGGTAAAACTTGAATATGAGTCGTCTAGGTCAGGAGGGAAGAGTCAGGCTTTGGGGCAGAGTGGTATTAAGTTGCCCATGTCACCGTGAAGAAACGTAACCAACTGTTCTGAGAATCCCATTACCTTGAGACACCAAAGGTACCAGTTAGAGGCCCAAAAGATGATCATTATAGAAGTTGGATCCATAATACAACCATGTACATTAACAATACACAACACCAAGCAGAGCATTAAAGCAATAAACAAGAGGAATAATGATAGAAAGTGTTCTCCAAATGTAAGGGGTAGAGGGATGAAGATCTTAAGATCTTAGAAGTGAGTACAGAAAGGTATTTAGATATATTTTTTTTATCCACTCTGGTTTCCTTTTGTTGGGCAATTGGTCATTTTACATAATGTCAGAGTGACACATTAAAATTTTTAGATTGGTGGGGGTCTGAACGCTGAGACCCTCATTGCTGCTGTTCCTCCGCTGCTGAAGAGGGGAGTGAAGACTGCCTCACAGACTTTCTGCTGAGCCCACCTTCTTTTCTGCCTTCAGCAGAAAGGAGAGACAGCACCCTTAATGAGCTTTTAAAGCGGTTTTCTCGCTTCAGTAAATAGCATTCATCATGTACAGTCATGGCCAAAAGTTTTAAGAATGACACAAATATTAGTTTTCACAAAGTTTGCTGCTAAACTGCTTTTAGATCTTTGTTTCAGTTGTTTCTGTGATGTAGTGAAATATAATTACACACACTTCATACGTTTCAAAGGCTTTTATCGACAATTACATGACATTTATGCAAAGAGTCATTATCTGCTGTGTTGGCCCTTCTTTTTCAGAATCTCTGCAATTCGACTGGGCATGCTCTCAATCAACCTCTGGGCCAATTCCTGACTGATAGCAGCCCATTCTTTCATAATCACTTCTTGGAGTTTGTCAGAATTAGTGGGTTTTTGTTTGTCCACCTGCCTCTTGAAGATTGACCACAAGTTCTCAATGGGATTAAGATCTGGGGAGTTTCCAGGCCATGGACCCAAAATGTCAACATTTTGGTCCCCGAGCCACTTAGTTATCACTTTTGCCTTATGGCACGGTGCTCCATCGTGCTGGAAAATGCATTGTTCTTCACCAAACTGTTGTTGGATTGTTAGAAGAAGTTGCTCTTGGAGGGTGTTTTGGTACCATTCTTTATTCATGGCTGTGTTTTTGGGCAAAATTGTGAGTGAGCCCACTCCCTTGGATGAGAAGCAACCCCACACATGACTGGTCTCAGGATGCTTTACTGTTGGCATGACACAGGACTGATGGTAGCGCTCACCTTTTCTTCTCCGGACAAGCCTTTTTCCTGATGCCCCAAACAATTGGAAAGAGGCTTCATCGGAGAATATGACTTTGCCCCAGCCCTCAGCAGTCCATTCACCATATTTTCTGCAGAAGATCAATCTGTCCCTGATGTTTTTTTGGGAGAGAAGTGGCGTATTTGCTGCCCTTCTTGACACCAGTCCATCTTTCAAAAGTCTTCGCCTCACTGTGCGTGCAGATGCGCTCACACCTGCCTGCTGCCATTCCTAAGCAAGCTCTGAACTGGTGGCACTCCGATCCCGCAGCTGAATCCTCTTTAGGAGACGATCCTGGCGCTTGCTGGACTTTCTTGGACGCCCTGAAGCCTTCTTATCAAGAATTGAACCTCTTTCCTTGAAGTTCTTGATGATCCTATAAATTGTTGATTGAGGTGCAATCTTAGTAGCCACAATATCCTTGCCTGTGAAGCCATTTTTATGCAACGCAATGATGGCTGCACGCGTTTCTTTGCAGGTCACCATGGTTTACAATGGAAGAACAATGATTTCAAGTATCACCCTCCTTTTAACAGGTCAAGTCTCCCATTTTAACCCAATAAGCCTGACATAATGATCTCCAGCCTTGTGCTCGTCAACATTCTCACCTGAGTTATCAAGTCGATTACTGAAATGATCTCAGCAGGTCCTTTAATGACAGCAATGAAATGCAGTGGAAAGGTTTTTTTGGGATTAAGTTAATTTTCATGGCAAAGAAGGACTATGCAATTCATCTGATCACTCTTCATAACATTCTGGAGTATATGCAATTTGCTATTATAAAAACTTAAGCAGAAACTTTTCCAATTTCCAATATTTATGTAATTATAAAAACTTTTGGCCACGACTGTAGACAATGTTAATACAAGGCACTTACTAAGGTATTGTGATTGTCCATATTGCAAGCGCCGGTGCCTTTTCAAACAGCTGATCGGTGGGGGTCCCAGGTTTCGGAACTGCACTGATCATACTGATGACCAAAGTGGCTTGGTTGTTGTGGAGTTAATGTATCAGTCACACATAGTCTCTGCTGGTCATGTACAGTCATTTAGAGTTATAGTGATTGTTAGGAGTAGGAAGACAAACCTCTAAGCCCACAGAAAGGCTTTTTCCTGCAAAAGAGCAAGATACAGATTTATAGTAATGATTAAATATTCATTTTCTGTTAATATAAATAGAGATCATTTATTTCTGCAACAATCCTCAAGGGTATAACTCTGCTTGTCTTTACACATTTTATGCATTTCTGGTTTAGAGCTAGAGGATTTCACAGTTGTCCAGTTGGTTCATTTCCATCAATCTGCTCCAAGCTCGCTTACAGCCATGAGAATTGGCTCTTCCTTAGTGGTAATAATGACAAGGAGCATATGCAAGGTTGCAGTGACCCAAGTTCTGGAGGAACATTGATGATGAATATTTATATATTTATTACATGCATTCTTAAAACTGTGCTCACGTTATAGGACTGTGGTTTTAAGTTACTTGAACAGGGTGGCAGTCGAAATGTTAAATTATCTGTGTTAGCAGAATACATGTAATTCTACTAATGTCTACATGGTGGTGTTGAGGTATTCGATTTTATATCACAAATTTTTCCCAATGCATTCAGATATAAAGCTAAAATAATTTTAAGCTGGGGAGCAATTATGTATTCAATAGGGAGAGGGTTTGAAAAAAGTACTACCAGTTCCCCCTGGAGACAAAGGAACAAGCATGTAGAAATCCACGCTGAATCCCTCTTGCTCCAACATTTGTGGTTGGGAGAGATTTGCGAGGCCATCACGACATTAATTTATTTGCCGGTCCAGCCAAAAATTAGAAACCTTATGGAATGAAACAATGAGCAAGTTAGCAACTTAAAGGAGAAGTTACAGACAAGTTTTCTTCATTAGAAATGCTATGTGCAAAGACAAAACTGGAACTGATTACAAGCTCTGAAGGAATTATGTAACTTTCCTTTAAACCTATCTTTTCTTTTAGATCCAACCTAAATTTTAACTAAAGCACATGTATGGCTAAAAGTGGTCTGTGAACCCTATATCATATAATTGTCTTAGATGAGCATAGAATTATATCGAATGTCCACCTTTTAACTTGTCATTTGTAGGTTCAACAATCTGTGCTTATTCATTCTTATATAGAAGTCACAAATCAATTTTATGACAAAGAGTTCCAAATACCCAACACAGACGTAAACTTAGATGATTTAATTCTGACTGCCTGTAGCCACCACTAGAAGGAGCTTAGGAGCTTATTGAATACTGTTTTACTGTTTATTAGCAAAAGTATGAAGGCAACCTTTGAGTTCTTTAATAGAGATAGTAATAATTTGCTTCCAGTCAGAGGTGCCCCTTATCTCTCAACAGAGCAAAGAATTAGAAAGGTTAAACGGTTTTCCAGCTGAATCATTCTCATATCAAATGTCCAGAAAAGCATGTTAATCTAGCATAAAAAGTACAACTTTCATCACATTTTTCAATCTATGTGCTGCTAATAAGTGCTGCTAGGGACGAACTCTGGGAAGAATTAGTCTCCTTCTTCCTTTGGCAATCGACAATATCAACCATTCTTACTATCCCTGCAAAAGGACTCTTTTTGGCTATATGGCTATGCTGCTGTAGTTTTCTTCTTCCCTGAAAATCAGCAAAAATGGGCAACAAGGATGGGAGAGGAGCTCATAGGGTGATACAGTGCCTTGCAAAAGTATTCACCCGCCTTGGCTTTTTTCGTATTTTGGTGCCTCACAACCTGGAATTAACATGGATTGTTTGAGGATTGGCATCATTTAATTTACAGAACATGCCCACAACTTTGAAGATGTTTTTTTATTATTGTGAAGCAAACAACAAATAGGACAAAATAACAGAAAAAGTCAATGTGCATAACTATTCCACCCCCCTAAAGTCAATACTTTGTAGAGCCACATTTAGTGGCAATCACAGCTCCAAGTCGCTTTCGATAAGTCTCAATGAGCTTGCCACATCTTACCACTGGGTTTGTTGCCCATTCCTCCTCGCAAAACTGCTCCAGCTCCTTCAAGTTGGATGGTTTGCGCTTGTGAACAGCAATCTTTAAATCTGATCACAGACTTTCTATTGGAATGAGATCTGGGCTTTGACTAGGCCATTCCAATACATTTATATGTTTCCCCTTAAACCACTCAAGTGTTGCTTTAGCAGTGTGTTTGGGTTTTTTGTCCTGCTAGAAGGTGAACCAGACATAGCGTTTTCTTTGATGGCCGAAAAGTTCAATTTTAGTCTCATCAGACCAGAGCACTTTCCTCCATACATTTTGGGAGTCTCCCACAGTGCCTTTTCACAAACTCACAACGTGCCTTTTTGTTTTTAGCTGAAAGTAATGGCTTTCTTCTGGCCACTATGCCATAAAGGCTAACTCTATGGAGCCTACGGCTTATTGTCGTCCTATGTACAGATACTTCAGTCTCTGCTGTGGAACTCTGCAGCTCCTCCACAGTTATCTTAAGTCTCTGTGCTGCCTCTCTGATTAATGCCCTCCTTGCCCGATCCGAGAGTATTGGTGGGCGGCCATCTCTTGGCAGGTTCGCTGTTGTGCCATGTTCTTTCCATTTGGTTATGATAGATTTTATGGTGCTCCTGGGTATCATCAAAGATGTGGATATTTTTTTAAAACTTAACCCTGACTTGTACTTCTCAACAACATTGTCCCTTACTTGTTTGGAGAGTTCCTTGGTCTTCATGTCAGTGTTTGGTTAGTGATGCCTCTTGTTTATGGCTCTTTCACACTTGCGTTGTCAAGATCCGGCGTGTACTCCACTTGCCGGAATTACGCGCCGGATCCGGAAAAACGCGAGTGTACTGAAAGCATTTGAAGACGGATCCGTCTTCAAAATGCTTTCAGTGTTACTATGGCACCCAGGACGCTATTAAAGTCCTGGTTGCCATAGTAGGAGCGGGGAGCGGGGGAGCAGCATACTTACCATCCGTGCGGCTCCCGGGGCGCTCCAGAGTGACGTCAGAGCACCCCATGCGCATGGATGACGTGCCATGCGACCACATCATCCATGCGCGTGGGGCGCCCTGATGTCACTCTGGAGCGCCCCGGGAGCTGCACGGATGGTAAGTATGCTGCTCCCACGCTCCCCGCTACACTTTACCATGGCTGCCAGGACTTTAGCGTCCCGGCAGCCATGGTAACCACTCTAAAAAAGCTAAACGTCGTATCCGTCAATGCGCCGAAACGACGTTTAGCTTAAGGCCGGATCCGGATCAATGCCTTTCAATGGGCATTCATTCCGGATCCGGCCTTGCGGCAAGTCTTCAGTTTTTTGGGCCGGAGCAAAAAGCGCAGCATGCTGCGGTATTTTCTCCAGCCAAAAAACGTTCCGTTCCGGAACTGAAGACATCCTGATGCATCCTGAACGGATTTCACTCCATTCAGAATGCATTAGGATAATCCTGATCAGGATTCTTCCAGCATAGAGCCCCGACGACGGAACTCTATGCCGGAAGACTATAACGCAGGTGTGAAAGAGCCCTTAGGTGTTGCAGCCTTTGAGGCCTATCAAAAAAAGGTGTGTATATGTGATGACAGATCATGTGACACAGGTGTACATCCATTCACTAATTATGTAACTTATGTAGGTAATTGGTTGTACCAGAGCTTTTAAGGGGCTTCCTAACAAAGGGGGTAGAATACATACGCACATGCCAATTTTCTGTTTTCTATTTCTAAACAATAGTTTTTTTAATATATTTTTCTCATTTCACTTCACCAACTTAGACTATTGTGTTCTGAACCATCGCATAAAATTCAGATTAACAAAACATTGAACTTAAGGCTATAATGTAACAAAATACTAAAAAGTCAAGGCTGGTGAATACTTTTGCAAGCCACTGTATGTATGATAAAAACAAGGTTATTTAGGGTGATTAGGTTTGATATGATCCTTTAAAAACGGATCTGCCAGCAGGATCGGCCAATGTTTGGTAAGCATAACTCGTAGAACTTTTTGGTTAATATTGTAAGTAGTAATGAATGTGGACATTGTCCATTCCGTTTTGATACTAGGAACTCCTGTTGGGTATATTTTTTTGATATTTCGAACGCTGCCTCGATGATGTTGTTGGTCGTAGCCTTTGTTGAGGAACCTGCGAGTGAGGATACGGCTTTGGGTTATGAAGTCCTCATTATTGGTGCAATTTCTTTGCATACGTTTGAACTGACTAAACTGTATATTATTTCTCCACTTATTGTGATGTGAGCATTTGCAATCCAGGTAACTATTTCAATCAACTTTCTTGAAGAATGTTTTAGTTTCAATGGATTCATCTTTAAAGGAGAGTATGAGGTCTAGGTATTCAATATAAGTGTTGGAGTAATTTGCTGTGAAGGAAAGGCTAAAGGTATTATTGTTGAGATGTCTAGTGAAGTTGACTGCCTCGTCGATGTTCCCGTTCCATATAATAAGCAAGTCGTCTATATACCGCCTATAGAAGATTAGATTTTCCGACCATAGATGTATTGTTCCTCGAACCGTCCCATATTGGCGAAACTGTGCGCAAAACGTGTGGTACCTTTTACTTGTTGGGAAATTTTGTTCTCAAAAGTGAAGACGTTATGGTTCAGTCTGAAGTTTATTGCTTCTAGTACGAATGTGCTTTGTGCGGCGGGCATGGTGTTGCCAGTTGAGAGGTAGTAACATATTGCTTCTATTCCTGCATTGTGTGGAATATTGGAATAGAGTGCTGAAACGTCTAAGGTAACCCAACTGTATGAATCTTGCCATTTAACTTCTTTGAGTGATGAGATGAGGCTTTATGAGTCTTTCAGGCATGACGGTAGTTTGATGACATATTTCTGCAGCAAGATATCCACATAGTGAGACAGATTGCTTGTGAGCGATGAGATCCCGGAGATAATTGGTCTACCTGGAGGGTTGTGAAGGGCTTTATGTATTTTGGGTAGATGATAAAATAGTGCTAGATTTGGGTGGTCCACGATGATATAATCTTTCTCTTTTTTCGTTAGAACATGTTTCTCCTCTGCGTCCTTCAGTAAAGCTAGTAGTAATTCCTTTGAGTTGTCCTTCAATGGATTTTCTGTTAACATTTGTTAATATTCTTCGTCATTTAAAATTCTATAGGCTTCTGTAAGGTATTCAATTTTATCTTGAATAACGATTCCTCCACCTTTATCGTCATTTCTAATTACTATTGATTCATCCAGCATTAAATTCTGCCTCTTTTTCGGATGTGTTGAGGTTATTCGGAATTTTTAAACCTTTATTTATGTTTTTCAAGTTTTTTGCAACTAAAGAAAAAAAATTCCCTATATGATTGCCTCTATGGTGGGTGGGATATGGTGGGGTGTAGACTTCGGTTGTAAACCAGTATTGATTGCTTCTGGTACATCGGCTGATTCAGTTGAGAGAGCTTCAGTTCCAGTTGAAGAAGCTTCAGTTCTGGTTTCTGTTCTCTGGACCTTAAACTCAAAGTGTCTGTGGAGTGTAATTTTACAGATAAAACTATTGAGGTCAACAGAAAATTCTAATTTGTTAAATTTGCCTGTGAGACAGTACGAGAGGCCTTTTTGTAGGAGGCTGGTTTCAGCCTTATTGAGTATGTGCGTGGAGAGATTAAAAATTCTAACTAACGAGCTGTCCTGTTCCTTTTTGGACTCAGCAGATTGGTGTCTGTTTTCACGCTTGGTTTCATTCCCTTGGAGTTTTCCGCTCTTTGGTTTTCTGCCTCTTCTTCATTTACTGGATTTGTACTTCGTTTGAGGCCCCTTGATGGTACCGATCTCAAGTAATCTGTGATCATTGTCGTCCCTGATAATTGCCTGAGGGCATACGTTGCTTCCATGGGCAGGGCTCCAGGAAGAGGTAAAAAAGACACGGATTGAGTGATGTTTGCACCTAACTTTTAGCCTTTCCTTCACAGCAAATTACTCCAACACCTATATTGAATACCTAGACCTAGTACTCTCCTTTAAAGAAGAATCCATTGAAACTAAAACATTCTTCAAGAAAGTTGATGGAAATAGTTACCTGGATTGCAGCTCGCATCACAATAAGTGGAGAAATAATATACAGTTTGGTCAGTTCAAACGTATAAATTGCACCAATGATGAGGACTTCATAACCCAGAGCTGTATCCTCACTCGCAGGTTCCTCAACAAAGGCTACCCCAACAACATCATCAAGGCAGCATTCGAAAGATCTAAAAGATATACCCAACAGGAGTGCCTAGTACCAAAACGGAAGGGAGAAGGGGTCCCCCAAAGAGCAGACGGCTATAAGTCCACATTCATTACTACTTACAATATTAACCAAAAAGTCCTACAGGATATCCTTACTAGTGATGAGCGGGAGGGGCCATATTCGATTTCACGATATTTCGTGAATATTCGTCTTATATTCGTTGAAATCGAATATTCGTCATTATTCGATTTATCGCGAATAATATACGATTAAATTATTCGCGTATTGCTATTTTTCTTTTGCCAGTATAAGGCAACGTTTCTATGACTATGGCTAGGCTAATATGTGTATTTTCGATTCTATATATAGCTATAACTTCGTCTTTTAGAATATTACGAATATTCTAAAAGACGAAGTTAGAGCAATATTATGACTATTAGTAAAATACACATATAGACTGTAATTTTGCTAATATAGTGCTACAATCTTTTTTTTTTCTCAATTTTTTTTTGCCACTTCTGAACTTCAGTTTTGGAAAATATGTACACTATTAAAAAAATTACTATAGCACTATATTAGCTAAATTACAGTCTATATGTGTATTTTACGAATATTCGTAATATTGCTCTAACTTCGTCTTTTAGAATATTCGTGATATTCTAAAAGACAAAGTTAGAGCAATATTACGAATATTCGTAAAATACACATATATACTTTAATTTAGCTAATATAGTGCTATAATATTTTTTTTTTTGTCTAATTTTTTTTGCCTCTTCTGAGCTTCAGTTTTGGAAAATATGTACACTATTAAAAAAATTATTATAGCACTATATTATCTAAATTGCTGTCTATATGTGTATTTTACGAATATTTGTAATATTGCTCTAACTTTGTCTTTTAGAATATTACGAATATTCTAAAAGACAAAGTTACAGCAATATTACGAATATTTGTAAAATACACATATAGACTATAATTTAGCTACTATAGTGCTATAATCTTTTTTTTTTGTCTCAATTTTTTTGCCTCTTCTGAATTTCAGTTTTGGAAAATATGTACACTATTAAAAAAATTACTATAGCACTATATTAGCTAAATTAAAGTCTATATGTGTATTTTACGAATATTCGCTATATTGCTATAACTTTGTTTTTTAGAATATTCGTAATGTTCTAAAAGACGAAGTTATAGCAATAGAGCGAATAAATTCGTTATTTAGAATATTCGTCTTTTTTTTTTCCAATGTGTACTGTTATTCCACTTTGGCATACTGCTCTCCGACAAGCGTCCCCGTAACCATGGGAACGCCTGTGGGTTAGAATATACCATTGGATCTGAGTTTTCAGGATCTCAGGGAAAACTCAGATCCGATGGTACTTTCTAACCCACAGGCGTTCCCATGGTGACTGGGACGCTTGTCGGGGAGGAGTATGCGAACACTGTACAGATAGGAAAAAAATAATGCCAAAATTCTAAATAACGAAAATAATCACTATATTGTTATGTATTCATTTTTTATAATATTGGTCATTTTATTTTCTATATGAAAACATGATTCCCATCCTGTTGAAGTTGCTTGTGGGCCAATGGCTTATTGACCCACAAGAAAGAAGCAGGGAGGAATCATGTTTTCAGATGTTAAAAAATGATGAATATTCGATATAACGAATGTATAGCACTATATTAGAAATATTTGCGAATTTACGAAGTTACGATATTCGCGAATAATATTCGCTATTCGAATATTCAAGCTCAACACTAATCCTTACCAAACATTGGCCGATGCTGCTGGCAGATCCGTTTTTGAAAGATCATATCAAACCCAAGCCACAACTGACGTTCAGAAGGGCCCAAACACTTAAGAATTTTTTAGCCCCCAGCCAACTGCGCAAGATGAAGTAAAACACTCCATCACTGAGGTTTTTTCCCAACGTTCATGGCAGTTATAAATGTGGCCATCGATTATGTAAATGTTGCCTAAATATATAATCACGGAAGCTCAATTTCAGTAGTAATATCACAGGTTAACTTTTGATATCAAGACCTTCCTGAACTGCTCCTCCTCATACAGTACGTCATCTATCTTCTAGAGTGTACCTGTGGACTCCAATATATAGGCCGCACTACCCTCAGCTTGAGAGAAAGGATCAATAAACACCGTTGGAACATCACTAACGACTACACTAAGCATGGAGTCTCTAGACACTTTTTACAATATCATAACAAAGATCCCAATCAGTTTATCATAACACCTATAGAACACATACCAAGCACTATGTCCAGCCATTTTCAATATCTGAGGTAAAAAAAGATGTTTTGGATCTTAAAAATGCAGACCCTGGAACCACATGGCATGAACTAAATCTTTGGAAAGTAATTTCTATTAGGTCCTGTTCCGGGCCCTGCTCTGAGCTGTGTCCTAATTGCGTATAATGTCAGGATGTAGTGCATGTAGGTGCGCACTATGACCCGACACTGTGTGATGTCATGACACAGTGCAGTGAGAGGCTTGTAAGAGGACCAGGCAGTGGTGAGTACAGGAAGAGTGTGCTGTCTGGAGCACGAGTGCTAAGATTATTTATTTTTGTCTGTTGGAGCTTGAGGTTCTGATCTGAAATCTGAGAAGGAATGGGAGTCTGATACAGATGTCTGATGGGGGTCTGATACAGAATTCTGATGGAGCTTGGGGGTCTCATCTGAGGTTTGATGGGGCTTGGTAGTCTGATCTGAGGTCTTAGTAGGAATGGGGGTCTAATACAGAGATGTGATAAAGGTCTGATCTAAGGTCTGGCGGAGCTTGGGGTCTGATGTGAGGTCTGAGGAAGAATGGGGGTCAGATGGGCGTATGATCTGAGGTCTGATGGAGCTTGGGGGTCTGTTCTGAGGTCAGATGGAAAAAAAAAATCTTATTTTCCTGCTCTATATCTTAGGTGTATCTTATGGCTCGGTGTGTTTTAAAGTCTGAAAAATACAGAAAATGGCAAACATTGTTCATTTTGAAAAAGCTCTACAAACCCGTCAACAAAATTCTTCTGTCTATGACCCACTTTATGTTATACCTGAAGCTATGGTAGTTTGAATTAAACATGTCATAGGAATTTTCACACAAATGTAATGTGGGATTGGAATACACCAAGGTCTATATTTATTGCTTTAATGCGAAAGAATTAGGAATATAACAAATTATGGTAAAGTGGATTGAACGTGTCCGTCTGATGCTTCATTTTCATGTACCGTAAGTCCCACGGTTCTTATTGCACTATTAATAGAAGGTGAATGGAAAACAGCTGTGCATGCAATAAATACATTATTAATAAATTGGTCTGCTGTATCTGATTCGAGTTGGTCTCAGGGGTTCTAAAAAGAGGAATGTCTCAACATTTCAAATTGAAGTATAGCTCAGCCTGCGACTATTGAGCTGCTGTGTCTAGATAGAAAGTGTGCACGGTCCTCAAAATTGCTTATTTTGCTGAGCACTGAAGCAGCTCTGAGTCTTCCTTCAACAAAACAAAATCCTTCTACTTGATTCCACAGTGACTGCTCAGCTCTATATCCAGGTGATGAAAATCTCAATTATAAGTACTGTTGATAGCTGGTTTTACAGGCCGGTGTCTTTCTGCTCTGACGCCCACAGATGTCTTTTCCAATCCGCCACACCTTGGTGATCTTACTGCGATTTTCGTGCTCTCTTAGGACTTGTCACAACATTTGCATCCAGCCAATCAGGGGTTTTAGATGTAGCTATTGTATTCTAGAACACTCTCAGCCTAGCTGCAATTTACCACCTCTGTGTTGTAACATTTTAGAAGGTGAAATATTACTTTGGTTAAATAAAAGTAATTCACATTTTCTGTAATATCAAATAAGTTCACGAGCAATACTTTCTGCTGCATTCAGACAGATACACATTCCTCAGTGTACAGATCGCAATGTAACCATCTAGGGGATGCTGCTTTCTATACTAACATATGTAACAAAACACATATACCCAGTCCCATTATTATGACCACTTTCTACTTTCAATGTCGGCAGTGCGTAGCTCATGAAGGAAGTCAAGTGTCATGAGCTGGCTTTAAGGTTATTTAAGGTCTGCGATTGGCCGTCTGCACACATATCCCTTGTTGCTGTCATGGGTAAA
Source organism: Bufo gargarizans (assembly GCF_014858855.1). NCBI lineage: Eukaryota > Metazoa > Chordata > Amphibia > Anura > Bufonidae > Bufo > Bufo gargarizans. The sequence continues at coordinate 185,442,987 of NC_058084.1, forward strand.
AGGAGCAATTTATCAAAATTGTAAAAAGGGATGATTATAGGCTTCAGACCAAGGGTCACAGTATTTATGAAACTGTGCAATTTTTGAATAGTTTGTGTGCTGCTGTGGTGAAAGTATATAATGAGTGACCAAATGGAACAATTAAGAACAAGCTACATGGAAATTTCAGAGTACCATGTACCATTAAGGTGAAAGGTAGATGTCTGCTATGAAGGTGCAGACCAACACTCTACATTGGAGCAGCTCACTGCCAAAATGAACCAGGGAGCTACCAGACTTGTGTCTAAAACAACAGTTCAGTGAACCCTTCTGCGTATAGTGTTCTGAAGCAGTATGGTCTCTGAGCCTCTGCTAACGAAGTTGCATTGGCAGAAATGGCTTCAATTTTTGTGCTAGTACCGAGTGTTGTCTTCTCTGATGAGTCACTTTTTCTGCTTCATCAAACGGATGGACATTGGTGTGTCAGTTGAGAGAACAAACACCCTGCAACCATTGATAGAAGAACACAAGCTGGTGGTGGCAGCATTTTGATCTGGAGAATCTTTTCATCTAAAAAAAAGACAGGTTAGGCCTAGTTCACACTTCAGCAATTTGATCAGTCATTTCCATAATTGACTTTGAGCCAAAACCAGGTGCATGTCAAAAACACAGAACAGGTGCAAATCTTTCTATTATACTCTCTCTCTCTATGCAGCCTCCAGTCCATGTTTTGGTTCCCAATCACTGACCAAATCACTGAAGTGTGAACTAAGCCTTAATGTGGACCTTGCTTCAAAGCAAACAAATTTCCAAAAACCTCAAAAGACATGTTATAGAGACACAAAATGTTAGAAAAGGATACAAAGGCATTACTAAAAACTCAGGTGCACTTCAATCGACAGTTACACAAATTACCGTATCTACAGATGGAGAAAATGCAGGACACTTGTTAAGATAACTCCAAGAGCTCAACGCTAAATCCTAAAAGAGGTAATAAATCATTAAAAAAAGCAAGGGTAATAATCAGAAGTCCTATAAAACATGCTATCAACTGCAAAAAACATTGTTCAAAGGGATCATTTACACTGTACTGCAATGAAGTTGGTAAAACCTTATATATTAATTAATTTCATAACTAGCAGTCAGCTATTACATTTTTGTTTCTAATTTGTATTCCAGCAGATTTGTAAGGCTGCTGAGAAACAGGCTTCCCATGAGCTACTCTGTTAACAGATCACAGTGGTACTATAGTAATATTTTATGCAACTACTATGTATGTATTTGCCTAAGACAACTGTAGGTTCACCTACAACAACCTTATCACTGCTTAGTACTTGGTAAAACGCGGCTATGAATGTATTAACAAGACGGATGGACTCGCTGCTCTAAGTCAGCAATTCGAATTATTCTTTTAAGTGCATCTGAACGATAAAAGGTGAAAACATTTGTACTAATGTATATAACCTGCTGATTAAAGCACTTAACTGAATGAAAATATATTACTGTGCACATCTGAGAATTGTACAGGAAAGGTGTCTAGTGAAAGCCAGCCAGTGTTGCTAATGTCAAATTATTAAACCTCTTAGTTGTGTGATTTTTTTTCCGTCTATTTTTTACTTAAATCTCAGGTCAAAGTGAGCAGTAAATAGAATTGTGTGAAGAATTTATCCTGCACCACGATGGGCGTCTGGCTTAGAAGCACAGGATAAGCTCATGGTGCCATCTAGTGGTTCACTCATATTATGATGAGATTGGTTACTAAAGCACCACTTTGTTAAATTTTATATTTAGAAATATTGTTTTTTTTTCGGTCCCATCAGTAAAACAGAGTATTTAATTCCTATTTATGTAGAGATGTATTTTTTTTCTACTAAAATGGACAATTGCAGCGCTGACGGGCAACCTTCAAGGGATGCCAATACTCCATTCACTGATGGCTCATTTAAGATAAAAATAGATAAGAAATGACTAAGTTTAAAGAATGCTGTCATCCCCTTCTGTTATAATTTATAAGGGTTTTCCGAAAACCTTTGTACAGATGCAAAACCATGGAGGTTTCAAAAACAAGGTTAGAGGAGATTGATTATGCAACGTAATATATTAGGTGCAACACTATGGGTTAATTTTTCCATTAATAAATGTGTGCCTATATAAGGAAAATAAATTAGATGAAGTGGGGGCTGCACGGCCATATAAGTGTGAGGCCCATTCATTAAGCAGTGGGCAAATGGTATCTTGATGTTGTTGTGTACCATTGCCTAAATCGACAGGTAGGATGTCATCAATAATTGAGGAGCAGACCTTTTTACCACTAAGCTAGGCATTGTAACATTATATATCTATAAACATATATGTAGCAATGCCTGTACCCTGTCATCAGTATTTTTATTTATTTATTTATTAGGTAATAGAGTTGACTTATGAAGGGTTTGGACATCATAGTGGGGGATCCCCTTCTTGATGCAGCTCCTGTGCTCTGGGTCTCCCTGCTTATCCATGCATTATGTGACGGCAACTCACTTGAACAGTCACAAGAGAAGGTCAAGGGGTAAAGCAAATGAGCTTAGACATGATTTAAAAAATGGGTTGTCTTCATGAGAAACCCCTTCAATTAAATGACAGTTGCCAAATCTTATTAGGTTTTCCATACCAATTGTAGGGGAAATGTGTACTAGAGCTGATAGATTATCACCGGTTTATTAGATATACAGTACAGACCAAAAGTTTGGACACACCTTCTCATTCAAAGAGTTTTCTTTATTTTCATGACTATGAAAATTGTAGATTCACACTGAAGGCATCAAAACTATGAATTAACACATGTGGAATTATATACTTATCAAAAAAGTATGAAACAACTGAAGGAGAGTGATGGGGTGCTGCGCCAGATGACCTGGCCTCCACAGTCACCGGACCTGAACCCAATCGAGATGGTTTGGGGTGAGCTGGACCGCAGAGTGAAGGCAAAAGGGCCAACAAGTGCTAAGCATCTCTGGGAACTCCTTCAAGACTGTTGGGAGACCATTTCAGGTGACTACCTCTTGAAGCTCATCAAGAGAATGCCAAGAGTGTGCAAAGCAGTAATCAAAGGAAAAGGTGGCTATTTTAAAGAACCTAGAATATGAGATATTTTCAGTTGTTTCACACTTTTTTGTTATGTATATAATTCCACATGTGTTAATTTATAGTTTTGATGCCTTCAGTGTGAATCTACAATTTTCGTAGTCATGAAAATAAAGAAAACTCTTTGAATGAGAAGGTGTGTCCAAACTTTTGGTCTGTACTGTATACAGTATTAATAAAAAAAAGTATGGATTTGATATCTGATAAAGTGGTTCTCCAGGATTTAACAATTAATTATAGATAATCAATATCAGATCACAGAGAAGAAATTCCACAGGACTCAAAGTTTGTCTTAATAGACCTTTCTCAATGGCATGAGTCTACATTTGGATGGGCTGGGATATGGAGCGCTTGCAAATGTTGGTTCCTGATTATTTTTCAGTATAAACATATCCAGTGATTGAACGAAAAATGATAACATTTATCATTGACTGCATATTTTACATGGGCACAAAAGTCTTTTTTTTTTTTTTGTCAGAAAGACATCTCCTCGTGTAAACAGGGAATGTATGGCCACTGAGAGGATCACATGAATGATCATTAGAACATTGCCTCTGTATAATTAGAACATAAAATTGAAAGTAAATAAGTGCCCTTGCTCAGGGATGCACCTAGCCTTTCTGCTGCCTGAGGCAAAAACTGAAACGGCGCCCTCCCCATGCCAATTTCTTAACCTAACCTCTTTGCCACAATGAAAGCCCTCATTGCCCATGGCCCTTCCGCTGCCCCCCCCCCCCCCTCTTGCCCCTAGCTGGTGCTGCCTCACCTGGCTTCATTGGTGGTACACCCCTGCCCTTGCTACATTGTCGATCCGTGCATGTTACAACCAATGTATCTGCCCATGTAAAAGGGAATCTGTCACCAGCAACCTCCCTATCCAACTATTTGTACAAACACATAGCTGTGGTTCACTTATTAAAGCACTGTTTTTCTTTTGTTGATTGGAGGATCATGATACTTTTTAATATGCAAATGAAACCTTTGGTGCAATGAGGACAGCACTTTTGCTCTTGTTGCAGCCAAGCTCTACTCCTTTCTGTGGCCATCTCCCTTGCTGGTGACAAATTCCCTTTAAAGAGGTTCTCTTACCTCAGTAAATGGCTTTTATCATGTAGAGAAAGTTAATAGTTTAGTGCTCTCATTAAGAGAAACAAAATAAGAGTATTGCAGGTTTGATACCTTTTAATGGCTAACAAAAATAGAAGTAATGATGTTACATAGCGAGCTTTCGAGACATCACCAGTCTCTTCATCAGGCGTACTACAAGAATATATGAAGAAACAGCAATATATATACAATAAGAACAGAGGCATGGGGGGAAATGAATGGACATTTGAAAAAAAAAAAAAACAGAGCAACATATTAAAGATCTTGAGAATGAGTCCTTAATTATCTTACAGATAAGGGGTGTGAAAGTTTTATGGTCTCTAAATTGATGTTATCTCAGAGACCTGGTGCCCCGACTATGTCTTCAGATCTTGTAGTGTGTCATAAATCCCGGGGACAAATTCAGTCCAGTATTCAAAGTGTCAAGCAGTGTTATAAATTTGTATTCCCAAATTCTTCTAGCTTTTTGGGATTTGAAGTTACCTTTTAATATGAGAACTTTCATATGTTCTACATTGTGTCCTGGCTACAGAAATGCATAGCCACAGGAAAGTGTAGCTTCTTCTCTTTAATTGTGTGGCGGTGGGACCTCATCCTTGCATTGAGTCTCTGTCCTGTTTCTCCAATGTAGAGGCCTCTAACAGGACATTTAGTGCAGAGAATCAGATAAACAACATTAGATGTAGAACATGTGAATGTCCCAGGGATCCTATATTCCTGCTGTGTGTTGGGGATCCGGATCTTATCTGTGTCATTATATGGGAACAGGTTTTGCATCTGCTTATATTACAGGGATGGGTTCCTTTTTCTGTGGTACCTGGCCTTGAACTTGATCTGATCAAAATGTTCCTTAGATTTGGAGGTTGTCGGTAAGCTAGTAAGGGGGGGTCTGGGAAGATTGTTTTTAGTCGTTCATCCTTATGTAGGACATGATGTAATTTTTTGGCAGTTTTCCTCAGTACCTCTAGTTGTGGGTTGTAGGTCACAACCAGAGGTATGCGCTGGTTCTGTTTCTTTTAATTGTATTGGAGAAGTTGACTTCTAGGGATCTTGGTGGCTCTTGTGATCTGATCTTCAATTGAAGCAGGATGGTAGCCCTGGTGTAAAAATGTCCTTTTCAGATATTGTAAATGCTCATCCCTGTCTAATGGGCTGGAGCAGATTCGGTTATAGCTGACCGCTTGACTATAGATGATGGACTTTTTAATATGTTTGGGGTGGAAGCTGTCCCATTTGAGGTATGTAGGCCGATCAATAGGTTTCCGATACAGGGATGTCTGTATTGAGCTGTCTTGAAGTTTTATGGTGGTGTCCAGAAAGCTGACTTCTGTGTGGGAATAGTTGAGGGTCAGGTTTATGGTGGGATGGAATTTGTTGAATTGTTCATGAAATTTTATCAGTTCATGTTCAGAGTCGGTCCAGATTATTAGGATGTCATCAATGAAACGGAAGTAGGCCAAGGGTTTTTTGAGACAGGATACCAAAAAGTCATTTTCCAGTTTTGCCATGAACAGATTTGCATATTGCAGTGCCATTCTACTGCCCATGGCGGTCCCAGTACACTGTAAATATATCTCCTTGTCAAAAGAGAAATAGTTATGGGTGAGGATGAATTTGGTCAGTTGTAGTACAGACTCTGAGACGATCCCATTCGCCTCCAAGTATACTCGGCAAGCAGTTAATCCATCATTGTGCGGGATATTCGAATACAAGGATTCCACATCCATGGTTGCCAAGATTGTGCCTTTAGAGAGGGGACCTATGGCTGACAGTTTGTTCAATAAGTCAGTGGTGTCCTGTAGATAACTTTTTGTGTTCCTCACTAATGGTTTCAGGATGCCCTCTATCCAACCTGAGATTTTTTCAGTGAGGGTTCCCACACCTGAAGGGTCCCAGAATCAAGGCGGGGAATTGAGAGTCCGCCTGCTGGGCAGGCTGTATCCCTGAGATGAATGCCAGTCCTGAAATATGGTATGTGCCATATCTCGGGATGTCTCCGCTGTACACAAGTAACAAGCACTTATTCACATTCCCCACAAAATATGGAGTTCAGGGATACCAAATCTGACTATTATAACTGGTTCTCTGATGGGGTAACACCATAACTTTATCTGGGCATCTCCTAGAGTTATATTTGTCATATGTACATGTCCAGTGAATCGATAGGCTGAAAGCGCAGGGAGTGGACCGCCGACCGACCACAAGTAAGCGTGTGAGCGACCAGACCGGAACCACACACAGGGTAGTTTAACTGCCACCACCTTGCAATTTATGGGAGCAAGGAACCCACTATCTAGATAACAGAACCGAGTAGCTTTCTCTTCGGAGAGGCTAGGGTAAGTTTTTGCAGTGTTTGAAAACAGGCATATGGCTAGAGAAATGACTTGGAGGTCATTTATTATATATCTATATACAATACAAATTATCACGATGCACAGTAATTATAACACAATAATCAAGGAAAGTATAGTCCAATAAACAAAAGGGAGAAAAGAAAGAAAATACTTAGTTTCCGCAGAAAAGATGTCCGTTGGTGAAATAGTCCGTTGCAGGGATAAAGTCCAAGAAGCCTTTGTCCAGTGTAATATGCCTTCCGCCCACAGGTTCTCTGGCTGAGGCCCTCTTCATGTGTTGTTAAAAGTGGAGAACTCCTTTAGCAGATTCTAGGTCTTTGTTATAAAGGGTCCCAGAATCAAGGCGGGGAATTGAGAGTCCGCCTGCTGGGCAGGCTGTATCCCTGAGATGAATGCCAGTCCTGAAATATGGTATGTGCCATATCTCGGGATGTCTCCGCTGTACACAAGTAACAAGCACATATTCACATTCCCCACAAAATATGGAGTTCAGGGATACCAAATCTGACTATTATAACTGGTTCTCTGATGGGTTAACACCATAACTTTATCTGGGCATCTCCTAGAGTTATATTTGTCATATGTACATGTCCAGTGAATTCTGAGTGACATGATGATGTAATTTTTACATCCGTAAGATGCATGGTCTCTCTTAAAAAGGTAAAAATCATATCTCAGATTCATGTTGCAATCTGGGAAACCTTGGTGCCGGCCTGTCTGCAGTAAGCTAGCTTACAGACCCTTATGGCAGCGACACCAAATGGCTCCCCCCAGGTGTAGTCTTCACACCTAGCTGTGATATCTCTACAGAAAGGGAAGTTCTTTTGTCAACCTAAGGAAGCCGGCTGTAATTGCGTTATCTGCTGGGCATCTATTGACTGACTTGAACAAAAGGACTATGTTGTTCTCTGGGTACACAGAAGAAGACGCTCTGAGTAATCAAATTGTAGGTTCTGGGGCCTAGGGAAATAATTACTGTTTAATAGACCTACTGATCAATAAGGGAGACCAATATTGATAATATTGGGAGGACGGTTCAATATTCTCGCGGATCATCCGTGACACCTCCCCCCGCGTCTGTGGCTAGACATCTGTCCACAAGACGGGTGGCGTCGCCGCTAACCTGCACTGATCGGTCTGGATCGCCGTTGCACCGGGATAAGCCATCCGCATTTTGATGTCTGCTGCCTGCCCTGTGCTGGATGGTAAAATCGTACTGCTGCAGCGACAAGCTCCAACGTAGGAGCTTCCCGTTGGACCTCGCAGTACGGTTCAGCCAACTGAGAGGATTATGGTCCGTAATGATTGTGAAGGAGCGGCCGTACAGATAGGATTGAAGCTTCTGTAGGGCCCACACAATCGCCAGACACTCCTTTTCTGTAGTTGAGTAGGAGACTTCTCGGGGAAGAAGTTTCCGGCTCAGGTACAGAAGAGGATGCTCATCCCCTTTTCCATCCACCTGGCTTAAGACAGCGCCGAGACCGTAATCTGATGCGTCGGTTTGCACTATGAACCGACGGCTGAAATCTGGGGCTTGAAGCACCGGGGCGCTAGCTAACGCCTGCTTCAAGGCCCGGAAGGCGTTCTCACACTCAGGGGTCCATGTAACCACTTTCGGGTGCTTCTTACCAGTGGCATCCGTCAGGGGCTTCGCGATGGCACTATAGGCCGGTACAAACTTCCTATAGTAGCCCGCGGTCCCCAGGAATGCCTGAACCTGTCGCTTGGTGATAGGCCGAGGCCACACTAAGATGGCGTCAACCTTTCCCGTGTCCGGTTTCAGGGTGTTCCCTCCCACTCGGTGCCCTAAATACTGGACTTCCGTCATGCCGATCTGACACTTACTTGGCTTAACTGTCAAATTGGCTGCAGCCAGCCGTTGCAGTACCTGGGACAGATGTTTGAGGTGTTCTTCCCAGGTGGGGCTAAACACCGCAATATCGTCCAAATATGCTGCAGCGAACGGTTGCATTTCCTCCAGCAGGTCGTTCATAGCCCGCTGGAACGTGGCAGGTGCATTTTTCATTCCAAAGGGCATCGTCGTAAATTCGAAGAGCCCGAAGGGAGTGATAAAGGCCGACTTCTGCCGCGTGTCCGGGGCAAGAGGGATCTGCCAGTACCCCCGGCTCAGATCCATGATTGATAGATAGCTGGCAGCCGCCAGCTTATCTAGCATCTGATCGATGCGAGGCATGGGGTAGGCGTCCGTAGTGGTTACAGCGTTCAACTTCCGGTAGTCCACGCAGAACCGCGTTGTCTTGTCTTTCTTGAGTACCAAAATGACGGGTGCCGCCCATGGACTACAGGACCGCTGAACGACCCCCAGTTCTAGCATTTCCCCACCTCACGCTGCATGTCCGCCTGCACCTCCGGAGAGACACGATAGGCGGATTGCTTGATGGGGGGATGTGCTCCGGTATCTAACCGGTGAGCGACCAGATTGGTCCGTCCCGGGATACCTGAGAAGGTCCGGTGGTACCGACCTAACACCTCCTGTAACTGCTCTCTCTGGGACAGGGAGAGCTGCGGGTTTACATTTATGTCCCCGTTCGTCTCCCGGGTGTCAGCCAGCAGATCTACCAGAGGGTCTGTCTCGCCCTGTTCTAACCGGCTGCACACTGGGAGTACATACTGGGTTCTATCCTGGTGAGCCTTCAGCATGTTAATGTGAAAGGCCTTCTGTTTTCTACCCCCCATGTTCACCAAGTATGTCAGGGGGTTCAAACGCTTCTCTATGGTGTATGGCCCCTCCCATGCCGCCTGTAACTTATTGTGCCTTATGGGAAGAAGGGCATAGACCTTGTCTCCTGTTTCAAATGCCCGGTCTCCTGCGGTGCGGTCGTACCATAGTTTCTGTTTGGCCTGGGCCTGGGCCAGATTCTCCGTTACCATGCCAGAGAGTGACTCCATTTTGTCTCTGAACTTCAGGACGTAATCCACTACAGAGACATCCGTGGGATCACCTTTGCCTTCCCACGTTTCTCGCATCAGCTGTAGTGGCCCTCGGACGTTCCTGCCATACAGGAGTTCAAACGGGGAGAACCCGGTGGACTCATGCGGTACTTCCCTGTAGGCAAACAGCAGATGAGGCAGGTATCGTTCCCAGTCCCCACCCTGCGACTCAACGAACGTGGCCAGCATCTGCTTTAATGACGCGTTAAAGCGCTCGCAGAGGCCGTTGGTTTGCAGGTGGTATAGACTGGAGACGAGGTGCGTCATCTGGATCTTTGCTGCCAGGGCGTCCATCAGTTCAGACATAAACTGGGGTCCCTGATCTGTGAGCATCTCCGCAGGAAACCCTACACGTGAAAATATGGTAATTAGCGCGTCTGCTACCTTGTCTGCCCTCAGGGAGGAGAGGGCGACCGCATCCGGGTAGCGAGTCGCGTAATCCACCAGCGTCAAGATGTATCTCTTGCCGCTGCGGCTGGGAATGGGCAGAAGTCCAATTATGTCAACTGCCACTCGGTGAAATGGCTCACTTATGATTGGCAGTGGACACAAGGGAGACTTGCGCGGATTCCCAGCTCGTTTAACCTTCTGACAAACCGTACAAGAGCGACAATAATTGATGACATCTATCCTCATTCTAGTCCAGTAGAAATGCCCCTGAATACGGTCAAGTGTCCTGCGAATTCCTAAGTGCCATGCCAAGGGGATGTCATGTGCAGATTTCAGCACATGCCCCCGGAAGGCACTAGGTACCACAAGCGACTTGGTACTCACGGTCATTTCGCCTTCAGTGGGTTGTATCGCCTCACTATACAACTTCCCACCTTCCCAGTACACTTTGAACCCGGCCCCGTCCGTGAGGGGCTCAGCAGCCTGTCTTCTGAGACCCTCGAGGCTAGGATCGGTTTGAAGTGCGTGCTTGAAGGCCGCCTGATCCGTTTCAGCCAGCTGGCCCGTGGCGTACGAGGCCTGCGGCTGACAGTCCCCCTCCCTGGGGTCAGAGGAGTGGGAGGAGGCCGGAGCCTCTTCCCCCTGTTCTGAGTTCAAGTTTTGGGTTGCCCGACTCCGAGTCACAGCTAGGACAGGTATGACTTCGGAGCCAGGCAGATTAGCATTTTCAATATCACATGTAGAAATCACATTAGCAGGTACATCATGCATATCATCAACATAATATTGGAGACATTCAACCCCCCTCCCCCAGACTTTTGCCCCCGGGTGCCAAGCACCTGGGTGGGGGCAGAGGGCGGACCCCCTTCCTGGGATCCCGAGGGGTTCGTTGCGGGTTCATAATAGGATACCAGCTTGCCTAGATCGGACCCCAACAAAACAGGAACTGGTAGCTGGTCTAGGATACCAACTACCTTTTCTTGAACACCCACCCCCCAGTCGATGGAAACCCGGGCTTGGGGAATGTGAGAAAGAGTGCCCCCACCCCAGTGAGGGTGAGATACTTGCCTGGGATGATGTCCTTTGTGGGCACAAGGTGCAGACGCACCAGGGTGACATCGGCTCCCGTGTCCCGGAAAGCGGTGACTAGCTGGTCATTCACTGTAACAAGCTGTTGATTGCTGGTGATGGGGTGAATCTCCTCCCCACCGGCGAACAAAACAGTTTAAGATGATGGTTCACGCTGGGATGCGCTGGCTGGCTGTGTCTCTCGTGGACGAGGTATAGGTGGTTCAGATGCTGGCTGTGGCTGTTTCCGCTCAGGACAGTTGAATTTCATATGTCCAGGCTTGCGGCAGTAGTGACAGGTGATTCCATTAGGTGCCCCAGGTCTGGAAGCAGTAGCTGCACTTGGTGGTCTCTGTGGTGGACGGCCCACAGAGGCAGGGGGGTCTGCCCTGACATTGGGCAGACCTCCTCTCCAGTGAGATGGTGCAGATTTATGCAGATCGGGCACTCGGGTTGTGACAAAAGTGTCAGCTAAGTCTGCAGCAGCGGTTGCTGACGCAGACTTCCGTTCTAGCACGAATTGTCTTACATCCGCAGGGCAAATACAAAGAAGCTGGTCTAGCACCATCAAGTCCTCTAGGATGTCATAAGACCCTTTTGTTAGGCCTAAAGTCCACTGGCGGAATGTAGTGCGTAAGCTGCTGACCTCATCCGGATAAGAGTCCGTACGATCCTTTTGTAAGGACCTAAACCTTTTCCGATAGACATCAGGGGTCAGCTGGTATTTAGCAATGATAGCGTCTTTTATGGCGGAATAATCTTCATCCTGCTCCATGGATAACTCCGCAAACGCGTCCAGCGCTTTGTAGCGCAACAGGGGTGTCAGGTGTCTGGCCCACTGCTCTTGGAGCAGACGATACTGACGGCAGGCTTTCTCAAAGGATCGCAAAAACAAGTCTATGTCAGTGTCCTTTTCAATGGGAGCAAATTTAAATTTTGCACTCACGTGTGATGCTGCTCCTTCCGCAGGTAAGTTGGGTAATGAGCTTCGGCTGGGTTGGTGTATTCTGGCCATGCTCAGTTCATGCCGACGCTGGCTTTCTGCAGCAGCGGCCTCCCTCTCAGCTCGGCGTTCTGTGGCCTCCCTCTCAGCTCGGCGTTCTTCGCGCTCCGCCATGTACTGCAGGTACTTTACCGGGTCAGTGTCCATTAGTTTTTGGAGAGCCTGCTGCATCATAGGGTCCGTACAAATAGATAGTCCGGTACTGGCCACTTCCGGGCGAGTACTTAAAGAAAAATTAGGATCCGTACTGAAATACTGCGCTGGGGGGCCAACAAGGCCCGCAGGATGTTCCCCCTCCGAGTAGTCAGGATTCTCAGTCTCCGGTTCCTCAGGACTTGAGTCAGATAGGCCGGTGTCTCCTGCAGTAGACACATCCAACAGCCGCAGTTGTTGGTTATCCCATCGGAACAAGTCTTTTATCAGGTCGGTCTTCGTCTTGCGACCGACTTCAATGCCCCGTTCTTGGCACAGATTTTCCAGATCTGCCAAAGCCATTTTCTTGTATTCCCCGGACATTTTCACGCCAAATAAAAGATAGATAAAGAAAACAAGATTTCGGGGAGGGTACTGGACTACACAGTCTCTCTGAACACACAGATAAATGTATTGCACTCAGCCACACCACCACCAAATTGGTTTGGTTCTGACAGAGGTAAATTAGTTAATCTCTGTCCAGATGTTCTAAACACATGCAAAAAGGAATCCCAGTAGCTGCCTACACCTGCCTACTCTAAAAGGGGGAGGTGTGAGGAATATGGATTAATATTTACTGTCAGCCATGTCCTCACACCCCCCATTTGCTGACAGACAGCAGAGGTAGGGAAATCCACAGGATTTCCCTGCTTCAAAGCCCCCAGCCCTGGTTGTAATTTGATGCACCCCTTGGCATGATTCAGTGTACATGCAAATAAGTTTCCACCCCCCCCCCCCCCCCCAGCCATCTGAGTGTCAGTGGGCCAGGAAGACGCCCCAGGGGGTCCAAGCTTCAAGGAGAAGTTCACACCTCTGTGCAGAAGTTGGGAGCCACCTGAATCTGCAGGAAAAAAAACCTGCTGTGGGTATCTGCTCTTGCCCCGGATCAATGAGACTTCCCAGACATATTGGCACCTACCTCTCATAAGGAATTATGAATCGCCTGGCCATCGCAGGCGCAAACCGGATACATATTTGTGTCCCGGTGGCCACGAGGTACGGTCCCATGGTCTTTGTTTACTCGTACCCAGTCGGGGTAGGGAGATACCCATATCTCCCTATAGAAACCACATACTGGTACCAGGTTTGGGCTCTACTTGTAGCCGGAACCCAGGCAGGTCCATTAGTCCCAGAACCATCTCCCTGTGACCCTCTGGTCTGGAGATATTAACCCTAAAGGGTTTTGTGGGTCATTGGCTGTCAGCCCAGAAGAGGGGGAGTTGACCCCTCCCTGAGGCAGGGAGGGGATGGGCCGGCTACAGGTTAAAAGTCTGGTGCCAGCAAGTAGGCATGTCTTTCTCTGAAGAGGGGTCACATCCTACATATGTGTTTAGAGGGACCCAGGAAATAGCAGGAGATCACAGCCCATCGTGTGGACTCCAGCTCAGGACATCACAAGGAACTTTCATCATACTTGGTAACTTACTTTTACACTGCTTAACCCTGTTGTACCCATATAATCTGTATCTGTCACCTCAGACCACTGTATATATTGTCTGTGTATATTGTGTTATATCTAGTGTGCTCTTACAGCGATTAAATTTATAATTTAATCTTGTGCTATCTTGTATCTCGATCACGAATCCCCACATCCGTGTTTTGGCCTAGTTATAAGCTACCGCGGGTTGGTTTCTGCCCCTATATAATCCCGTTAGCGGATCGGGCTTATATCAAACGAGAAACTGTCTCTCTCAGCTTGTTGCCTCTCTGTGCCCGCGTGGACAGGAGGTGTGTGTGTAAACTATACCAGCCTGACCTTACGTGCTCCTCTGGAGGGCGTTTTTGGTAAACCCTGTGATCAGACCGGGTCTCGTGAGCTTGACGTGGTTGACGTCAGCGGGCACGAGGGGTGGTATTCATCACATCACAAAGCAGGGAATCCAGGGAGGCCGATCATTTCAGGTGTGGGAACCCTCACTGAAAAAATCTCAGGTTGGATAAAGGGGATCCTGAAACCATTAGTGAGGAACACAAAAAGTTATCTACAGGACACCACTGACTTATTGAACAAACTGTCAGCCATAGGTCCCCTCCCTAAAGGCACAATCTTGGCAACCATGGATGTGGAATCCTTGTATTCGAATATCCCGCACAATGATGGATTAACTAATTGCCAAGTATACTTGGAGGCGAATGGGGTCGTCTCAGAGTCTGTACTACAACTGACCAAATTCATCCTCACCCATAACTATTTCTCTTTTGACAAGGAGATATATTTACAGTGTACTGGGACCGCCATGGGCAGTAGAATGGCACTGCAATATGCAAATCTGTTCATGGCAAAACTGGAAAATGACTTTTTGGTATCCTGTCTCAAAAAACCCTTGGCCTACTTCCGTTTCATTGATGACATCCTAATAATCTGGACCGACTCTGAACATGAACTGATAAAATTTCATGAACAATTCAACAAATTCCATCCCACCATAAACCTGACCCTCAACTATTCCCACACAGAAGTCAGCTTTCTGGACACCACCATAAAACTTCAAGACAGCTCAATACAGACATCCCTGTATCGGAAACCTATTGATCGGCCTACATACCTCAAATGGGACAGCTTCCACCCAAAACATATTAAAAAGTCCATCATTTATAGTCAAGCGGTCAGATATAACCGAATCTGCTCCAGCCCATTAGACAGGGATGAGCATTTACAATATCTGAAAAGGACATTTTTACACCAGGGCTACCATCCTGCTTCAATTGAAGATCAGATCACAAGAGCCACCAAGATCCCTAGAAGTCAACTTCTCCAATACAATGAAAAGAAACAGAACCAGCGCAGACCTCTGGTTGTGACCTACAACCCACAACTAGAGGTACTGAGGAAAACTGCCAAAAAATTACATCATGTCCTACGTAAGGATGAACGACTAAAAACAATCTTCCCAGACCCCCCCCCCCCCCCCCTTACTAGCTTACCGACAACCTCCAAATCTAAGGAACATTTTGATCAGATCAAGTTCAAGGCCAGGTACCACAGAAAAAGGAACCCATCCCTGTAATATAAGCAGATGCAAAACCTGTTCCCATATAATGACAACAGATAAGATCCGGATTCCCAACACACAGCAGGAATATAGGATCCCTGGGACATTCACATGTTCTACATCTAATGTTGTTTATCTGATTCTCTGCACTAAATGCCCTGTTAGAGGCCTCTACATTGGAGAAACAGGACAGAGACTCAATGCAAGGATGAGGTCCCACCACCACACAATTAAAGAGAAGAAGCTACACTTTCCTGTGGCTAAGCATTTCTGTAGCCCAGGACACAATGTAGAACATATGAAAGTTCTCATATTAAAAGGTAACTTCAAATCCCAAAAAGCTAGAAGAATTTGGGAATACAAATTTATAACACTGCTTGACACTTTGAATACTGGACTGAATTTGTCCCCGGGATTTATGACACACTACAAGATCTGAAGACATAGTCGGGGCACCAGGTCTCTGAGATAACATCAATTTAGAGACCATAAAACTTTCACACCCCTTATCTGTAAAATAATTAAGGACTCATTCTCAAGATCTTTAATATGTTGCTCTGTTTTTTTTTGTTTGTTTTTTTTTAAATGTCCATTCATTTCCCCCCATGCCTCTGTTCTTATTGTATATATATTGCTGTTTCTTCATATATTCTTGTAGTACACCTGATGAAGAGACTGGTGATGTCTCGAAAGCTCGCTATGTAACATCATTGCTTCAATTTTTGTTAGCCATTAAAAGGTATCAAACCTGCAATACTCTTATTTTGTTTCTCTTAATGAGAGCACTAAACTATTTTTCTATAGGCTAACACGGTACCAGACTTTTTCCTTTTTCTTTCAACGAGAAAGTTAATGCAAGGGACTTTCTACTGTACTGTGATTGTCCATATTGACTCCTTTGCTGGCTTCATTTTTCCATCATGTTTTAAACTGCTCGTTTCCAGGAGCTATGGCCACTGCTGCAGTGCAGATATGAGATGGCCAGTAGAGCCGCAGCACGTGCATGCCTACGCAAGCTCCTATGGTCCCAACGCTTTTTTTTATAGTGTGCAAGCATGGCCACCGCTACTCGATTGAAGTGTTGGCTGTTGCTGAAGTGAGACAACCCCTTTAAGCCACATCTCATGCTCTTTGGGGGAATTACTGTAACCATGGTTAAAGGTCTGGATAAAAAGCATTGAGAGACCTTATCACAGTCAGTGTGTGTGATGTTTGTGAATATGATGGAATCCAAATGCATTTAATGATTCTGCTTCCAACTATCAAGAGTTAAATAATGTAGTACAATATGTCCACCTTTGCAACCAATTTCTTTTTACTGCCCCATCTTTGCAAATAGTCTTGATTTCAAATATCCTCCTATTTTATGTCTACAGCACCTATGCAGACCAATGTTTCTCCACAGCAACAAACCTTTGTAGTCAGATTCTGCAGTCACACTCTCATAGGCTAGTTTCACACAAGTTTTAAAATCTTCTGGCAGGCTGTTCCGGCAGAGGAACAGCCTGCTGGAGTTCATCGTATCCAGCATATCCGGAAATGGCTGGAGTGCCGCCAGGCCCCATTGACTATAATGGGACCCAGTGGGGGTACATCCCATTTTCAGCCTTAGTGCTGGTATTTGGCCAGACAAAAAGCGCTGCTTGTAGCTGGAACTAATTCCGGAAATAAGCCAGATCCTCCCTGGGTCCCATTATAGTCAATAGGCTTTGGCAGTGCAGGCAGTATCCAGCTCTGCCAGATACGATGAACTCTGGCAGGATGTTCCTCTGCCGGGACAGCCTGCTGGAAATTTTAACACTAGTGTGAAATTAGTTTTACATCTGTCCCCTACGTTTTGTTAACCTTTTGAAGACAGATGAAAGTGAATACAGCAATAGGATCAGACTAAAGAGGATTAAGTTACATATCTCTACATGTTCTAATACTGTTCTTCCTTGCTGACATGTGTGTCATACTGCCATGGTGACTGAACGTTCATCACTGTTGTCACTAACCCAAGAATCCTGTTGGCCTGACAATGGGATACATACCAAATCCGGCTGCTTATTTTAACTAGCAACATACGGTATTACTAAAACGTTCCTGTATATCATCTCTTCTTGTCACTGCATGTAGCCTGCTATATATCTATACTGAAGGCCCCTGTTTAGACTCTTCGCTCTTACTAGATTTTGCTTAATGTCTTGTCCTTGTCACTTTTCTGTGTTTTCCCTGGGTTTAAATTCTAGCGTAAGTTCTGACTCTGCTTTTGTTTGCTCTTTCTGGATTGTTGCTATCTGTTCATCTTCTAGTTAGGACCTACGGTTCCATCTGAGTACTCTCTGGGTCTAACATCCAGCCAGTGACTACAGTACTCTGAGCTTGATGACCTGAGGATCCAAACGTTCAAGTCCAAACAGCCTGGTGAAGAACAGGAGCATTCCTTACACTTCAGAGTTCACTTCCATCAGTGCTAGACCAATTGCAGCCTAAGTGTTCCACTTTTGATGTGCACTTACCAGTTTGCATGTAGTCTTTAACCATGGAGACTGTAGGAGCTGTAGACCTAAATGGTGAGAGGCTTTTGATGAAGATTAATTGTACAGTTGTTTAACTCTTTTTCAAGGTTCAAGTTGCATACTTTGGGCAGAATTGAGCTACAAGAGGGAAATACAGCTTATAAAATGTAACTGGAGGGAATTTTTATGGGACCCTTCACTGCAATGCTAAATAAATTGTGTTTTGGGGTGCTCTATTGTACAGAGATATTTTGACTCGGATTGCCCTATAGTGTGCACACAGTGAGGTAAAGACCTTCAATAGTCATGGATTGAGTCTTGACCTTTGTATTAGTCTTGCTAAAAAGAAGAACTTCTAAGAAGACACATTTACCACCTTTTGCAAAGTGCATCTCAAAACCTCAAGGCTGCCCTAGTACATTTACTCTGTAGAGGCATCATTTCCAAGCTCAGTCACATAAATAGCCTCCATAATCCTGTGGTGCAATCTCCATTAGTACAAAGTGACAATCATGTACTAGACATCAATAGTCTCCAGAGAATAGATCTCTAGGTACAAATAGAACTACTTTTATATTCTTATACATAACTAAATAAGTATTTAAGGTGACAGGAGGATCATTCAATGCGTATGAAATGGACTAAACCAGGGGAATCTACATATTTCGCCCGTTTGGATGATACATGGATGGCATTTCAGTGGATGAAAGATTTATTCTTGTAGCTTAAAGATACTTTTTGTACATATGTAAATCACAAAGAACAAAGTCAAGAGTGTTTATCTATCCAAATAATCTGTGTTTGCCAACTGGGAAAAGGCATAATACTGTTTAATTATTTACCAGCCAGAAAGCAAATGTTCTTTGTGTCTTCTGCTGGAAAACAGACAGTACCTTTTTTGATGAATTCTACCTACTGTGTCCCCATTAACTTTAATACAAAACCCTCCAGTCTTATTCATATAATAACCTCCTAGGAGATTTGAAAGGAGCTATGAATCTATTCATTGACTGGCATTATTATTGTTATTATTATCAGCAGTGCTCAACTACAAGCCGAACATGTCTTTTAAGTACAGACCTTTGTTGCCAGGATATGTCACCTTAACAGTGAGCATCTAGGTTAAACATCCATTTGGGACCAGGCAAGTATCTGTTTAGAGAACACTGGGATTCTGAAGGCTTATTACAGCTTTCAAAGCGGTGGGTGGTCAGCAGATTTCCTAATCCTGAAACTAACGTTCTTTTTTTGAAAGCTAAAAATCAGCACTATTGCTGCAAGAGGAGCCAAAAGTCAATGTATTGAGAGTAGCTCCTTTGATGGCAATAATTTATATCCGCTGTGTGCTGTGTAATCTTATTTCTTAAGGAAAGAAAAATAAACTAGTTCAGGAAACTGCTTTTCTTTCAAAAGTAATGCTAAATATCCATGATTACTGTCATTAACAGGCAACAGTTTCTGAAAAGTACATAAAGCGAAGATCAAGGGGCGCTACTGAATAAATAATCTATGACTGATCATTATTTGGTTTCCCTGCTGTCATAGAATGATTTCCACCAATATCACCTGTGTCCTTTATAAATGACAAATGTACTCTTGTAGAAACTTCATGTAAGATGCCTAATTCATGCATCGTTCTCTATTCTCAAAAGGGTTCTCCAGGATTTTTACACTGAGGGCCTATCCTCAGGATGGGGTATCAATATGAGATCGGCGAGGGTCCAACTCCTGGCACCCACGACTATCAGCTGTGTAAGGAAGCCACCTCACAACTTACCAAGCACAGCACCGTCCATTGGATAGCGCCTGTACTTGGTATTGCAGCTCAGCCCCATTCATTTGAATGGGACTGAGCTGTTCCTAGGCTATTTGACGAATAAATGTGATGTCACTTGGCCTAGGAAGAGGCCTAATCACTCAATAGAGAGTGAACAGCCTGCCGGAGCTCCCTGGGTCCAGCATTGTTGGAAGTTGCCTGAATGCCGATCAGCCCCATTAACTATAATGGGGACTGATGGAGATCTAACCGCATCCCCACAAATATGTTGAGAATTGGCTAGACAAACAGCCTGCCAGAGTTCTTAAATGCTAGTGTAAATCTATCCTCAGCCAATCAGGCTGGCAGGGCACAAAAAGAGTATATAGCATGTGCTTTCAAAAAGACTCTTAAACAGGAGTGCCACTGAAACACAATGCTCTGAGATGTGGTGACAGATTTCCTAGTTTTCCATTTCAGGGCTTTCCTCCTGTAAAATTACAGTCCTAATAGTAAATCAAGGAAACAAAATCAAACAAATGAGCCAAACATATTACGCTTGGTCATTTCATTATTAATGAAAATTATCCAATATCACATGCCTGTGAGTGGCAAAAGTATGTAAACCTTTGTATCAATTGTGAACCCTTTGTGCAGCAATAACGGCAATGTTTCAATTGTTGATTAGTCCTGAACATCAGCCTGGAGGAATTTTAGCCCATTCTGCCATACAAAACAGCCTCATCTCTGTTATGTTGGTGGATTGTCTCCCATAAACTGCTCGCTTCAGATCTTCTTGCAACATTTCTATTGGGTTAAGGTTAGGACTTTGACTTGATAAATCCAAATCTTTTATTTAATTTTTTACCCATTTTTTGGTAGAATATACATTGTAAAGACACATGTTAACTTTTTACATTGCACTGAACCATCAAGAAAGAGATAATTATTGCATAATGCTGTATCCTTTAAGGTCCTAGCCTTGTTAACTGCATGAAACACTGGTACAATAAAAAAAAATGTTGGTCGGTAAAGCTTTAGTGAAACAATGGGAATAAAATGAATCATAATCAACCACAGTTTTGATAATTGCCCTCTGGGCAGAATGTATCTAAAGCGGCTGAATTATGCAGAATTATGATTTCTATATTTCTATCCCTCTTTTCCATGCTATCCTTACATAGCTCCATGCACCATTATGATGTTCTTCCAACAGACATGGTGCAGTATTTGTACAGAACATAATGTATAATAGTGGTAAGGAGTTCACAGGGCTATGGTACAAAGCCATCTTCCCAGAACCTGAAGGCGCAGATTTTTTATTTATTTTATTCACATTGACCATTTCTGTACAATGTAAGAAGGTACCTGGAATCATCGTGGATGGATGGTTGTGTCACAGAGGTTCCTGGCCTCTGTGAAGTAAGAGCCGGTATTTTATGTGTCAGCAGCAGCTACTGCTAATTGACACCTAAAGATTTAGCATGGCTGTTATAGCTGATCCGGGACAGCTCTTACTGGGAGTAGTCAAAGTGCTGGGTGGGTGACAGTGGAGCTCAGGAGTCTGTGTGCTGCGAACTGAGGGCTGTGCTGGGATTTGAGGTTTGAGCTGTGCTGGAGGACTCAGGCCTATGGACTTGATGATGCTGAACTGCTAACAGGGTGTGAATTAACACCGAGCAGAAAAGGTGACTTTTATTGTTAATGGACTTTCCTTGTGTGTGAACAAACACCAAGCCACATGAGTTTTGTGATACACCTTATCTGCATTTTGTTATACACCAATGTGTGAATAAACACCGCTGTTTGATTCAACAACTGTGTACTTTGCCTGTATACTGCATCCGCTAGTGCTAACTACCAGAGCGAATCCCCACAATTAAAAATATATATCCTCTGGCAGCCCTTTTGATGAGTTCTCTAATATATTTTTGTATTAATGATTTCTACACACAGCCATTAATTTTGTATGCTTTCTACTAAACTACGCAGCATTTATTTGCACAATGAAAATGTCTCTATGTATACGTGGCTTGCCCAGAAAACATTGGAGCATCACTTGCTATACTTCCTGGTGGTATTATGTCACTAGCTATAATGAATGGGTAAATGAGGGTACTGCCACACATTCTGGTTTTTGCTGCTGGTTTTGAAGTCGAAACCAAGAAGAGATTCCAAAAAGAGTTGTATCTGCCCTTAATATGTTTCCTCCTTTTATGATCCAGGTCTGGTTTTTGCTTTTAAAACGGAATAAGAAAACTTGAAGGTGTGGCAGCACCCTGAGAGCTTTTAGCAGTACCTAAGCTTCAGGCCACATACACATAGGCCAGTTTTCACGCGTTTTTATATTTGGCAGGCTGTTCCAGCAGGGAACAGTCTACTGGTTTTCTCTGCATTGAGCCATTGCTGTAAGGTAAGGTGCGTTGCTCTCCAGCCCCATTATCTATAATGGGGGACCAGCGGCGATCCGGCTGCAACCCGGCTAATATGTCGAGAATCGGACGATTCCAGGCATGTTTTGTCACGTTACGGCTGGAACTCCTCCTGTTCCCATTATAGTTAATGGGGCTAGCATGTATCAGGTAGCGTCTGGCAATGCTGGATCCAAACATCTGCGGCAGGTGTCTAGCTCTAGTGTCAAGCTACCCTAATATTACTAGATTAAGCAATTTTAAATATTTTCCAACTGTACAACAAATGTTTCTTTGATTTCATAAAAGAGTAATAGAGAAAGCAATACATTTTATTCACAGCAGATCTACTGTAAGCATCTGGTGAGTGGGACAAAAAGCAAATGAGAAACCTTTTTCCTAATAAATCAGAGCAAGAGAATCAAGGTATCAATTACATGCTGCTTTATTTTGCTTATGTCGAATGCATGCTGCCTTATTTTCCTTTTAACTAGACCCAGGGCATCAGCTATACCTGTCACAATAAACTAACATATAATTGATACATTGATATTGCTCCACTGATTAATTAGTGCGAAGCGTGAATTTCTATTCCTTCATTCCCAGAGATACAGAAGCACTCAGCGTTTATGGCTGCATATTTCTTTGGCTTTTATGCCTATTTGTTGATTTCTTTCTCGTTAGGTTTCCTCATATTCTGTCACATTGAATAGGCAGGTGCAGCAAATAAAAGCGCTTCCAGGATTCATGTACATAAGAACTGTATATCTAGGAAACACAGCAGATGTCAAAGTTGAGTGGAGGTCATGTATCATGGCCTCTTATGGCAGTTTTAGATGTAAGGCGACTTTTCAAATGCCTGTGTGCCTATGTTTTGGCGCACACTATGTTTTTATGCTGTCCTAGGGGAAAGCAGGGGCCGGGCCATAGGCACCAGCAAATTCACTAACGTTTATGCCTGCTCCAGGCTTAAATGACAACTGAAATACACTCCAGTCAGAGACTAGAGTAGTTTTCAGTCTAGGAGCACCAAAACTAGACCCCCAGTATTGTTTTTGTTTTTTTTTTACTCACCTCCAAGTATATAAAATACATAAATACTTTTTCCATTAATTGGCTGAAAGGGGTACAATGGGACATTAAAGGCATTCTGTCACCTCGTGTTAGCTTATAGAGCTCGTTCGCCGCTAGCATGTCCGCAATATACCTGTCCCATAGCGCTGTGTCCTTTTATTGTGTTTAAAAAATGATTTTATAGATATGTAAATGGCCCTGGTAAAGTGCCCAAGGGGCTGTACTAACCTTCTTGGTGCCAAGCCACCCCCCCTGTGAAGGAGCCCAGTACCGCCTGCGCCCTCCGAATGTCCTCCTTTCTTCACAGTCAGATTGCCATAATCTCGCTATGTGCGAGCTCGCGCATGCGCAGTGGCGGTATAGTGCTCCTTTCCTGTGCTGGCATCAGCCTCAGGGAAGGAACTGCGCATGTGTGAGCTCGCGCATCCCAAGATTACGGCAATCTAACTGTGAAGAAAGGAGGACATTCGGAGGGCGCAGCCGGTGCTGGGCTCCTTCACAGGGGGGCCTGGCTTGGCACCAAGAAGGTTAGTACAGCCCCTTGGGCACCTTACCAGGGCCATTTACATATCTATAAAATCATTTTTTAAACACAATAAAAGGACACAGCGCTATGAGACAGGTATATTGCGGACATGCTAGCGGCGATCTAGCCGTGCATGTCCGCAGCTCTAGAAGCTAAAACGAGGTGACAGAATGAGGTATCATTAAAATCACTGTTTTAACAGTGGGGAGTTCTACCTCCGGGACCCTCACTCATCAGCACAATGTAAGGGATGCAGAGCTCTTCTTTACAAGCCATGGCACTGGTACTGTAGCTCATCTGATTCAAGTGAATGAGACAAGATGCAGTACCAGGTATAAAAGCTGGACAAGTTAACCTATGTAGCTATGTAAACAATGCTTGATTGAAAAGGTTTAAAAGGGAGACAGGTAGAAACATATCGACTGTTATATGAAAAGAAGATAAGTTGTGCAGATGCACAACTTATTTTGTTTTTGCCCCCCATTTTTGACTGTGGTATCTTTGTGCCCCCCCTAGAGTCGCCACTGATTGTAGAGCTGACAAAGTCTGCTGTCTACACACGAAATTCATAGTGTATGTAAAATAAACATTTCTTATTTTATTTTTTTAACTTTTGTGGTGGAAATTGCTTCTGTGGCAGCACCAACTAAATACGATCATTTGTAGTGCATCCTTTCAACCTGTATTTACATTGAAGGGTTAAAACTCTCACAGTCATATCCCCACCAATCAAAAATAAATAGCTTATACAAAGGATAGGCCACCAGGAAGCAGAGTAGTCCTCCAGAATTTAGGTTTGTCTTCTAGATTGTGGCATCAGTACGGTGGCTCAGTGGTTAGCACTGGGGTCCTAAGTTTGAATCTGACCAAGGACAACATCTGCATGAAGTTAGTTCTCTCTGTGTTTGCGTAGGTTTCCTCCGGGTACTCTGGTTTCCTCCCACACTCCAAAGACCTACTGATAGGGACCTTAGATTGTGAGCCCCATTGGGGACAGCTTGATGCTAATGTCTGTAAAGTTCTGTGGAATATAGTACCGCCATGCAAGTGCGCAAACTAAATAAATAACTTACCATATTAATATTTGTTCATCTAAAAAGAATAAGGCTACTTTCACATTAGCTTTTTTTGCGGATCAGTAATGGATCTGCAAAAACTCTTCCGTTACAATAATACAACCGCCTTCATCCATCATGAACGGATATGGTTGTATTATGTCTTATATAGCCATGACGGATCCGTCTTGAACACCATTGAAAGTCAATGGGGGACGGATCCGTTTTCTATTGTGTCAGAGAAAACCAATTCGTCTCCATTGACTTCCTCTACACCTATGCTACACATGCATGGTTAGCAACTCACTGCTGGATGACTTCAGCTACATTCAGCTTCTCTGGATAGTTCATCATTATCTGATTGGTAGGGTCTGACACCTGGGACCCCCACCGATCAGCTGATCAGAAGGCACCAGGGGATAGGTCATCAGTTAAAAAGCTTTAGAAAACTTGTTTATACTATTTAAACAACGTCGAGTTCAGCATTGGCCGCCATTGTACCAGATTACAACGGGAGACTGTAACACAGTGAAAGTCTGTACCTGTGTGACCATGATCCCTCAGCAATGCAAATCATATCCTGGCACCTACATAACTACCTGGAATTTAGTAGCTATTGGTTTTTCAAAGACCTTTAAAGCTAGAGCACATGTTAGATTTTTTTTAACCCTTACATTGTGCCCCCACCTTAATCTGCTGTAGGTATTCATATTCCTGCTGTAGCCATTCCTGCAGGTTAATTTAAGGGCCGTTCAGATGGAGTATATTGACAGTGGAATTGGGAACAAATTCTGAGCCAAAAACCTCCAGGTGGCAGCTCTGAAATCACTTCCCATTGTTTTCAATGGAAGGTCAGGCTATCATTTATGCGACCATATTTTTTTTTCTGTGACTGCACCAAGAAAGGGCATGTCTTTTCTTGGCACCATGGTGGCCATAAATCATGGCCTCCCACTGAAAACAATGGGAGGCAGTTTCTGTACTGGGCACAGAATCCACGCCAAATTCCTCTGTCAAAATATGCCGTGTGAATGGCGCCTAACATGACGCAAAAGCTGCTCTAAAATGTAGGTTTAATTAATGGGGATCAACAGTATCCCACAGCCTAATTTTTCAATAATAGCTAAAAGGCATCCATATAGACTATATCAGTTTACGTTAGTAGAGTATTTTAAAAGATATGTCTCATAATCAAGAGATGGATTGAATTTTTAAGTTCGGTTGTATCATGAGGATGATATAGTTATCCTATAAACCTAAAACAAATGGCTTGTTTCATTGTTTCGTAAAGATGGGCCACTTTATATGTTATCTATTTTGTGTATTTGTGAGATAATATGGCCCATTTGTGTCACATGGTAACCTTGGCTTTGATCTTCGCAGGCTCTTTTTATCGTTTTTTTTTTTTTTTCTTTTTGAGAATCAAACAAGAGCGTTTAAAAACAGACTTTAAACTACCATAAAACGGAAATTGAACAAGTCATGACATCCATCTGTGGTCGACTTTATGATAAAGTTTAGGTGATTTAAAGCTTCTGCATCAAATTGATATTTTCTTCCAAGCTAGGTCAACATAAAATACAAATGACACAAAAATGAGCTCTGCTTTTATTCTTCTCGCTGCTGCATCTTAGATGGACAGATGAGAACAGTTGGTTTGCAATGAAATAAAAGATTATTTGTACGCATCACAGGTGCTAAACGAAGTCCAAGGTTCTACATTCAGATTATGAATCTGAGCAAAGGAAGAGTTATGGCAAAGACCCTATCGCAGTACACAGGGCTCATTCATTTTCCTGACACATCTACATCTGAGTGGTTTGCAGACTGATTTGTTGAGCCTGTAGTGTAAAATTACAATTGTCAAATAAAAAGTTTTGTAATTTCTTTAACTTTTTTGCTTTCTTTTTCAGCCTAGGCTTACAATATCATTTCTTCAATTATACAAACAGGCAAAATTGATTTTAGGACAACACTAATGTGAACATGTGCTAACTATGAAGTATTGGGTATTAATAGGTTAAACTAATGTACTATAGTAACTGAATAAAAAAATAAAATCTATAGGGCCAGTTCACACTGGTTTCTGCCCCCAAACCAGCTCCAGAAACATGTAAAAACAGCCTCCTATTCATTTCAATGGGAAGTAGCACTTTTTTTAGCTGTTTCTGGTGCAATCCATGCCCAAAACTACGAGCTAAAAATGCAGATTTGTATTAAACACCCATTGGTTAAAAATGCATCAACAAACCACATAAAAAACCACAGACTCTGTGCAGAAACGTGCAGATTCCATTCTCCTTCAGTTTGCAGGAGGATTTTCAAAATCTGTCATGTGAACACACCTATATAGTGTATAGCCTTACATATCTACTAGCTATACTGTAGACCAGTGTAAAATAGACTCATAATCAGTTACCAGAATAAATATAAGTTGGTAAATTGAATGTATATGAATGTGTTTCTGTCAAACTTGCCTTAAATCTAATGTGACGTGTTTTTGTTTGCTTCAATTTTCAGAAAATTATTGGAATGCGGTCTCTTTTGTTGCTCCCAACTCCTTTCTTCACTTCTCTACATTCCAAGGAGAGACCAGTGCTGACATATCTTTCTACTTTAAAACTTCTGCCCCTGATGGAGTTTTTGTGGAAAACAGAGGAAACACCGACTTCATCAAGATAGAGTTAAAATGTAAGTTGGTTGACATGAAACCTATGTAGAGCTTTAGCTAGACATTTTTTTAACCTGATTCAAACAGACTTAAAGGATCTCAGTCATCAGATATGTCACACTCTGAGACCATCTCACCTGAGACATCAGGGTCTTGGTCCCATCTTCTTAGATGCCTGCATTCTTGAAAAAACTGATGTTTTATAATATGCAAGTGAGCCCCTAGGAGCAACGAGGGCGGTGCCATTGTACCTTGATGCTCCCAGGGGCTTCACTCACTGACCTTCATGCTGCAGGTCAGGAAGTAAAGATGTACCCAAGGGAGCTTGGTCTGTGCATGCACTGTACAATGTGAACGTGTTCCCATGAGACTTCAGGGCCGGATGTGAATACATTACTGTGGAACTTAGAGAAGCTGTTACAGGCAGGTACAGGACATGTCTGTCATGGCCCACTGGGTCAATGCTTTCTTGGCAGTTGCGAAGAAGCACCACAGCAATGAGACCACATTGACATCTCCACATTTGTGTCAGTCTGGTTCCCACACTAGGTGCTTATCCGCCTCCTCCACATCCTCCTCCATGAACATCCTTCAGTCCCCAACAGAAAAATGGCAGAACATTGCTTGCACTCCCCCTCCCTTCTATATGTGTAAAGTGAAGCATTGTAACAATAAACATTATGCTACAGACATTAAACATACTTAACTCTGCTGCTGATTGCTATCACATCCAGGCAATGAAGGAGGAGCTGTAGTAAGCAGAAGATAGGTTCTCACTGCAGACTCTTTCCATCTTCCTCTTCTGTCAGTCCCAACAGAGCTGCTACCTGGATCATGCTTTAATGACAAATTCTGTCTGTGGTAACTTAAATGGATTGTCGACCGAATAAATATTAATCTCCTCTTTTAGATCATTCAAAATATGTTTTCATTGGATTCATTAAAAAAATGATCTAGATATTGCTGTTTTGGTCCCTTCTGCTATATATGATCCCATTCAGATCATTCTCCTTGTGTCCATTGCTGGTGGACAGGCATTACCAGTAACTCCTACTGAACCATCTAGATCCTCTTGTACACACAGACAGAGGAGTGATTCAAGATAATTAACAGGCCAGCAACAAAAAATAATTGCACTTGAAGTGGCTTCTTTACACCATAATTCAACACATTAGGTGGGACTACTGAGGGAATTCTAAATAACAAATGGGGGAACCATAATAAGTGTGTAACAGCAATACCTAGGCCCAGATGTATTCCAATTGAAAGATTGTCAAGGTTTGCATGTTCTAACAGAGTAAATAAATATTTTATTATAAGACAATTCCTTGACCTCCAGACCTCTGCACCTCTCTCCACTTCCCCACCCAAGTGTGCTAGAGACGTGTCCCACTAGACCTTATATTAATACCCCTGACAAGGGCCGATTCTAGGTTTTTTGCTACTGTACTTGAGGCAAAAAGTGAGATGCCCCCCCCAAGCCCTACTGCTAAAGACATATTTGGATGGGCATTACATTCCACACTACCAAACACATGGGAGAATACAGCAATACATGCCTCTTACATTCAATTATGTCTCCTGTGATGTTCATGTTCTATTTCCTTTACTTCTCCACTGGGAGCAGACCACCATGATGTGTCATTTAGCCATGTCTTATCTCTGTAGAGTTTGCCACACAGATATATTAGATTCCTCGCTTTTTGATCATCCCCCTTCTCCTCATGGTGCCTCAACAGTTTAATCCTGCTGCCCCCCAATACCGTGTCCACTGTGCTCCCCAATACTCCCAAAGATGAGACTTCTAAAATAAGTGCCATACAGATAGTCCCCCACATATTTATAGTGTTCCCAGACTGCCCTCATTAGTAATAGTGCCCCAATCGTGACAATGCTTCCCAAGGGTGCCTCTATTAGTAGCAATGCCCTCCATATTATGCCCAATAATAAGAATGCCCCCAGAGTACCTCTAGTACTAATAATGCCATGATCGTGTTCCCAATATTTATAATACACTCCTAGTTGTGCCTCATGTAGTTCTAATACCCCCTGTAGTTTTAACTCCTCTGTAGAGCCCCTTATATTATAATTCCCCCTATAGTGGCAGTATGAATAATGCCTCCCTGTAGTGTCCCCCTTTAGTGCCAGTATGCATAATGCTCCTTCCTGTAGATCCAGAATGTATAATGTGCCCCTCTGAAGTGCCAGTATATATACTGGATACCCAAAAATGGGCCCTAGTAAAGACCCTCGAGAGGTAAACCTCAAATACACCACTGGTCAACAAGACCAAAAGAAATCCCTGTAGGGGTCTACTAATTTTCAAAATTAAAACGTACACTTTATTAAGTCTTATTAAAAAGGGGGTTGTAGATGCCCCAATGTCCACACATTTAAAACTATCAGACGATAGTACTGGTTTATGTAGAGATTGTTACTTTTTCTCTCAATTTGGAAGAGAGAAATGATTATGCAGGTTGGTGGTATACAGTTTAACACACACTTGGGGTATAGCCCTAAATCTAGGTGTCCTAGGACCTGGGCCCAGGTCCCAGCTACTAATCCCTGTTCAATCAACTGTGTGTCACTCTTCACTGACAGCCACAATGCACCAAACCACTCAAAACATACTATTTGTTAACCCTATTACTGGGTGAAGTTTTCACAGGTACTACCATCTGTCTAAAAAGAGCGCAGTATATATACTGCTCTCCCCATATAATGCTCCTCCATCCCCCATGTAATGCCAGTATTTGCAAAGCTTTTCGTCCCCCTTAGTGGCAGTATATGTAAAGCTCATCTGTCCCCCTGTAGTTCCATTATATAATGCTCCCCTTGTAGTTCCAGTAAATAATGCTTCCCTTGTAGCGCCAATATATACATATTGCTTCCCTCATAGTGCCATATGCCATTATATAATGCTCCTCTATAGTGCCACTCCAGTATGTAATGCTTCTCCACCCCATCCCCCTTGTGCCAGTATATAATACTCCTTCATCCCCCCATAGTGCCAGTATATAATGCTCCCCCTGTAGTGCCAGTATATAATGCTCCTCCAGCCTCTCATACTGTAGTGCTAGTATATTATGCCCCCTGTAGTGCCAGGTATACATAATGCTCCATCCCCCACCCCTCTGTAGTGCCCCCAATAGTTAAAGTGAAAAGAAAAGCACTCACCTCACTCTCGTTTCTGCCACCATCTGCAATGCATGCCATGGGCCTGTGTTGCCACGCCCCAGCACAGACAGTCATAATGACATCACTGCAACCTCCTGAAACGGGTCATGGTGTTGTCATCGCAACCTCTTGTGCCAGTCTACTGTCTCATAGGCTGCAGGCATAGTGGCCTGAGGTCGATGAGGCTGAACGGTAAGATGGGCCATAGGCTGCCATACCCCATAGTAATCTACCAACCTTCCCTCCAGAAGCAGGTTGGCCGCTGCTTGAGGTGAGATTCTCATCTGGCCTCAAGGCAGATGCAGCCCCTGCTCCTGACAGTTTAATTTTTGGATTAAAATGTGACTGATAATTTTATTTAGGACTGAAAAGATCCTAGTACAAATCCCTTCAAGAAGACTTAGGAAGAAAATGTACTCTAAGTGAAGGGACACAGAAACAGTGATTGTTTTTATTTTTATTAACATGAACGAGTGTAGTCCTCCACTCCTCAACCTTTTCATACTGGTGATGCCTAGACCTTATCATTGGTTACAGATGTTCCAAACTTGGCATAAAAAATGTAAAGATAGATAGATACAGTTGAAACCAGAAGCTTACATACACTATATAAAAAGACACATATGCATGTTTTGTTTGTTCTAACATGAAATCAGAATAAACCTTTCCTGTTTTTGGTCAGTTAGGATTACCATAATTATTATTATTTGCCAAATGCCAGAATAATGAGACACAGAATGTTTTAAGGCATTTATATTACTTTCTGCAAAGTAAAAAGTTTACATGCATTTCATTAATACTTCGTACCATTGCCCTTAAACTGTATGACTTGGGTCAAACATTTTGGATATCCTTCAACAAGCTTCTCCTAATAGTCGGAATATGGGCCCATTTCTCCTGATAAAACTGGTGTAACTGAGTCATGTTTGTTGGTTCCTTTGCTCGCACCTGCCTTTTCAGCTTTGCCCATACATTTTCAATAGGATTGAGATCAGGGCTTTGTGATGGCCACTCCAAAACATTGACTTTGTTATCCTTAAGCCACTTTGTAACCAGTTTGGCAATATGCTTCAGGTCATTGTCCATTTGGAAGACCTATTTCCGCCCAAGCTTTAACTTCCTGGCTGATGTCTTGAGATGTTGCTTCAGTATTTCTACATACTCTTTTTTCCTCATGATGTCATCTATTTTGTGAAGTGCACCAGTCCCTCCTGCAGCAAATCAACCCCACAACATGATGCTGCCACCCCTGTGTTTCACAGTTGGGATGGTGTTCTTAGACCGCCAAGCTTCTCCTTTTTTCCTCCAAACGTAGCGATGGTCATTATGGCCAAAAAGTTCAATTTTAGTTTCGTCAGACCACAAGACATGTCTCCAAAAATGTAGGTCTTTGTTCCTGTGGGAATTTGCAAACATTATTCTGGCTTTTTTATGCTTTTTTTGGAGTAATGGCTTCTTCCTGGCAGAGTGGCCTTTCAGCCCATGTTAATACAGTACTCGTTTCACTGTGGATATTGACACAATCTTAACAGCTTCCGCAGCCATCTTCACAAGGTCTTTTGCTTTTGTTCTTGGGTTAATATGCACCAAAGCACGTTCATCTTTGGGACACAGGACCCATCTCCTTCCTGAGCGATATGATGGCTGGACATTCCCATCTTGTTTGTACTTGCGTATAATTGTTTGTACAGATGAACAAGACACCTTCAGGCAGGGGCGTTGCTAGGTTAAAACATTCGGGCCTGGGCCCCTGATGTTTTGTCCCAGCCCGAATGTACTGCCTGTCATCTAGATACAACTGTATTGCCATCCTCAGGATGACAATACAATTGAATCTAATGCCCTGCAAGAGCTAAAGGACCTGTGATGACATCACAGTCCATGTGATCAGTTCTAAATGGAGTAGCTGAAAAGGACCTGCTATGATGTCTCCATCACGTGACCAGTGCAGGAGAGGACAGTTCAGCAGTGAAGAGAATTCCTGGGAAGAAGCTGTGGTGATGTCTGCTACATGAGGAGAGGTAAGTGAAGGGAGAGCCAGAGCAATGCTGGGAGTTGTAGCTATTTAACTGGGACTGCATGTCAGGGCTGAAGAAAGGGAAGTTATTTACATGGGACAGTGGGATGGAGTGATGTTATTTACATGGGAATGCATGTTGGAGGTGGCTGTGGGAGGGGGTGATGTTATTTACATGAGACTGCATGTTGGAGGTGGCTATGGGAGAGAGTGATGTTATTTATATTGGACTAAATGTTGAAGGGTAATGTTATTTACATGGGACTGTATGTTGAAGGTGGCTGGGGAGGGAGTGATGTTATTTACGTGGGACTGAATATGAAGGGGTTATGTTATTTACATGGGGCTGTATGCTGAAGGCAGCTGGGGAGGGGGTGATGTTATTTACGTGGGACTGTATATTAAAGGGGGCTGTAGATAGAGAGGGATGTTATTTACATGGGACTGTATATTGGAGGGGGCTGGAGAGATGGTGTGATGGTATTTATATGGGACTCTATGGCGGAGGGAGGGAAATAATGTTATTTACATGGGACTGTATGGTGGAGGGGTTGAGGAATTATCATTTGTGAGGACACTAATTGGAGGAATATAACTAGAAGGGGCACTGCAAAGGGCATTATAAATACTGGGGGCACTTCAAGGCGAGCATTATAATAGTAGGCGGCTATATAAATACTGGGGCACTTCAGGGTGAGCATTATAACAGTAGGGGGCATTATAAATACTGGGGTCACTGTAGGGGCATTTTAAATCCAGGGGACACTATAGGCATTCTTATTACTATAGGGGGCTCTATAGAAGGGACTTATAGATCCACCTTATTTCTAGTAAGAGCACTATGGGGGCCTTATTACTACTGTATTTTGGGGTATTGGGGAGCACAGCGAGCAGCAGGATAACACTGTGGGGACTCCAGGTTGGGAGATGAGGATAGAAAAGTGAGGAACTAAGATGTCTGTGTGTTACACTCTGCAGAGACGAGATGCGCTGAAAGAGACAGAATGGAGAAGATGATGACAGAGAAGATCTACATCAGAGGAGACATCACCTGGGAGGCCCTGAATGTGACAGGTATGTGCTGCTGTATAGCAAGTATTGTAAAATGTCTTCAGTGCTAGTGTTTGTGGGGGAAGGGGGGGTTGCTATGTAGGCCATCGGTTGACTTAGAGAATTAAGCCATATGCATTGGGGCTTAGGCTCTTTTGAGACCCTAGCAATGCCCCTGCCTTCAGGTATCCTGAAATTGCATCCAAGGTTGAGCCACACTTGTGCAAGTCCACAATCCTCTTCCTGATATCTTGGCTGATTTCTTTAGACTTTCCCATGATAAATACATCCATAGGTGTGTCTCTTATTAACTCAGATGTTGCCAACAAACCTAACAGAAGCTTCCAAACACATGACATCATCATATGGGCAGTCCAGAATGGTTTAAAAGCATAGTCATCTTAATGTATGTAAACTTTTGACATTGCAGAATAATTTTTCATTATTATGGCATTTGGCAAATAATACTAATTATGGTCATCCTGATAGACCGAAAACTTGAAAGGTTTATTCTGATTTAATGTCAAATATTAAAAACATGCATATGTGTCTTTTTATATAGTGTATGTAAACTTCTGGTTTCAACTGTAGATAGATAGATAGATAGATAGATAGATAGATAGGAGCCTCACAGTATAACTGGTGAAGATTGCTGTGATTGCTGTAACATTTTTTTTCAAGGCTGCTTAGCTTTATCATACTAAAATAAAATAAAAATTACTATGTTACTGATTTAGGTATTGTCATTTTTCTCTGTAATGCAAGGTTAATACATAGTTGAGTATAATGGAGATATGACATTCATAGAATTTAGCTTTGCATTTAAAAAGAGACCAAAGCCTGAGAATTAAAAAAAGAATCTCCTTTTAATAAAAGACTTAATGTTACCCGGCATACACAGCTATGGTGTTTCCAACTTGTTTTTCATATTGAATATTTTTTTGTATTTTATCTGTATATTTTTTTTATAACATTTTACACTTTAGGATTTTTTTCCCGAATAGCAGAGATCACAAGTATTGAGTTGACCTTGTCATCAATTTCCAAATGTAATCTCAACAACATAAATTAAACAGTGAAATACAGGCTATGATATACCTCCTCAGTCATGTTTTCTCTCCAGCCTGGCGGATATATTTGTCTTCTGTAACCAATCTTCTCTTAAGACAGTATATTTTTCATGATCCAATCTTTACTTCAGTTTATGTGCCACTTATGTAGCCCATCTCCATGCCAGTCTAGGCTCTGTTCACATCCTGATCAGACATATGCTTAGAATGCATAACATTGATGCAAAAGGTGTACCAAAGAGGTATGCAAGGCTTTACAGTGGAATACTGGACACCCGCCATTGACTTACAGTGTAAATATATATATAATTAACTCCATATTGCCGTGTATAACAACTTCAGTAGCAGTATTTCAGTGATACATTCAATAGTAATTCATCATAATATGTGTACATACAGTCATGTGAAAAAATTAGGACACCCTTTGAAAGCATGTGGTTTTTTGTAACATTTTTAATAAAAGGTTATTTCATCTCCGTTTCAACAATACAGAGAGATTAAAGTAATCCGACTAAACAAAGAAAACTGAAGAAAAGTCTTTTCAAGATCTTCTGTAAATGTCATTCTACAAAAATGCCTATTCTAACTGAGGAAAAAGATAGGACACCCTTGCCCCTAATAGCGAGTGTTACCTCCTTTGGCTGAAATAACTGCAGTGAGACGGTTCTTGTAGCCATATACCAGTCTTCGACATCGGTCTGAGGAAATTTTACCCCACTCCTCAATGCAGAACTTTTTCAGCTGTGAGATGTTTGAGGGGTTTCTTGCACGTACAGCCCTTTTCAAGTCACCCCACAGCATCTCAATGGGATTCAAATCTGGACTTTGACTTGGCCATTCCAGGACTCTCCATTTCTTCTTTTTCAGCCAATCTTTGGTTGATTTACTAGTATGTTTTGGGTCATTGTCATGTTGCATGGTCCAGTTCCGCTTCAGCTTTAATTTTCTAACTGATGGTCTCACATGTTCTTCAAGCACCTTCTGATACACAGTAGAATTCATCGTGGATTCTATGATGGTGAGCTGACCAGGTCCTGCTGCAGCAAAGCAGCCCCAAACCATGACACTTCCACCTCCATGCTTCACAGTTGGTATGAGGTTCTTTTCTTGGAATGCTGTGTTTGGTTTACGCCAAACATGTCCTCTGCTGTTGTGTCCAAATAATTCAATTTTGGACTCATCTGTCCAAAGAACATTATTCCAGAAGTCCTGGTCTTTGTCAACTTTATCTCTGGCAAATGTCAGTCTGGCCTCGATGTTTCTCTTGGAAAGCAAAGGTTTCCTCCTTGCACACCTCCCATGCAAGTTAAACTTGTACAGTCTCTTTCTGATTGTAGAGGCATGTACTTCTACATCAACAGTAGCCAGAGCCTGCTGTAGTTCTCGAGATGACACTTTAGGGTTTTTGGAGACCTCTTTTAGCATCTTGCGGTCTGCTCTTGGGGTGAACTTGCTGGGGCGACCAGTCCTGGGCATGTTGGCAGTTGTTTTGAAAGCCCTCCACTTGTAGACTATCTTCCGGACAGTGGAATGGCTGATTTCAAAATCTTTTGAGATCTTTTTAAATCCCTTCCCAGACTCATAGGCTGCTACAATCTTTTTTCTGAAGTCCTCTGACAGCTCTTTTGCTCTCACCATGGTGCTCACTCTCACTTCAACAGTCAGGAGCACACCAAACTAAATGTCTGAGGTTTAAATAGGGCAAGCCTCATTCAACATGCAGAGTAACGATCTACTAATTATGTGCACCTGGTGTGATATACCTGTGTGAGATCTGAGCCAATTTAAGAGGGAATACATGTGAGGGTGTCCTATCTTTTTCCTCAGTTAGAATAGGCATTTTTGTAGAATGACATTTACAGAAGATCAGTTTTCTTTGTTTAGTTGGATTACTTTAATCTCTCTGTATTGTTGAAACGGAGATGAAATAACCTTTTATTAAAAATGTTACAAAAAACCACATGCTTTCAAAGGGTGTCCTAATTTTTTCACATGACTGTAAGTGTATATAATAAGGTGAACCGTGCAGATTTTAAAAGATTCTTGACTGTATTACCTTGCCTTAAGCCTGCTGGAGAAACGAGATAGTTTGTGGAGAAGGCGTCTCTATTTGTGTCTGAACACGCCACTCATCCGCGTCCTCTACTCCTTACTGCGCACGTTTTGAAGCTATATCGAATAAATATGCGATGGATATTATGTTGCTCAATATTGAATTTTCTCAGAAGGAAATGGCCGTGCTGAAAAGTAAATTGCAGGACACTGAACAACAGCTGAAGGCAACTGTGTCCATTAATGAGGCTGATACATTTCTAGAGAAACAACGATTGTTTTTGGATAAAATGCGGAAAGATCTGGAGGAGGTCAAAAGATCAAAATGGCATAGAGATCAGAGTGATTATACGTCTGGCCATGTCTATGTCTGGGAGCAACCCTGGCGCATGGACAGGGGCTCTTTGCAAAAGAAAATACCTAAGCGCAATAAAGAAACCAACAAATGGGTGAGAAACAAAGATGCCAATGATGACCTTAATTCTAGCCAATCTGGAACTTTTTTAGGCCCACGAGTTGCTATGGGAGACGCCCCACGAGACGGGGAGGGCTCAGACATAGAAGAGCCTGGAAAAACCAGAGCGCAGAGATTAATGAGGACCAACAACTCCAAACAGATGAATACAAACAAGAAAAAATAGAATCGAATGTGGTGGTTAACATTTCATCCTACACATTGACTGAGCATGAATTGAAAGCCCTAAATAAGGGATTGTCCTTTTGCCCACAGGCTAGGCCGGATTGGTTTCAGTTGGAACTGGACTTGAACCGCCTCCTCAGGAATCTTAAACTGAGGGTGTGGTTCGACTCCGGTTCCACTGACACCATGAATGTGAATGCTAATGAACCTGGTAATGCTGATGGTCAACTTACTTTGAAACAGTTTGATTTGTATTTAAAAAGTGATTTTGTTCCACTTGTCAATTCACATGCCCTAGAATGTTTTTCTGAAGCAGTCAAAAGAGATGTGGCTATGTTGAGAAAAAGTACTCATCCCAGTATGTATATGAGGCCAAACATTTCGACACAGGAAATGTCTGCATTGGAGGGATTGTCCAGTAACCCCGATCTCACCATCAAACCCGCAGATAAGGGTGGTGGGATCGTGGTGATGGACACCATTCAATATGTTAATGAGATAAGAAGACAATTGGGCGAACCTGGCGTCTACGAGCCATTGGCCAGGGACCCCAGGTTCGACATTGCAAGGAAAATTGATGCACATTTGACTGAGGCGATGCAGAGTGGCATTATTGATAGACAACTTAAAGATTTTTTGGTGGTGAAGTCTCCGGTTACACCCACGATATATGCATTACCAAAGATACATAAAAGGTTGGTTGACCCTCCAGGTCGGCCGATAATCTCGGGTAGGGGCTCTATACTATCTAATATTAATGTATTTCTGGATAAGATACTGAGAGAATATGCAATGGGTGCTAGATCGTATGTTAGGGATACCGGAGACTTCATCACCAAGATTAAAGGGATGCAGGTACCAAAGGGGGCGATTATAGTCTCCTTTGACATAGTGTCGTTGTACACCTCGATTGACCACAACAAAGGCTTGTCGGCTGTGGCGGAGATGTTGGCACATTCGGAGCATCCCGCCCCAGTTCGACAATTTATATTGACATTGTTGGAATTGTCCTTGAGGAACAATTATTTCGTGTTCCAGGGACAATTTTTCTTGCAAAAGATGGGCGCGGCGATGGGCTCTAATGCCGCTCCCATTTATGCAAATATTTTTGTGCGGTCATTTGAGGAACGTCTCGTCTATGTATCTCCCCACTTCAATCAAGTGTTGTCGTGGTGGAGATACATAGATGACATTTTCCTCATTTGGGGTGGCACCATGGATCAGTTGATGGATTTTCACGTACACTTGAACTCCCTTGACCGGGAGATCCAGTTTACGTTAACGGCATCGACTGACCGGGTGCAATACTTGGATACACAGGTATATATTGAGGATGAACAGGTACATATGGATTTAAACATTAAGGCCACAGATAAGAATACATTGTTGCATTTTACTAGTGGGCACCCAAGAAGGATGGTAGATTCTCTGCCGTTTAGCCAAATGCTTCGGGTGCGGAGAATTGTTGACAAAGATGAGAATATGTGCACAGCAATGAAAAATATGGAACAATCTTTTATAGACAGGGGATACCCTAGAAAGTTAGTGAAAAGACATGCAGAAAGGGCTAAAAAAATCCCCAGAGATGAGTTATTGACCCCGAAAACTAGAAGAACTAATGATAGAATGCCATTTGTATCATCATATAATGAGTTGAGTCCTGAAATTGAAAAAATAATAAGGCGACATTGGAGTCTACTGAGTAGTGGACACCCAAATGTTGCTGCATTTAGAAGTGTGCCGATGATGGCATATAGAAGAGCAGGCAACATCAGGGATAAGGTAGTACACTCCAAAGTACCAGATAAAGGACAACCCAGACAGACATTTCTTAAAACAAGGCGCACGGGCTCTTTCCCGTGTCTGGGATGTGTGAACTGTAAACAGATGGTCAAGGGATCGACGTTCACACATCCAGACACGGGCGAGACCTTTGATATAGTGCATTATCTCACCTGTGATTCGTCATGGGTGATATATGTACTATGGTGCCCTTGTAAAAAATTATATGTTGGTGAAACCACCTGCGATCTAAAGACCAGGTTAAATAACCATAGGCAATCTATTAGGAATAAAAGAAGAGATCTGCCGGTATCAAAGCATTTTGCCGAAAAAAAATCATAAAGAAAGTGACTTGAAATTTATGATTATAGATCATGTTAAACCATTGGAAAGAGGAGGTGATCGATTAAGTAAATTAAAAAAAACTGAACTTAGGTGGATTTTTCGGCTTGATACCCTAAAACCCAAAGGGTTAAATGTAGAATTTAGGGTGACAGGAGGAATGGTTAGCTAGATACCCATCTTACATGGCCTATACCCTGATGTTGTCTGCTCTCTATATGCAGTGAATTAAATGGAAGCTACAATGATTTGTCTGAAGATATATATGTATGCTGACTTTTTGCCAGTGCCGGGCCTTGTGTTGATGGAGACGAGATAAATATGGGAGTTATGGAGGCATGATATTATTGCCCAAAAACATTACCTAAAATAAGATGGTGGATATGGACTCGTGATGGGGCGCGAACGATCTGTCTATACGCTGACGCAGACTTGTCTGTGTGCGGCGCTTGGACGTGATCGACCGTACGTCATCACGTTGGCTTCCACCGTAGAGGCGACGTAGGAGTATTAGAAGCTGTGTGAACAGAAGGGGGCTGAATACATGCGCAGTAAGGAGTAGAGGACGCGGATGAGTGGCGTGTTCAGACACAAATAGAGACACCTTCTCCACAAACTATCTCGTTTCTCCAGCAGGCTTAAGGCAAGGTAATACAGTCAAGAATCTTTTAAAATCTGCACGGTTCACCTTATTATATACACTTATGTACACATATTATGATGAATTACTATTGAATGTATCACTGAAATACTGCTACTGAAGTTGTTATACACGGCAATATGGAGTTAATTATATGAATTGTAGTCCACCCATGAATGGGAGTGCACTAGTACTCTATTGGCTGATAATGGATTGTGTCATGCTGTAGAGCTGTATTTATTTTTGCACTATGCACTTTTTTGTTCACTTGACTTGAAAAAGGTCCTGTGAGAGGACCGAAACGTTGTCTGACATGTGTGAATAAATTTCACTTTTGTATTTAAAAGAAGTGCTGCGGACTTTCCTTCTCTACTGAATTTGTCCCATATCGAGGGACCACCGCGGGCACCTGCATTTCTATATTTGCACTAGAGGGAGTGCTGCCTGAATCTTTCTATGGATATATATATATATATATATATATATATCCTACAGTACACATTTTTGCAGAATTCCCCTTGCATTGACTTTTAACTGCACTTTTCAATAGAGCGGAAAAAGACACTCTTTTGGCATACATTTGGCTATTGTAAACTATGGACACAACAGCAAGTATTTGCTCTTGACATGTTTGTTAAATAAGCCTCGTAGATACTGTATGATGTGAACACAGTCTTAGAAATCTCCTCTATAATTTGTTTAACCATTTCATGGCCTATAGCAAGCTTATACTTATGTCTTTTGGTTCAAACCCAAAATCACGCGTTCTTCCACATCATATCTAAAACTTTAGACACAATCATCCATAATTCATCATTGATTTATTACCTTTCAAGACCAAAGACATCATCACTCTATTCATGTGTCATCTGCCCATAAAAACATCGCTACAGTTTTCCTCATGTTCAGATAACGATCTCTTACCTAGGCCAACCTCATTTTTCAATCTTGTGCTTATTCCATCCCTGTATTTAAATGAATCAATTGCACTTTAGCACATTTTATGTTCTTTGTCATCACATATTCTATATGTGGGTTTGTACCACCGGCCAATTTTAACCACGTGCTACAGTGTGGGAATGTGGTATAAAAATAGTCCAATCTTATGATCCCATAGCCATATTCTGTTCTCAGGATATGTCATGAATCCATGACGGGTTATTTGTAATGTGTCATAAAAAAAAGGGTAAAATGTAAATGTTAAAAAAAAGATGTGTTTTCTAATGAAAAAGTCCTTAAGTAAGGCTCCTTTCACATCTGCACTTTCCCTTTCCACTATTGAGATCCGTCATAGGATCGTAATAGCGGGGGAAAACGCTTCCGTTTTGTCCCCATTCATTGTCAATGGGGACAAAACTGAACTGAACGAAACGGAGTGCACCAGAATGCATTCCATTCCATTTGGTTGCTCTACCATAGCTGACAGAAAAACACTGTAAGCAGCGTTTTTCTGTCCGCGATGTGATGCGGAGCAAGACGGATCCATCCTGACACACAATGTCAATGGAGACGGATCCGTTTTCTCGGACACAATAGAAAACGGATCCGTCCCCTATTCACTTTCAATGGTGTTCATAACGGATCTGTCATGGCTATGTTAAAGATAATGCAACTGGATCCGTTCATAATGGGTGCAGACAGTTGTATTTTCATGACAGAAGCGTTTTTGCTGATCCATGACAAATCCAGCAAAAAAGCTGGTGTGAAAGTAGCCTAAGGAGCATTTGTCATCATGAACAAACCTATTTAACCAAACATCCTGTCTGTTAAAGTTAATCATGCCAAGCTAAATTATCCCTCTATAGTTGAAATGGGTGGCCCCACTGTAGAGAAATGTGCACTTTACCATATATGCTAATTAGGTGTTTGAAGCACCAAGGGGCAGGCCTAATCCCTCAAAGCACCACTTCACCGCCGCATTTCCCCTTTGCCACTGCACCTCCCCTTGACTGACAGGGCCAGCCGTCCTCAGTGTCATCCTACCTAACCCTGTAATCCCATGCATGTGTCGGTGAATGTTGAATTGACACATGCACATTTCAAATCTCGGAAATCCTTCCCCAATGCTGAGATCAGAACTGCACATGCACCAATGCAACATTCACCCACAGGAATACAGGGCCATGCAGAAAGTCAGTGAAGGTGCCTTGCCCTATCACTCACAGGAAGGGGGGATCGGATGACCATGACAGGCCCTGGTAAAGCCGTGCTTATAGGGGCTAGGCCTGCCCATCGGTGCTCCGTACACTTAATTAGCAACGTGCAGATTTCTCTACAATGGGCCTTCAACTTGAAATAGAGAGGCCTCATTTAATGATCAACAGGTAGTATGCCTGATTTAATAGGGTTGATCAGATGTTCTTTAATTGGATTGTCCCATCTAGACATTCCCGTTCGATAAATTGGCACATAAGACATCCATCCGTGCCCTCCTCGCCATTCCTAGTGGCGTTCACCCTGTTCTTCAGATAGAAGTGGGTTTCAAAAGTGGGAACCGCACCTATTGGACACGTATGTTATCATGCTATGGGCAACCCCTTTAAGAATAAAAATTAGTCATAATATATCCTTTATTTCTACAAAATTCCTAGCAATGTACCATTTCTACATGGTCAAAATGTAAAAAAAAAAAACACATATACAGCCAAACTGCAGTTCTGCTGAGTGTCAGATGATAAGGTGATTGAATCTGTATTACTTTGACAGTGATGTGTGAACTGAACTCACTGTTCTCTCAGTTAGTATCCTGCATGGCTTTTAGAGATAAGGGTATAAAATGGCATGGAAGGGACCTGTGACAAGTCTTTATTAGCCACCAACCAATGAAATCCTAGGTCTGACTGCTGAGAATTCCTTTCCTCTTATCACATTTTTATGCAGCGAAAATGAAAAATACATAACTATAGAGAAGCAGAGAAATTGCACAATGATACATTTGTATTTAAGTGTGACCGCTTGGGTGATTTATAGAAAAATTCCATGAAATTATTTTATGATTTGCATAAAGGCTTCTCTGTGTAAAGCTATTCGAGATTTTTGCAGGAAAAATAAACATAGGAAAACATTATATATGTCACAGAAAATGATCGGACTGAATCCATTGTAGATTGGAATTCTACTCTCCGCGTTGATTGGGACCCTAATGAACACCTTTAGAGAATGTTTAAATTGCAGGGAAAGGCGAAGATTTTTAACATTTCACATTTCACATTTTTGAAAATATTCTCTGAAAGAGATTGAAACATGTAGATGACATAGTGCACATCATCTGATTACTTGTATGTTTTTGAAGTCCGTTTTTGTAGTAATGAAATGTTTTTGGGGGGGTATTTTATGACTACTATATCTATTATTGGTTTTCATTTAGTAAATTTAAACTGTTTTTGCTTTTCTTCATTCAGCAAATACTGAGGTGTCATTTTCATTTGATGTCGGCAATGGTCTAGTCGAGCTGATTGTTTCCACCTCCACTCCACTGAATGATGACCAGTGGCATCGAGTGCGAGCAGAGAGGAATATAAAGGAAGCCAGGCTTCAGGTCGATCAGCTCCCACCACAAATACTCAAGGCTCCTACTCATGGCCACACCAGACTGGAGCTCACCAGTCAGTTTTATGTCGGTAAGAACATTGGTTGGTCACATTACACATGACAAAATGATATATTCATATGAACGACGTTTCTAGATATGACATTTATAGAACTCTTTTACCTGGAGAGCAGAGTTCCTTACAATCTAAATAGGAGGAAAAGATA
Organism: Bufo gargarizans; assembly: GCF_014858855.1. Taxonomy (NCBI): domain Eukaryota; kingdom Metazoa; phylum Chordata; class Amphibia; order Anura; family Bufonidae; genus Bufo; species Bufo gargarizans. The sequence goes on from NC_058084.1 coordinate 185,486,668, forward strand.
GGAAAAGATGGTCATGCATGTACTGTGTTACGCTCACAATTAAAGTCAATGGAAATTACATAAACAGCCGGGCTATGGATATGTCATAAATCTCAGGTCAAAATTAACCCTTAAGGCAGTGCTAAACCTATATCTTCTTAATTTACTGCAGTATGGTCATTTCTCATAAGTGACATGAACTCAATGTACTTCTAGTGTGATACTATGTATTACAGAAATTTTATGATTGTGACTTCTGGTCATGCTTAAACACTGCATACTGTTTAATTACACTGTAGATTTTTCATTTTTCATAAAAGATGAGTTTAAAATGTTGATATTATAGAGAAAACAACTAAGGCTACGTTTACATCTGCGTTTTTGCTGGATCCGGCAGAGATCAGCAAAAATGCTTCTGTTAGGATAATACAACTGGCTGCATCCATTATGAACGGATCCAGTTGTATTACCTCTAAAATAGCCATGACGGATCCGTCACTTAAACCATTGTGATGGATCCGATTTCTTTTGTGTACGAGAATACGGATCCGGTGTTCTGTCAGAAAACTATACCTCGTTAGATTCCCTTACCCCAAGTGACTTCCAGGGGTGTGCCAGGGGTGTTTGCCTCCGCGCAAGTGCAGAACCAGGGCATGGGTAAGATAAATTTACAGTGAGCATTGACTCATGGACACGCGCACGGACACCGAGCGTGCGCTTTCAGGGGTAAGAAGATCTGACGGTCTTTTGTCTTGTTAAATCTCCTTACCCCTGAAAGCGCATGCATGGTGTCCGTGCGCGCGTCAATGAGTCAACGCTCACTGTAATTTTACCTTACCCAACCCCTGGTAATGAGCGTGCGCTGAGGCACGCACCCCCGGCACTCCTTGTGCTGTCCGCATCCGTGGCTCTATTCCACGGCCCCGTTAAAAAAATATAGCATGTCCTATTCTTGTCCGTGCTTTATGCGCCCGTTCCGTTTGCCGGCGCACGTTCCGTTCCGCAAATTGCGGAAGGCAACACGGGCGGCTTCCGTTTTTTGCGGATCCGCGGTTTGCAGACCGCAAAAAACGGCATGGTCGTATGCATGAGGCCTTTCATTGTGAGTCATGATGGATCCGTCTTGCTCCATATCACATGCCAGATATGGGGACGCAACCAAACGGAACGGAATACATTCTGGTGCACTCCGTTCAATTTCAGTTTTGTCCCCAATTGACAGGGAATGGATCTCTATGACGGATCTCAATACCGGAAAGGAGAAATGCAGATGTGAAAGTAGCCTAAATAGTTACATTTTACTCACAGTTCAGCCTTGCCCTCTCTGATTCCTTTGCAAATCCTTCCTCAATTTCTCCAATTACAGATCAATCATTATAGCAAGGTACATCACTGAACCGGCAAAGACTTTCCATAAAGTGATATGTGGTGCCATCACATTGTATAAGCTCCATATACTTTACATTCCACTGTTTCCATTGCATCACTTGGCGACAGCGCCAAACCATTTCAGTCCAACTCACCATGAATTCACAGCAAGATGCACATAGAGGATTCTGGCTTCCATACACTGGCTTTACTTACAGTCCCATAAAATCCAACTTGATTCATGTAAGGAGCTCAGTCCCATTACCCGGCAAAGTAACAGACATCAATATGGAACACAGTAGTACCAAATGAACCACTAATGCAAAGCATATAATGCAGAGTGTATACAACTCACATTTTACATAATCTCCAAAAAACTAATAAAAAATCAGGGAGGAATTTTGGCTTCATACATGTGCACCTTTTGGTTTAAATTCTAGGCACGACGTCTACATTTTTAGATACAATACAGGCATTTATCATGATGTGACCTGATAGGCTGATATTTCCTTTATGTTGTATTTGGAACCTGTCTAATGTCGGCGATGACTAAGGGTCAAACTGACCCAAAATGTATAAGCGTCAGCAGTGCTGTGTCATGTTAGATTTTATGGGAACATAAAAATAATTTTTTTAAAAGCTGAGACTTTACTGTTTAGGGATGTCTGATTCCTGCATGTACAGTGCCGTTGTTCTATGTAGCGAAAAAAGGCCTATGTCCCCACCAATAATAGGGTCAGTCATGTTTTAGATTTTCAGCATGACGATATCATTCTTTTCTACAGCCACACAATGTAAGATGCGTATCTAAGACATTGTAATATGTTGTGCTACATTTGATGTCATTTTTTCAGCTTGACAATTCAGCTCCACAAAAAGATAAACCTTCCAGTGCAGAAAATGCAGCAATAATCACAAAATGAATTTTGAAGTTTAGAGCCTCAACTCCTTACCCAAAGATACACAGAGATGAACACAAAACCTCTTAGAACACAAGTCTTTAACAGGATAATGCTCCGCTGCTCTCAGACAAAGCACCACTGCTTTTTCTAAAATGCATTTTGACTAGATAATGCAAATTTATTTTTTAATATGAGTCTCTACCGACATCCCATTGTCATTTTACATTGCCAAATAAAGCATAAACTGTAGTTACTATAGTGAAGAACGCTCTGTGATTTACTTTTGGGACATCTCAGTCTATATTCTGCTTATTTTCCTTATGTGTCATTATTAATATGGAGATGACTTTGTCAGAACTTTCAGTGGATTACAGCACCTTGTGGTGTGTTTAACTATATTTTATATGCACAACGTAGCCTAACTATTCTATCATGTACCAAGTATCTATCATGTACCAAGTATCTATCATGTACCATTACTTGTTATAATTAGATGATGTAAAATACTTTTGTATGAGAAGAGACTGCCCATCGAAGCGACAACTTTCTTCACCGTAAGAGCTCTAAATCTGTGGAATAGTTTAACTCAGGACATGGGTACAGCAAGAACTAAATGACACTAATGCTTATGTGAGGCCGCTTTCACATTCGGTGTTTGGCCAGTGTTTGATCAGTGATTCCCATCAGTGATTGTGAGCCAAAACCAGATGTGGAGGCTACATAGTGAAAAGGTAGTTGTAGATTTGCATCTGTGTTTTTGACCCCCACCCGGTTTTGGCTCATAATCACTAATGAAAATCACTGATTAAAAACTGACTGTGTGAAAAGTGTAGAATTCTGGTTCCCACTCCCCTTCCCTTAATTCACATCCCATTTCTTTAATTAACTTGATGGAGATATGCATTTTTTTAATGGTTCTAACTATATACAATGCTTTCAGAAAGTCTTCAGATCGCTTCCTTTTTTCACATTTTATTATCTTGACACCATGTGCAAAAATGGATTCTGCTCTCAATACCCCATGATATGATAAAGTGAAAACAGAATGTTATAAATCTTTGCTAATTTATTCAAAAATAAAAAATAAAATATTGTGTTGACATAAAAATATTCATACCCTTTACTCAGTGCTTAATTGAAGCCCCTTTGGTTGTGATTGCAGCCTCCAGTCTACTTGGATATTATGCCACTTGGATATGATTGCACACCTGTATTTGGGGATTTTCTGCCATCTTCTATGCAGATTCTCTCAACCTCTGCTCTGGTTGGATGGGGATTGTCAGTAGACAGCCATTTTCAGGTCTCTCCAGAGATGTTTAATTGGGTTCAAGTCAGAGCTCTGGCTGGGCCACTAAAGGACATTCTCAGAATTGTCCCTAAACCACTCCTGTGTGGTCTTGGTTGTGTGCTTAGGGTCATTTTCTTGTTGGAAGTCTGAGGTCCAGAGCTCTCGGGATAGTATTTCATTAAGAATATCACTGCACTTTGCTCCATTCAACTTTCCCTCAACCCTGATCAGTCTCTCTGTCCCAGCTGCTGAAAAAAAAAAACACATAATGTTGCTGCCACCACTATGATTTATTATAGGGATAGTATTGGGCAGGTAATGAGCAGTGACTGGTTTCCTCCAGACATGACTCTTAGAATTGAGGCCAACAAGTTAAATCTTGTTTCTCACAGTCTGTGAGTCCTTTAGGTGCTTTTTGGAAAACTCCAGACAGGTTTTCATGTGTCTTTTACTAAGGAGAGGGATTTTTCTGCCCACTGTGCCATAAAGCCCAAGATAGGTGGAGTGATGCAGTGATGGTTGACCTTTTGGTTAGTTCTCCCCATTTGCACACAGGATCTTTGGGGCTCAGCCAGAGTGCCTATTGAGTTATTGGTCCTCTCCCTTACCAAGGGCCTTCTCTCCCGTTGTTCCAAACTTCTTCCATTTAAGAATTATGAAAGCGACTGTACTCTTGGGAACTTTCAGTGCAGCTGAATTTTTTTTCCCATTCTCCCGATTTGCGCTTTTACACAATCCTGTCTCTGAGCTCTACAGGCAGTTCTTTCCTCCTCATGGCTTTTTTTTAAATCTGATATGCATTGTTGTGAGTGAGGCCTCATATAAACAGGGGTGTGTCTTTCCAAATCATGTCCAGTCAACTGAATTTAACACAGGTGGTCTCCAATTACAGTGTAGAAACATCTCAAAGATGATCAAAAGAAATAGGGGGCAAAAATGATCAAAAGGAAAGAGAGGGACCCCCAGAGCTAAATTTCAAGTGTCATAGCAAAGGGTCTAAATATCTATGTCCATGCAAAATATTCCTTTTTCCTTTTTAATAGATTTGCAAAAATTTCTAAAATTCTGTTTTCACTTTCTTATTATGGGATATTGAGTACAGACTTTTTTTTTTTAGCAGAAGGCTGAAGCATAACAAAATATGCAAAAAAAAAATATATCAAGACTTTCTGAATGCATTGTAACTATGAAATTAATCTAGTAGGGAGTCAGTAGGGCAATGATCCTTGGGATAGCCTCCTATAGTGTTGATCGCAAATTTTTATTGCGAATATCAGCACTTCAAGAATTTGCGAAGATGTAGAATATAGTGCTATATCTTCGTAATCGCGAATCTTCTAGATTTTTTGTTATCAGTAAACCCACTTCTTGCTTGTCGGCCAATAAGAAGGCTGCAATATCTTTGTCTGAGCTCAGCAACATCCCTAGCAACCAACAGGAAAGTTGCCTACCCCTTACTATATAATCACCAGCAGTCATTTTTTGCAGTTCTCAGAGACAGAGCAGTGTCATTGCTGTGCTCTATGCCTTGCTGAGTCATCTGTATACTTATTCAATTACATTATCTTTAACATAGCCAAGACAGTTCTGTCTTGAACACCATTGAAAGTCAATAGACGGGTCCGTTTTCTATTGTGCCAGATTGTGTCATAGAAAACGGATCCGTCCCTATTGACTTACATTGTGTGTCAGAACAGATCAGTTTGGCTCAGTTTCGCTGCAAGCAGCGTTTTGGTGTCCGCCTCCAAAGCGGAATGGAGATGGAACGGAGGCAAACTGATGCATTCTGAGTGGATCATTTTACATTCAGAATGCATTAGGGCAAAACTGATCCGTTTTTGACCGCTTTATTTATGTTCATGATCAGGGTCGAACTGGGGTTCCTGGGGCACACCAGAGGAAATTATTCTTGATGCCCAACCCCTAGATCATCAATAAAGTTTATTAGGTCCCTAGTGGCGATTGATTTGATTCCAAAGGCACCCAAATGTTTTTTTTTTTCTTGATCTACGGGGACCATTATGGTATCAGAGCCTGGGCCCATCGGAAGATCCTCTGGTACTTTGGTAGGTCCGTCTGAACCTGTTCATGAATTTCTGGTTTTGTTGCTCTGTATAGTATTTCACTTATTGGAACAGAAGAAGATGTAATAGTAGCCTGTCCATATATCATCGATCCAATACAGAACTGAAGTACAAGGCCTCATCTATCTCTTGCAATTCCATAAAGATGAAAGAAGTGGCAGCGCCTGTGCATGACCACTGCAACTTTTAAACAGGGGAACACAGGGTTTGCGTTCTTCTAATCAGTGGGGGCCGCAGGAGTTGACCCCCTGCCAATGAGATACTTATCCTCTATCCTGTGGGTAAGTGTTTATAATGAGACAACCCCTTTAGTCAATCAACGAACATAAAGTATGTACAGACCCTTCTCATACCCGTATTTCTATGTCTGTCAGTGTGATGAGTGATTAGGGCAGTTGCCACCAATCACTCAACAAATGAGCAAAGACATCTTAGCTGCGTGATCATTTATGCAGCATAAATAAATAATTCTTGTTTTTTGGCAGTACATGGCCCTCTGTAAATGGGGAGGTGTAGCTGACAAACAATGAAACTGTATAGGGATGAATGATAGTAGTAGCTCTCTTAGCTCATGTAACTTGGCTATGTAAACAGAGAGAAGACATTTTTACACTGAGGTAGGAATGCCCAGGTGACGGTCCATTTGAATGTCCTAGGAGCTAAGAATGACATATTCTTCTCTTATGGTTTCTGTTCATTTCAATAAGCTTAATATGGTAAAATGTGTATTTTTAGAGCAGCTTAAACCTTTTTACTGGAAAAACTGAATAAATAGAAATATGAACCGCTTATTCTAATTTAATGTTTTTCTAATCTTCATGTTTGGTTCTTATTATGTTTTGTCCTTTTTCTAGACTCTGAGTATAGGCAGATAGATATAATAAGATATTAATAGAAAATGATAGGGATTATGTTGCATTCCAGAATTCCAAACCCACTGTTTAAAAAGGTCTCAGTATTTCTCATGGTAAGGCACCATACACTGGCCATATGTGTCCCAGGTTCAGATGATGTTAGCATACTAACATAGTAATATTACTAAGGTGCCTGTCTGCTGAGGGCTTATAATTGAAGCAAGTGTAGATTTTTTTTAACTGGTAATAAATGACTGCAGCAGGGAAGGGATTAGAAGAAGGATCAAATCAATGCCCACTGATTTTTGCCGGAATTGGCAGCAAAGAATACAGAGGTTATTTTGCACTCATTTCATCCTAACATGTCCTATGTTTGCCAGGCACGGCTAGTAACATCTGGACTTCTTATGAAAGAGACACCCATACTCATTTTGAAATCAAAATGCAGCAGCGCTTCTTGTCATTTTTATGATAGTTACAAATTAACGAGTCCCTTCTGGTGGCAACACAAGCAATAAAGATTCATTTTTTAATACATGATAAGCAACAGATTTTACTTGTATTACATTTTTAAACACTTACTGTGCATTTTCCTAACATACAGTAATTATTTGTCCACATGCCCTAGTAGAGTATATTAATATTACAGAAGATGGTGCACAGCACTAGAGGAGCAGGCAGTGAACACCAATTTACTTTAAAGGGGTTGTCCAGCTAAATAAAACGTTGAAATTGATTATACTTTCTATTATACTTTCAACATGATAACCTGTCCCTATGTCCCATTAATAGTGCCGATTCTGCTGCACTTCCACAGAAAGGGAGCCCATTCGTGTCTTTCCATGCCATCAAGTGACTAGTGATGTGCTTCAAGGTGGCTGACTGTGTGGCTCAATGCAATAGCTAAGCCAGCCCCTTTCTCCATTATGGCTGTTGCAGAGACTGGACGGAGGAAACCAATCCGGCACTGTTAGTGGGACATTACGACTGATCATGTTGAAAGTATATTAGATAGTGTCATCAATTTTAACGCATTAAGCAATCTATTCTCATTATCTGGCTGAATAACTCCTTTAATGAACACAGGGTCTCTGAAGGTGAAATGTGATTTATCAGCATTTTTCGCCTGTAACTTATGATTTTGAAATAGGTTGTAAAAAATGGATATATCTATGTCCTTGTACAGTAAAAGTCCAGAGAAGATACTTCTTGGTAACCAAGCCTAAGGCCCGTTTCACACTGCCGTTAGAGCATTCTGGCAGGCTCTTCAGGCATAGAATGTAGCACAAATTCACTCAGGTTAAGATATGCAATATTGAATATAGATTTTATTACGCAATTTCACATCGAAAGTTCACGATCCAGTCATATACCAAATGCTGCAGGCCGCTGCCTAGCTGCCAGGTCTCTTCCTTTTTTCCATTACAGTATACTTCAGGCATAGAATGACAGGAATTGGCTGGAATAAAACACTGCGGTATTTGTCTGGCTGATTCTCTGCATATTTGCCAGATTTCTGACAGATCTCCCCCAGACCCCATTATAGTTAATGGGGCTGGACCGCATTCGACAGTGTCCAGCAGTGACTGATCCCGCAGGCTGATCCCGAACTAGCCTAACAGTAAAAAATCACAATATTATTTGACAAAACTGAACTACAGTACCCCTCCAGTGAACCAATAGAGCTATGTGTTATAAATTAATCAAAGGGAAATGGCAAATGCAAATAGATCTTCTCCTGGTTCTGCAGTCTCCTTCTACACACCAGAAACATACAGATAGATTGATTTGGAATTTAGATTGTGAACCCCAATGGAGAAAGGGCTCAATCAATAAATACAATTAATAACTTCGGTTCTACATATAGTAAGTGTAAGGCTGAAGATAGACATCTGTACATCCAGTTCAGCCTGTTATCCTACAAGTTGATCAGGAGGAATGCAAAAAACCTTGTGCGGTAGAAGCCAATTTTCCTCATTTTCTCTTAGCAATGACTGTTTCTTTCAGAAACTTTCTGAAAATATTGCAGGTGAGTAGGTTTCATGGTCTACATACTTTACTGTACACCTAGGCCAAATTCTGCTGGCCTCTATTAAAACTGTTAAGTAATGTCATTATAGCCACAGATCCTGGGTCAACAGATCCGACATACAGTATGAGTATTTCTAGAATGGATGAACAATTTTTAGAAATATATTTTTTCCATACCACTTTGAATATCCATCTACAAGACAGGAAAAAAATCACAATATTCATTCATTTGCTTGAATGTTCAGCTTGAAAGAAAAAGGAACATTATGTAAATTGTGTAATGTTTTTCATATAAGAACCAATTACAATGGTGCTAAGTGACTGAATGGGCCATGGTGAAGAATTCATTCGATTACATCCCATAACCACACTTAGTAAATAAGATGGATTCCTCTAATTCAAATGTAACGTTCAGAGGACGGTATTCTGTTTTATGGATAGTCATTGTAATAAAGTAGAAGTTCAGGAACAGTGAAGGTCTCAAGCCTTGTCCTTTCTACTACAGTACATCAACGTAATAGGACAGCTCAAAACAAAATGCATTCAATCATATATCTAATATTCCAGTATATAATTTCATATGGCTTTTTTTTTGTTGTGTAAGGTTACAAGGTATACGCTCTTTATTGTCACACAGTTTACTTATTGTCATTTAAATGATTATAGTTAGGTAAAAAATCTAATGCTATAAAATGTTGAATAAATTAAAACAGCGAATAAAACATAACTTGACTGGTAGACTGCTCTACTCAAGATTCCATCCTTTTTTATAAATAAATGGCCACTAGTACACTTTACACTGGGTGGGCACATATGCTTATAACCTATAAATCTCTGATACTGATTATATTTAATACCTTACAAAAGTATCTAGGCGTGTACCACTAACAGTTTTTTGTAAAAGGGCACCTCTGTTTTTTTCAGTTTCTTCACCCATTTCCATGCAATATCTCGAGTATGTGTAAATATAATGATGGACTGCTATGATTTGGGCGAACCACAATATTATTTTGAGAGTTTTGCCACTTGAGAGAATTAGCTTCTAATGGGGTTGTCTTCAGATGGACCTTCAGGACGGATTAATGGTTTGAGAACCTGGACCCACTGTAGAATCCCCTAGTACACAACTGGACCAGTAGCACCCATTGATGATTTGAGAACCTGAACCCACCATATATTCATTTAGTATACAACTGCCCCAGTAGGACCCATTAATGGTTTGAGAACCGGGCCCAACCATAGAACCCCCTAGCATGCAACTAGGGCCAGTCTGACTCTATGTAGACCTAGGCAAGGCTACATAGCTAGACAAGCCTGCATTTTGTAAAACTTATAAGCTGGGTAAAAACCTATTCAAGATCTCTAATGATGGCCATTAGTCAGATTGGGAAGAAGATATCGCTAACCTGGGCTTATGATGAAACATTTCTAAAGAATTGTTACTATATATATATATTTATTTTTTCAAAATTTTTTTTTTACACAGTAGAAGATGAAGACAAAAATACTATGCTATGACAAAAAATAATGCATGTAAAATTGTTACTATTTCATAAGTAGTAGTGTTGAGTGAAGCGAGCTTCGAATGCATAATCCGAAGTTGCTATGTTAAAACTTCGAAATAATATTGTATGGAGATTCATCTCCGTACAGTATTAGAATGTATGGGCTCTGATGAGCCGAAGTTAGTTATTCACAAAGTCGCACGTGACTTCGTTGAATGACTTCGGTAAATAACGGGGTTGTATATGATTTTCATATTGATGGCCTTTCCTCAGGATAGACCATCGATATCTGATTGTGGGGGAGTCTGACTCTTAGCACCCATGCCAATTCGCTGTTTAAAGAGGCCATGGTGCTCCAGTGAGTGATGTGGCCTCTTCCTAGGCCAGTGACATTGCGCTCATCGGTCACATGATCTAGGTTCGGCCCAGTCCCATTCAAGTGAATGGGGCTGAGCTGCAACACCAAGCACAGCTGCTATCCAATGGACGGCACTGTGCTTGGTAAGCAGCGGGGAGGCCACAGTGCTCACTGGAGCACCGTGACCTTCTCAAACAGTTCATCAGGGGGTGTCAGAAGTAGGACACTTGCCGATCTGATATCGATGACCTTCCCTTCCCAGACAACCCCTTTAAATATAATTATAGATAGAAATGTAACTTACATGCAACCTATGCAAACACTTGATAGACACGAGAAAACAATTTTTTCAAGATCTGACTTTAGAAGATTGGTATGAACACATAGGCAGCCTAATCAGTTAGGCAGAAAACATTGATTAAAAGTGACATGGTCTGGCTCAAATCTTCATTTTCTTATAGATGGTCATTAACAGTGTTGCCTTCCTTGCATTTGCAGGTGCTGCTGGAGATCAGAAAGGATTTCTAGGTTGCATTCGTGCTTTAAGAGTGAATGGCATTCCATTAGACTTGGAAGAGAGAGCAAAGGCTACCCAAGGTGTAAAGCCTGGCTGTTCGGGACACTGTACCAGCTTCAAAAACCTCTGTAGAAATGGTGGCACATGTAACGAACTATACAAGGGTTACAAATGTGATTGTTCCAGGACTGCTTATGATGGGAGCAACTGTATAAACGGTAAGAAATGAATATCTATTCCAGAATATATTATAATGATCTAATTATCATTCTGTAGTTTCTGCTTGGCTCTGTGTGTAATGGAGCATCTCTTAATCTTGTGTTCATATCAATGGACTTAGAGGTCACAGATTTATATGCTTTTCCAACATACATTAACCTTTTTACTGCCATATTTATCTGATAATTTTACACCTCTGGTGCCTAAGACATTTTGCACATCTGAATATAGTCATGTGAACAAAACATTTAATGGATTGTAATTATGGTATTGTTTTCATATACAGCATGAGGGTGTTTTCTATTTTCTAAAGTTTTCAGTGGGGGAGGAGGCTTATTCCTATAGTATAGCAAGTGTTACAAGATCTGGGAACCCTAGAGAAAAACAGATGGAAGAGGTTAAAAGCAATGTAGCCTGAAGTCAGCTTTTACAATACACGAGAACCACTGCCACATCCTTCTGCCATTACTGAGTATAATTTAGGTTGTGCAGTTTTCCATTAAGATCACTGGACTACTTACCAGTCCATCCGTCTTTGTATGAGTTTAATTAGAGTGACAAATAATCTTTGTTTTGGTCTAAATAACTATACATACCATACACCAAGAGGTTTATAGACATGGAGGGCCATTTATTAACCAGAAATATACCTAAATTGGGTGTATTTCTGATGCAGATTGTGAATTTTCCCCACTCACGTCAGGTCTAACAAAGTGGCCGTGGGAACAGGCCGTTATGCTCGTATCATTTACCATTTTCTAGGCCTTGTTTAGATTTAGAAAATGGTCTAAATGTAAGGCAACAAGGAAGTTGTCTTACATTTAGAAGCGGTGATGGATCTTCCCAAGTTATGTAGAGGCCTAGAAAAAAGCCATCTTACTGACCTAATTGCGATTTTATAGTTTTCCAAGGCTTAAATGTGCAATTTCAAGACATTAACAATTACAATGAAATCCCAGCCTATCTATAAACCATTTACCTTGAGACTATGGTATTCTTTAAGATATTACCGGTACATTGATGAGCCAGATATGTGTGGTCAGAAATTAACTGCTAGTTCTACTCACAAATTTTGGGTGTAGATGGGTAAGAATGAAACATAAAAAATACCACCTCATTAAAAATCTATACCACATGTATGAGTTATGTGATCATCTCCATAAAGCCTGAGGCAGTACTATACTTGATATAGAATTGATATAAGGTGCTATACTATATCATATACACATCTAACTAATGATGTATATTATTGTCAGTTTGACCCAGGGAGTGTTAAATACACTGAACAAATATATAAGCGAAACACTTTCGGTTTTGCTCCCATTTTGCATGAGCTGAACTCAAAGATCTGAAACATTTTCTATATACACAAAAGACCCATTACTCTCAAATATTGTTGACAAATTTGTCTAAATCTGTGTTAGTGAGCACTTCTCCTTTGCCGAGATAATCCATCCCACCTCACGGGTGTGGCATATCAAGGTGCTGATTAGACAGCATGAATATTGCACAGGTGTGCTTTAGACTGCCCACAATAAAAGGCCACTCTAAAATTTGCACAGTTTTGCCTTATTAGGGGGGGGTCAGAAAACCAGTCAGTATCTGGTGTGGCCACCATTTGCCTCACGCAGTGCAACACATCTCCGTCGCATAGAGTTGATCAGGTTGTTGATTGTGGCCTGTGGAATGTTGGTCCACTCCTCTTCAATAGCTGTCGGATACGCCGAACACGCTGTAGTATACGCCGATCCAGAGCATCCCAAACATGCTCAATAGGTGACATGTCCGGTGAGTATGCTGGCCATGCAAGAACTGTGATGTTTTCAGCTTCCAGGAATTGTGTACAGATCCTTGCAATATGGGGCCATGCATTATCATGCTGCAACATGAGGTGATGGTCGTGGATGAATGGAACAACAATGGGCCTCAGGATCTCATCACGGTATCTGTGTGCATTCCAAATGCCATCAATAAAATGCACCTGTGTTCGTTGTCCATAACATACGTCTGCCCATACCATAACCCCACCTCCACCATGGGCCACTAGATCCACAACATTGACGTCAGCAAACCGCTCACCCACATGATGCCACACACACTGTCTGCCATCTGCCCTGAACAGTGAAAAAAACTGTGTTCATCCGTGAACAGAACGCCTCACCAAAGTACAAAACACCATTGAATGTGAGCATTTGCCCACTCAAGTCGGTTACGACGACGAACTGCAGTCAGGTCCAGACCCCGATGAGGACGACAAGCATGCAGATGAGCTTCCCTGAGACGGTTTCTGACAGTTTGTGCAGAAATTCTTTGGCTATGGAAACCGATTGTTGCTGCAGCTGTCCGGGTGGCTGGTCTCAGATGATCATGGAGGTGAACATGCTGGATGTGGAGGTCCTGGGCTGGTGTAGTTACACGTGATCTGCGGTTGTGAGGCTGGTTGGATGTGCTGCTAAATTCTCTGAAATGCCTTTAGAGACGGCTTATGGTAGAGAAATGAACATTCATTGCACGGGCAACAGCTCTGGTAGACATTCCTGCAGTCAGCATGCCAATTGCACGCTCCCTCAAACGTTGCAACATCTGTGGCATTGTGCTGTGTGATCAAACTCCACATTTCAGAGTGGTCCTTTTATTGTAGGAAGTCTAATGCACACCTGTGCAATATGCATGCTGTCTAATCAGCACCTTGATATGCCACACCTGTGAGGTGGGATGGATTATCTCGGCAAAGGAGACGTGCTCACTAACACAGATTTAGAAAGATTTGTCAACAATATTTGAGAGTAATGGGGTTTTTGTGTATGTAGAAAATGTTTCAGATCTTTGAGTTCAGCTCATACAAAATGGGAACAAAACCCCAAAGTGTTGCGTTTTATATTTTTGTTCAGTGTAATTAATATAGTAGTCTGGGACCTCATTATACTAGATAAAATAAAACTTAACTTTTACTTACCGTAATTATTTTAAATTATTTCTAACATTGATACAAAAAAAGATAGCCCTAGCTATCTGAATCTTTATTTAACCTGGACTACTGAATATTTTGAGCACCTTTTGTATCAATGTTAGACTTTTTAAATAATTAAGTAAAAGTTAAGTTTTATATTATCTAGTATAAGGAGGTCCCAGACCACTGTATTAAAGGTGCTATGCTACCAGCTGTTACTATAATTCAGCGCATGCCACGTTACCTCAAAATGCCTGCAACGCTTTAAGTATTTAAGCATGCTTTACCAAAGCTTTTGCAGTTTTGTGATTGGCATGCTCGCTATAAATTTAAGTTAGTGCCATAAGGTTGTGCTTCAAATGTTTTCTTCAGGGAATATTGAAGATGTTCTTTTCTTCTTTAATGGCTTTTGTCAATTATATAGATTTTTACATTGTGTTCTTAGAGGTAAATGGAACCAGTGGGACTCATATTTGTTCAGGAGAAAACAAAGCAATATCAAAAATGAACATAAATTCGGAGCCCAGCAGTATATTAATGACACTGCAGCCCTGGTGAGATTAATAAGGTCCATTATAATCAGAGGAATACAATGAGTGTAAATTGTAAATTATTATGAAAAAGGGAAAAGTTACATTGAGATATAAGTAATAAAAATAAAGTAGATCAAAGAAATAAGATATCTTGGGTAGGTTTATCCGCAGTCCTCAGGAAGACCACAAATAACATATAATCTTAGCTTATATGTCTTACATATTTCATTGCTACAATTGAATGGCTGTATGTAAATGGTGAATGTGATGAGTCATCAATCTCATGTGATGGAAGAAGTTAGTATAAATAAAAGATTAGAAAATCACTATAAAAGTTACTAACCTGTAGTTAGTTTAGAAAAAAGACAACTGAGGGGAGATCTAATAACTATGTATAAATATATCAGGGGTCAGTACAGAGATCTCTCCCATCATCTATTTATACCCAGAACTGTGACGAGGGGACATCCTCTGCGTCTGGAGGAAAGAATGTTTCTACACAAACTTAGAAGAGGATTCTTTACGGTAAGAGCAGTGAGACTATGGAACTCTCTGCCTGAGGAAGTGGTGATGGTGAATTCACTAAAAGTTCAAGAGGGGCCTAGATGTTTTTCTGGAGTGTAATTACAGGTTATAGTTACTCGATTTCTGGAGAAGGGTCTTACCTAATTGGAGTCAGGAAGGAATTATTTTCCCCCTTAAAGTGAGGAAAATTGGCTTCTAACTCACAGAGATTTTTTGCCTTCCTCTGGATCAACTGAACTAGATGGATGGATGTCTTTTTTTGGCCTAACAAACTATGTTACTATGTTATGTATCAGGTGATGGCAAGTGTGGGCCTTGGTCCTATCACTGTTGTAGCAGACCTAGCAGAGCTTCCATACATGTAGTTGAAGTTGAGTTTGGTATTACAGTTCTGACCCATTCAAGCAAATAGGGATGAGTTTGGGACATAGCAGTATGTATGGAAGCATGACTGTCTGGTATTAATGTGAAGGAGCCACCCTACTTTAATAAGCATTGTGGCCCCTTCACTCTGCGGATTGGTGGGGATGCAGACTTTGGAATCCCAAGATAAACCATCAATGAAAATTCCTGAAAAATATAAGTTATAGAAGTTATGAAAAATTTGATTCAGCTGCTTCGCTGAATTTCACAAAGCAATTTTATTAGTGACGAATGACTTCATCACAAAGTGCATTTCTTTTGCATATAGAGGCGCAATGATGGGGAACAGCGATCAAGCCGCACCACCCCATTGAACCCCTCAGATGCCACATTCATCGCTGAGGCTACAATTTTTGCCTTTCAGGGGTTAATAAATATATACTCACATTGTCCATTTGTCCGTGTAGAGGCCATCACAGCCATCTTGAATGAGGACACTGCACAAAATCTCATGCGGTAATATGATGACATCATCACGCTGCCGGGAGTGGTGACATCCTCTCACCCGGTCAGCTCTCTGTAGTGGTGACCTCATATGTCACCCCACAAGATTTGGCACAGTTTCTGCAATAAAGATGGCCTTGACAGTCTCTTCACAAGCAAATGGTTGAGATTTTTTTTTTTTTAACACCATTTCAGGAAAAATATATTTGTTACCACGAAGCGTGAGGAAATCCGGCCTTACGGCAAAACAGGATTTTTCCTGAAACTCGGATCAAAGTCAATTCGTTTGGCTTCGATTTGCTCAACGCTAGTTAAAGTTTTCTACCTCGCGATATTTTTTTTTGCCTTCCTCTGGATAAACTTGCAGGATAACCGGCTGAACTGGATGGACGGATGTTCTGGCTATGTAAATTTATGCACAACTTTATGTAACTTTTGAAATCCTTTTAATTGTGATTTAAGTTTGTATGTGATCATTTTAATATGCAAAATAAGAGAAATATGACTAGAAGAAGAATGTTAAGCTGTTTAGGACTGAAACAAGACCAACTCAACAACCTTGTCAGTCCAAGATGCCAATATATTTTTCAGTTATGACCATAGACTCTAGTTTTGGGCTACCTGTCAAATTCTTTGGGATTAAAGGGGTTTCCAAGATTTTAAGAAATAGAATAAAATAAGAAACTAATCACTATTCCATGTTAAATCTCCACCTCTCCAGCAACACTGCTAGAGTGGTCTTTGGTAGAGTCCTATATTGATGATGTCACACACATCATTCATGGCACCGCTAAGGCCAGTGATTGCCTGCAGTTATCACATTAATGATGTACTGTTCATGTTGTCCTTTCCTCAGACGGCAGGGTTTTTAATGGGTATGTAATAGTAATTTTTATATTCTTATACATTTTCTTAAAATCCAAGGAACTAATTTAATCCCAAAGAATTTGACAGGTAGTTCTAAACTGAAAACACACCACGTTTAAAACACACCACGTCAGCACATGTCTCATGCTTTTTCATATGCCAAAGCTTCCAAAAATTGTCCCTTATCAGGGGTAGATGGTGTTTAGACACACACAGTGTTATAAGATTAAAAATAAAAAAGTGTCTTTGGGGAAAGTGATGGATGAGAAGTGACATGGTGGCATGATGCAGGTCACAGCAGCAGGCGTACAGAACGTGATGGTAGTTAGGCAGTCAGACAGACAGGAACAGTGGCAAGATTGGCCATCGGCAAGAAGCCGATGAGTATTCATCACAATCAGTCTGAGCTTTGAGAAAATGTCGGGATTGATTTAGTAAGGATGTATGTATGCTGTTTAATAAAATCGACATCCCCCCAAAAAATGTGGAGACTGTATACATGTAAAAAGACAATTGAGGCATTAGTAGCATGATGCATGTCACCACAGCAGCTATACAGAACGTGATGGTAGGCCCACAGACAGCAACAGTGGCAAGATGCAGTAATCACGTATATATGCTGCTTGAAGAAGTTAAAATCCCCCCGTGTGGAAACTGAATACACATAAACTGATGATTGAGAGGCATTAGCGGCATGATGCAGGCCGCAGCATGCAGCACATACATTTATGCTGTTTCAAGAAATGTAACCCTCCCAAAATTTTTTTTACTTTTAATCGTGTTGAAACTGAATACATACAGACGATTGAGAGGCATCAGTGGCATGATGCAGGCCACAACATTTAGCACGTACATTTATGATGCTTAAAGAAATGTAGCCTCCCGCCCAAAACAGTTTTTAAATTTCAACCATGAGGAAACTGAATATATGTAAACTGTGGATTTAGAGGCATGAATAGTAGGGATGAGCGAATCGACTTTGGATGAAACATCCAAAGTCGATTCGCATAAAACTTTGTTCTAATACTGTACGGATCAGGAGTATTAGAACAAAGTTTTATGCAAATCGACTTCGGATGTTTCATCCGAAGACGCTTTGCTCATCTCTAATTAGTAGCATGATGCAGGCCACAGCAGCCATACAGAATATGATGCTGTCTGTCTGCCTACCAACAGTGGCAAGATGGGGCACCACCAGCAAGGCGAAGTCTATTCATCCAGAATCAGCTGGAGCTGTGAGAAAATGGCACTGATGCAGTACTGATATATGTATACTGCTTAATTAAATTGAACCCCCCCCCCCCCCCTAAAAAAAAATGTTTCAATTTCAACCGTGTGGGAAGATGGGGCACTGCCAGCAAGGCTAGATCTATTCATCAGAATCAGCCTGAGCTGTGAGATTGGACACACCTTCTCATTCAAAGAGTTTTCTTTATTTTCATGACTATGAAAATTGTAGATTCACACTGAAGGAATCAAAACTATGAATTAACACATGTGGAATTTTATACATAACAAAAAAGTGTGAAACAACTGAAAATATGTCATATTCTAGGTTCTTCAAAGTAGCCACCTTTTGCTTTGATTACTGCTTTGCACACTCTTGGCATTCTCTTGATGAGCTTCAAGAGGTAGTCACCTGAAATGGTTTTCACTTCACAGGTGTGCCCTGTCAGGTTTAATAAGTGGGATTTCTTGCCTTATAAATGGGGTTGGGACCATCAGTTGCGTTGTGGAGAAGTCAGGTGGATACACAGCTGATAGTCCTACTGAATAGACTGTTAGAATTTGTATTATAGCAAGAAAAAAGCAGCTAAGTAAAGAAAAACGAGTGGCCATCATTACTTTAAGAAATGAAGGTCAGTCAGTCCGAAAAATTGGGAAAACTTTGAAAGTGTCCCCAAGTGCAGTCACAAAAACCATCAAGCGCTACAAAGAAACTGGCTCACATGCGGACCGCCCCAGGAAAGGAAGACCAAGAGTCACCTCTGCTACGGAGGATAAGTTCATCCGAGTCACCAGCCTCAGAAATCGCAGGTTAACAGCAGCTCAGATTAGAGACCAGGTCAATGCCACACAGAGTTCTAGCAGCAGACACATCTCTAGAACAACTGTTAAGAGGAGACTGTGTGAATCAGGCCTTCATGGTAGAATATCTGCTAGGAAACCACTGCTAAGGACAGGCAACAAGCAGAAGAGACTTGTTTGGGCTAAAGAACACAAGGAATGGACATTAGACCAGTGGAAATCTGTGCTTTGGTCTGATGAGTCCAAATTTGAGATCTTTGGTTCCAACCACCGTGTCTTTGTGCGACGCAGAAAAGGTGAACGGATGGACTCTACATGCCTGGTTCCCACCGTGAAGCATGGAGGAGGAGGTGTGATGGTGTGGGGGTGCTTTGCTGGTGACACTGTTGGGGATTTATTCAAAATTGAAGGCATACTGAACCAGCATGGCTACCACAGCATCTTGCAGCGGCATGCTATTCCATCCGGTTTGCGTTTAGTTGGACCATTATTTATTTTTCAACAGGACAATGACCCCAAACACACCTCCAGGCTGTGTAAGGGCTATTTGACCATGAAGGAGAGTGATGGGGTGCTGCGCCAGATGACCAATCGAGCAGAGTGAAGGCAAAAGGGCCAACAAGTGCTAAGCATCTCTGGGAACTCCTTCAAGGCTGTTGGGAGACCATTTCAGGTGACTACCTTTTGAAGCTCATCAAGAGAATGCCAAGATTGTGCAAAGCAGTAATCAAAGCAAAAGGTGGCTACTTTGAAGAACCTAGAATATGACATATTTTCAGTTGTTTCACACTTTTTTGTTATGTATATAATTCCACATGTGTTCATTTATAGTTTTGATGCCTTCAGTGTGAATCTACAATTTTCATAGTCATGAAAATAAAGAAAACTCTTTGAATCAGAAGGTGTGTCCAAACTTTTGGTCTGTACTGTACGTATGGTGCTTAATTAAATTGAACCCCCCCCCCCCCAAAAAAAAATTACATTTCAACCGTAATTTGCTTTTTCACTCTGCTTGACTCCCTAAGATCATTTTCCTGGCAGACACTGTAACACCCAACCAACCTCATTTATAGCCCAACACAGAATGGCGTTCTGCTCGTTCTGCTAGGGCACCTCCCTGCCTGCTGCAGCACTGACTGGCTCATCCAGGCTGTCCTTCAGCCTGGGAGCCAATCAGTGCAAGCCCTCCCCATTCCTAGTGCTTTTTTCCTGCTGACATGTGTAATAATGTGGATTTATCCTAAACTAATCTGAAAAGATTTGGGTTCATCTGCCGTCCAAAAAAAAGTTCAGACCGAAACCATCCTGCTCAAAGTTTAACCTGGTTCCGCTGGTCCCGCAAAGCTTGGACCGAACACAGTCCTGCTCAAAGTTCAGACCGAACCTGCTCACGCTTAAATGGAACGATATTGAATCATAGCCTAGCACAATCATTACAAGCACAGCAATAAGAAAATAACAAAAGCTTTATTCAACTAATTTTACATCATGAAGGGTGAATGAGACCCTTCATTTTGTCATTCGTAATTTCTTCATGCGCCGTAAATATTGTATTCTAATATTCCTTTGTTCTCTATTGTAGCTGTTGGTGGATATTTTGAGGAAGGTACCTGGCTGAAATATAGTTTCCACACAGCATCTACTTCAGCAGTCGTCAGTCCAAAAGATGTATTTGTTGTTCAACAGTCATCAGCCTCAGATATTTCTTTAGCAAAAGAAGAGCTGCTTTTTAGCTTCAGCACTACCAAGACACCTTGTATCCTTGTGTATGTCAGTTCATATTCCCAGGACTATATGGCGGTGCTCTTGAAGCCACCTGGTAAGCATTAAAAATGAACTTTCCTTCATAGACGGAACCATAGACTTTCTAATGAGTCTGTCTCACCTCCGGCTCTTGCAGTGATAAGAGGATGCTATGTAAGCACTTCTCCCTCCTTGTTCTAGGACCCCCCACAGATCAAAACTTTTTATATGTTACTATCTCATATGAAATGTTTTCCTAAAGTAACCACTGTTTGCAAATAAAGGGATAGGACCAACCTGTGCTTGGTCTCACATGTCTCCAGCGGGCTCTAAGATAAGAGTTAAAACAATATACTATTGAGCTCTACAATCCCAATAACAGCTCACCTGTCTACAGGGTGTGGAATGTTTATTACAATTAATGGGATTCCAGTCTTTGCGACCTTTGCCTGATCACAAGAACAAAAGAACCAAGGCACCTTCAGCGGCTTTCCTGCACACAGGTGGTCCTGGTCACCTGCTGGACAGTAAGCAGTAGCACAGACCCATTCAAGTAAATGGGACTCTTCTGTAGTTCCCAGCACAGATAGCCGTTGGGAGCATGAACTAGCACTGCTGTTAGTCCCTGCTGAGGTTTGTAGAAGTCCCAGAACCATATTTGGAAATTGACGGCATACAGTAGTGATATGTCATCACTTTTAATTTCCAGAGTGCTTTGGCCTGTCATATTGCTGACTTTGTCCCATGTGTTATGATTTCTCCAATGGTAGCATATACCATTGGAAACTGTTGTTATTATTATTAATGATTGATGTATTCCGTTTACTGGGTACTTAAAGATGACCTTTCACCAGTCCTGACATGCCTATTTTAATAGCTTCAACTGGTTACCACCCCTCTGTACCCTAACTGCAGACTGCTAGCAATTCATTCATAACTTCTAGTAGAAATAATAAAGGAATGGCACAACATACAGACATAAGAATAGATGTTCCAGAATCATTATTACATGGGGAATGCATGAAGCTATTAAAACAAGCATGTCAGGAGTGGTGAAAGGTCCTCTTTAACATCATGCAAAAAATAATAGAATCTACTCAATAATGCTTTCTCGCTTTCCGTTTTTACTTTTTTAGGTATCTTACAAATTCGGTACAATTTGGGAGGCACCAAAGAGCCTTTTATTGTTGATATCACTGATCATAAAAATTTGGCTAACGGGCAACCACACAATGTCAATATCACCCGAGCTGGAAGGAACATCATATTCCAGGTATAAAATACTCCTTACAGCCAACAACACCATTTCAAATTGTAAAAATACCAATAGTTTTTATAGTATTTGCAGTTATTCAAGGCATCTGTATGTGCACTGATTATTTATTTATTTTTTAAATGGGAGCAATGCTGTTAGATCCTCCTTTACACACACTTTTTTCTATGTTGTTAAACACCATTATTTTTTTCATATGCTTTTTTACAAGTGCTTTATGTATTTTGCTACATTTTTCAAGGCTGAACATAACTGGTATCTACTGGTTTACATTTCCATTAGAAGCTCCATTAGGATCCTCCTTCAGAAATTCCTTAATGCTGCACTATTCTATCCATCAAAATGATGGACACCATGAAGGAAACTTGACAGGTCCATTTTAAGTCAAAGGTGCCCATCATTGACTGGATGCAGCACTGTTATTTCAATTTTTCTGCTCCTGTGATGGAGCAGAAATGGAAATTGTTAATAGAAGTGTGAACACAGCCTTACTATGACTTTATTTGTGTAAAATTATGCGATTAATGAAGTCTTTCTTTTATAAGATTAACTTGGGGTATATCATAGGTGCATTGCAGAATTTGTAATTAGTCCATTGATCTTTATATGAAAGAACTCTATAAAGAGCTTATAGTTTGTTCCCTACCTTTGGTTAGCCTCCTTTACCATTCCCCAAGATCGCCCAAGCTCATTATACTTCTCTTATCACAGGAAATAATGCAACCTAACAGACCTAAAACAAGGAATAATGGGAAGGAATTTCTCAAGCCTTAGACCCTGGAATTCTGACTTCAAAGGGTCACAAAATAAATCTTTGTGACTTTTTGGGCTTATTTTTGCAAACATTTTGCCACAAGTTGTATTTTTTACACCACTTACTCCAGTTTTGAAAAGTTGGTGGGACAGTGGGCACAATTAGTCTGTTGAGCTGATTTAAGCCAGGTCTATCAACTGCAACTTTTTTTTAAAGTCATAAAAATTGTTACAATCTTACTCCAGTAAAGAGGTGGTATACAAAGTTGAGGGACATCTCAAGAGTACCATCTCGGCTGTCACCAGGACAATTACTACTAAACCAGGCACAATGGGGGGAATTTATCATTTCCCCCCCCCCCTCCCCCCCCCACACATCAGTTTTCTGGCGTAAAAAGTTGCAAACATGAAGGGACCTTTATGAAGACTGGTGTCCCTATACACCAGTCTTTATTCCTGCCAGTTTCTGGGGTAAGTTATAGTAAATCTGGTGGGCTGAGTTAATTCTGCTTCTTTTCTTACGACTTTAGTGGCAAGAAGCTTCAAAAGTTGCAAATTTAAAGTGCGCCATAATTTGCGACTTATTGATGTCACCATTGTGGCATAAAGACAATATTTATTTTCTTTTGCATCAGTTTTCTGGGGCAAAAGAAGACTGACATCTACAGCAGCTCTCAGCTGGGATAGATTTTACTTTAGGCACATAGACTGCCAGAGGATGTTCCTAACTTATGACTCTTCATAAATTAGGCGCATCCTCTGGCAGTGCAGGGGATATCAAAGACGAGGCTAAAACACTAGTCTACTATAATTCCCCTACCCTCATTGTCCCCCCAAGGCTAGTTCAGCTGAATGTAATAATGCCTGCTTCATTCTGGAGAAAATGTACTTTCAATAAATATGTAAATTAGTAGTTAAGTGAACTGAAGGTAGGCACATATCACTCTGTGCACCCTTGCTCCTCCTGCCGGGACCTTTGGAGCTCACTTAGGCTAGTGATTTTTCCTTTAGTGTGCAAGCACGACCACCACTGCTAGATTGCAGGGTGGTCATAACCATGGAAACGAGCAGTGTATAATGAGATGGAAAAATGAATCCTGCCAGCAAAGGAAGCCATATGGATAATCACAATACATAGTAAGTGGCTTGCATTAACTTCCTCTATATAATAAATGTAATTTGCTGAAGTAAGAACACCCCTTTAACTGCTAATTTGCATATGGATTAAAAGTACTTATTTCCAGAAATAAAGCTACAGATTGCTAAGTGAAAGGTATCAATAGGTTTAGCTGAGTTAGACCTACAAGGCATTGTGCCTGGTTTAACAGTTAATTTCCTGGTGATATATTCCCTTTTAAGTAGAGGTTCTGGTTTCCAGTGGAAGTGGTCCTTTGACTCGTTATTCACTATTTGGCTTAAAGGGGTTGTCCGGGTTCAGAGCTGAACCTGGACATACCCATAATTTTACCCAGGCAGCCCCCCTGATGTTAGCATAGGAGCATTTCGATGCTCTCCCTTGCC
This sequence comes from Bufo gargarizans, assembly GCF_014858855.1. Lineage (NCBI taxonomy): Eukaryota > Metazoa > Chordata > Amphibia > Anura > Bufonidae > Bufo > Bufo gargarizans. Next base: position 185,510,833 of record NC_058084.1, read on the forward strand.
CGATGCAGGATTGCGCAAGGCAAGGGCTCTTTTATTTACCATAACACACAGCAGGGCAGAGGCTTCCTCCAAGCAATGTGTTCTGAGACATCAACGGCTCTGATAGGCCAGCTTTAGTGCTTCCCTAGCCGTTTTAAATTCTAGGGCAGCGCTAAGGCCCGCCCATCAGTGCTGGTGACGTCACCGGGCTCACTGCTGGGCGGAAACCTCTGTCTGGCAGCCCTAAGGAGAGCCTGGTTCATCACTGGAACTCCAAAAAATGCCTTTGCCCTGCGCATTTCAGAGCAGGGCAAAGAAGAGCATCGGAGCATGAACTGCTCCAATACTCAAGTCAGGGGGGCTGCCTGCTTGAAAATGGGGATATGTCTGGATTCAGCTCTGAACCCGGACAACCCCTTTAAAAAGGTTTTCTGAGACTTATATACGATGACCGATCTTCTGGATAGGTCATCAGTATCTGATCGGTGAGGGTCCAACACCTGGGACCCCTGCCAATCAGCTGTTTGAGAAGGCACCAGTGACATGCCGCATTCTCACTGCTTACCAAGCACAGCACCGTACTTTGTATAGTGGCTGTGCTTGGTATCGCCACTAGAGATGAGCGAATCGAAGCTGACAACGTGGAAGTCTATCCGAATTACAGGAAAAATTCGTTTTGCACTGAATTTGAATTTCCTCACGCTTCGTAGTAGCGAATTGCACTTTTTCCTAAAATGGCTGCTGCGAGGACATGGAGCAAGGAACTCTGGGAAGACGGGATCACCCATAATGCCATGCATGCAGCCAATCAGCAGCCAGCCAGCCCTGTGATGTCACAGCCAAATAAATAGCCTCAGCCATCTTGGATTCTGCCATTTTCCAGTGTACTGGAAGAGTGCAGGGAGAGACGTCAGCAGGTGCTAGGAACAGTGCTAGAAAAAACATGCTAGAAAGATTATTCAAGGTCTAGGGAAAGGATGGGGATGAATCATTCCACAGCATTTATGTTGAACAGGGTTTAGTAGGGGAAGTGACAGCCTGGGTAATAGGAACAGTCTAATTACACCTTGCTACACTGACTGGGCACCCAAAATGCCATTATACAGCTCTGTAATAATAGCAAGCCGTTCTTGTAATTGGGGTATTACAGCCATTAACAGGGTTTATTACAAGGAAATATTTCTATGTCTTATTTGCCCTTGTGCGGTGCAGTTATATGTTCTAAAGCAATTTTTGGCTTGTATTAGCTGTTGTGTGGTGAAGTGCTAAAATTAGAGCACTTTTTGTCATGTATTAGTGGCAAAATAAAAATATATTTGCCGTTCAGCGGTGCAGTTATATGTTCTAAAGCCTTTTGTGGCGTATATTAGTGGCAAAAGTAAAATATATTTGCTGTTCAGCGGTGCAGTTATATGTTATAAAGCCCTTTTTGTTGTGTAATAGTGGCAACTTGCAGGATAACAGGCCGAACTGGATGGACAGATGTCTTTTTTCGGCCTTATAAACGATGTTACTATGTAAATAAAAATATATTTGCCATTCAGTGTTGCAGTTATATGTTCTAAAGCCTTTTGTGGCGCGTATAAGTGGAAAAAGAAATATATATTTGCCGTTCAGCAGTGAAGTTATATGTTCTAAAGCTTTTTGTGGTGTGTATTAGTGGCAAAAGAAAAATATATTTGCCGTTCAGCGGTGCGGTTATACAGTTGCAAGAAAAAGTATGTGAACCCTTTGGAATGATATGGATTTCTGCACAAATTGGCCATAAAATGTTATCTGAACTTCATCTAAGTCACAACAATAGACAATCACAGTCTGCTTAAACTAATAACACACAAAGAATTAAATGTTACCATGTTTTTATTGAACACACCATGTAAACATTCACAATGCAGGTGGAAAAAGTATGTGAACAAAGACTAATGAAATCTCCAAGAGCTAATTGGAGTGAGGTGTCAGCCAACTGGAGTCCAATCAATGAGATGAGGTGTTGGTTACAGCTGCCCTATACAAAAACACACACCAGTTCTGGGTTTGCTTTTCACAAGAAGCATTGCCTGAATGATGCCTCGCACAAAAGAGCTCTCAGAAGACCTACGATTAAGAATTGTTGACTTGCATAAAGCTGGAAAGGGTTATAAAAGTATCTCCAAAAGCCTTGCTGTTCATCAGTCCATGGTAAGACAAATTGTCTATAAATGGAGAAATTTCAGCACTGCTGCTACTCTCCCTAGGAGTGGCCATCCTGTAAAGATGACTGCAAGAGCACTTCGCAGACTGCTCAATGAGGTGAAGAAGAATCCTAGAATGTCAGCTAAAGACTTACAAAAGTCTCTGGCATATGCTAACATCTGCGTAAAACACTAAACAAGAATGGATTTCATGGGAGGATACCACAGAGGAAGCCACTGCTGTCCAAAAAAACATTGCTGCACGTTTACAGTTTGCACAAGAGCACCTGGGTGTTCCACAGCAGTATTGGCAAAATATTTTGTGGACAGATGAAAACAAAGTTGAGTTGTTTGAAAGAAACACACAACACCTTTTGTGGAGAAAAAGAGGCACAGCACACCAACATCAAAACCTCATCCCAACTGTGAAGTATGGTGGTGGGGGCATTATGGTTTGGGGCTGCTTTGCTGGGTCAGGGCCTGGATAGATTGCTATCATCGAAGGAAAAATTTATTCCCAAGTTTATCAAGACATTTTGAAGGAGAACTTAAGGCCATCTGTCCACCAGCTGAAGCTCAACAGAAGATGAATGTTACAACAGGACAAGCTGTGGCATGACCTCAAGAAAGCGATTCACACCAGACATCCCAAAAATATTGCTGAACTGAAACAGTTCTGTGAAGAGGAATGGTCAAGAATTACTCCTGACCATTGTGCACGTCTGATCTGCAACTACAGGAAACGTTTGGTTGAAGTTATTGCTGCCAAAGGAGGTTCAACCAGTTATTAAATCCAAGGGCTCACATACTTTTTCCACCTGCACTGTGAATGTTTACATCGTGTGTTCAATAAAAACATGGTAACATTGAATTCTTTGTGTGTTATTAGTTTAAGCAGACTGTGATTGTCTATTGTTGTGACTTAGATGAAAATCAGATCACATTTTATGACCAATTTGTACAGAAATCCATATCATTCCAAAGGGTTCACATACTTTTTCTTGCAACTGTATGTTATAAAGCCCTTTTGTCGTGTAATAGTGTCAAAATAAAAAGTGACATCAGACACCCCCAAGAGTGAGTGGGTTTGTCAGGCACAACCCTTAGTTGGCATGGCCCGGGAGCAGGCCCTGTGCCCTCGCCTGTCCTAAACCTGCCTCTGTCCTTTTCTGTTCTCTCAGCCAGAGAAGTATTGTATGCTGTGGGCTCAGCTCCACTATACAGTGAGGACAAGCTACTAGAAGACAGTCAGCAGCTACTGACAAGCCAAGATGTGTAAGAGACATCCGCCGCTTCCTCCACTAGCAAGTAGTGATGAGGAGAGTGGCGTGGGAGCTGGTGTCGCGAGCAGTCGGGCTTCTGACCCAGAGACGGTTGAGTAGGACATCAGTGACGTGTAGACAGTACTCAATGATAATGATGTAGCTGATCACACTTGGGAGCCAGGTGACAAACGGGCTTCATCATTATCAGGAGAAGAGGGTGGCAGCTTGCTCGTGAGGCAGCAGCGGAGCCAGCAAGTCGCTAACATGGCCGGGAGTCAGCAGGGTGGCAGCAGTGGGAGGTCGGGAGCCAAACGTGCCCAGGGTAGACCACCCGCTTTGCAGGAGCCTACCTGCCGAAAAAGTAGAGGTGCACGGGTTTACGGAGGCAGCGGGGCTAGCAGTCACTCAGTGTGTAGTGTTGGGGGTAAAATCACCTACTCGGCGGTGTGGCAGTTCTTTGTTAAGCCGCCAGAGGAAGTGAACATGGCCATATCTACAATCTGTGGGCAGAAGGTGAAGCGTGGCCAGGGTTTCAATGTTTACACCATGGCCCTGCGTCAACATATGCAGCGTCACCATAAAGTGGCCTAGGAGAACCATGGCTCCGATGAGGTGGTCCAGCCTGCCACAGTAACCACTGAATCACCCAGTGGCACACAGTTAATTTCAGGACGTCAAGGCTCCACCATCTCAGTCGAAAGGAGCTGTCTGTCCTTCCAATGATCTGCTGGTCCGGATGCTCTTGCTCCTCGTCCTCCTACTCCTCATCAGTGATTCCTTCAGCAAATCGACCACCAAAGCGTTTGCCAAGAGACAACAGTATGCGTGCACTCCTCCAACGGCGCAGAAGCTGAACGTGCTCCTGTCCAAGTTGCTGGTGCTGCAGTACCTCCCTTTCTAAGTTGTGGACTCTGCACCTTTCAGAGAACTGATGGCTTGTGCCAAGCCAAGGTGGAGAGTCCCAAAACGTAATTTTTTTCCCAAAAGGCAGTACCAGCCATGCACACACATGTGCACGACGTGCCAAAGTGCACGACAGTCACGACGTGTGGAGCTGTAACTATGGTCAGGGACAATACATGTATTTTACTGCCCACTGGGTGAATGTGGCTCCTGCACAACCACACCAGCAACTAGGCCAGATGATGCCGCTTCCGCCTCTCACGCCGTTAGTCCTGCGACAATGTCCGCCTCTGCCTCCTCATCCTCCATCGTGTCTTCAGCCTCCACTGCAGGGATAATTCACAGTATCTCTCCAGCATACCACATGTGCAGGGCACGTCGTTGTCCCGCTGTTCTGCACCTCGTTTGCTTGGGCGAATGGAGTCACACAGAGGAGGAACTGCTCTGTGTCATTCATCAAGAAATCGAATCATGGCTTTCTCCGCGACAACTCAAAATTGGAACCATGGTGACGGACAATGTCAACGCTGTGTCAAGGATGCATGGCACACGTGTTCAATCTGGTTGTCAATCGGTTCCTGAAGTCTTCCACCTATCTGCAAGGCATCCTAAAAAGGCATCCTTACAAATGGTCATTAAAGTTTGCATGCACTTCAGCCACTTGTACACCGCAAAGCACACCCTTCTTGAGCTGCAGCGGCAGAACGGCATCACCCAACATAGGCTGATATGCAACATTTCCACCCATTGGAATTCCACCCTCCGTATGTTGGACCGACTATACAAACCGAGAAAGGCCATAATTGATTTCTTGATGATCCAAGCGTACAGGATTACTCCCCTGTGTAACTTCGATGTCAGCCAGTGGCAGCTCATGCATGCCACCTGCCGTTTGCTCAGGCCCTTTGAGGAGGCAACGTTATTTGTCAGTCGCCAGGACTACGGGATGAACCATGTCATTCCACTGCTTCATGTCCTGGAACAGATGCTGGTAAATCTAGCTGGTCAGGGGACAAGAGACGTGGCGCCTTGTTCTTAAGGCCACATGAGCCCTGTGGGGGCTGAACTGGAAGAGGAGGACATTGGAGCACAAGCAATGTGTAGCAAAATGGGTGGTTTTTATACACAGGTGACAGGAGAGGAGGAGCAGGAGCAGCCAGAGGAGCTACAGGGTGATGAGGAAGAGGAGGCAGAGGACCCAGACATACCGTGGTTGTATGCAGTGGAGATGGAGGCAGGTTGTCCCTCCGAGTCACTTGCACAAATGGCCCAATGCATGCTCACTTGCTTGCATAGTGACAGGCAAATTGTCACCATTCGGCAGAGGGATGACTTCTGGCTCTCCACCTTGTTGGACCATCGCTACTGGTCCAAAATGGGGGCCTTTTTTACACCGACTGAGAGGGAGGACAAACTGAACTACTATAGAGACATCCTATGTAGTCAGTTGGCCGCTGCCTATCTGCGCCATCGTCCATCCTTTCGCAGGTCTGACTGGGGGGCCCTCTGCGCTCACATTCCACTGCCACGGCTGCTGGGGAGGGGTGGGGTGGCAGGAGCAGTACCAGCTCCATCAGCAGCAGCCTGAGTCAAGAGTCGCGGATGAGCAGCTTTCTTCACCCGCATAGTGAAGAAACTACTCCCCAGCAGCTAGACATAGAGCAGAACCTGAACCTGCAGGTGGTGGCATCTGTCATTGAAGATCTGCTGGACTACTAGGAAGCCAAACTGTATTTGTGGCCGCAACTGGCCAAGTTTGCCCTGGAAAGGCTGTCCTGACCGGCTAGTAGTGTGGCATCAGAGGGGGTGTTAAGTTCAGCGGGGGCCATAGTTACCCCAAGAAGAACTCGCCTTTCCACCCAAAATGTGGAGAGACTGACTTTTGTCAAGATGAATCAGGTGTGGATCAGCCAGGATTTCCACCCACTAATGCCTGATGCATCAGACTAGATCATACATGGTGCAACACCAACACTTTGACAAAAGAAACCGTTTTCTTCTGGCTACCTGCCTCAGCTACTATTCTGATGCTGCTACCCGCCTGATGCCACACATCTGATGCCAAGTGCTCCTTCTTTCACCCACCATCTTCAGCTGGTACTAGTATTGCCACCTACATCCCCACTCGGTCACCGGGTCACTTTGTGGTCTCCTGATGCTGCTGCCACCTCCACACTATGTCACCTTGCCACTCTGTAGTCTCCTCATGCTGCTGCCACCAACACACTATGTCACCTTGCCACTCTATGGTCATCCCCACTCTGTCATTGGGCCACTCTGTGGTCTCCTCATGCTGCTTCCACCTCACCACTATGTCATACGGCCACTCTGTGAACGTCTCATGCTGTTCCTACCCTCCCCACTTCATGACTGGACCAATATTTTGCCTTTCGGCCTGGCTGACATCATCATTTATTTGACCCTTCCTCTGATCTGTCAGAAAGAAGGAAAAATTAGACGCACAACGGATCCTGTTTGTGTAGCAGCTTTAAGGCCTGTATAGTCCCATGAGAATTGGCAGGAGTGGGTACAAAACACAAAAGACATGCAAATATTCCATTCATCTCTGTTTTTGGATCCACTCCAGTTTTTTTGGGCATTAGCAATATTGATGGATTACTGACCAAATGCTGACCCAGTGAAGGCGGATGCTTAATAGACAGGATCTGTTTTTGGGGGATTATTGTTCTGATGGATTAGAGGAAGGGCAAAATAATCAGTGATGTCAACACAAACTTACTGCTGACACCCTCTCCATTCTGTTGGGGGGGCTCTATTTGTATAAGCGGTTAATAGAACAGGTTCTGTAGACGTCTATGTGGAATCAGCTGACAACGGTGTAAAAGGAGTGCGCTTCTTCTTAGCGCTAACATCGACCTGTAAGGCTGAGTTCATACTTGAGTTATTTGGTCAGTTTTGGCCCCGTGACTGCCCAAATAAGTGAAGTGTGCAGTGATTCTAAGAGCGACGCCTGTCATCTGCATGTCCTACTGATGCACAGCATTATTTCACTACTAGGGCAGACTCCCTATGCGTGTTACTGCAAGGCACAGTGTTCTATACCACTATAAAGGCAGGAAATAGCCGTTTTGTAACGTGATTCGCCGTGAATAAATTTGTATCGAACCAAGTTTTTTTCCCAAAATTCGAGAGAAGGCTGTGGTGCTACTGCAAGTACGGTGCCTTCTCACACAGCTGATCAGATATTGATTACCTATCCAGACGATAGATCATCAGTATATAAGTCTCAGAAAACCCCTTTAGTGGTTTTCAGTGGCTACAACCAAGAGCTAGTCGTGGTACTTTTGCACTCTTATTTTTACCAGTGTGAGGCAGTGACAGGCCTCAGGGCTGCTAGAAAAGAGATATGGCAGGAGTTTCCATTTCTTCGCTGTCAATCAGCAGGTCAGAGACCGCACCAGGTGAAACAATCAGCCTGGGATAAGAGCCCAGTCCAGACTGTTAGGAGGATAAGGAGTCTGTGTGCAGCAGAGGCCTGGGAAGGCTCTGTACAAGTGGGCTCAGCCGAGCTGGCTGAGGGGCCACGGGGCTAGGTGTTAGCCTGAACTTTGGTGGACTTCACTAGGTCTTGGAATCGACAGTCGCTAGGCCAGAGTCAGGAGGACTTCTGGGCCTCAATCCTCCAAAAGGTACTGGACTTTGTTACAGCCTGGAAGTGCTGGATTGTTAGGCTGGAAAAAGCAGCATGTTATTCCCGTGTGTGAACAGGGCTTTCAGTGAGGTAGGGAGTCCTCATGTTTAGTTAGAGCCCAGCCGGGCAGGTGTTTTATTTGTATTGTTTGTTTTGGTTTTGCTGAGGTGCCAAATAAAAGCAATGTTTGGCCCCTAACCCTGTGGTCGAGAATGACCCCCGAATAAGAGGCGATCACTTACACCAAGTATATCTTATTATTACAAAAACTTAGCACCAGGGTTAAATTGATTTAACTTTTTAAAAGTTGTGTTGATAGCATAAAGGTGCACACATTTTAGTGCAAAATGGTACATGCTCTAAAATGTGCGACTTTTGTAAGAATCATACATTGCCCTTTGTGATAAAAGGGTGTAAATTATTTGGTTTGATATAGAACCATAACCACACAAAAAGCAGTAAGGGAAGAGCTTTCTTCTCCTCTCTATGAACTGGCAGCGAGTATGACAACTCTCCGGCATGGTAAAAAATGATGTATTCTGCAGCAGAAACCAACTTATAAATGATGCATTTAAATTAACATAATGATCTACCTTGGAGAAGTTGGTAGGAGTCTAGACAGACTTTTGAATATTTTAGAAAAAAATCACTTTTAATAAGCAGGAACCATCTGGTAGCTTAATTATATCACATTAGTGGTGGATTAAGCCCGTGTAGAGATGCTCTCTCAGCAAGCCTTAACTGTTTTCAAGCACAGGTCTGTGAGTTGTCGCATGCATAGAATTGGAAGATTATACTCAATGTCAGGAGCATTTTAACAACTGCAATCTGCCAAATAATCATTGAAGATGGCGCCAATCTTATAGTGGCAACCCCCAGTGTGAACAATGCTGTGCGAGGGTATAGCCTCAAATTACTCTTTACAACTTGCATCCTTAACTCTGCCATTTCTTGACATAAAGTTAACAGGCTTTAAGAAGTCTACTAAATACACTTTTGTCTTACAATGTTGTTAGTCAGATTAACGAATACTATCCAGACAAAAGTACATGTCCTACTAGTGATTATAGTGTACAAAACAAAGGCAGACCAACCCTACAAGCTGGTGAGATACTCCATTAAAGGGGTTGTTCCATTATGACAACGTATGCCCTATCCACAGGATAGAGTATAAGTGGATGATCGGCAGGGATCCTACCGCTAGGGTCCCCAGTGGTCAGAAGCACTGAGGCTCATGCTGCCCATTTGAATTGATATGTGTGTCCTCTGCGCCCTTCAGCATTATGAGACTGCCAAAGATAGTCAAGTGCAAACCCCATAGAGCTAAGTGGAACTGTGGATAGGGAAAAAATTGTCATAAAGGGGTAACCACTTTACAGAGCAGATAACTCTCTCATATTTGACAAGGACCTCCAGAATTTGGCCTTCATTGATCTGGCTTTCACAGATGTATATTAGTTAGCCTCTAGGCACCACTAGAGGGAGCTTACTTTATACAATTTGTGCTAAGCTCAATGGGAGCTGTATAAATCTGTATCAGTGAGAAAGGGTTATGGGCACCCAAGATGTATTCAGAATGGCTACTGAAGCAGAAATCCCTGAAGAAGTGATGATAGCACATCACACCCGTTGCTGGTAAACTCTGGGCCCTGGAGTTCTTGTGGATATTACTGTGACACTGGGGTAGACCAAGCACAACCCTTCATGGCCCTGGTAACCCATAATGGAAGTGGCCTCTTTCAGCAGGATAGAGCACTCTGCCATACTGCAAGAATTGTTTAGAAATTGTTTGAGGAACATGTCAAATAATTAAATGTGATGACTGATTCTCAAAATTTTGATCCAATCAAGCATCTACTGTATATAATTAAAAAATGTATCCATGGAGGACTCACCTTACAGGACCTGCTGCTGACATCGATGACAAATAACACAAGATACCTTGATAGGTATGGTGGAGTCCATGGCTAGATGGATCAGAGTAGAAATGAGTGAATTGTTTCGATTTGATATTTGTCCCAAATTTTTCAAAAACTTCATATTCTAATGATTCTTAGGATTCATTTTGGGGAGCGAGACACTTTCTTTTGCTTTTGGAAGAAAAGCTAATTTGCATGTAATTTTCAGAAATCCAAATACACTCACCTAAAGAATTATTAGGAACACCTGTTCTATTTCTCATTAATGCGATTATCTAGTCAACCAATCACATGGCAGTTGCTTCAATGCATGTAGGGTTGTGGTCCTGGTCAAGACAATCTCCTGAACTCCAAACTGAATGTCAGAATGGGAAAGAAAGGTAGGCTACAACAGCAGAAGACCCCACCGGCCGTTTAACCCTTTCCATACCGCGGTCCGTACGGACCGCGGTATGGAAAAGGTTAACTGTCAGGGTCAAGGTGCTCCCTCCCTCTCCCATCGGGGGGCTGCTGTGCCTTTGTAGCCCCCCGATGGAGAGGGAGAGAGCCCCCCGACAGCCCCCCGCAGCCCCCTGCTCACCCTTCCCCGTCTGCGAAGTTGTGGCAGACAGGGAAGGTTCCCATGGCAGCAGGATGCCTTCTCAGGCGTCATGCTGTCCATGGTGCTGAACAGATCTATGCTAAAGGAATAGATCTGTTCAAAGTGTAAGTAATGTACAGTACAGTACAATATATATTGTACTGTACTGTATTATACAGACATCAGACCCACTGGATCTTCAAGAACCAAGTGGGTCTGGGTAAAAAAAAATGTAAAAAAAAGTGAAAAAGTTAAGATAAAAAAAAACATTTATCACTGAATAAAAATTAAAAAAATAATATACACTACACATATTAGGTATCGCCGCGTCCGTAACTACCTGATCTATAAAATGGTCATGTTACTTTCCCCGCACGGTGAACGTCATTAAAAAAAAAAAAAACTATGAGAAAATTGAAATTTTGCCCACCTTACTTCCCCAAAAAGGTAATAAAAGTGATCAAAAAAGTTGCATGTACGCCAAAATAGTACCAATCAAACCGTCATCTCATCCCGCAAAAAATGAGACCCTACTCAAGATAATCACCCAAAAACTAAAAAAAAAATATGGCTCTTAGACTATGGAAACACTAAAACATGATTTTTTTTGTTTCAAAAATGAAGTCATTGTGTAAAACTTACATAAATAAAAATAAAGTATACATATTAGGTATCGCCGCGTGCGTATCGATTGGCTCTATAAAAATATCACATGACCTAACCCCTCAGGTGACCACCGTAAAAAAATAAAAATAAAAACGGTGTAAAAAAAGCAATTTTTTGTCATCTTACGTCACAAAAAGTGTAATAGCAAGCGATCAAAAAGTAATATGCACCCCAAAATAGAGCCAATCAAACCGCCATCTCATTCCGCGAAAAATGAGACCCTACTCAAGATAATCGCCTAAAAACTGAAAAAACTATGGCTCTTAGACTATGGAGACACTGAAAAAAAAATTGGGTTTTAAAAATGAAGTTATTGTATAAAACTTACATAAATAAAAACAATTGTATACATATTAGGTATCGCCGCATCCGTGACAACCTGCTCTATAAAATTACCACATGATCTAACCTGTCAGATGAATGTTGTAAATAACAAAAAAAAGTGCCAAAAAAGCTATTTCTTGTTACCTTAACGCACAAAAAGTGTAATATAGAGCAACCAAAAATCATATGTACCCTAAACTAGTACCAACAATACTGCCACCCTATTCCGTACTTTCTAAAATGGGGTAACTTTTTGGGACTTTCAACTCTACGGGTTCAACAGGGGGGCTTCAAATGGGACATGGTGTCAAAAAAAACAGTCCAGCAAAATCTGCCTTCCAAAAACCGTATGGCATTCCTTTCCTTCTGCGCCCTGCCGTGTGCCCGTACAGCAGTTTACGACCACATATGGGGTGTTTCTGTAAACTACAGAATCAGGGCCATAAATAATAAGTTTTGTTTGGCTGTTAACCCTTGCTTTGTAACTGGAAAAAAAATATTAAAATGGAAAATCTGCTAAAAAAGTGAAATTTTGAAATTGTATCTCTATTTTCCATTAAATCTTGTGCAACACCTAAACGGTTAACAAAGTTTGTAAAATCAGTTTTGAATACCTTGAGGGGTTTAGTTTCTTAGATGGGGTCACTTTTATGGAGGTTCTACTCTAGGGGTGCATGAGGGGGCTTCAAATGGGACATGGTATCAAAAAAACAGTCCTGCAAAATCTGGCTTCCAAAAACCATACGGTGCACCTTTCACTCTATGCCCCGCTGTGTGGCCGTACAGGGCAATAAAGATACAGTCTTATTTGGCTGTTAACCCTTGCTTTGTTAGTGGAAAAAATGGGTTAAAATTGAAAATTTGGCAAAAAAATTAAATTCGCAAATTGCATCCCCATTTGCCAATAACTCTTGTGCAACACCTAAAGGGTTAACGAAGTTTGTAAAATCTGTTTTGAATACCTTGAGGGGTGTATTTTATAGAATCGGGTCATTTTTGGGCGGTTTCTATTATGTAAGCCTCGCAAAGTGACTTCAGACCTGTAGTGGTCCCTAAAAATTGGGTTTTTGTAAATTTCTGAAAAATTTCAAGATTTGCTTCTAAACTTCTAAGCCTTGTAACATCCCCAAAAAATAAAATATAATTCCCAAAATAATTCAAACATGAAGTAGACATATGTGGAATGTTAAGTCATCACAATTTTGGGGGGGTATTACTATGTATAGTAGAAAAACTGAAACTTTGAAATTAGCAAATTTTTCCAAATTTTTGGTAAATTAGGTATTTTATTATGCAAAAAAAAAATATTTTTTTGACTTCATTTTACTAGTGTCATGAAGTACAATATGTGAAAAATTTGCAAAAAATGGCCAACTCCTTAAAGCGAACCTTTCACCTCAATTTCACTTAATAAACTAGCAACAGTACCTTATAGATCATCTTCAGTGTGTTCTTATACATCCTTGTGCCGCTTTCATGCGCTGTATATGCCTGAAAAAATCGTCTTATAAAGTAATAATTTCCTGCTCCAACAGTCACGCGGAACTCCAACTGAATTATAGGATCGCGCTTGAGTCTGCGCGATAGACGGGATCGTGCGGCGAATGAGGAGGACGGCGCATGCGCAGCCTGTACAAGCGCGGTCCCGGCGACTGAGCCGGGTGTCAATTACAGTGCATAGAGGCGGGGTTAGGGCAGGGGAGGTACAGCCTGAAGTGAGGGAAGGGCTACCCCCTTGACTTCTAGCATGACTGTTGGGGCAGGAAATGATTACTTTATAAGACGATTTTTTCAGGCATATACAACGCATGAAAGCGGCACAAGGATGTATAAGAACACACTGAAGATGATCTTTAAGGTACTGTTGCTAGTTTATTAAGTGAAATTGAGGTGAAAGGTTCGCTTTAAGGTGAAATAGGGCTGAGTCCTTAAGGGGTTAAACACTTATTTAAGCCACATTCTTATCAGTAAAGATAAGGATTGAGCTTTAATGAGTATTTATGTCAGAGAGCAGAGATAAGGCGCCCGTCTGCTCCTCAGATGACGGAAAAGACAAGAAATCCACAAGCAGCTAGAAGAGCATTTTAGCTATGTACACAAAAAAGATTCCATATTGTTAATAAAGACCAATTGAAAAAATTATTTTTAGCTCAAAATAAGTGCAATGCGATAATAAAAACAATTGCCCCCAAAAGGTGCATATACTGTAGCCTTTAATAAATATGCCCCTTTTATTTTTCTTTCCTGGACTGGTTTCTACATCTCTTTTCCAGAGGATCTTTCTCATTCATGAAGAACCGATTCGAACGTGAAACTAATTTGCTCATTTCTAGATCAGAGCTGTTTTGGTGGCACTTGGTGGACCTATAGAATATTTAGCTGGTTGTTGCATAGTGTTATCATTTTAGAAAAAAAAAACACATATAGACACATTCGCCCAAATGTAACCACACTCCATGTTTCACTACAAGCTACTGACTGATCTTTTTATAACTAATCAAGGGACACAGCAGAAATACCATTATATTCACTGCACTTCGGCAGAATACTTAATCTACAGCTGCAAGATTCCCTGTAAAGCAATTATTCTGAAGTGCTCATTAATGATTGCCATAAAAAAGCATATTGACTGTCATTAAGGGGTTGATTGGATTCTGATACTTTCCTATAGATCTAGGCATTTTTATTATGCTTCAGCATGTCCATTAAAGTTTTAGGGGCAACCTGCAGCTAGGCAGTTAAAATAATAGCAAAAAAACTTAAACTCACCTTCTGGAGGCCCTCACCACTTTGTCCTCTCCCCCAGGCTGCAGCCAGGATGTAATGTTCTGGTTGCAGGAATGACATCCCGTGTTCTGCTGCAGCCAACCACTGGCCTCAGCAGTCTTGTGCAGTGAATGGCTGTAGCAGTATATGGAATGTCACCACTGCAGCCAAAACATTACATCAAGGCTGAAGCTGGGTCGAGAAGACAGAGCAGCTGCACAGGACTGCTGGGGGCACCAGATGTTGAGTTAACTTTTTTCAATTTTTAACTGTCTCCTTCCAGTTTGCCCATAAGAACTTGGAACTCAGTCAACCCTTTTGAATGGCAACCTAAGCTGCCAATAAGGGTACATATAGCCATGCACCACTCACTTCAAGAGTCCACTTAAAATGCATGATTTGGCCCTCTAGTTCCCTTGTCATTAGGTTATCCGTAAGAATAGTAATACTATATAGAGACTGCAACAAGACAATCAATGAAAAGCAGATAATAATATTAGAACAGCATCAATATTTATTAATGTACCCAGAACCTGGCTCAAGGTCATTTCCTAATAATACTATGTCAGAAGAGAACATGGTCCTATTACAGCTAGAGCTATAGCATGTAACAAATTAAATATTTGCCACTAGATGGTGCAAGTGCATCTCATTTGTACTGATCTGGGCTTCTGTCTGTTTAAGCTGAGGGAGAAGGAAAGCACATAATCTTAGTGTAAGTATATACACTCACCTAAAGAATTATTAGGAACACCTGTTCTATTTCTCATTAATGCGATTATCTAGTCAACCAATCACATGTCAGTTGCTTCAATGCATGTAGGGTTGTGGTCCTGGTCAAGACAATCTCCTGAACTCCAAACTGAATGTCAGAATGGGAAAAAAAGGTGGGCTACAACAGCAGAAGACCCCATCGGGTACCACTCATCTCCACTACAAATAGGAAAAAGTGGCTACAATTTGCACGAGCTCACCAAAATTGGACTGTTGAAGACTGGAAAAATGTTGCCTGGTCTGATGAGTCTCAATTTCTGTTGAGACATTCAAATGGTAGAGTCCGAATTTGGCGTAAACAGAATGAGAACATGTATCCATCATGCCTTGTTACCACTGTGCAGGCTGGTGG
Organism: Bufo gargarizans; assembly: GCF_014858855.1. Classification (NCBI taxonomy): domain Eukaryota; kingdom Metazoa; phylum Chordata; class Amphibia; order Anura; family Bufonidae; genus Bufo; species Bufo gargarizans. The sequence goes on from NC_058084.1 coordinate 185,526,184, forward strand.
TGGTGGTGTAATGGTGTGGGGGATGTTTTCTGGGCACACTTTAGGCCCCTTAGTGCCAATCGGCCATCGTTTAAATGCCATGGGCTACCTGAGCATTGTTTCTGACCATGTCCATCCCTTCATGGCCACCATGTACCCATCCTCTGATGGCTACTTCCAGCAGGATAATGCACCATGTCACAAATCTCAAATCATTTCAAATTGGTTTCTTGAACATGACAATGAGTTCACTGTACTAAAATGGCCCCCACAGTCACCAGATCTCAACCCAATAGAGCATCTTTGGGATGTGGTGGAACGGGAGCTTCGTGCCCTGGATGTGCATCCCTCAAATCTCCATCAACTGCAAGATGCTATCCTATCAATATGGGCCAACATTTATAAAGAATGCTATCAGCACCTTGTTGAATCAATGCCATGTAGAATTAAGGCAGTTCTGAAGGGGGTCCAACACCGTATTAGTATGGTGTTCCTAATAATTCTTTAGGTGAGTGTATATCGATATATACACTGACGAGCAAAGGGGTAGCAATGTTTTGAACTTTTGACTTTCAGGCTCCATATCTCACCATACACTACAGCTTTGAACGTGAGACTGTCATAATTTTATAGACATTCATTTTGGCTATCTCATAAATAAATTGGACTTGCAACTATTTAGCATATGATTAGTTATGCAGATTCTTGTCATGTAACTGCATTGTTACTGTTTTGCTCCTAAAATTCTCAATTTTAATTATTTTGTTAGTATTTTTAAAATCCACCTTTGGCTGTTAACACAGCCTGAATCCTTGTGGGCATGCTCTCGATCAGATTCAAGCATGTCTTGACTGAAATCTGTTCTCAGGTCTCTTCTACACATTCCTAATGTTGGTGCATACTGGTCGACTCACTTGGGTATGAATACAGCTTTTTCTTTGACTCTACCCACAAGTATTCGATTGGGTTGAGGTCTGAGGACTGTGGGGGCCAATCCAGCACTTCTACTTCATTGTCACTGAACAGTTTCTTCGCCAATCTTGACATATGCTTTGGGTCATTGTCCTGCTGAAACACTAGGTTGTCCTTTTTATACCCATAGTACTCGAACGTAAAAAAGTAACTCATCTTGTAGGATACTCACATATAGCTCAGCATTGAGACCACCATCGATCCTGATCAAAAAATATCCAGCATCTTTAGCTGTGAAACAACCTCATATCATCAGGCTTTCTCCACTGAACTTGACAGTTCCTTCAATTTCTCGATTCGTTAACGCCCTTTTCCCTCGTTTCTTCCAGACCCATGTGCACCCATCAGAGCCCAGTCTATTGATTTTCGTTTCAGAGCTCTAAGTCACCAGTTTCTAGTCTTCGACTGTCCACTGTCCATACTTTTTTGCAAACCCAAGCTGATGATTCTTATGACGATACTGAAGTCAATGCTTTTTCACCTTTTTTCAGGCCACCATGCCATACTTGTGTAATGCTCGTCGCACGGTGATTGCATGGACATCTGTGATCTCATTATTACGAAGCATATGAGCCACTTCCACTGCCGTGTTTGTCGCACCAGAACTGATTGACCTTGTGATGAGCCGACTTGTTGACTCTGATATTTTGCCTGGACGTCCACCTTTTGGCTTTGTAAGGGATGGACGGACTTCATTTCATATTCTTCCAACTGTCATGGCAATCACATAAGGTAGTTTGGCAATTTTCTTGGCTGAGATACCGCTATCGATGAACTGGATGATGCTCTGTCTCTATTCTTGGGAAAAATTCTTCATGGCTGCTCCTCAATTCAAACCAGTGACCTTTCACTTGGGAATCAACCTTATAACACACTTAGCTATTAGGGAATGTGAGTAGAGATGGCCTTGCGGTTTGCCCAGCGGTCGTTTCGAGGCGAACTTTGTTGATTCGCTCATGGCAATGTCCACCAGCGCCATATTCTTTTGCATTGTGCAGAACTTTGACCCATGACACATCCATCAGGTGGTACAGGACAGCCAGTTGAGATGTTTCAGCACATGGACACATCCCCTACCCTATAAATAAACCCAATCTGGCCGCCGTTTTACATTAAGTCTTTTGCCAGTCTAGGGAGAGGTTGCTGTGTGAAGCAGGGAAAGACTGTTAGGGACACCAAACGCTAGCTAATAGGGCCACAAAAGTCCTTTTACGGACTGGTATAGGTGTGCTATCGATAGGTTTGACATACAGAGGGGTGTGATATACTTATAATATACTTTCTAACATAGAAAGTATATTATAGTGCATTTGTATTGTGCAGCAGTTGTGTGCGGTTCTGCTGAGATACTACAGCTATACAGAGGGACAAACGCTATTGGAACAACTAATTGCAACTGGTATGATATACCAGTTGCCCCCCAAAAAAACTGATTGAGGCAGGGGTGTGATATACCTATAATATACTTTCTATATAGTGCATTTGTATTGTGCAGCAGTTGTATGCGGTTCTGCTGAGATACCGCAGCTATCAACTGGTCTGATATACCTGTTGCCCCCTCCCCCCCAAAAAAAAAAATGAATAAGGGGTTTGATATTCCTGCTTCCAGCAAATAATCATTAAGGGGTTCTATATACCTGCTTCCACAAATACTGCTCTTCTATAGGGGACTTTGTCACAGTGTCATTTTGAAAATGACAGGCAGAGGAAGAGGCAGGCCATTCCGCAGGGGTGGTAGGTACACCAGGCCGGAGCCTAAGTGAGAAGTTAGAGAAGGTGCGTGAGATTAAGTCAAAGGATGCACCAGAGTTGGTTGAGTGGCTCACTCAGCCTTCCGCTTCTGCACCCTCCTCATTCTCTGTATCAGCACCCTCCTAACTTTCTGCTGTGTGCACCCCAAAGACACTACCACGACCACCACCATAGCCTCTTCACTTGAAGTCAGAGGAATTATTTTCCCATCCATTCCCAGACCTTACTGATATGCAGCCATTCTTAGCATTGGGTGAGGAAGAGAAGGTAGCAACGTCCGCCACCCAGCGGTCTGACGACAGTACCCGGATCAGCCCAAGGAGGGTGGGCTACTCTGAGATCTCTAATGTCAGTAGTGGTGAAGGTGACAATGATGACGTGTCGATGGACGTCACGTGGGTGCCCACAAGAGGGGAAGAGGAGGGGAGTTCAGAGGGAGAGACGAAGCAGCAGATAGGGAGGAGAAGCAGGCAGAACCGGCAGTGCACAGGAGGAAAAAAGCAGACTGCAAATGTATCTGGAGCGAGCCATCCACCATGCACGGACACATCTGGCGATCCCAGGACGCCGGCACATGACTTTGCAGTGTGGGCTTTTTTTAACGTGTCAGCTGCTGACAATAGTGTTGCCATCTGCAGCATGTGCTGTCACGGTAAACCAAACACTCATTTAGGGACGACTGCCTTAATAAGGCACCTGACCTTTCATCACCGAGCCCAGTGGGAGCAACACCATCAGAACCCACAAAGCCACATTCCCGGCACTCCACGTTCTGCCTCTTCTCCTTCCATTTGCATTCCACTCCACCTTTCACCGTGCCGTTGTCGCGCTCATCTAGCAAAAGGCAGGCTTCTGTGGCCCAAATGTAACGTAAAAAGTTGATGACGCAGGAAACCCTCTTGCCCAACGGCTGACTGCCGGCTTGTCGAAACCGCTAGCCCGCCAACTAATACCAAATAAACTGGTGGACTTGAAGGCCTTTAGAAAATTTGAGGCCATTGGCACACCGCAATGGAAGGTCCCCGGAAGGAAATATTTCTCCTAGAAGGGCATCCCAGAGCTATATGGCCATGTTCAGAGGCACGTGGTCTAGCAAACACGGGCAGGGAAGGTACATAACTTTTCCTGCCCATTGGGTGAATCTTCTGACAGCTGTCAAGCATGCAACCTGTGGTACCCGTGTGGATTTGGTGTTACCACCACAGATTGCATGCAGTCCTGCCTCTTCTTCTCCTCCTCCTCCTACTCCATCCTCCGTCTCCTCCTCGGCTGACTCCTCCTTTTCCACTGCTACTGCCTCTTCCGCTGCACCCCCCCAGCTCCCCAGAACCTATTCGATGTGCCAGGTGAGACATTGCCATGCTGTGCTGCGGCTGTTGTGCCTGGAAGCCAAGAGCCACACCGGTCCTGCACTCCTTTTTGCTCTGTGGTCACAGGCCGATCAATTTGACAGTTGTTATAGTGGTGTGCGGCAACGGTGCCAATCTGCTGAGCGTGCTGAAACAGGGCAAAATGACACATGTGTCGTGCATGGCACACATCCTGAACTTAGTCGTGCAGCGATTCATTGCCAAATAGCCCTAGGTCCAGGACGTCTTGCAGCAGGCCAGGAAAATCTATGGCCATTTTAGAAGATCTTACAATGCCATGGCTCGTGTTGCTGACATTTAGCAGCGACACCACTTGCCTGTCAGACGTCTGATTTGTGACTGCCCGACATGCTGGAACTCCACCTTGTATACGCTTAATAGGCTGCTCCAGCAGAAACGTGCCGTTAACGACTATCTTTACGAACACTGAGGCAGGAGAGGTTCTGGGGAGCTTGGTTTTTTTTCGCACTGTGCCAGACTTCTGCGGACATTTGATGAGATCACCAAACTGTTCAGTCGGAGCCAGGGCGCCATCAGTGGCATCGTACCTTACGCCTTCTTTCTGGAGCATGCATTGCATCGTGTCAATGATCAAGCCGTCAAGGAGCAGGAAGATGAGGAAGTCGCAATGCTGAATGAATTCCCTGAAGAGGAATCAGAGGATGATGGTGCCTGGGGGGAGGAGGAGGAACAAGAAGAGCACGCTTTAAACTTTTCTGGGATCCCTGGTGTTGTCCGGGGCTGGGGGGAGGAGACCGAGAACGACATTCTCCTGGGCGATGAGCAGGGGCCAGGCTGCTCCACCGCTTCCAATTTAGTGCAAATGGGGGCCTTCATGCTCCAGTGTTTGAAAAGGGACCCCTGTATAAAAAGCATAAAGGGCAAGGACCAGTGCTGGGTGGCAACGTACTTAGACCCCCGGTACAAACACAAAATGGCGTACATGTTACCAGCATCACAGAGGTCTGTCAGAATGCAGCATTTCCAGGCCTTGCATTCTCTATGCTGCATTCTGCTTTTGCGGGCGCTGGCAGAGGAATTTCCACCCACAGAGAAACAGTTGCGGGTACCAATCCTACAGCGCATGCAAGAAGAGGGCAGTTTGAAGATGTGTTGGTCACTTCGTATATGAGATCATTCTTGCAGCCAACCCATCGACAGCCACCCTCCCAATCCAGCCTCAGGGAATGCTTAGACCAACAGGTGTCCAACTACATCGGGTTAACGGCCGATGTGGATGCTCTGAGAATCGAGGAACCCCTTGACTACTGGGTGTACAGCCTTTACCTGTGGCCAGAGCTGGCACAATTTGCCAAGGAACATTTGGCTTGCCTCTTGTCGAGTGTCCTGTCCGAAAGGACATTCAGCACAGCAGGGGGGATTGTGACCGATAAGCGCACTAGCTTACCTCACGACAGTGTGGACTACCTCACATTTCTAAAAATAAATGAGGCACGGATCTCAGGAATTCAACACCTATGACGACCACGTTTAATTGAATTTCACCTATTACCATTGAATTTCACCTATTGCCAAGAGGGGGGATTTCGTTAGCCAAGTTTTTAATCTAATTTTATATTTTTAGTTCTTTTAAACATATGTATTTGACATGTATTTGTACTGGCCTGCAGTAAAATTTATGTCCATTGACCATCTTATATTCCTCCAGCCACATAATCACTTGATGTTTTCTGTCTGGTGAATGAGTAATTTTGGGGGCCTGTAGTCCACTAGCCTGCAGCAAAATTTATATCTATTGACCGTCTAATATACCTCCAGCCACATAATCACTTGATCTTTTATATATGGTAATTGCATGATTTTTGGGGTCTGTAATCTAACTCGCCAACAGTAAAATTGTTATACAGTGACCGCCTAATGTACCTCTCAGCCACTTTATCAATTGTTCTTTTCTGTACGGTGAATTAATAATTTTTGGGGCCTATAGTCCACTGGCCTGCAGTAAAATTGATATCCATTGACCGTCTAATATACCTCCAGCCACATCATCACTTGATCTTTTCTGTCTGGTGAATGCCTAATTGTTGGGTCCTCGGTGGAATTCAACACCTGTGATGACCACGTGTTATCGAATTTCACCTATTATCATTTGGGGTTCATTCAAGAGGGGGGATTTTTGGGGTGTGTAGTCCACTGGCCTGCAATAAAATTGATATCCAATGACCATCTAATATACTTCCAGGCACATAATCACTTGATGCTTTCTGTCCGGTGAATGAATAATTTTTAGGGCCTGTAGTCCACTGGCCTGCAGTAAAATTGATATCCAATGACTGTCTAATATTTCTCCAGCCACATAAACACTTGATCTTTTCTGTACGGTGAATGCATAATTTTTGGGGCCTGTAATCTAACTGGCCAACAGTAAAATTGTTATACACTGACCACCTAATGTACCTCCCAGCCACATTATCAATTGTTCTTTTCTGTACGGTGAATGAATAATTTTTGGGGCCTGTAGTCCACTGACCTGCAATAAAATTGATATCCAATGACCATCTAATATACTTGTAGGCACATAATCACTTGATGTTTTCTGTCCAGTGAATTAATAATTTTTGGGGGATGTAGTCCACTGGCCTGCAGTAAAAATGATATCCAATGACCATCTAATATTCCTCCCAGCCACATAATCCCTTGATATTTTTTGTACGGTGAATGCCTAATTGTTGGGTCCACAGAGGAATTCAACACCTGTGATGACCATGTGTTATCAAATTTCACCTATTGTCATTTGGGGTTTATTCAAGGGGGGGATTTTGTTAGCCATGTTTTTAATCCAATTTTATATTTTTAGTTCTTTTAAACATATGTATTTGACATGTATTTGTACTGGCCTGCAGTAAAATTTATATTCAATGACCGCCTAAGGGCTCTTTCACACCTGCGTTCTTTTCTTCCGGCATAGAGTTCCGTCGTCGGGGCTCTATGCCGGAAGAATCCTGATCAGTTTTATCCTAATGCATTCTGAATGGAGTGAAATCCGTTCAGGATGCATCAGGATGTCTTCAGTTCCGGACCGGAACGTTTTTTGGCCGGAGAAAATACAGCAGCATGCTGCGCTTTTTGCTCCGACCAAAAATCCTGAAGACTTGCCGCAAGGCCGGATCCGGAATTAATGCCCATTGAAAGGCATTGATCCGGATCCGGCCTTAAGCTAAACGTCGTTTCGGCGCATTGCCGGATCCGACGTTTAGCTTTTTCTGAATGGTTACCATGGCTGCCGGGACGCTAAAGTCCTGGCAGTCATGGTAAAGTGTAGTGGGGAGCGGGGGAGCAGCATACTTACCGTCCGTGCGGCTCCCGGGGCGCTCCAGAGTGACGTCAGGGCGCCCCAGGCGCATGGATGACGTGATCGCATGGCACGTCATCCATGCGCATTGGGGCGCTCTGACGTCATTCTGGAGCGCCCCGGAAGCAGCACGGACTGTAAGTATGCTGCTCCCCCGGTCCCCGCTCCTACTATGGCAACCAGGACTTTAATAGCGTCCTGGCTGCCATAGTAACACTGAAAGCATTTTGAAGACGGATCCGTCTTCAAATGCTTTCAGTACACTTGTGTTTTTCCGAATCCGGTGTGTAATTCCGGCAAGTGGAGTACACGCCGGATCCGGACAACGCAAGTGTGAAAGAGGCATATTTTTGGGGGCCTGTAGTCCACTGGCCTGCAGCAAAATTGATATATATTGACTGTCAAATATACCTCCAGCTACATAATCACTTGTTCTTTTCTGTACGGTGCATGCATAATTTTTGGGACCTGTAAAACTGGCCAACGGTAAAATTGCTATACGGTGACCTCGTAATGTACCTCTCAGCCACATATGCAATCAAAACTTTAGAGAAGGTCACATTAAGTTCACCTGTAAAGGTTAGAGTGTATTTTAGGTTCATCCTCAAATTTCACCCACAAGCCAAATATATCCCTAACTTTTTGTGAGTAGTGTACAGTATATATCATTTCCCATATGGGATACAAATGATGAAGTGAAAATAATGGCCAGCTTATTCACTACAGAGATCTTAATTGTCTTTTTCTGAAGAACGTTTTGAACCAGTAGAAAAACACAAACCTTTAAGTTACTTTTACGGGTTAAGCTACACAAAGTTATCGTATTATGATCTTAATGTAATAGTAATTCATGTTTCCATTATTTAAAAAATAATAATAATCTAAATTCTACTGAAACTGCATGATCATTTGTACATCCCTTATGATTACTGTGGTTGTCATTTTGCCACTGTTAATGAAAGAAAAGGTGTTTTAACCTCAGGATAATTATGGTGAGGAGAGCATGTTATTGTTTTTTTTTTGTCTCAGTGGAGGGTCCATTTACATGTCTGCAACTGTTATGCAGTCCCCACAAACAACAAGCCCTAACACACTGCCATCGGCAGAAAAATATAAAAGTTGTGGGTTTCAGAATAAGGCAACACAAAGCTATCTTTTTTAAATTTTTTTAAAATAATATTTTTTAAAAATAATAAAACATAATAAAACCATATAAATGTGATATCTCCCACATAATGAAGTTAAAATGTCATTATTGCCACATAGTGAACATCTTAAAAAAAATCTGAAAGCAGTGGTTTGATTTTTCATACTGTGACCCCCAAAATTGTTTTTAAAGTTGCACTGTTTTGCCCCAAAATGGTGGCATTAAAAATACAACTTGCCCTGCATAAAACAAGCCCTCATACAGCTATGTTGATGGAAAAATGAAAAAAGTTTTCTCTTTTGAAATGCAGAGATCAAAAAGGGGCTTTTCCATAGTGGGCAACTGCAGCTAGCTTTCATACTTGTGTCGGTTCACATTTAGCATTTTATATGATTGGATTACACTTGGCATAATATTATGCAGTAGTTTAAGTTTATCGTATGATTTACAAATGTGACAAAGTATATATCTGCATATATCTATTGCATTGCACCCATATTGCTCTTGCTTGAGAAATACAAGGGCGAGACGTTCTCGTCTTGCTAAATTAATAGCTCACCTTCATTTTCAAGGGCATAAATTCTTCTTGTGGTCAGACATGTATTGGGAAAGGAATCATCAGGACAATGTGATATTAAAAAGAGCTGATTTGATTAAATATAATGTCAGCGGTTTTATTTAAACTCCCGTCTCACTTTCCTCTTGCCTCTCTCTTATTCTCGTTCCTCAGCTTGATCATTACTCTCCAGCAACATACAGCCTGCCTCCTTCTTCTGAGACACAGTTTAATGGACCAAAGGCCCTTTTCTTGGGAAGAGTGTTAGGTAAGTGAAGTGTTCACAGTCATGAAATACAGGCTCTGCAGGACTGTGTCACCCTACTATAACTGTACTTTATGGATTACATTGAGGAGCATCAGCATGAAATTATTACTGAGGTAAATATTTTCCAGAGAGCTTGTGTTCCCCAATGGCAGACACATTTTTCCCGTGTCACCTAAGACAATGTTCAATATATCTCTTTATCAAGAAAGGTCATTTAGATCACTGGGTTGTGGAATGGCATGGTTATGGTAAAGGATTGCAGCTGGTTATTTTATGTACAGCTATAACCTGAAGGAAGACATTCAGAAACTGGCTTATGTATGAACAGAATTGGGATCCAACATAGTTTGTAATTTCTGAACCCTGATGCACAAAACCTGGGAATCACAATTTAGAACTATCAAAGCTGTGACTAGAGGCATATAGTAGAATAAGCGGATGCAGAGGTATCGGTCACACGCAGCCATTGATGGAACCCAAAAGTCTCTGGCTGTGACACCAAATACTACATGTGAAGTCAGACTATCATAGCTAATAGCTTTGAAATAGCACTGCCAACTTCTAATCTGTGTTGGTCAGTCATACAACCAGTGTCCACTAGTGGATTAAACAGCCAGATTCCTTCAACAGTCCAGTAGTCTGATAAAACCTGGATGGTCCAACTGCACTGTAACCTCAAACAGTCCAACAAACTATGTGGTCTTGTAATTCCTAGAGATCCAATTCTTTGCAATCCCTTGTAGTCTAGCAAACTTCCAATCACCGGTGGCCTAGTGGTGTTATCATTTATGGTGGTCCATTGGGGGTGTAATAAGTGAGAATACACAAAAAAAAACTTGTAATATACCTATGTAACAATCATACTATGATCATGTGCTCATCCAGGCCTAGGTACTAGGACTCCCTGATATGCCTCCATACGAATGTAACCTTTTATGGCCTCATCTACCAATCACTACAGATCATATTGATATCTTGCCCATTCTAACGTAACATCCCTTGGCAGCAACTGGACAACATGGTCATGTAAGATTAAATCATACTTGCCAATACACATGAAACATCTGGGAGTCTCCTGGAAAAGGCTAGACGTCATGAATTCCTGGCAAATATGGACACCAGAGAAGCCTTCTAGGAACCACTTAGAAAGCAGCGCTGAATTAAAGAGGTTCTTTAGGATCCTGATATTTATGACATCCTCAGGATAGGTCATTAATATCCAATCAGTGAGGGGCCAACATGCAGCAGCCCCACCGAATAGCTGTTCCCTGTAGCCTTTGATCTGGAACTAGCACTTTGAGTGAAACAGGCTGTGCTTGGTTACTGCAGCTCAGCTCCCATTGAAGTGGGCAAGAGCTGAGCTGTAGTAAGCCAGCATGACCACTACACTTTAAATGGAGCTGTGCTAGTTCCAGTGCCAGAGGCTGCTGAAAACAGCTGATTGGTGGGGGGGTGTTGTGTCAGACCCTGTGGATGGTCATTAATATCAAGAGCCTAGAAAACCCCTTTAAGGGTAACTGTATGTGGCACAAGGATGCTATGTCATAGGACTCTGCCTCAACATCTAAGCACACATTTAGGGGAATGAACTGCAGATAGAAAACAGGATGTGGTCTGTTCTGTGAAAAGGACCGCATTATGCCACGCTCTGGCCTCCTGGAGGCCACATTGTGGTACTTGTCAAGTATGCATTATATACTGTAACTATTTCCTAGTATATTCACAGGCCTGACAAGGAATGGAATAGAACTTGTCTTGCAGAATGATGGAAACCCAACAGATCCTATTATAGTCAATGGGGTCTGTTGGGCACTGTTGCCCTCTGTCATGTGTCGGGTCTGGTACTTCTGTCTCTTTTTTTTCCTACTTTTTAAAAACAGAAAATTCACAACCGATGTGAACATAGCCTTAGAAGGCTTTGAAGCTGATAAGATCTCTATATGGATGGGTTTAATGAAAAGTATGGGCCACAAGACAGTTCCTAGATAAAAGCAGCGGTAACACTGGTATACAGTTTCTTTTCACACTTTAAATACATACTTTTATACTTGACCCTAGTGTATGAGAAAGACTCAAATGTGAAGACAGGGACTGATGTGGGTATACAGTTCTGAAAAATATGTTAAGCACTGATGAGCAACAGAAAAAAATACCTTTTTGTTTGTATACTTGCTGTTAACACACCAATACATCTTAAAATAATTATCAATGTTGTTTATGTCAAAATATAACATATACAAAAATGCACTAGCTGATAAACATGAAATAAGCATTTGAAATTCCAAATTTATACATAAAATGAAAAATATGTAATATCAGTTGAGAACAGCAGATGGCAGTAATGCCCCACAAGTTAACAGTAGAGCTGGATTTTGTGATTTTTCTGTAATGTCCTAAAGGTGCTTCATGACCATAATAACAACATCACCACAATGCTGGCTTTATAGCATAAAAAATTTACTATAACTGGAGAAGGCATTGGACTTCTGGCACTTCGGATGTAATATGGAGTACTGGATTTTTAACACTGACACTATATAGGCAAAAAAAAAACCTGGCCTCAGACTTCTCTTGCTGTTTCCCTTGTCCATACCTTTGAAAAATAAGCACATTGTCCCATGTTCCTACAGTATAACTGTCCAACTTCATTCCAAGTTTTAACACCAATCTTACATCCTTCTTTTCCTAGTATTAGGTAAAATTAGGAAGGTAAATTGCCTATTGGGTAGCAGGAAGGGGGTAGGTAATGTTTATTAGTGACAAGGGGTACTAAACAGCTGGGGGCAGCATTATTTTGTGCTGCACTGTGGAATTTTGTTCTGCAGTGGTGGTATTTTGTGCTGCACTGCCGTTTTACTGGCCTTGCCTGCTTCTCTTGTCCCTGCCTACATGTGTTGCCCCCATCTTCTGTCAATTTGGACACACCTACAACATAGTTTTTTTTTCCTGCATCTCCTTTTTTCCTGTTTTTTCCCCTGCTTACCACTGCGGTCCCAGGCACTGTGTTCAGCAGTGATCTGCTGCCAGTGTTTCTTTTAAGCCCTGGCCACAGCATGCTCGCTGCTTGTTTCCTGCAGCATTTCCTTAAGGGTCGGCGCACGTCACTTTCTGTGTTTTATGGGTTGGATCATGTGACCTCACCAACCAATCCTAGCCCTACTGCACATATATAAGTGGTTCAGCCTCCTTCCCAGATGCCTCAGTGTCAAGGTCCTTGTGTCCTGCTAAAGTTTCTGATATCCGCTTGTGTTCCTTGACTCTGCTACCTGTTTGATCCCTGCCTGCTTGTCTTGACTCTCCTGTTGATGACCCGGATTGCCTAACCTTTACCTGTGCCGCCTGCCCTGACCTATTGCCTGTCTGACTTCGCCTCTGCCTTTGGTCCTGCACTGTTGCTCCTGGTAATGACTCAGCCTGCTGACAATGCCTGTACCTCTGGTACCTTTCTCAGGTACCTCCTGGTCCGCCTGGACCAGCTGCCTTGTGTGCCTATCCTCCTCAAGAGATAGCGAACTGGTGTTCCCCTCGGGAAAGTCTATCCCCACCATCATACTGTGAAGATCGAGGAGTTCACTTAGACAACGCCCTTAGAGGAGGTAGGACACGTGGCACAGTGGATTCATACCCGCCACTTGAAGTTCAAAGTCTGCCCCAGTGTCCATTCATATACATACAGTAGCTTAATTCAATACTTTAATGGTTTAACTCCATTTGGTTAGACTTGTAATCTAACAGCCTAGTTTGTATTCTGTCTGTTTATGCACTAAGATGTGGATCCCATATTTTCTGAAACACATCTAAGCAAATGTCAACTTGTAATGGAGAAAGTCTTCGTCAATCAGCTTTACCCAGTGGGCGATGCTATAGGTGCTTTGGCGGTTTCCAGTTCTGGAGGAGAATATTTTCATATGTGTGAGCTTGTGCCTTTTAATATTGCATTTGTCTAAGCAATGTGGCCATAATCGTGGATAAAAACTACCCCACTCTACCTGAATAGATCAGAAAAATATAATGGGGTGGCTGTTGTCAAGGAAGGATAGATAGATAGATAGATAGATAGTTGGAAAGATAGATAGATAGATAGATAGGTTAGTTGTTTCTGCACCATATTAGACAATTATTTCATCTACTCTGCCAAGCATTTTCCTACAGAATTGAATAGTGGCAGATAACGGTACCATGGTGGAACTGAGTGACTCTCAGATGTCCTTGAGGCAGATCACTGTTCAGCGCAGTCTATTGTAGTCAGCTTTGAAGAGTCATGCTGGCCTTTAACTGGCATAGGCTTTATCTAGGGAATATGCTGGCAATCTGAATGTATCAATCTGATTTCTATAGATACACTGAATGATAAGCACAAGCCAGTCATTTCTTGAAGGACACATCTCTCTGAAAGCATTATCTTCCTGAAAGGAAGCATGTGTAATGGACGTAAAGTTATCTAGTTGTGCTTCAGATTTTAATTTTATTTGCCCTTGTGCTGTTATATGTGTTTGTCAGCTCTTTTCAGATCAGTCAATACTGCAAAACAACGTCAATCTGCATACTCCATTCCTGTGACCTTTTTAACCTAACTTATTTATGAGCTGTTCTTCTTAGGCTACTTTCACACTAGGGGATCCTAAGTACGACAAACAAGACGAAAGGAAAGAGACAGAAAATAAAATCAAGTAGAAAGGGATACATTAAGAAGATGGATGAGTTTCATAAAGAATATTAAAAATATTCACTGGTATGAATAAAATATCCATACAAAATGGCCCCAACATGCGTGCAAATACAAAAATATATTTTAAAAAAACGCATTGAAAACGCATATGGGTTTTTCAGGCACAGTTTGGAAATAGATATTTAAAGAGGATATGGGGAGAGAATAGGATGGTAAAGGAAGATGAAAAATGAGAACATAAATAAGAATAAACCAAATAAAAACAAAAGATATCCCAATAATCAAATTTTATCAAGAAAAACAGTTTAGCCACAAGTACACATATGGTATCATGAATCATGAATGTGGTAATACAAAAACATATTAAAAACACATGCGTTTTTTATAGAATAGTTTTATGAAGAATCAATATATCAAATAGGGTGTAATGGCGAAAAATAATGCAAAAATTTATGATAATGTGTCAGGTGGTGGGGTAGTATAATTTAATAGATATACCCACTTATATGTGAAGATCCATGCCAGTCTTTGTATAACCCAGAAAATGTTATCCCACCCAGTTCTAAAGTATAAATTGCACATAATGCCAGTAGCATTAACAGATCTGGTTGTATTATCTTTAGCATTGCCAAGACAGACCCGTCATTAAAGGGAATCTGTCACCTGCTTTTAACATTTTAAGCTTTCAACATTGCCATGTTCAGTAAAGTACCTTATTTCCTGCAGTGGTCTTCTTACTTTATTTCGTTTTGTCATTTTGATAAAAAAAGATATTTTACTGATATGCTAATAAAGCTCCAAGGTGCCCAGAGGGGCGTTTTTTTTTCCCAGTGACGCCCCCCTGCAGTGCCCAACCTGCCTTAATTTGAAGCGCAAGAACGCCTCCTGATCCTGAAATAACCTCCCACAGCCTCAGCAAATGGTTCTGCCCCCTCTCCACGTCATCTTCTACCTTCAAGAAATGCCCCGTTCTTTTTTCTGTCGGCCGCCAGAAATCTCGCGCAGGCGCAGTACTGCCTGCGAGATCATCAAGCTTCTGAGGGCAACAGCCTCAAAAGTCTCACTGGACATGTGCTGAGCCCAGTGACATAATCTGAGCGCTGTTGCCTCAGGAGCTTGATGAGGCAAGGTGCAGGCCGCAGGTGGTACTAATTAATACTAAGTATTAATCATAGATGTTTGAAATATAAACTGTGCAAACTTGTGAAAGTCCTATGATGCAATGACTTTTAGAGATCAGTCCATTACTGTTTTAAAGTTATCATATACACTGACGACCAAAAGGGTAACAGTGTTTTGAACTTTTGACTTTCAGGCTCCATATCTCACCATCCACAACAGCTTCAAACATGAGACTACCATCATTTTACACACAATCATCTTGGCTATCTCATTCATAAATTGGATTTCCAACTTTTTGGCATGTGATTAGTAATGCAGATTCTTATCATGTAACTGCATTGTTACTGTTTTGCTCTTGGTGGAAGAACTATATTTTTCTTCTTCTATACTACAAATTACAACCTGTTCTTACATTCCCCAATAGCTCAGTGTGTTATAAGGTTGATTCCCAAATGAAAGGCTACTTGTTTGAATCGAGGAGCAGCCATGAATAAGATTTCCAAGGAAAAGAGAAACAGCATAATCCAGCTCATCGATAGAGGTATCTCGGCCAAGAAAATTGACAAACTGCATCATGTGAGTGCCATGACAGAAGAATACGAAATGAAGTCCATCTATTCCAAAGCAAAGAGGTGGACATCCAGGAAAAATATCGGGGCCAACAAGTTGGCAAATCACAATGTCTATCAGTAATGTCGTGAAGAACATGGTAATGGAGGTGGCTGGTATGGTTCGTAATAGTGAGATCACAGACGTCCATGCAAGAATCATGCAATGCGAATTACACCAGTCTGGAATGGTGGCCTGAAAAAAGGTGAAGAAGCCTTAACTTCAATATCATCATAAGAAGCATTGGCTCGAATTTGCAAAAAAGTGTGAACAGATGACAGTAACAGTAAGATTAGAAATAGGTGATTTGGAGTGATGAAATGAAAGTCAATAGACTGGGCTCTGATGTGTGCAAATGAGTCAGGAAGAAATTAGTTAAACGGGGGCTAATAGATCGAGAAATTGAAGGAACTGTCAAGTTCGGTGGGGGAAGTCTGAAGATATGGGGTTGTTTCACAGCCAAAGGCATTGGATACTTAACCAGGATCGATAGTGGTGTCAATGCTGAGTTATATGCGAATATCCTACAAAACAAGTAACTTTATACACTCGAGTACTATGGGTATGTACTTTGTCCTGTTCCAGCAGGACAACGACTAAAAGCATATGTCGAGATTGTCAAAGAAATGTTTCCAGACCTCAACCCATTTGAACACTTGTGGGTAAAGTTGAAAGAAAAAGCTGTATTCACTCGATCAGTATACACCAGCATTGCGAACGTGTAGAAGAGACCTGGGAACAGATTTCGGTCGAGACATGCTTGAATCTGATTGACCGCATGCCCAGAACTATTGAGGCAGTGTTGAAAGCCAAAGTTGGATTTACAAAATACTAACAAAATAATAAAATAAAAAATTTAGAATTGTAGGAGCAAAACAGTAGTAATGCAGTTACATGAAAATAATCAGCATAACTAATAATATGCTAAATAGTTGCAAACCCAAGTTATGTGTGAGATGGCAAAGATGATTGTCTATAAAATGATGGTTGTCCCACGTTCAAAGCTGTAGTGGATGGTGAGATATGGAGCCTGAAAGTCAAAAGTTCAAAACATTGTTACCCTTTTGCTCGTCAATTTACTTGGAATTTTAGAGACATTGAGGTTGGACTGAAGGCCATGAACACATATTTTAGGAATGCCACATTAATCCTAAACCCAATGGCTCAGAAATTCTAGTCATTTCTGCCCTGGGTATACATACAGTGGAGGCAGAGCATGTGGTCGCAATAGAACCCTTAGAGAGTACGGGTCTGACCCTATTTGGCCCGCATTTCCTTTGATACTTGAAAAGACCTGTGGATGACTCCCCTGTCCAGAAGTGACACCGTTTTTAAGTTTCAGCAGATAAGGGCATAGGTGGGGCAGAGACTTAGTGTAGAGGAAACTAGATGCACACTTTGCTCCTGCATCAGACACCATATTCTTCTTAAAGTCCTACTGTATATCCTTCTTACATCTGTGTCCACATTGGGACTTTCTGGACCTCTTTGCTCCTTGGTCCCCACAATCCCCTATACCCTCAGTGCAAAGGAAGCCAAGTCACAGATATTGCCTGCTACTTTAAATTGGCAGTCCCACCTTTCCCCCCTGACCATGCTGTGGATGATACTTCTGATTACTTGGCATGTTGCGTACAAATCCCTATACAACCTACCCTGGAAGCCATGTCTGAACATGTGGAGAAACTCTGTAAATGCCTGGATGACCTGGAAGACAGATAACAGAGATGTAATCTCCACTTTATGAGACTACCAGTGCTAACTGTTACCAGATGCATCTTCCGTGCTAACTTTGATAAACAACTATGAAAGGGATACGTTTTCCACCATGTGTGCTGTGGAAATAGAAAACCAGATCCTCTCAAAACTGCCTTCACCCGGGGCACCACCCAAAACATTTATTACCAGATTTCTCAATTACCAGGATAGGGATGTCATCCTGTGCAATACCTGAGATGAAGAACCACTTTGTTATGACAGAGCTCAGTATTCCTAGACTATCCAGCAGAAGCATGCGCAATTCACTGCTGTCAAGAAACTTGTGTGACATGAGCATCAAGTACTCCATTACATTCCCTGTTCATATTGGATTGTAGACAATGGCAAGACTTACTTTTTTGACTATCTGGAAGTAGTTTCCCCCTTGCTCAATACCTGCCTTGCTTGTGGAGCCTGCTCTACCAATCTAGACAAAGAATGATGGCTAGAATAAGTTTGGAGTAGCTATGAACCTACTTCTTCATGTACCCTGTTTTTATGTTTCTCCACAAGGAAGGGCACTCTAAGATCTTAAGTCATACTTTGTTTTTTTCTTTGAATGATGGTTCTTGTTTCCACAGTTTGGAGCTGTGGAATGGGAAGAGGGGCTTCTTTAACACCTTTTTATTGTACTGTGGGGATTTGCTCTGATAGACAGGGTGTGCGGACGCAGTACAGAGGCAAATTACCAGTTCTTAAATCAAACTTCCATGTTTATTCACACATAAAGCAAAAACAAAACATCACTTTGCAGTTTTGGTGTTAGTTCACACACAATGGAGAGTCCACATAGCAAAAATCACCTTGTTGGTAGTTCTGCACAAATTGGTCAGAAAATGTGATCTGATCTTCATCTAGGTCACAACAATAGGCAATCACAGTCTGCTTAAACTAATAACACACAGATAATTAAATGTTACCATGTTTTTATTGAACACACCATGTAAACATTCACAGTTCAGGTGGAAAAAGTATGTGAACCCCTAGACTAATCACATCTCCAAGAGCTAATTGGTGTGAGGTGTCAGCCAACTGGAGTCCAATCAATGAGATGAGATTGGAGGTGTTGGTTACAGCTGCCCTGCCCTATAAAAAACACACACCAGTTCTGGGTTTGCTTTTCACAAGAAGCATTGCCTGATGTGAATGATGCCTCACACAAAAGAGCTCTCAGAAGACCTACGATTAAGAATTGTTGACTTGCATAAAGCTGGAAAGGGTTATGAAGGTATCTCCAAAAGCCTTGCTGTTCATCAGTCCACAGTAAGACAAATTGTCTATAAATGGAGAAAGTTCAGCACTACTGCTACTCTCCCTTGGATTGGCTGTCCTGTAAAGATGACTGCAAGAGCACAGCGCAGACTGCTCAATGAGGTGAAGAAGAATACTAGAGTATCAGCTAAAGACTTACAAAAGTCTCTAGCATATGCTAAAATCCCTGTTAGTGAATCTACGATACGTAAAACATTAAACAAGAATGGATTTAATAGCAGGATACCACAGAGGAAGCCACTGCTGTCCAAAAATAAAAACATTGCTGCACTTTTACAGTTTGCACAAGAGCACCTGCATGTCCCACAGCAGTACTGGCAAAATATTCTGTGGGCAGATGAAACCAAAGTTGAGTTGTTTGGAAGAAACACACAACACTATGTGTGGAGAAAAGAGGCACAGCACACCAACATCGAAACCTCATCCCAACTGTGAAGTATGGTGGTGGGGGCATCATGGTTTGGGGCTGCTTTGCTGCGTCAGGGCCTGTACGGATTGCTATCATCGAAGTAAAAATTAATTCCCAAGTTTATCAAGACATTTTGCAGGAGAACTTAAGGCCATCTGTCCACCAGCTGAAGCTCAACAGAAGATGGGTGTTGCAACAGGACAATGACCCAAAGCATAGAAGTAAATCAACAGAATGGCTTAAACAGAAGAAAATACGCTTTCTGGAGTGGCCCAGTCAGAGTCCTGACCTCAGCCCGATTGAGATGCTGTGGCATGACCTCAAGAAAACGATTCACACCAGACATCCCAAGAATATTGCTGAACTGAAACAGTTCTGTAAAGAGGAATGGTCGAGAATTACTCCTGACCGTTGTGCACATCTGATCTGCAACTACAGGAAACGTTTGGTTGAAGTTATTGCTGCCAAAGAGGTTCAACCAGTTATTAAATCCAAGGGTTCACATACTTTTTCCACCTGCACTGTGAATATTTACATGGTGTGTTTAATAAAAACATGGTAACATTTAATTATTTGTGTGTTATTAGTAGACTGTGATTGTCTATTGTTGTGACTTAGATGAAGATCAGATCACATTTTATGACCAATTTGTGCAGAAATCCATATAATTCCAAAGGGTTCACATACTTTTTCTTGCAACTGTATATAGTCAGAGAAATCCTGAAAACAAATTTAACAAAATATGGGTCAAATATCTTAATTCCAAAGCCACAATACTGTCTGCACCCAAGATCCATACAGATGCTCCACTCTGCCTCGAGGCACTCTAAAAGAGTCACTCTATTTTCACGCAATTTCATTTCATTTAATAGAGACTGGTGTAGCTAATGAATTTCTAAATCACTTAATTAAAAAAATATGCCTGTATGCACTTGAAGAAAGCAGTAAAGTCATAGCCACTAGGAGTCTCACGTCCACCTAAGTTGCAGTCCCCTGCCTGTTGTCAGGCAAGATCCATCCTTCTTAACAGAGACTCAGAATATGACTCACAGGAAATGGGGGCATGTCAGAGCTTGCTCTGTTCCAGAGCCTGATAAAATAACTGCTTCTGTACATCACAGGAGCCTCCTGCCTTTCTGTAAGTGTGATTTATCCCTCCATATCTGTTCTTTGAGTTCAGGTCCTGAAAACAAACATAGTGGGAAGTAAGGAAAAGGATGTCACAGCAGTACAGTGCTGGCAGAAGTGATATGCCCCCTGCTTCTGAGTGAAATACATCTACCTGTGCAGCTGAAATAGGGAATAATATGGCTGAAAACACAGAAGTTTGTGGTTTGGTCTTATTATGTGTATTGTATCTTCCTAAGTTTATGTATAGTATTTCTGTGTGTAAGCTTATTAGTATGTCATATTTCCTCTTGTTTCCCTTTTTTAAGCATTGTATTAAAGTTTTTTTTTTCTTGTCAGTCCAGTATATTGATTTACCTGAAATATTCCAATGGAGATATTCTTTCTATATGACTAAATCTTATATCTATGAATATAGTTCAATTCTTTATAAAAAATAATAAGATGAGGAATTAGCCCAAGATTTTTTTTTATATTCTTGTAGCTATTGGAATAAAGGTTATTTTTTATCATAGGGGTTTTCTTACTGTGATAATAATAATACCCTTTGATTGAGAGGACCTATACACAGTGATCGTTTTGAGTATAAAGGGGGAGGGGACAAAAACACAAGGCCCTTCTGCCTTGCCTGACTAAACCTGGCAATAAAATGGGTTATTATGGAACATTATGTCACAATGGGGAAGTCATTGGATAAAGTTGCTATGTGATTCTTTTTTCAACGTGGCCAAAAGTTACCTACTGTGCCCTAGTCAAAATCCCCAAACTTCTGCATTCCAGCAACAGGAGACAAAAGAAGCTTTGGTTCCTTTTCTGTAGTTTCTACATATTCTCAGATTGTTTTAAAACAATATGGTGCTACGAATAAATGATTAAATAATGACATGAAGAATTTTGGCTATATAGCTATACTTTCTGATTGACTGTTGGATGGGCATTTCTATATTTACATTTTGCATAAAAATGGCCCCTACATATTATGCTGGCAAAGATTACTGCAGCAAGATGGTCCTGAGTATAGAAAAAAATCTCCTGTATAATTTGGAAGGATTAAAATTCTACATGTAAGGTGTTCTATACAGAATCAATGCTCTGCTAAGAGCACTTAAAACATCTGCCCTCATCTCCAGCGGCAACTGTCCTCTGTCCAGTACATGAGCAGGAGAGGATTTGGCCACCAAGGCAGACCACACAAATATGTGGGGCCCCAGAAGGAATGATGTTGACCGAGGGGCACTTAAGGGGACATTATACTGTGTTGGGGCACATAATGGGTCATCAGATTCAGTAAGGAGCATATAAGCGGGCATTTTATTGAGTGAGGAGCAAAAGAGGGGGCATTATATTGTTTGAGTAGCACATAAGTGGGCATTATATTGTGTTGTGGCACAGAAGGTGGCATATTACTTGAGGGACAACAAAGGGAACATTATGTGATAGGGGTAGGGATTAATGATGTAACAGGGCAGGACTTAGCAATGCAACAGGGCCCCAGACAAAGGTTTGCTTAGGGACCCAAAATGGCAAATCCTCTGTATATGAGTGGGTCAAAGTATAAATCTGCTATCATTTTATTACACTGAACAGTGCACATTTATATTATTACACATATTGCTAGGCATCTTTTTTGGTTTCCTGAATTGTCCCAATTTATATATAGAATAAAAGTTGTCGTAAGCGAGGCCATATATTCCATCCTTTCCAATTAGATATGATCTCCCCTGGGACTTCTAGTATAATTCTAGTATATTCAGATAATAATTCTGAACTTGCAGGGAAGCATTAGGGAAAATAAGCATTGAAGTATCAGGCTTGTGCTGTCTCCTTTATTGAAAGTCAGAGTCACTCTTGTCATTAATAGTCCCATAAAATGGAATAGCTTATTACTCAGGAGGCCTCCATTATACTGCTTAAAAGTCAATTATTGGTACTGAGCTGTTTGGGGGGCTCGTGTCTATGGATATCGCTGGTTCTGAACTTCAAGCCGTGCTCCATTCGAGCTGCTCTACTTGTAATTCATCCCATGGTGCTAATGAGGCAGATCAGCTTCTCTGTAATATTCTCTGCAGGCAATTACATGTTTCATGAAGGCCAATTTAGACAAATACCATTATTTTCAGTGATCCCTTGTCAATCTAAAAAATCCCTTTGCCTGAAGTAGCATACCTAGATATCTCAGATATAAAATAGCAGCCATGAGAACGTGCCTATAGAACGCATGCCATGAGTATTATTGCGATAACTAATAATAGCTATGTAATATTGCTATAAAACACTGCAATTCAATTAATTAATACTTTTCTGAGAATCTTTTAAAACATGCTTTTGTAGTAGTCTGAAGTTGGCCATTGCATATAGTAATTCACAAATTCCTACAACGATACATAGAATATTAATTGATTCTCCAGCAATAATATAAGTAAGCTTGAGCAAATCAGGTTTGGATTGCTGTATCCAAACTCAATTATTTTAAAAACTACGAATATCGTCTCTGTTCTACTTTAAAATGTATGTCCTCCGCTAAGGTCTTTTTGAAGCTTCAGCAATTATTGCGAAGATTACTTTGTCTCGCCTTTATCACGTGTCACTTCGTTTATTCGCATAAATAATTTTATAAAAATACGAAGCTGAACTCGGCTTTGCTAATGAAGTTACTATATGCAATTGCCAACTTTGGATACAGCAATCCAAATTCAATTCGCTCAACCCTAAAAATAAGAATTACTTTCCTCTTGTTTCTAATAATCAGATATTACAAGTCAACCGTTCAAATGGATAGCTGACTAAAGCTGTTCTTACCTCTGACGCTGTGTTCTGGCTCATATCAGCAGTACTATGGATAGGGGATACGTTGTTGTAATGGGACAACCCCTTTAAGGGTAGACAATACTAAACGGGGTTGCCTCGCTACAGTAAGAGCTTGTTCACATCACCGTTATGGATTCCGTTATAGGTCGTCTGCATAGACCTCTGCTGCACATTTCTCTGGTTGCTTTTTTTTTTAAATGACAGAAGTGAGGAACCTTGGGCACACATAGACCCTGTCCACTACTTCTCCAGACACTCTGTCACAAATCTTCTGCCCCTGTTTCAGACCCGGGGCTGGAACACATCTGGATGTCAATGTACATGCGACAAGGCATCTGCATTTCCCATTTGGGTCCCTGTCCTGTGCTTTACCGTAAACCGGTACTCTTGTAGGGCTAAGAACCATCTTTTTACCCTCCTATTTTTTTCCTTATTCTCACACATCCATTTTAAGGGAGCATGATCCGTGACCAATTCAAAGTGATGGCCCAGCAAATAGTAGCGGAGTGCTTCCAGTGCCCATTTTAATAGCGAGGCACTCTTTTTTCACAATTGCATACTTTTGCTCATGGTCATTAAGTTTCCTGCTCAGATACAGTACAGGGTGTTCTTCTCCATCCTGTACCTGTGACAGTACTGCCCCCTGTCCCACCTCAGACGCATCTGTTTGTAGAACAAGCTCTTTCTTAAAGTCTGGGGTTATCAGCAGTGGCTGAGCACACAGGAGGGTTTTTAGAGTATGAAATGATTTTTCAGCCTCTTGTGACAACTTGACCATGAAAGAGTCTTTTCCTTTTGTCAGGTCTGTCAATAGGGCTTCAAAGGATGCAAAATTAGGTATAAATCGCCGGTAATAGCCTGTAATCCCCAAGAAGGCACGGACTTGCTTCTTGTTTACCGGGTGAGGCCATCTTTGTATGGCTTAAATTTTGTTTAACTGGGGCTTTAATAGGCCTCGGCCTATCATGTAACCCAGATACTTAGCATCTTCAAGACCAATGGCACATTTTTGGGGATTGGCTGTGAAGCCTGCTTCCCACAGTAAATTGATAACCACCTGAACCCTAGGTAAATGGGATTCCCAGTCCAGACTTTGGATGATGATGATGTCATCCAGATATGCTGCTGCGTACTGTCTGTGGAGCCTTAATATCTTATCCATCACCCTCTGGAAGGTTGCAGGGGTTCCATGCAAACCAAATGGAAAGACAACATAATGGAACAACTTAACAGGAGTGGCAAAAGCAGTTTTCTCTTTGGCCTCATTTGTCAGGGAAATTTGCCAGTATCCCCTGGTAAGGTCTAGAGTGGTTATATACTTGGCATTTTCGAGCCGGTTAATGAGCTCCTCAACACATGGCATTGGTTAAGCATCAAACTTAAATATGGCGTTTAACTTCCAGAAGTCATTGCGAAACCTCCAGCTGCCATCTGGTTTGGGGATCAGAACTATGGTGCTGGACCACTGGCTATAGGACTCTTCAATTACCCCAAGTTCCAACATTTTCCTCACCTCTTGAGAGATAATCCCTCTTCTGGCCTCTGGTATTTTGTAGGGTCGCAGCTTAACCTTTTTCCCTGGTTCTGTAGGGATGTTATGTTTTATGACAGAGGTGCGACCTGGGTTCTCCAAGAATAAATCCCTATTCTTAAAGAGGAACCCCGCACTTCTACTTTTTGTGTCTTGGCCAGTGAGTCCGGTACTGTCACCTCTGGCAACAGGGGCTTCCCAGAGCACCGCTGATCTGGTGGGAAGGGGGTGTCTGCAGCAAGTGATAGTCGATCTTTCCACAGTTTTATAAGATTGACGTGGTATACTTGCTCAGGCTTCCTCTTACCTGGTTGACGGATTTTATAGTTTACCTTATTTACTCTCTCTATCACCTCAAAGGAGCCTTGCCACTTAGCCAGGAATTTACTCTCTACTGTAGGGATCAGCACCAGCACCCGGTCACCTGGCGCAAAGGTACGTACTCGGGCACTATGGTTATACACCCTTGTTGTGCCCCCTGGGCCTGGGCCATATGTTCTCGTACAATAGGCATCACCGCAGATATATGATCTTGCATTTGTGCCATATGTTCAATGACACTTCTTAGGGGGTAGCTTCTTCTTCCCAGGTTTCTTTTGCTATGTCTAGCAGACCTCTAGGGTGGGGGCCATATAGCAATTCAAACGGGGAGTAGCCCGTAGATGACGGAGGGACTTCACGAATGACAAACATGAGATAGGGGAGAAGGAAATCCCAGTTTTTCCCATCTTTGTCCACTACTTTCTTAAGCATGGCTTTTAGAGTTTTATTAAATCTCTCTACCAGTCCATCGGTCTGTGGATGGTAGACAGAGGTACGCAGCTATTTAACTTGGAACAGTTTACATAACTCCTTCATGATGCGCAACATAAAGAGGGTACCCTGATCTGTTAGGATCTCTTTTGGTAGTCCCACGCAACTGAACATCTGCACCAACTCTTTAGCTATGGCTTTGGATGACATATTAAGTAAGGGTATACCTTCCGGGTAATGAGTAGCGTAGTCCATGATTACTAGAATATGTTGGTGGCCTCGAGCAGATCTTACAAGAGGCCCCACCAGGTCCATGGCTATTCTCTCAAATGGCATCTCAATGATTGGTAGAGGTACCAGAAGACTATATGGCCTAGGAGCCGAAATTTGGCACTCTGGGCAGGTGTCACAATAATCTTTAACATCTTTATGGACCCCAGGCCAAAAGAACCTTTGAAGGACTCTGTCTGTAGTCTTTTTAGCTCCCAAATGCCCCCCCCCCCCCCATAAGGTGACCATGAGCAATATCTAGTACCGTTTGTCGGTACACTTTAGGAACCAATAGTTGTTCCACCAGATCCTCTCCCCTTTTTACCACCTGGTACAATAAGTCGTGTTTGACAGCCATATGCAGGAAGCAAAGTCTGCTGTCGGGTTCCACCAGTTTACCATCAATAGACTTCACATTTTCCCTGGCTCTAGTAAGGGTGGGATCTTTTAATTGCTCAGCACCAAACTGCTCTTTCCTTACTGGAACGTCTTCTCTCTCAGGACTACTATGACCTTCTTCTAACCCATACAAATAAAGAAGTCGGATATCCAATCCAGTAAATGTCAAATGCAGCGGAAACTATAAAGAGTAATCCCGAAACTCCACTTGTAAAACCACAGATAAAAAGAGCAGTTCCGTGCAGTCTCTACTTATGGTTAGTCAGTCATTGCATATGATGTGCAATCTCACAGAAATCCTTTCTCATATACAGTCAAGTCCATAAATATTGGGACATTGACAAGATTCTAAAATTTTTGGCTCTATACACCACCACAATGGATTTGAAATGAAACGAGCTAGATGTGCTTTAACTGCAGACTGTCAGCTTTAATTTGAGGGTATTTACTTACAAATCAGGTGAACAGTGTAGGAATTACAATAGTTTGCATATGTGCCTCTTACTTGTTAAGGGACCAAAAGTAATGGGACTATTGGCTTCTCAGCTGTTCCATGGCCAGGTGTGTGTTATTCCCTCATTATCCCAAATACAATAAGCAGATAAAAGGTCCAGAGTTCATTTCAAGTGTGCCATTTGCATTTGGAATCTGTTGCTGTCAACTCTCAACATGAGATAGAAAGAGCTCTCACTATCAGTGAAGCAAGCCATTATTAGGCTGAAAAAACAAAACAATCCCATCAGAGAGATAGCAAAAACATTAGGCATGGCCAAAACAACTGTTTGAACATTCTTAAAAAGAAGGAACGCAACAGTGAGCTCATCAACACCAAAAGACCCCGAAGACCAGGGAAAACAACTGTGGTGGATGACCGAAGAATTCTTTCCCTGGTGAAGAAAACACCCTTCACAACAGTTGGCCAGATCAAGAACACTCTTCAGGAGGTAGGTTTATGTGTGTCAAAGTCAACAATCAAGAGAAGACTTCACCAGAGTGAATACTGAGGGTTCACCACAAGATGTAATCCATTGGTGAGCCTCAAAAACAGGAAGGTCAGATTAGAGTTTGCCAAACGACATCTAAAAAAGCCTTTACAGTTCTGGAACAACATCCTACGGACAGATGAGACCAAGATCAACTTGTACCAGAGTGATGGGAAGAGAAGAGCATGGAGAAGGAAAGGAACTGCTCATCATCCTAACCAAACCACCTCATCAGTGAAGCATGGTGGTGGTAGTGTCATGGCGTGTGCATATATGGCTGCCAATGGAACTAGTTCTCTTGTATTTATTAATGATGTGACTGATGACAAAAGCAGCAGGATGAATTCTGAAGTGTTTCGGGCAATATTATCTGCTCATATTCAGCCAAATGCTTCAGAACTCATTGGACGGCGCTTCACAGTGCAGATGGATAATGACCCAAAGCATACTGCAAAAGCAACCAAAGAGTTTTTTAAGGGAAAGAAGTGGCATGTTATGCAATGGCCAAGTCAATCACCTGACCTGAATCTGATTGAGCATGCATTTCACTGGCTGAAGACAAAACTGAAGGGAAAATGTCCCAAGAACAAGCAGGAACTGAAGACAGTTGCAGTAGAGGCCTGGCAGAGCATCACCAGGGATGAAACCCAGCGTCTGGTGATGTCTATGCGTTCCAGACTTCAGGCTGTAATTGACTGCAAAGGATTTGCAACCAAGTATTAAAAAGTGAAAGTTTGATTTATGATTATTATTCTGTCCCATTACTTTTGGTCCCTTAACAAGTGGGAGGCACATATGCAAACTGTTGTAATTCCTACACCGTTCACCTGATTTGGATGTAAATACCCTCAAATTAAAGCTGACAGTCTGCAGTTAAAGCACATCTTGTTCGTTTCATTTTAAATCCATTGTGGTGGTGTATAGAGCCAAAAATATTAGAATTGTGTCGATGTCCCAATATTTATGGACCTGACTGTACATCTGTGACATTGCGCTGTTTTTCTTTAGCCCTCTGGGTACTTCAGATCCAAGCAGACGTGTCCTCTCAGTAGCACAGCTAAGATCTTAGAGATCTTAGCTGTGCTACTGAGAGGACACATGTCAGGCTCCCCCACCATGGCAGACAAGGGAAATGATTAATCGACAGAAGTCCTTCCTAAAAACCCACACCCTTCGTTACCCAGTGGTAGGTCATCCCCTTTCTGACGGGCATTTGAAAGTTTATGGTCCCATGCTGCCAGAAATGTGGGAAATCCCTCCCCATGATGACACCATGCATTAACCTGGGCACTAAACCAACCCTAAATTTTTCTGCCCCAAACTGGGTACCGGTATTTACATCTACCATAGCAGTGTGATAATTACGGGTGTCTCGATGTATGCAGGTTACCAAAATGGTTTTCACTTGCCATTTCCTGGGATTTACCAAGTCCGTTTTTACTAGGGTGACCAGACTGCCTGAGTATAACAATGCACTCACATCTTTACCTTCCACAGTAATAACACACATTTGTTTCTCACCCCCAGTATTTGGTAATGCCACACGCAAGCTGAGCATACAGTGATAAACGGCGGTTTATAGAGGAGGCATCACATTACATTGTTTCATCAGACATTGGGCAATTGGCAACAACATGACCTGGCATTTGACATCTGAAACATTTTATTAAGTCTTTTATAGGCCACAGACCTTCCTGGCATGGCTTGCCAGCTTCTAGAGCCTGGGCCTCCAGTCTCTCCACTTGCACCCACAGATATATCACCTCTGCCAGCCCCCTTTTCCCTTAGAACAGTCTTACCGGGTACTCCTGGATATCTCTGCTGCGGGGCTGGGGGGCGCTGCGGCAGACTCAGTAGTACCTGTGTACCTCTCCACCATCTCCACCATCTAGTCAGCATTCTTGGGGTCACCATGGCTCACCCACTTGCGCAAGGTAACGGGGAGGGCCCTTTAGTACTGGTCCATCACAACCTGCTCCACCATCTGGAGGCCTGTCAGGATCTCCGGCTGCAACCACTTCTTGATCAGGTGTATGAGGTTGTGCATTTGGGAATGTGGAGGTTTATCCATGCTGTAGTCCCAGTTGTGCACACACTGTGTGCGCAGACCCAAAGAGTAACTCCAAGGCGTGTAAGGATCTCCTTTTTTAGCTTATCATGGTCCATAGCATCACGATTCTCCAGGTCAAAATATGCCTTTTGGGGTTCTCCTGAAAGGGGTTCTGCCTGCTGTACCTATCATCGGCGGTTGTCATCTTTTGCAAAAAGTGACTGGCCCTTATGGAGGAATGAGTCACATCTGCCATACCTGGGACCCGTCCCGTGACACTGGTTAGTTGCTGCACCACAACTGTTAAGGTCTCCCGGTCTTTTCTTTGCGCCTTTTGTGCAGCCTCCAGTTGGGCCGTCAGCCTGTGGCTGGTTTCCTCAAGCACCTTTTGCTGTACTCTGGTAGCCTCCTACTGCACCCGGGTAGCCTCCTGTTGAGATGCAACAGCTTGCAACATAGCTTTAACTACATCCTCCATTTTCCAAGAGCCAGAAAACAGTCTTTGGCGCACTGCAGAAAAAATTCGGACCCTTTAAATGTTCAGTTTTTCTTGTGCACGCATCCTCCACCACTTGTAAGAGTTAGGTAGCGGGGTGGTCGTCTCTGGGATCGACAAGCACACTCTGTCGAGCACAGATTCTAGGCAACCTCAGTTTTCCATCAACTGTCCAGATTTATTGCCAGCGGGTGGTACATAAAATAAACATAAACAAAACAAAATTCAAGGCATGCCTGGCTATAACTGTACAATCAGGAACTATATAGATTGTAAAAAATGTATACTATATATACAGTATATATATATATATATATATATATATACACACACACACATATATACAGTATATCAAAGAAGCTCATTGCTAAGTCATAAAACAAACAAGTTCATTGTTTAAATCATTATTCATCAGTAACAGAAAACTAGTGTTTTAAAGCAGAGATTTGCCCACCACACCGCTGCCACCTGCTCTTAATGTGATTATGACTTCACGCAGTTGGCTCATTGCCTACTATTGTAATATGAATCATATCAGTGTCAGCGGCCGCTAAACTCAATGTCCATCGGGGCTGCAGAAACCAGAATTGAAGGATTATCCCTGTGATGATAACACTTCTGCTTTTCCAGCATGAAATTATCCCTTTTATCTTCTTGAAAACTAAAAGACCAGGCCCAATAAACGATAAACCATGAGGACTTCCCCACAGACCAAACTTTGATATAAATGTAACCCCATGAAATTCAGATTCAGTAGCAGGCCGTCCATTTTTATATTCTCATTCACATAAGCAGTTTAGTCGTATACATTGAGCAGCTGTCTCATGCATTTTACATGATAAGGTATTAACTTATGGAAAGGCTGCTGCTGGGGTGACAACTTAGAACTCAAACTATGTGTGATACTGAAAGAAATATAAAGAAATATAAATGGAATAGACTGAGGTTTTTACACAGTGGGTTCAGATACAGTACCCTCTATGTTTTTGCCAGTCTGATTTTGTTTTTGTTTTGAACCCAGGGGAAAAGCACCAAGCCGTTTATATGTAACAACCTTTTAGTTTCCAAACAAGAGATACGAATAATAAATGATTACCGTAATAATAAATATAAAATGCCAAATAGATAAAAGCTTATTGACTCACTTCACTGGGGAGTTGTCCATAGGATAAGCTCAAGATACCTATGGAACCCGACACCCCCCTAGCCAGAATCGCCTGTAGAATAGTAGATATTGATGTCAGCACAATTCGTGGTGGCTTCGGATCAATTTCTTTATTTACGGATTCTTACCAACGCGTTTCGGGGGTTAGATACGGGAATCCCCCTTCTTCAGGAGCAATAAAACATCATAAAAACAATAATACAGGATAGCCATAATAAAGTCACATCCTGTCTCTTTGAATAGTGGTGTTCTCCTGCCAGAATTAGAATGTATGGGCGGATACGAGGTTTTGCATTCCACCTTGGAACGCAAGTGTATATGGCTAGTGTAAAATTATTTATTGTTATAAATACACATTGGTGGTGGTGGGGGGTATGGTGAATGTGTACAGATAGGGTTTCGGGGGCTGATGAATGATGAAATAAAAGTTTACTAGCCCGGTTTGTTGTGGAAAGCATCTGATGTATACTTAAAATAATAATAACAATATTGCTACATCACAAGTGGAAAACCAATATCCCTTTTGGTCAAATGAAAAGGATTAGGAGGAACTGCTCAGATAATTTTGACATGAAAAGACATAGCACTAGATTTTCTGAAAAAGGAGACCCCCCCCCCCCCCCTCAAAGAATCCAGAAAGATAACTTTTGGTGGTAATTATCATCATTTTACAGCTCTCAGTAAATGCTGGTTCCTACCAGTATATTGAGCTATAGACATGCATTACTTATAATATTTATCATTCATTATGGTTTTCCAATTTGTCCGTCCAAAACGTTGTCTGACTGTGATTTTGGGATAAGTTGTCCAGAAAAAAGAAAAATTCTGGTTGGCAACCCTGTGTGAGTGATTGCATTTCAAGAGTTGTATTATCCCAAAGTTGAACCTCCTATCTCTTTATACCAAATAGGGGACTCTCCTCCCCAGTGGCTAGCATTCTGGCCCCTGTTTGAGATGGTGCCCCCCAGTCTTCATTCACTGGTGCCATCTCAGACATAGCAGGGCTGGTTGTTATTGATGCTGAAGTTCTACTTACAAACGTACAGGCTCTCAGCATATTTCAGTACACAGTCTGTGCTGGTTCCTCAGTATCATCAGGCTTCACCTTGAACACTAATATCTGAGAATTTAGCTAGCTAATGGGCTCCCATTTCCACTGCAACTTCCCAGCTCTTCTTGCAACTCTGTTGTGCACAATGACTCTGTACCCGTCCCTGACTAAAGGCAGCCCATTTATCCTCTGATTTGCTGCCCTTGCAGGGCCTAGACGGCGAGCAATTAGAGCATACATCTCTTGCACTTTCTTCCCATAGCCTCCAGTCCAGGTCTGTGGTGTCCACTCTTCACTTTCATTGCAGACTAGAATCATCATGTTAAGGGGGCACCATTCATTTCTTCTGAGCATCAATAGGAAGAAGGAGTAACCAGTGAAGGAGTTAACTGTTCTGTTATACACCCATACAAATTCAGCAACATAATCAGGCCATCTCTCCTTCTATTCTTTCAAAATTCGCAAGTGCTTTAACAGTCAATTTTAGCACTCACAAGCACCATTCTCTTGCAGGGAAAAGGCCTTGTAATGTGTCTTCCAGATCTGGTATAACCAACAAGGCTCTTGTATCACCCAAACTTGGTAAAATGATCCAAAATAATCAATAAGTACTAGCATCTTTTTAAAGATTCTTCCACTGTCAGACAGGCCATCATCAGGGGTAAACAGTATGAATGTTGCCCTTCAGGTCCTGCTGTTCCCCAGCCAGGGCCAGGCTACAACTGTGACAACTTCAGCAGACTCTCAAGGTTGCCCTCTGCTAATTCTTAAGGTTGCCATCTGCTAATAGAATTTCTGCAGCCAGGCAAAAGTCTTGGCCTTCCCAAAGTGCCCGTACTTTTTATGTATCCATTCAGCTATCCCTCTCTCTTCACTTTCTGTAAGTACACTCTCCAAGATAAAGCCAATCTCAGTGGGCAACTTGACCTGTCAGTACAACACACCATCACGGAGGAGCAGCCAGTCTCACTGTTGTAACAGTCAACTCCCTGAGGACTTTAGTTCTTTGATGTCTCTGTAGCTGGGCTGATACACTTTCATGAGCCACATTCTCCCAGTCTCTATTGTTTTATATAAAGTTTGGAGGCTTTATTTCTTCCATCTGAACAGTGGTACCACTAGCAGGCATCGGCATTTCCGTTGCAAGCTTGTTGATAAAGAACCTTAAACTTGCTGAGTTCAGCCATTAAAAGCTGCTCTAGGGCCCGAAACCTGTGCACCAGAGGGTTGTTGTCAGTCCATAGCACAAATTCTGCTCCATCAAAATGTCAGCAAAACTTTTCAGTAACTACCCACACTGCCCAACAGCACTAGCTTGAATGAGATATAGTTCACAGGGTTCTTCTCTCACTCTCTGAGAGTTCTGCTGGCATAAGCAATCATTCATTCTTGGCCATCTTAAATTTATGTCAGCACTGCTCCCAGGCCTTTCAAGCTTCCATCTGTCTACAATGCAAAGGTCCTAGTGTAAACTGCATAAGCTAGAATTGGAGCATGTCAGCAGCATTTTTCGTTCTTTAAAAGCTTGACCCGCTTCACATGGTGCAGTATTAAGTCAGATTCCAGCTTAAGCCTCTCACGCAGGGTCTACCACAATGGTGCCTAAGGTTGAGGCCGAAAATGAATTTATCTCGTAGCACAACCTCTGCAATCATAAATGACATAGCCCCCCAACTGTTCCTTTCTCTGTAGTTTGGTTATCAATTCCTGCAGACTGTTTGCAAAATGGGACAGTGGTTCTGTCACAGATGAAGTTGCAGATAGCTGGAACGTATAAATAAACGATCGACTGGCTTGATCCCAAACTAAAGAGCATATAGGCGAGCCCTTTAAACCCCTAAGAGCTCTCCCTGACTGCTATGCACATGCAATGGTCTCAATGGTAGACGATTGCATGCCCACGTACCTAAGACTGTGTGACACCTGAAAACCCTATAATAGTGAGGGGACACGACCACCGGCTCCCTGCACTTAATACGGACGGAGTCAGGGTCACCAAGAATCAAGCCAGCAAGGAAACACAATAAAGGAAAAGACTTATCTGAGCAAACAACAGCAGCAGCCTCCAGCAGTGAACACTTCATCCAGGAAGTAGTATAAACCACAAAGTGAGGCAGTATGGGAGGGAATATAAAGGAAGACGATTAGTCTAAATAAGTGACACCTGGCAGAAGGAAAGGAGATGACAAAGTGAAACCAAAACAAAGAACGTCATACAAGAGGTAGATAAGAACGTCTGCAAGACCTTCTCACAGAACTGGCATTGACAGTACCCCTCCCTCTACGGGTGGACTCCGGACACTCAGAGCCCACCTTCTCAGGATGAGACCTATGGAAAGCCCTGATGAGACGAGTGGCCTTAATGTCCGCCACTGGGACCCACATCCTCTCCTCAGGACCATAACCCTCCCAATGAACGAGGTACTGAAGAGAAGCGCGGATAATGCGAGAATCCACAATCATAGAGACCTGAAATTCAAGATTGCAATCAACAAAAATCGGAGGAGGAGGCAAAGAGGAGGGTACAGTGGGTTGGACTTAAGGTTTTAATAGGGACCTGTGAAAAACTTTATGGATCTTCCAAGTCTGAGGAAGATCAAGACGGAAGACAACGGGATTGATGACGGACAAGATCTTATAAGGCCCAATAAACTTAGGACCCAACTTCCAGGAAGGAACCTTCAGTTTCATATTCTTTGTAAACAACCACACCAGATCACCTACATTCAGGTCCAGACCAGGCACACGTCTGTTATCCGCCACACGCTTATATCTCTCACTCATCCTCACTCTCAATCTTTTGCCAAATAAATGACAAAGACAAGGAAAATCTCTCCTCATCAGGTAAACAAGAAGACCCCTCTCCAGAGAATGTCCCAAACTGTGGATGAAACCCATATGCACCAAAAAATTGTGACTTATCAGAGGACTCCTGGCGACAGTTATTTAAAGCAAACTCAGCAAAGGACAAAAAAGAATACCAATCCTCCTGATTCTCCACCACAAAACATCGCAAATATGTCTCCAGATTCTGATTGACGCGTTCAGTCTGACCATTCGACTGTGGGTGAAAAGCAGAAGAGAACGACAACCAAACCCCCAAGCGATAACAGAAAGCCTTCCAAAATCTGGAAAAAATTGCATGCCCCTATCAGAAACAATGTCTGAAGGAATGCCATGCAATTTAACAATGTGATCAACAAACCATTGCGCCAGCGTCTTAGCAATGGGTAACCCAGGAAATGGAATGAAATGTGCCATTTTGCTAAAACGTTCTACTACCACCAGAATCACAGTCTTCCCCGAGGAACGAGGCAGGTCCGTAATGAAGTCCATGGACAAATGCGTCCAAGGATGGGAAAGAATGGGTAACGGGAGGAGAGAACCTGATAGCCGTGAATGAGGGACCTTGGCACGAGCGCAGGTCTCGCAGGCTGCCACAAAACCCTCAACCGTCTTACAAAGAGCCAGCCACCAGAATCTCCGAACAATGAGATCCACTGTGACTCTACTCCCCGGGTGCCCAGCAAGGACAGTATCATGGTGCTCCTTAAAAACCTTGTGTTGTAAAGCAAGAGGCACAAACAACCTCCCAGGAGGACAAAGATCAGGAGCCTCTGCCTGGGCAGCCTGAACCTCTGCCTCCAAATCAGGATAAATAGCAGAGACGACCACCCCTTCAGCCAAAATGGGACCCGGGTCTTCAAAGTTCCCCCCTCCCGGAAAACAATGTGACAGGGCATCCGCCTTCACATTTTTAACCCCAGGGTGGAACGTAACAACAAAATTAAACCTAGAAAAGAACAAATACCATCTGGCCTGTCTCGGGTTCAGACGCTGGGCCGATTCCAAGTAGACCACATTCTTATGGTCGGTAAACACGGTAATAGGGTGTCTGGCTCCCTCTAACCAATGGCGCCATTCCTCAAAAGCTAATTTAATGGCCAACAACTCCCTATCTCCCACATCGTAATTTCTCTATGCAGAGGAGAGTTTCCTTGAGAAAAAAGCACATAGTCGCCATTTGGCAGGAAAGGGACCCTGAGATAAGACCGCACCCACACCCACCTCAGAAGCATTCACCTCAACAATAAAAGGTAGAGAGACATCAGGTTGTACCAAAATGGGAGCAGAAGCAAAACTCTCTTTAATACTAGAAAAGGCGCATCTACCGACCACGAGGAAAAATCCACCCTCTTTTTAGTCATATCAGTGAGTGGCTTAACAGAGGAATAATTCAAAATGAACTTTCTGTAATAATTGGCAAAACCGCATCAGCGCCTTCTGATTCTCAGAAAGCTCCCAATCAAGCACAGCGCGGACCTTCTCAGGGTCCATCCGAAAACAAGAAGCGGAGAGAAGAAAACCAAGAAATTAAATCTCCAGAACCGCAAACACACATTTTTCCAGTTTAGCTTACAATTTATTCTCCCGCAGAACCAGCAAGACCTGACATAGGTGGTCCCGATGAGTCTTGAAATCAGGAGAAAAAATCAAAATGTCATCTAGATACACCAGTACAAATTTCCCCATTAAATGTTAAAAAATGCTGTTCACAAAATGTTGGAAGACAGCCGGAGCATTCATCAAACCAAAGGGCATAACCAAATTCTCGAAATGACCCTCAGGGGTATTGAAGGCCGTCTTCCATTCATCCCCTTCCCTGACCCTGACTAGGTTGTATGCCCCTCTTAAATCCAACTTAGAAAAAACTTTAGCCCCAACAATCTGGTTAAACAGGTCCGGGATCAGAGGAAGCAGATATGGGTCACGAATCATGATACGGTTCAGCTCCCTGAAATCCAGACAAGGTCTTATAGAAGCATCTTTTTTCTTAACAAAAAAAAAAACAGCGGCAACAGGTGACTTCGAGGGTCAGATGTGTCCCTTTCTCAGGCTCTCAGAGATATAAGTACGCATAGCGACTCTTTCAGATTGGGAGAGATTGTATAATCGTGATTTTGGCAGCTTGGCGCCTGGGATAAGATTACTAGGGCAGTCGTACTCCCGGTGAGGGGGCAACTCCTGGACACCACTCTCGGAAAACACATCAGAAATTTCTGAGACAAAAGATGGCACAGTCTTTGTAGAAACCGCTGAAAGAGACGCCGTGAGGCAATTCTCTCTGCAAAACTCACTCCAACCATTAATTTGCCTTGCTTGCCAATCAATTGTGGGGTTATGTTTAGTTAGCCAGGGTAGCCCCAACACTAGAGGAGTAGGTAATCCGCGTAAGACGAAACATGACATATCCTCAACATGAGCGTCACCCACACTCAAATGGATATTGTGAACTATGCCCTTTAACGATCTTTGAGAAAGTGGAGCGGAATCGATCGCAAAAACAGGTATATCCTTTTCCAAAGTGCACACCTGGAAACCATGAGTTGTTGCAAATTGATTATCAATGAGATTGACAGCTGCTCCACTATCTACAAAAATCTCACAAACAATGTTCTTGCTGTCTAGCGCCACCCTGGCAGGTAGGAGAAAACTGGAACTACAAGCAAACGGCAAACCTTCAATTTCCGCATCAACCTTGCCAATAGTAGCAAATGGAAAGATTTTAGAAGGTTTCTCCATTTTTTTTATTACCCTTAGAAAACTCCATGAATCTCCTAGAGGGGCAAACATTAGCCAAATGATTTATACCCCCATAACAGAAACAAACCCTCCTCTGAGAGCTGAATCCTCTACTATCAGAGGCAAGCAAACCCAGCTGCTTGGCCTCCTCCTCAGAGGGGATTGAGACAGAATGAGACCCCTGCGCACTGAATGAGGCAGCCCCACTGTCCTTGGGCTGAATATGACTCTGTCTAAGACGCCTGCCAATACGAACAGCTAGAGAGATGGCAGACTCTAACGACGCTAGTCTGTCATGAAAAGCAAATGCATATTTCAATCTTTCCGACAGACCATGGCAAAATTGACTTCGGAGTGCAGCATCATTCCAACCAGTATCAGCTGCCCATCTCCGAAATTCAGAACAATATATCTCTGCGGACTGTTTACCCTGGCATAAAAGACGCAGTTTAGATTCAGCCAGAGCAATACGATCCGGGTCATCATATATTTGCCCCAGGGCTACAAAAAATTCATCCACCGATCGGAGGAGCTGTGCCCCCACCGGCAGCGAAAAGGCCCAAGACTGATCGTTCCTGAGCAGCGAGATGATGGTCCCCACCCTCTGCTCCTCATCACCAGAGGAATGGGGAAGTAGGCGAAAATGGAGTTTGCAAGCCTCTCTAAAGCAAACAATATTCTCACTACCCCAGGAGAACGTATCCGGAAGCGAGATCTTAGGCTCGGAACAAACTCCATGAACGCCCGCAGAACCGGTGACCTGAAACTGAGACACAGTTTTAAGGAGATCTGCTACCTCCAGCGAAAGACCTTGCATGCGATCAATCAAAGCTGAAACCGGATCCATGCTTGGGACTGTTAAGGCGGTTTATAATGTCACGGATGAAGTTGCAGATAGCTGGAACGTATAAATAAACGATTGACTGGCTTGATCCCAAACTAAGGAGCATATAGGGGAGCCCTTTAAAACCCTAAGAGCTCTCCCTGACTGCTATGCACATGCAAGGGTCTCAATGGTAGACGATTGCATGCCCATGTACCTAAGACTGTGTGACACCTGAAAACCCTATAGTGAGGGAACACGACCACCAGCTCCCTGCACTTAATACGGATGGAGTCAGGGTCACCTAGAATCAAGCCAGCAAGGAAACACAATAAAGGAAAAGATTTATCTGAGCAAACAGCAGCAGCCTCCAGCAGTGAACACTTCATCCAGGAAGTTGTATAACCCGCAAAGTGAGGCAGTATGGGAGGGAATATAAAGGAAGACGATTAGTCTAAATAAGTGACACCTGGCAGAAGGAAAGGAGATGACAAAGTGAAACCAAAACAAAGAACGTCATACAAGAGGTAGAGAAGAACGTCTCCCAGACCTTCTCACAGAACTGGCGGTGACAGGTTAATCATCTCTGGTGATGGACTAAGAACTTCTTTCTCACCATAGCAGTAGCACTGTCTTTCTCACTACCCCCTCAAATGTACTTTGTGCCAGTTCCGCCTTCAGAAGTGGGGTCACATTGCACAATCAGACTGCCCCTATTAGTCTCATTCTCCAAACCTCTAATAGTAGGTTAAATGAATAAAATTTTGATAAGTGGTTCGGTAGTGCCCCCACTGGAATCATTGGTTGTGTCAAGTTGGAGGAAGATGTTGTTCCTTCTGTTGCCATACTTGAATCCATCCTGCCGACTAGTGACAAATGTAATCTTGCAGATGTATGGGACAATAACACTTAGGAAGGTGGTAGGAACAGTTATTTACTAAAGATAGCGGTATGTTTCAACCAGGGGCGTTGCTAGGGTCTCAAAAGATTCGGGGCCCAAGCCCCAATGAATATGGCCCAGTTCTCTAAGTCACCCCCCACACACACACACACAGACACACACCGCATTTTGCTGTACTTGATATATAGCAGCACATACCTGTCACATCCAGGGCTTCCGAGGTGACGTCTCCTCTGATGTAGATCTTCTCTGTCATCATTTTCTCCATTCGGCCCGTACAACTTCTCTTAGCCGCCTCGTCTCTGCAGAGTGTGACACACGGACATCTTAGATTTCTCACTTTTCTATCATCGTCCTCCAACCTGGAGTCCCCACAGTGTTATCCTGCTGCTCTCTGTGCTACCCAATACCTCCAAATACTATCCTGAAGAAAAATGAGTGCCCCCATAGTAATAGTGCTCCTCATAGTCTCACCAATAGTAATTCCCTTCTAGAATGCCCTCATTAGTAATACTGCCCCCTACAGTGCCCCCACCAGTGATAATGCTCCCCAAGAATACCCCCATTAGTAATACTGCCCCATACAGTGCACCCAACTGTGATAACGCTCACCATGAGTGCCTCCATTAGTAGAAGAGCCCTCCAGTATTAATAATACCCTCACAGACCCCTCAGTAGAAATAAGGCCCCCTATTGTTTCCCCAGTGGTAATAAAGCTCTCTACAGACCCCTCAGTAGTAATAAGGCCCCCCATAGTGCTCTTAGTAGAAATAAGCCAGATCTATAAGTCCCTCCTATAGAGCCCCCAGTAGTAATAAGAATGTCTGTATTGTCCCCTGAATTTATAATACCTCTACAGTGCCCCCGGTATTTAAAATTCCACCTACTGTTATAAAGATCACCCTGAAGTGCCCCCAGTATTTATAATGCCCCCTGTAGTTATATTCCTCCACCATTCAGTCCCATGTAAATAACATCACACCATCTCTCCTGCCCCCTCCAAAATACAGTCCTATGTAAATAACATCACTCCCCTCCCTTCAGCCCCTCAAACATACAGCCCCATGTAAATAACACTATTTCCCTCCCTCTGCCATAGAGTCCCATGTAAATAACATCACACCATCTCTCCAGCCCCCTACAATATACAGTCTCATGTAAATAACATTCCTCTCTATCTAAAGACCCTCCAAAATACAGTCCCATGTAAATAACATCACCTCCTCCCCAGCCGCCTTCAATATACAATCCCATGTAAACATCACCCCCTCAACATTCAGTCCCATGTAAATAACATCATTCCCCTTCACCAGCCACCTTCAACATACAGTCCCATGTAAATAACATCACTCACTCTCTCAGACCCCTGTAACATTCAGTCCCATGTAAATAACATCACTG
Organism: Bufo gargarizans; assembly: GCF_014858855.1. Lineage (NCBI taxonomy): Eukaryota > Metazoa > Chordata > Amphibia > Anura > Bufonidae > Bufo > Bufo gargarizans. Next base: position 185,566,722 of record NC_058084.1, read on the forward strand.
CCTCCCACAGCCGCCATCAACATACAGTTCCATGTAAATAACATTACTGCCTTCCACAACCACCTCCAACATACAGTCCCATGTAAATAACATAATCCCCTCCCCACAGCCGCCTTCAACATATAGTCCCGTGTAAATAACATCACTCCCTCCCACAGCCGCTTCCAACATACAGTTCCATGTAAATAACAATCCCCTCCCACAGCCGCCTTCAACATACAGTCCCGTGTAAATAACATCACCCTGCCCCAGCCCCCTCCAACATTCAGTCCCATGTAAATAACATCACTCCCTCCCTCCCACAGCCACCATCAACATACAGTCCCATGTAAATAACAGCACTCCTTCCCCCAGCTCCCTCCAACATACAGTCCCATGTAAATAACATCACTCCCTTCCACAGCCACCATCCACATACAGTCCCATGTTAATAACATGACCCCCCCAGCCCCCTCCAACATACAGTCCCATGTAAATACCATGACCCCCCTCCCCAGCCACCTCCAACACACAGTTCCATGTAAATAAAATACCTCCCTTGAGCCCTAACATACAGTCCCTGTTAAATAACCACAACTCCCAGCATTCCTCTGCCTCTCCCTTCACTTACCTCTCCTCATGTCACAGACCTCACCACAGCTTCTTCCCCCAGGATTTCTCCTCTTTACTGCCGTCCTCTCCTGCACTGGTCACATGATGGTGATATCATTGCAGGTCCTTTTCAACCACTGCCTGTTTTACTGGTCACATGACCTGTGATGTAATCACAGGTCCTTCAGCTCTTCCAGTGCATTAGATTCAATTGTATTGCAGTCCTGAGGACTTACAGTTGTATCTATCTGGCAGGCAAGACATTCGGGGCCTGGGACAAAACATTAGGGGCCCAGGCCACAAATGTTTTAACCTAGCAATGCCCTTGGTTTCAACAAGTAACGTGACAGATGTTACTAGCGCACAACTTAAATGTATTTTAAACTAATTATGAACAGTACCAAAAGAATAATACATTTTTATTAAAGCATGATTAAAATGACATAAATAGAAAAAGCAAATAAATGTGATGGCGTTTAAACATGATAAAAAAAGAGCGTAGGACAGAAAAAGAAAAGCGCCACCCCAGGAGGGAAGCACACAGGTCAAAAAAATATACAATATATCCAATAGACATGGGAATAAATGCTGGGTACAGTGCCCAACCCATGCAAGAATAATAAGACCAATAGGTGCCAGGTGAGACAGTGGTCAGCACATACACTCCCAATGGCAGTAAATGGTGTGCAGACACAATGAAGGTGGAAATATGCTGCAAACCAACCAGTAAAGGACCAGGTGTAAATGAACAACAGGGTCGTATAGCCTGAGGAGAGTAGCGGAGGACCAGAGCTCACCTAAAGCGGACCGTGTGCAAAAAGACCCAGGGTGGCGCTACCCCAACGCACATTTCGGCGTGCCTTGGGGTAGTACCACCCCCTGACGAAGGAACGCCGAAATATATATTGTATATTTTTTGACTTGTCTGCTTCCCTCCTGGGGTGGCGCTTTTCTTTTTCTGTCCTACGCTCTTTTTTATCATGTTTAAACGGCATAACATTTATTAGCTTTTTCTATTTACAGGTCCTTCTAAAAAAATTAGCATATTGTGATAAAGTTCATTATTTTCTGTAATGTACTGATAAACATTAGACTTTCATATATTTTAGATTCATTACACACCAACTGAATTAGTTCAAGCCTTTTATTGTTTTAATATTGATAATTTTGGCATACAGCTCATGAAAACCCAAATTTCCTATCTAAAAAAATTAGCATATTTCATCCGACCAATAAAAGAAAAGTGTTTTTAATACAAAAAAAAGTCAACCTTCAAATAATTATGTTCAGTTATGCACTCAATACTTGGTCAGGAATCCTTTTGCAGAAATGACTGCTTCAATGCGGCGTGGCATGGAGGCAATCAGCCTGTGGCACTGCTGAGGTGTTATGGAGGCCCAGGATGCTTCGAGAGCTGCCTTAAGCTCATCCAGAGTGTTGGGTCTTGCGTCTCTCAACTTTCTCTTCCCAATATCCCACAGATTCTCTATGGGGTTCAGGTCAGGAGAGTTGGCAGGCCAATTGAGCACAGTAATACCATGGTCAGTAAACCATTTACCAGTGGTTTTGGCACTGTGAGCAGGTGCCAGGTCGTGCTGAAAAATGAAATCTTCATCTCCATAAAGCTTTTCAGCAGATGGAAGCATGAAGTGCTCCAAAATCTCCTGATAGCTAGCTGCATTGACCATGCCCTTGATAAAACACAGTGGACCAACACCAGCAGCTGACATGGCACCCCAGACCATCACTGACTGTGGGTACTTGACACTGGACTTCAGGCATTTTGGCATTTCCCTCTCCCCAGTCTTCCTCCAGACTCTGGCACCTTGATTTCCGAATGACATGCAAAATTTGCTTTCATTCAAAAAAAGTACTTTGGACCACTGAGCAACAGTCCAGTGCTGCTTCTCTGTAGCCCAGGTCAGGCGCTTCTGCTGCTGTCTCTGGTTCAAAAGTGGCTTGACCTGGGGAATGCGGCACCTGTAGCCCATTTCCTGCACACGCCTGTACACGGTGGCTCTGGATGTTTCTACTCCAGACTCAGTCCACTGCTTCCGCAGGTCCCCCAAGGTCTGGAATCGGTCCTTCTCCACAATCTTCCTCAGGGTCCGGTCACCTCTTCTCGTTGTGCAGCGTTTTCTGCCACACTTTTTCCTTCCCACAGACTTCCCACTGAGGTGCCTTGATACAGCACTCTGGGAACAGCCTATTCGTTCAGAAATTTCTTTCTGTGTCTTACCCTCTTGCCTGAGTGTGACAATGATGGCCTTCTGGACAGCAGTCAGGTCGGCAGTCTTACCCATGATTGCGGTTTTGAGTAATGAACCAGGCTGGGAGTTTTTAAAAGCCCCAGGAATCTTTTGCAGGTGTTTAGAGTTAATTAGTTGATTCAGATGATTAGGTTAATAGCTCGTTTAGAGAACCTTTTCATGAAATGCTAATTTTTTAAGATAGGAATTTTGGGTTTTCATGAGCTGTATGCCAAAATCATCAATATTAAAACAATAAAAGGCTTGAACTACTTCAGTTGGTGTGTAATGAATCTAAAATATATGAAAGTCTAATGTTTATCAGTACATTACAGAAAATAATGAACTTTATCACAATATGCTAATTTTTTTAGAAGGACCTGTATGTCATTTTAATCATGCTTTAATAAAATGTATTATTCTTTCGGTACTATGAGCTCCTTTTCTCTGTGTTTCTGCTGTTCTACTCGGGAGCTTTTGCCAAGCTATACTCTTGGTGTGTCCTTTGTGGTTGCATTGGGTGGGCACTGTCCTTCACCCTTCCCCGGGATACCCTGGGTCATCTTTTTTGTTTTTCTGACTAATTATGAACAGTGTCTGGAAACACTATTTTGATGTCAGGGGCAACCACAGCAATGCAAATCAGCAAATATTCTCTTTAGGATACTGTACAACAGTTCTTACACCGGGGACCCTTTAGGCCTCATGCAGATCGCATACAGACCCACTCTTTTTTATGGGGCTGCAAAAAATGCAGTCACCACACAGATGTCATCCATGTGCTGTCTGCATCTCTGTGTCCCTTCCGCAAATCATAGAACATGTGTTAATCTTGTCCCTTTTGAGGTCAAGAATAGCCATTTCTATACTAGGAACCAAGGAAATTGCAGAATGTACACGGACAGTATCCATATTGGGCATTTCTGCATTTTGTAGACCACAAAATACATACAATTATGTGCATGTAGCCTTATACTTGATGTTTAGACTCACTCTATGTTATAGTCTAGTATTTGTGCTGCGATCACGCTGTTCTCTGGTTCTGGGCCTGGCATACAGCTTCTGTTCTGCTCTGTACTATGGGGGTCATTTATTAAACAGAAATATGCCTAAATTAGGCGTATTTCTGGAGCAGATTGCGGCGCTCGTGTGAGTGCCACAGCCTTCTCCATGCTTATCCAACACAGCGCCGTACATTGTATAATGGCTGTGCTTGGAATCACACACAGTCCCAATCACTTCAATGGGGCTGAGCACGATACCAAGCACAGCCGCTATACAATATACGGCGTGTGCTGGCTAAGCATGGAGAAGGCCATGGTACTCACAGGAGCGCTGGTGCCTTCTCAAACGGCTGATCGGCAGGGGTCGCTGGTGTTGGACCCCCACAGATCAGATACTGATGACCTATCCAGAGGATAGGTCAGGGATCAGCAACTTTTGGCACTCCAGCTGCTGCAAAACTACAACTCCCAGCATGCAAACATACTTGGCTGTTTTTCTAACTCCCACAGAAATAAATAGAGCATTCTGGGAGTTGTAGTTTCAGAACAGCTGGCATGCGAAGGTTGCTAAACTCTGGGATAGGTTATCAGTATCAAAACCCTTTAATATCATATTATATCATATAATAAAGTTCTTCTAGTACTAGAGTCAGCCAAACACTGGCGCTGCACATAGTTTCTCATTCTCAACAGCTTCTCCATACAAACTCCTCCAGGCTGCTGACGTTGAGGAAGACGGGGTAATAGGTTTTTCTATTCCCCAGATCATTTGAGGTCCAAACAGTAGGGCCACCAACAATCTAACATTTATCGCCTATCCAGGGGATATTCTAATATTTTAAAAGAGTTGTCCTGCTTTTTTTACTTTTAGAAATTTCAATCCCGTGCCGCTGTACCTGTGGAAAAAAACTATACACACCTCCTCCCCATCACTCCATTCCAACTCCCTTGCTCCCTTCTCTGGTCTTCTAGTCCCAGTCTGTAAACTTCCAGATGGACATGGTCATGTGCATCACTGCTGCCAATGACTGGCAGTGGAGATGTGTCTCTAAGCGGCAAGTCACTGCAGGGTCACATGCTACTTGGGGACAGGTCACCATGGAGGCCAGTCATTGGATGCAGCAGTGCACATGACAGTGTCCATCCAGAAGTTTACAGATGGAGGCCAGAAGACCTCAGAAGGGAACCCAGGTACCCAGGGAGGCCAGAATGAAGCAGTAGGCAGCAGGTAAGCATGTTTTTTTCCGCAGGTACAGCAGCATGGGGGTGAAATTTTATAACTAAAAAAAAAAGTTGGACAACTCCTTTAAGGGTCAAAATACCCTGGTGCTTGGTAGAAAACATCTGCATTTTCAAAATGAAATGAGGAAATTTCACAATGTATGCTTGTATAGCTACGACTCTAAGTGCAGTAAGAGTTAATAAAATGCTTAAAGACCCTTAAACACAATATAACGATGTACCGTAAGTGCACTATGCAGTGCTTATAATATTGTCACAACCAGACAGCTGAGAAGCTCTGACAGAGGCCTTTCAGAACCTCCTCCTTGAATTTCTGTGTTGTGGTATTCAGCTCCTCCTCTCGTCAGCCTCTCTCAGCTGTCATGTCTTAATTGCTTCCCTTTAAATGCCTCCTCAGAATGCTTTTCTGAGCGGCTTATATTTCCTCCTGGAGTGTGTGTGCACGCTGATCTGTCCTCCTCTTTGCTTCAAAGCTAAGTGTACTTTTATATGTTTATATCTGTTTGCTGGATCCCAGATGACCCTGACTCCCTCCGTGTCTTGTGTAGGGAGCCGGTGGTCGTGTCCCCTCACTATTGTAGGGTGCTCAGGGCTTTATAGTCAAGGTTCGTGGATATGCAAACCTCCACCATTAGGATCTTTGCATAGGCTGAGCAGCAAGGGAAAGTGCCAGGTCTTCTGCAGGGGTCTCCCTTGGTTCCTTAGTTTTTGGATCCAGCGAGTCGTTTATACATGTTGCTTTGCCTTGTTACCTGTACACATTCCGTGACAAATATGTAACTCAATACAACTTTATTAAATCACTACGGCCAGGCATGTGGATTCTGCTATTTTCCAAACCTGGTGTCCTAAAGAAGAATCCAGTCCATGTTTTGAGTCAAAGCATCAGAGAGCTAGTCCAGCCTGCATCTGGTCCCTAGACTCCAGGCATTGTTTTGCACACAGCCGTTCACCTGCATCTCTGAGAGCATGACTAGGCTGTGCTGAGGATGCCAGCGGTGGATGCTGCTGACTGAGGAATGCTGCAGCATCCAACCCCTTCTACAGGCAACCTAGCACCACACACCCAGCACCACACGGCACACAAGAGTCTGGAGGTAAGCAGATCATTTTAAGGCAAAATCCTAAAGATGAGAGCACCCAGATCACTCACTCCTCTATTCTCTATTGTATGGCTGTGTGCATGGTGTCAGTAGCAGGAGCATGAATATTTCATGAATAAATAAGATGTATATGTAGCCCTAACAGAATTTGTAGTAATATATATATGTAGAATTTTATCATTGACAATCTTATCCACAGATCTATACAGTGCATACGTAGCTCTGTTCATGAATGGTAATAAGCTATCCCACCCTCAAGGGAACATGAGGCTCAATAACGGTCATTGAAGATCAGTAACTGGCTGCTTATTTCACATGCAAACCTTTGTGCATTTTTTTACCGTTCAGGCCTGTCTTGAAGTTTTGTGTAAAACTGCAGATTAGTTCTTTTCTTTTTCCTATTGTGTTTGTACAAAAAGAGCATTGAAACAATTAGATGGATCCCAAACAGTGTTCCCTTTAAGCACATGGTGACGGGCCCCCCTCATGGGTGCATTTTGCTGCAAAGGTCTTATGAGTGCATGTAACAAAACCAAGGGTGCATGTGTTACCCTAGCGAGATTCAGAGATCAGCATGTCCCTGATGTAACGCCTTAAGGGCTCATGCACACAAATGTATTTTTTATCCGTGCGGCTCGTATACAGAACCATTCATTTTGATGGGACCGCAAAAAAAAACTGAAATTACTTTGTAGGCTTTCTGTTTCCGTATGTCCGCAAGTCCGCTCCGCAAAAAAATAGAACATGTTCTATTCTTGTCCGTTTTGCGTACAAGGATAGGCATTGTTACAATAGATCAAAAAATTATAATAAACTAATGTAACACGGACGTCCCACGGATGTCATCCGTCTTTTTTATATATTTTTTTGCAGACTGCAAAATACATACGGTCGTGTTCATGAGCCCTTAGACTGCAGATGGTTTACCTATGTAGGCTACATATCTGATGGTAAATAAGTTACATATGTCTATTGCAGCTTTGCATCATTCTTTTTCCCATAACCACATGAATGCTGGTAATTTTGAGTACCATTGTCATAGCCTGTAGGAAGTAATAAAAAAAAAATCCCTGTAGTTACCATTGTCCATGATGGACTATGAAATACCTAAACATAATACTTGAGAAACTATTAAATTTTTTTCTCTAGCAAAAAGAACAAAAGACCTCTAACCAAAAATAATACTTCTATATGGACAGTGTTAAGCGAGACTTCACCTTCCTTTAGTACTGTCCATACTGTAAAGCGTAAAGTGTAGTCCCTTTTTATAACCTCATTATTTTTATTTGCTGTTTAGGCTAATTTTATAGTTCATTATAGCTCTACACATGTACAAAAAAATGGTATCTTGTTAACTGGAAACCATCATCAAGCTGCTGTTATTTTATTATACTTCTATTTATTACTTATGATGGCATAATGGCGTCCTGCTGTAGAAGGTCATGTAACCGTAATACCTCTACAGCTCACTCCAACATGAAAAACAATTTGAGTATTTTATTCTAAAGGGGGGGCTTCTAGGATTTTAAATGTTAAAATTTATGGTTGAAATGCAAAGTTTGCATTATTTTCACGTCACTGATGACATTCGTAGCCATGGTGGCTGCCAATCACTAGCTATTACATGCATGGTGAGATCAAGGTGCAGTCAGTGATTGCCCGGCAAGGTCATCTGACATGTCACCACTATGGATGTCACATCACTGTGCACATAGGAACAAGAGAACTGATGGGGAAGGCATGAGACCAGGGGTGGGTGGATGGAGGGAGGGGAATCGCTAAACTCAGTTCACAAGATGTGAACATGTCACTTCTTGGCACATGGAAACCACAGCAGGGTTGTCCTATTGAAAGTGACTAATCCATGTGTGGATCCTCAGCATGACAACCTGCAAATCTACAGCAGAAATCCAAGGGTCACAGATTTTTGCTGTGGATTCCATTGCAAATACACATATGAGTTATCATATAAGTATTTAAATTGTGTGAACATACCCTTAGAATGTGTCTTACTTAGTAGAGACACTCCTCTGATGAGGTCCAATCATTACTAAATAGTACTCCTCTTATTACAGGCCACTCACTTAGTGACCACTAAGATGATAAGATGTTTAGTTAAGACCTTTGAGACTTGTACTTTTCGATTATCTGGCATGGTTCCCAGCAGCTAGAAAAATGATTCAATCATGAACTTCAAGTGCTGGCTTTGCAGTCACGTTCGGCAGTGCTGACCAATTACTTATCTTGGATCAGTAAATCTGAGTCTGACGGCAAGCGGAAGGGAGCATTAGATCTCCTAAAGAGACCTCTCAAAGCAATAGATGGGCCCATGTGGTTTTTGGTGCAGGTTCTGTGGTAATAACGCTAACTACAGATATTAGCTATAGGAAATATGAAATGCAGGTCTGACAAGCGTTTTTTGCCTAGTGGCGTTTTTTTTCAAATTGGTGGCATTTTTTTTGTCTCTCTGACATTTTTCTTAGAAACGCAGGATGTAAAAGCTTTTGATGTTTTTTCAGCCTTTTTTTTAAAAAAAATCAGAAAAAACACTGTCACACATTTGTTTTGCAACTAATGCCATAAAAACCACATGCAGTATGGAAAAACTGCAAGTGGTTTCTTTGGCGTCTTTCTAAGTGATGAAAAAACTGCAGAGCAAATTCTTCATCTGTCCTGTTTCATATTTTCCTATAGACTTTCAGCTAACATTTGGAGCTATCATTTTTATCGCAAAAAATCTGCACAAAAATAACACCACTAAAACAGCAAAAGCGCTGAAAAACACCACTAAATACCTGTGTCTTTTCAGCCTAAGGTCTTATTCACACGCCCGTGCCCATGATATGATAAATTAGGGCCATAGTGTGCCAGAACTCTTGCTTTATTTTCACACTGAAACCATCAGGTTGCTGCTCTAACATCTGGATGCATAGCTCTTATCTCTGAATTCCTGACAGCTTATAAACACTCATTATAGCATCTCCTTCGTGTACTGAGAGCTGTTTAGGGCTCTTTCACACGAGTGGATGCCGTGATTTTGTAGTAAAAAGGTTACAGAGAGGCAAAGAGCATTATCAATCATGTTACTGTCCGGACGGGGCTCGGCACTCTTTCACGCAGCAGATTCCATGCTCGTGTGAAAGAGCCCTAACTGGGGTCTTAAGTTAGAAAAAGCAGAGATATAAATGTATAAATTACAGGTTTTAATGAATCTTTTCCCACAAAAATATATATCCATCTGCTCAGCTCCTCCTGCTCTATAACATGCTGCCTGCTTGCATACATTATCCGTAGGCTATACCAAATGTTATGCCAAACCACAAGGCAGTGTGAATGGACCCTGATACTGAAGATATAGAATATTGGGGGAGATTTATAAAACTGTCTGAAATAAAACTGCCTTTGCTGTCCATAGCAACCAATCACAGCACAATTTCCTTTTTGTATTCTGCGCTTGAAAAATGAAAGCTGTGCTGTAATTGGCTGCTATGGGCAAAAACTGTTTTCTTTAAAGCACTTTCTATAAGTAGAACAGAGACTGTTCTATGTTTCTATTGCTCTCGTATTCATACTTCATGCTGTTTATGAAATAACCTTTCAGTCTACATTTTCAATGTACTTTTCCCAGATTAAATATTACATTAGTAAGGAAATGAAGAGCATATTTGCCAGCAGTCCCAGATTCGCAGACACCTTCCCTAATTTCAGGATATCGCCAGCCAAAAGTCATTGGTAGAGATGAGCGAAGTTCTGAAAATTTCGATTTGGATGCTTTTAGTGTTTAATGCAGTAAGAAAAAATACTCACCTTATCCATTCGATCGCATGAAGACACTGCACTAACTTTCGCGTGTGACATGATGATGTCATCGCGCCGGTCAGCATGGTTATATCATATGTCACTGCACAAGGTATGTTCAATCAAGATGGCTGCACCAGCCTCTTCACACGCAAATGGATGAAGTATGTTTTTTTTTTTACTGCTATCTTAGCCAAAATTGATTCGTTGCCACGAAGTGCGAGGAAATTCGGCTTTGCGGCAAATCAAATTTTTCCTAAAATTTGGGTTGAATTCCACTTGGGATACATCGATTCGCTCAACACTAGTCATTGGGGCTTATGTAATACCCATAAATGTTCAGGCGTTCCTGGAGGTGGGGCTAACATGCCCTGAATATACCAACTATACACTACGTGCAGAATTATTAGGCAAATGAGTATTTTGACCACATCATCCTCTTTATGCATGTTGTCTTACTCCAAGCTGTATAGGCTCGAAAGCCTACTACCAATTAAGCATATTAGGTGATGTGCATCTCTGTAATGAGAAGGGGTGTGGTCTAATGACATCAACACCCTATATCAGGTGTGCATAATTATTAGGCAACTTCCTTTCCTTTGGCAAAATGGGTCAAAAGAAGGACTTGACAGGCTCAGAAAAGTCAAAAATAGTGAGATATCTTGCAGAGGGATGCAGCACTCTTAAAATTGCAAAGCTTCTGAAGCGTGATCATCGAACAATCAAGCGTTTCATTCAAAATAGTCAACAGGGTCGCAAGAAGCGTGTGGAAAAACCAAGGCGCAAAATAACTGCCCATGAACTGAGAAAAGTCAAGCGTGCAGCTGCCAAGATGCCACTTGCCACCAGTTTGGCCATATTTCAGAGCTGCAACATCACTGGAGTGCCCAAAAGCACAAGGTGTGCAATACTCAGAGACATGGCCAAGGTAAGAAAGGCTGAAAGACGACCACCACTGAACAAGACACACAAGCTGAAACGTCAAGACTGGGCCAAGAAATATCTCAAGACTGATTTTTCTAAGGTTTTATGGACTGATAAAATGAGAGTGAGTCTTGATGGGCCAGATGGCTGGATTGGTAAAGGGCAGAGAGCTCCAGTCCGACTCAGACGCCAGCAAGGTGGAGGTGGAGTACTTGTTTGGGCTGGTATCATCAAAGATGAGCTTGTGGGGCCTTTTTGGGTTGAGGATGGAGTCAAGCTCAACTCCCAGTCCTACTGCCAGTTTCTGGAAGACACCTTCTTCAAGCAGTGGTACAGGAAGAAGTCTGCAAGGTAAGAAAAACATGATTTTCATGCAGGACAATGCTCCATCACACGCGTCCAAGTACTCCACAACGTGGCTGGCAAGAAAGGGTATAAAAGAAGAAAATCTAATGACATGGCCTCCTTGTTCACCTGATCTGAACCCCATTGAGAACCTGTGGTCCATCATCAAATGTGAGATTTACAAGGAGGGAAAACAGTACACCTCTCTGAACAGTGTCTGGGAGGCTGTGGTTGCTGCTGCACGCAATGTTGATGGTGAACAGATCAAAACACTGACAGAATCCATGGATGGCAGGCTTTTGAGTGTCCTTGCAAAGAAAGGTGGCTATATTGGTCACTGATTTGTTTTTGTTTTGTTTTTGAATGTCAGAAATGTATATTTGTGAATGTTGAGATGTTATATTGGTTTCACTGGTAAAAATAAATAATTGAAATGGGTATATATTTGTTTTTTTGTTAAGTTGCCTAATAATTATGTACAGTAATAGTCACCTGCACACACAGATATCCCCCTAAAATAGCAAAAACTAAAAACAAACTAAAAACTACTTCCAAAAATATTCAGCTTTGATATTAATGAGTTTTTGGGGTTCATTGAAAATATGGTTGTTGTTCAATAATAAAATTAATCCTCAAAAATACAACTTGCCTAATAATTCTGCACTCCCTGTAATGTTGGTAAACGTATAGGAGTAAAGTATACTGACGTAAGCTGCCAGCAGCAGCAACAGATAGATTGTTCCTAAATATATGGCTGCATACAGTTCAACCACTATTGTCACTTATTGGAGATATTGGCACATTTAAAAGCGCTATTATAACAAAGACTGGCATTTCAAAGGCACTTATTGTGAAAGCATTGGATGCTTTAAACCACCAACTCCAGCATAATGAAAGCTCTGCTTTTGAACGTTATTTTCATAGTTTCAAGCATACCTGTCACTACAGAAAAGCAATTGTCAAAAATAAAGACTTGACTGTGCTCCTAAATGCTTATGTATAGTATATAGCTTTTCCCATGAAGCTCACTTATATCTGCTGCTGCTTTCAGCTTTTTAAAGGAGTATTCCAGCTTTTAGATATTGATGATCTATCCTCTGGACAGGTCATCAATATTGGATCGGTGTGGGTCCAACATCCATCACCCCACATATCAGTTGTTGGAAACTAAACAGTGGCAGAAGGCTTCACCCACTGTATAGTGGCCATGCTGGTATAAAGCTCCCATTCAAGGCTGCCAAAGACAGCTGACCAGTGAAGGTGCCAGATGTGGTTCCCCCCACCTGTCTGATATTGATGAACTATCCGGAGGATCAATATGTAAAAGCTTTTACATGGGCCACTGATTGGGAACGAGGGTTTGTACACTGATCAGTCTTCTGTCTTGACATACCCATCAGCCTTTGTTTGTCGGATGATCACATCTGTTACGTAACCATAAAAATAATTGTTTGTCGGCAGTATATCCCTCCATGTAAACAGGCAATGTGCTGCCATAAATATGCTAATTGTCTGCGGTACAGCTTGCATCAGCGAGTGTAAAAGGCCCTTTAAACGACCCCCAATCAACTTTTTATGTTGTGGATTAGTCCAGTGTTACTGTCATGTCAGCTTGTGTCTCATGGCTCCTTCTTCACCCCTCACGCAAAATGCATATCTCCATGACATCCATGTTGCTTCTGTTTTTTGCAGAATTCATTGAATTCAATGGGTCCATGGTCTGCATTTTGCGGCGAAGAATAGAACATATTCTATCTGTGTGCTTTCCACATCCGTATGTCCATTTCAAAAAGGCATATGTAGCGGCCAGGCCGCAGGGGCAACACGTGAGGATACGGTGGAGTTGATTTACTCACGGTTAGCAGAGCCTCCCTGGACCGACGTACAGTGATGGGGAAGACAGCACTAAATCCTCAGAGGCACTCTCCATTGCAAGGAACACTAGCCAGATGGAAGTTGAGGTGCTGGTATAGGTGTTTAAGGTGCTTTGGTGGCAGGGCCCCTGTGTTCGTGACGCCAGCACCGTAAGGTGCAAATGTTGAGTGTAGTAGTAGTAATGATGAGGAGTCGGTTGTAATCAAACAGTGGAACATTTACTGAATCAATTGTCTTCAGGTAGTCAGTACAGATACAGTTCATTTGTATGGCATTAGTGATGACTCAGAAATAAGTTCAATAGTATTCTTTTTATCAGGTTTAGGCAATTGTCAGTTGAGGAGTTCTCTTTAAGGATGACAGTTTACAGGCAAGACTTCTGTAATTATTCTAAGTCCAAACTATAGCACAATGGTACTAAATATACAGTTTTCTACTCATCTTGAGCTATCCAATAAGGGCGTTCTCCTTCGTGGCAGGCATCAGTCTTCTGCTACATTATTTGCAGGATGCTTCCCTGAAGGATTCAGGTTTTTAGGTTTCCACTATATCCTGGAAGGCTTCTAGTGAATAAGGACAATTCTCCATTCGTGTCCCGACACTTCTAAAGTTGCTCTCAGGCCCTTGTGATTGTGAAGTCCATAAGGCTGGATTCAGTTGTAACCTTCACTAGGCTTGCTTCATATTTAGACATAGACTTACTGTCTTGTGCTTGTCTGCTGTAGATAAATGTTAGGTGTACTCCCTTAGCCTGGCCAGAACCAAGGGGTAGTAATAGCAGACTTCATGGTGGACGATGCCTGTTTCTCTCCTCCATACACTTACTTCTTCCTACAACACTTCAATACACTCTACTCTACATTCTGCTCTCTGCCCACATTATATAAATGAGTGGCGCCAGCACCACCTAGGGGCAGATGGGTGTTATGACATTGCCAGCCTGATAAATATGAAATACCATACATAGCAAATACATTAGATACATAGGCAGATGTTTAAAGTGTCCCTTTTACACACATATGTGGGACGCTGCACTTAGAACATGTCCTATATTTGGCCACAAAATGCCTAAGGCCTCATGCACACGTCCATTTCTGTTTTGCGGCCTGCAAACTGCGGATACCCAAATTACAAATATTGTCCATGTGTTGTAGTATTGGCAGACTCACTGATTTCAATGGCTCTGTGGTCCTCATATTGCAGACATATTCTTTTTGCAGACTGTGCGGAAAGCACATGGGTCATCTGTGTGTTTTCTGCATCCGCATTTCCATTCTGCAAAAATGATATAACATGTCCTATATACTTGCCCACAAAATGCAGACTACGGACCCATTGAAGTCAATGGGTCCGCAAAAAAATACAGATGCAACATAGATGGTGTCAGAATGTTGCGGATTCGCAATTTGAAGACTGCTAAATACATATGGTCTTGTGCAAGAGGCCTCTATGTGGCTTACAACAGCTAGTGTAAACTGTACCTGTATACTCTATGCAGGTAGTAGTCCATCTAAATTATGTACATACCATCATTGCAAACGGATCTACCTATGTATAACTAGGTTAGGAACTTGCAAATTGAAAATTTCAATGTCATTGATTACTATAATCCAGCAATGAAAAATATAGGCGCAATACTGAATATATATATATTAGCATCTACCTACCAGTAATTGAAAATTTTGGCCTAAAAAGGTCAATAATCATAAGAAGCTAACAGATGGTGTCTATAATCTTCCTTAAGGTGAAAACATTGTCACTTGTATTAGGACAAAAACTCATGCAGTCCTCCTACCACATTTTCTTTTCAGAATTGCCAGCAATACATTCTTATTTTTAGATATACCATTTTGCCCTTCAAAAAAACTAAATTAGAGTCCTGGGTTTTTTCCATCTGTTCTTGCTCTGCTTATCTCCACACATCAGTATTGCGGTAGGGAATAGTGAGTCAATGTATCTTCCACAGCAACAGAGCTATTTCTAGCGAGCCTCCATCGTACACTGTATTTACAGTGGCAGGTTGATGTCAGGCAGACTCATTTAAATAGGCAATAAAATTGCTGGAAACACGTTAACGTATTCTTATTTAACATTGAGTAAAAGCCGGCATATCAGATGTGTGCATGCGTTTCTCCTCGAAAACCCTTCATCACCCTAATGTGCTTTATGAGGTATCATCAGAATGCTGTAAACGGCAGATGTTTATAAAATCATCATCTTGTAAAATTGATTTCCATTTGTCTGTAGTGGAAGCAGGGTGTACAGATACAAGGCTAAAAGCATCCGTTCAGTGTGTCATAGAAGTCAGTGTCATATCAGCAAGGTCACAGATCATCAATGGGGATGGTGCCACCAGTGGTGCACAGCAACCCAAAAATAGATCCACCTTGACCAACATTCTTGACTTCTAGACAAAAGAATCCTATACAGTACCAGTTATATAAATCAGGCAAAAAATGAGATATAGAGAGCAAGAAAGGGAAATAGAGGGAGAACAAAAGAGAGCTTCTGAGCCGTTTGAGAAGCAATTGGGTAAGTACCTTTAACCTAAAAGCGTAACTTGGCCTACAAGAGCTGAACTAATCATGTCCACCCAATAGCCTCAAAAACTGCTGAGTAAGGAGAGAAGCATGACATTTGAGAGGCTATTTAGCAGCTACTCAACTAAATTAGATGTGATGTGCTAAGGTTTAATGTACCATAGCTTGAAAATATACCAGGGTTACATAGAAAAAATAAAAAGTAATTCCTCTTAATCCATGAACTGTGTATCCTGTCTTAATACCCTAGGTAGCTGTCTACCATGCCTACTTCTTGCCCCATCCCTGCGCAGAATTGGAATAAGAGGTAAGCAGAATAGGCAACTGCCTAGGGTACCATTGTTTGGACAGGTACCATTTTTTGGTTCAAAACAAAAATTATTCTGCCTTTACATTTCTTTGCACAACCAGTAGAATGCTGTGTGTGAGTGGCTGATGATACTGTAAGTGCTCCGGCCTAATGCTCACTTCTCCTAAGTGCATTGGTGATGAAATGGTACTGTCTGTTACAGACAGTGGATGTGGACCCACTGTTTCAACCAACCTGTTTGACATTACACTAGTCCTAAGGACATTATCCTGGCAGTCCCCTGGTTTTCAACCTTTAACCCCTATACAGGGATCTGGTCTTCGCAGGCAGGGGAGCCACCAGGCTGCTGCCTCTTGGAATAGTCCCTGTGTGATTGGCTGCTGACCCACCTGCCTGCACAGCACTGAGGGATTAGGCAAAACTTGTAGTCAGAAAACAGGCAGAGGTCAGGGCAGGCAGAGTTTCTGTGAATCCATGAAACTAAAAATTGAAGTCAGATCAGGCAGCAAAGGCTCAGTACTGTAAACAGGCAGTGGGTCTGAATCAGTAGATAATCAAAGTTTGGTACGCAGGCAGACGGACAGGAGCAGCACACCTTCACTTGAAACAACCTAAAGCTCAGGTAGCTCCACTGGTGAAGGGCCTTATACACACAGCCTCATAATACAGCCAGCCAAAGACTGGGGAGAAAATAGGGCATGCACATGCTGCCCCTTTAAGAGCCAGGAAGTACGCGTGCCCTATGTGAGGAAGAACAGACTGGGCAGCAAAGTGCAGGCTGCGGCCAGTAGGAGGAGAACAAGACTCTGGCAGCCGGCCCCGATGTAGGAGAGGAAGTGGAGGGGCAGCAGGTCTGGGGTCCAGACAGGACAGGAGGGGTGATAAACGCAGTGCCTGTGCCTGCCTGGGACAATGGCAGATACAGTACTAACAGGTACCTGTCACACATATTTCTGGTAAGGTAGACAGCCCATACAGCACTGAGGAAAGCAGATATGCAAAGGCACAGAGGAAAATGGGAAGAATGGGGTAGATTTACTATTAAAAAAGCGCCATAATTCTGGATCAAACCAAGTGCAGAAGCCATGCGCTATATTTATTGTCACAAATGCTTCTGACAAGTGGGCGGAAGGGGCACCACTTAGCCATCAGGGTATGTGGCTGTAGATGTGCCAAAATTCAGGAGTAAAAAGTAAGCCACATAATAGGTGTGCCAGATGTATCAACCAGCATCAACTAATGTGATAAATCTGGAGCATTTTAGACTGTTTAGTCTAGTGATAGTATTAGTAAATCTACCCCTCTAAAATAGGAAAGCTAACGATTACAGGTATTCTTCGGAGTGGTGGGGGGAACTAATCACTGACTTTCCATCTGACAACTGACATGCTGAAGAAGCGGAGGCAGTTTGAAACCTCTGAGAACTTTCCTCAGCACTGTCCTAGGCATAGTTCAAATCTTAGATCCTCCCTAAGGTATGTTCCTGTATACTCCGATACAAGTGTCAGAACGTGTAGAGGCACTGAGAAGGGGGATGTTAATGCCAAGTTATCAATTTAGTCATGCATTTTGTAGAGGAGTAACAGAGGCACACAACAATACAAAATTCTAAGAAAAGATGTTCTAGACTTGTTATTACATGGGGAATACAAGTTTTTAATAAAAAAAACAAGTCAGGAGAGCTGACTGTTCCTCTTTAAGTTTGATATACAAAATGATTTCTAAAGATGTATACATATCGTGCAATGCTTACATCTCATACTTTTTACAGAAATTTTCCATAAAAATCATGTCACTTTGAGTTATCTTCTGTTAACTTTTAAAAATTCTATTCAGTTCTTTCCCCCTCGTGTTCTCCTAAACAAGTGGCCTCCAACACAACTTCAGTAGGGACTACTAAGCAAAGGTCACTTTAGGCGAAAACGTTCTTCAAAGTGGTTATCCTCTTTTTCTTAGGGTTTCTTAGTCGCTTCTCGAATAAAGTGGTATAATGTATAAAGGGATGAGGGGGCACACTCATAAGAAGAACACTTACAGGGTGATGTACACTAAATTTAATAAGCAATAAAAGCAAACCCCTAAAATACACATAAAACATACATCAAAAATAAAAATGAATTATGAATATGCGATATGCAGCAATCAAATGCAATATATTACAACAGGATGACGCCAATGTCCCACTGGTAGATGTAATTGCTGTCGTGTTGTTGGTACACGATATGGTGATGACCTTTAATGTTCCATTTGGGAATTTGTGGCGTCAAGCTTGTTGATAATAAGTGTCCCTCACTATAGGTGTAGCACTCTAGCCCCTTTGGGGTGATGTTATAGAGCCCGCACCGTGCTGTGTCTCAGGACACTATTCCAACTGGAGATTAGGTATCTCAGAGTTAAAGTCCTGTGCCTTTGAATACGTGTGGCACTCCGTTCACTTAAGATGTAAATAGTGACCCGGATCAAATGTTAAAGTCCAATGTGTGAGTTGACAGAGATGCGTGTGTGCCCTCCAAGTTACTTACTTTGATTCTTCGCCGCTGTGTCTTTCTTTTCTTACCCCTTCCTGCTGCGTAGCTGCAGCGCTAGTCTCCCAGGTAGCCGTACACGGCTGTGGCGTCCCACGTGACCTGGTCTCTGGAGTTCAGGGTAGACGCTTGTGTATGACGTCACTAGTCTGCGGCAGTAACTTTGGTAATGGAGGTTAATCACTTTCGTTTTGAGATCGCTGATGTTTTTCGATCTTTGTTGATGTCCAGCTTCTTTTGTATGTTCTTAGGAATCCACGCTCACTCTGATATGCCAGACGCGTTTCAAGGTATTACACCTCTTCCTCAGTGGCCACCAAGTGAGTGGATTCTCACTCCTTATATATCCTATTGTTCCACCCACCAATTAGTTGTGCCTATTCTAATATATGGGGTGGATTTGATCGCCGTTTTTCTTCCATAAAATGAATAACATTCACAGTTACAAATGTGCTAAAAATATAAATGTGCTAAAAATATAAATAACAATATTCCCCTGTATCTTAAAACATGCTCGAGATGGTCTATAAATAACCTATATGGTCAGGACTAAATTTTTACAAAAACCGCATTGGAACCGCATCAATGTGAATTATGTCACATGCGGTTTTTGCATTTTTGTATCTAGCAAGATCATATAGATACCATCTAGGTCAATGGACTCAAAAACGCATATATTTATATTATTATTTAATGCATTTTTGTGTTTCTTTATTCTTGTTTCCTTAATATACTCATTTTTTGAGTATAAAGTTTCACATTGTTTTATCCATGGTATTAAAATCCCCATAATAAATTACATTAACACATGAAATTGACGATTTAGTAAACAGCATAAGGTCATTGACCATGCAGAAATAGCTGTATGCTTGTCTCCTGGCTCTGGTATTACTAACTGTTATGACATTCCTTTCTTATATACTGATATCACTTGGGAAAAGAGGTTGGTTCCTGTCTGTGGTATACCACTGATTTCTGCAAGGTCAAAAGGCGTCATGCTTCAGAGGAGCTAGACCCAGATATCGACCACATAAGTAGCCTTTCTCTTTCAGATGCCTTTGATCAGTTTAATTCCTTTGAGATCATCCTCTACAGTTGCAGAGAAAAGGGGTTATTATTTGAAGGGGCTTTCCTAGACTTAGATATTGATGACCTATCCTGAGGGGGGCGACCCTACCTGAAAACTACTACTACTGATAAGTAGGGATGCCAGATGTCAGACCTCCACAGATCTGATATTGACAACCTATCTTGAGGATAGGTCATCAATATCTAAGTCTCAAAAAAACCTTTAAAGGGGTTGTCCGGGTTCAGAGCAGAACCCAGACATATGGGGATATGTCTGGGTTCTGCTCTGAACCCGGACAACCCCTCCGGCCCCCCTGATATGTTCTCCTGTGCTGGATCACGCAGAGCAAAGGAATTTTTTGGAGATCCGGTGACGTACTGGGCTCTACATGGGGACTGCTAGGCGGGGAATGCTAGTGACGTAAACAGCACTAATGGGCGGGCTTTAGTGCTGCCCTAGCATGTAAAACAGTTAAAGCCCGCTCATCAGAACCGGTGACATCACCGGCAACACTGCTGGGTGAAAGCCTCCGTCTAGCAGCGTGCCAATGTAAACAAAAAAGACCTTGCCCTGCGCGATACAGAACAGGGCATGGGAGAGCATCATAGCATGAAATGCTCAGATGCTCATATCAGGGGGGCCGCAGGGGTGAAAATGGGGATATGTCTGGGTTTAACTCTGAACCAGGACAACCCCTTTAAGCATTGAAAACCACCATTTACTTCCTTCCCGTGATTTAGCGTAATACCTAGAATTAGGGAAACTTAATTATTGATCATATATACATAAATCTGCAATGTATGGTACATAAAAAGCTGGTAATACTAAAAACCGTATGGGCAGATTTTCTTTCAGTTACTTTTCGGAAGCTTAGTCGACATTACAAGAACTGAGCACTGAAATGCACGGTACTTCTATTTGGACGCTTACCAAATATACCTTTAACTAAGGCCCTGTTCCTATATCTGCACTGCAATGCAGAAAACGTATTGACTACTACTCAGATAGCTTCTCTATCCATCCTTTAAAATGCAATGACTTGCTAACGTATCAATTTTCTCTTGTGTCTCCAGAGACTGGAACTATAGATCAGGAGATCCAATCCTACAACACTCCAGGCTTCAGCGGCTGCTTGTCCAGAGTACAGTTCAATCTTATAGCCCCTCTCAAGCTTGCCTTAAGGTCGCGAAATAACTCCCAGGTGCAAGTGGTGGGAGAGCTTGTGGAATCGAACTGTGGTGCGTCACCGCTGACCATCCCTCAAATGGCATCGGAAAACAATCCTTGGCACTCAGGTACTGCATCTGTTTACTGCCCCTCTGCCACATAAGAGGACAGCACTGCTATAAATGGCACATGACTGTTGGTTGAGGGACAAATTTTGCACTAGGAGCTTCAAGTTGCCCCTCTGTTTGAAATGTATTGTTGATATTTTATTCATATCTAACGTTCATAATTTCATGTTTGAAAATGTCCCTAACAGTCCCATAGAGATGAATGGTGGTGTCCATCCTCGACCAATTCAAACAGGGGACACGGGTCCCCGCTAAAGAATTGCTGCACGTTACCTTTAATTCAGCCTTTACATATGCTCAACAACATTTCACGCTTCAGGGAACAGAAATAGCAATTTTCTTTATAGTTTATTGGCAAAAACAAACATGATATGTTAATTTTGGCATTCTACCAACGCAGCCATTCTTCTTTGTCAATTAGACACAGCACATTAACTTGATGGAATTACATTTACATATTCTGCGGTTGGCTAAGTTTTAAAAACAGTTTTGGAATCTGTAGATAGTATTAGAAGAATAGCTCCAGAAATTACAACATCAAGGTAGCATAATAGTGACACCATAGCAAGTGTCCACCATGCATGGCAATAGTACTGTATGCATGAAGCTCTAGTGGTGGCTGCAGGTAGCAAGAATTGTACTGTTTATGTCTATGCCAGGGGTTTGGAGCTCTCTATCACCAGAACCCACCAGGTCCTGTACATTAGCATTGAAGAGCACTAGGAAGCTTTTATTTTACACTGTAGGCACACGTTGAGAAAAATATTTCCAAAATGTGTTTTTAAAAATTGTGGTGTCTTAGGCTCCTTTCACACTAGCGTTCGCTGGTCCGCTCGTGAGCTCCGTTTGAAGGAGCTCACGAGCGGACCCGAACGCAGCCGTCCAGCCCTGATGCAGTCTGAATGGAGCGGATCCGCTCAGACTGCATCAGTCTGGCGGCGTTCAGCCTCCGCTCCGCTCGCCTCCGCACGGACAGGCGGACAGCTGAACGCTGCTTGCAGCGTTCGGGTGTCCGCCTGGCCGTGCGGAGGCGTGCGGATCCGTGCGGATCCGTCCAGACTTACAATGTAAGTCAATGGGGACGGATCCGTTTGAAGATGCCACAATGTGGCTCAATCTTCAAGCGGATCCGTCCCCCATTGACTTTACATTGAAAGTCTGGACGGATCCGTCCGAGGCTATTTTCACACTTAGCTTTTTTTTTGCCATTTTAATGCAGACGGATCCGTTCTGAACGGAGCCTCCGTCTGCATTATTATGCGCGGATCCGTTCAGAACGGATCCGCCCGAACGCTAGTGTGAAAGTAGCCTTAATGACATTATATCAGTGTATGATATTAACATGATAATTCAGTTACAGAGAAATATATAAATGAAAGGCATCCAGATAGCTGATCTCAATTTTCTCAGTGAGAAATCTTCACTATCTCACTATCTACTGGTTTTATATTTGTTGCTAATAAATCTATGTGAGGGAGAGTTGACATCACTATTTCATTTTCCGTTCTTCTGATCTCTCAAAATAAAAAAAAAGCATTTTACAGGGTAAAAAATAAAAATAAATTAATCCTTTAAAAAATTGATGCTGTAAAAAAGTATCATGTGCATCAGTTAGGCCCCATTTACATGACTGTGTTTTTGATCTGCATCTGTCCGATCTGCATTTTTTGTGGGTAGAATTCATTTCAACGGGTCCACAAAAAATGTGGACAGCACACCGTGTGCATCCGTATGTCCGTTCCATAGCTCCACAAAGAAGATAGAACATGTCCTGTTTTTGTCCGTTT
This sequence comes from Bufo gargarizans, assembly GCF_014858855.1. Classification (NCBI taxonomy): domain Eukaryota; kingdom Metazoa; phylum Chordata; class Amphibia; order Anura; family Bufonidae; genus Bufo; species Bufo gargarizans. The sequence continues at coordinate 185,589,379 of NC_058084.1, forward strand.
TGTGGACAAGGATAGGCATTGTTACAACCGATCCGCAAAACAATGAACCGCGTGTTGCAGACGGCAAAATACATATGGTCGTATGAATGCACCCTTGGGGCTCATGAACGCAAACCTATTTTTTTTCCATTACGGTTCCATTTTTTTTAAAGGTCTGTATGCGGAACCATTCATTTCAATGGGTCCGCAAAAAAATGTATCAGTTTCCGTATGTCCGCATGTCTGTTCCGCAAAAATATAGAACATGTCCTATTATTGTCCGCATTATGAACAAGGATAGGAATGTTCTATTAGGGGCCAGCTGTTCAGTTCCGCAAAATACATAATGCACACAGATATCATGCGTATTTTTTGGCGAATCTGTGTTTCGCTGGCCGCAAAATACATACCTGTGCATGAGCCCTTAGGGAGAGTTCACATCTCCATTTCATTTTCCATTCTTCTGATCCGGAAAACAGGATCCTGTAAAAAAAAAAAAAAAAAAACGATCCTGCGCATCAGTTATGCTAATTTGAGCATCCGTTTGAGCCATTTCCATCTAAAATCCGTTTTTTTGATGGAAAAAAAAGCACTTTTGATATGTCCCTATGACTTATCAAAAATTAAAAAATATATATATAGTTAACGCTTTAAGCAGATTTGATGGACATGTCAGACAAATTAAGTGGTTTCAGCATAAATTCAAGATCTAATCTTCATAAAATACCAGAGGAGATTTATCAAACAGGTGTAAAGTAGTAGCGATGAAAAATAAAAGGTGGAATCTGATTGGTTACTATGGGCAACTAAGCCAGTTCTACTTTACACTAGTTTGATACATCTCTCCCGCCATCTTTATTTAAGGACAGTATTAAAAAAACACATAGTAGAGCCATTACATGATGTTTCTGAGTGGCCATGTCACCTCCTCGTCTCCGCATCTCGCACTCTGTCTCCTCCATGCAAATGATCCATGCGCTCACTGACTCCCTTCTCTAGCGCATGTGCAGAGAATCACTGCAGCCAGGCGCTGTACACCGAGATTGACTGTGCAGGCGTCATAGAGGAGAATAAGTGCGCCTGCGTGAGATGAGGGGAGACAAGGAGATGATGTCGCCACTATTCAGAAAAGACAATCAAGGGGCAGGAGGCAGGAAGAGGATGTCGCAAGCATGACTTGAAAGATCCAAGAACCAGTCTCCTTGACTTCAGAGTGTACATTAGCATCCTGCGGGAGTGTGGAATAAACCTAATCTTCACAGCAGCTATGAAACACTAAAGTCACTATCAGGAACAATATGCTTTAAAGAATAATGTAATGGGCGTAGCTATACGTTGAAAATCAGGATGTCAGGTTCCCTTAAAATTTTTATTTTTACTGATGTTTTTTTGCACTGTTCTGTAATACGTAGCTATTTGCCGTATGGTGATGATATCTGCATACTGTAGTTACAGCCTCAACGCAATGGTTCCAGTGTGGGTTTTTTAATTTTGTCCTAAAATAAAGATGGCATTTTAACAGTTTATTGATGTGGTCCAGCACCTTTTTCTTTTTGGTGTTGCATTCATTCGGTGCGGTGTGATCTGTAAGGCTACTTTCACACTTGGGGGAGAGTGATCCGGCAAGCATTTCCGACGCTGGAACTGCCTGCCGGATCCGGAAAAACGTATGCCAACTGATGGCATTAGTAAGACTGATCAGGATCCTGATCAGTCTTAAAAATGCCTGATCAGTCAAAAAAAATGCATTTAAATGCCAGATCCATCTTTCCGGTGTCATCCGGCAAAACGGATCCGACACTTCTTTTTTTTCACCTTTTTTTCCGGTCTGCGTATTTTGAATGCCGGATCTGGCACTAATACATTTCTATGGAATACATTCCTATGGGAAAAATGGCATTCAGGCAAGTCTTCAGTTGCCTGAACAGTCAAAAAGACTGAACTGAAGACATCCTGATGCATCCTGAACAGATTATTCCCCATTCAGAATGCATGGGGATATAACTGATCAGTTCTTTTCCGGTATTGAGCCCCTGTGACTGAACTCAGTACCGGAAAAGAAAAACACTAGTGTGAAAGTACCCTAATTCAAACAGGGGTTTGTTTTTTGGATTGAATCCTTCACTGATGGAAGAACCCACATCGGTTTGAATTATTCTCATGGCAGTACTATAAACCACCAGCATTTAAAGAGGTCTACAATTAGTAGTTGCACATTTTGTGATGGGGAGGCTAGAAATGTCTCTGTATATGTTAAAGGGGTTGTCCGGGTTTATAAAAACATGGCTGCTTTCTTCCAAAAAGTGGAATTGTGCTGCCTCTAGTTCTTCATTTTTGGACTTATAGAGGGAGCTACAGGGGACATAGCTCCTGTTGGGGCGTGCCCCTACTGTCCTTGTGTTTGGAATTTGCCAGGTGGTGCTGTATACATTTTTTTTCATGCTTTCTTCTAAAACGAGCCCCACGTCTGTCCATGGGTTGTATCTAGTACTGCGGTCTGGTTCCATTGAAGTTCGTGGATCTAATCTGCAGTGCGGCACACAACCTGTGGACAGGTGTGGTGCTGTTTTTGGAGGAAAGAAGGGTTAGAAATCTTTTTCTAACCCTGGACAACCTCTTTAAAGAATTGCCCGCAGCACACATCGATTGCTGGAATGAAATTGAGGTCTCAAAGAGAATCCAAGGCAATTTGATTAGATTTTATTGATAGTCCATACTGTGCAAGACATTTTATTCAATAAGGGTTTCTAAGAAACGAGTTTTCTTGGTAAACTAGTCCATTCCATGGATTAAAATAGGATTTAACCTCTTCATTGCATAGAGTAGTGTTGTGTTTTCCTCTGTTTCATTTTTTTTAAGCTTACATATAAAGAAACCCTGGTCTATATGATCTCAGCTTCATGAGCAGTGCTCTGTAGCACAGCTGCCTTACTGCTCAGAAGTGATACAGTATTTGAATGTACAGTAGTAAAATAAGACAATTTCAGCAACAAATTCAGCTTTAAAAGTTGAATTCCATACACAAATCATCTTTGTTAGACTAGTATCACATCTGCGGCAGAGCCTCCGGCAGGTTCTTCTTGTAGAGTTCTCCAGAGTCAGCAGAGATCCAGCCGCTACCTGGAAAATATGCTGAGTTTTGGCCATACGAAAACCGCTGTATGCAGCAGTTTTTGTCCGACCGATTCCCGGTATTGTCAGCCGAAACACCTGGCTGCAGATCTGAAAGTAGCCTTACACTGTATAAATTATTTTAATAACCCATTACTATACTCCATTGTAAACTGGTAGCAATTAATTTATAACTTCCAGCAGGTATAATAAAGGAATGGCACATCATAGAGTCACAAGAACAGATTCTCTAGAAATGTTATTACATGGAGAATGTTAGGATCCCAAAAATTACATATGGAGGGATCCTCATGGGATTATGATTATCCCATAGGTAGTTTGGAGCTTGTTTTGGCTGGAATTTTTCCCGCCGAAAGCAGTGGTCAAGTTGGCTAAAAAGAGCCTGGTTGCTGGGTTGATGCAGGTAACAGGGGATTGGTTAATGAGAAATCCTATAGTGAGATGGTTGCTGGGGCTAGGAAGTTTAGGGGGCCCAGCAACAATAAGGGCATTGGAGGATAGGTGTGGGGGGGAGTTTAGAAAAGGGTATATAATTGCGGTGGCTGTCAGTGTTAGGCTGTCAGCCAAGCCGCATATTAGGATCTGCTGCCCCACCCGCCCTCCCTTTAATTTTTGTTTGTCACGGTCACTTGATTAGAAGTAGGGGTAAAGTCGCTCGCCAAGAAGTGGCGAGCGGACGAGATGATTCAGGTATTTGGGCCGAGCTTATGGCTGGTCTAATTCAGTGGTTAATTTAATTTAAATTATATGGTTTATCTAATGTTGGAGCTAGTCTTTAATAAAGTTGGCCGTGGCCTAATTTATCCATGATTATTACGTGTCCATGTGTTTTTTTCTATTTTATATTAAGGTTTAGTAGGTTTAAGTTAATCAAATAGGTTTAATATGATCTATAATCCCATGCAGTAATTACTAAAATAAACATGTTGGGAGTGGTGACAGGTCCTCTTTAATTCCAGTAAAATCCTTGTCATTCTTTGTATAGTCATTGCTAGTCTGTACAGTAGATGGCCTTGCTTACATCCCTTGTGTTTCAAAGACCACAATAGTCTTGTGCTTAGCCTGAATGTGACTATTTTGTAGCACTCTTTGGTTATTTGCTTTGGAAATTCACTCACAAAAAAGATGTGAGAAAGAAAATCCTGAGACTCCTTTCCAGGATGTGAATAATCAATATCCCATTGTAACAAGTTCCTTTTCATTTTCTAAATCTAATGTAGCACTCACCAGGCTATGTTCATTTTTCAGCCAAAGGGATTTTAACCATTACTAAGAACAGATGGAATAAAGTACATTGAAAAGTAATTAAAAGGGTTGCCTGGTATAATTACATTGGCAGCAGGCCCTCAATTCCAGCCTTGCAGGTCATGTGCTGGTCCCCATAGGATCCTAAGGGATGGGGAACCATACTATGATAAACTCAATTGACCAATGGATAGGTATGATATAGGGAGAACACAGCACCCTAAAAAGATACACGTAACTTATAGGAACCCCAAAGTCCAACACGTTTCCCTGAGGCCAACGCCATAGTTTGTGATACAAACTAAATAAGGTACAATAAGGCCATAATTATAAAAAATATACTGGTGCTAATGCTACACTTATTTTATGAAAATGAGATTCTTGACAAATATATTTTGTATAAAATGATTTGTGCCTGTCCGCCAGCATCAAGGCTATCTTTCTAGCACAGGAATCTACACTAAATACTACCTGTTTGTGGTGCCATACTGGCCGCCATAAAATACAGGGAATGCAGGTAGCAATAGCATGAGCTAAAAGTCAGTGTACCAAATAATGACACTGTAACAAATACCAAAAACCCTGCGTAGATGTCATGTATTCAGCGACATTGGTCTAGACTTATAGCAGGATAAAGAATGCAGTTCATGTGATAAAGAAGCATGTCTCCTAGTTGTCATTAGTAGAGCGGATGTGCAGGCGATTATGCACATAACATATGTAATACAAGAGGCAACTCATGCAGATATTAAAGGGTTTGTACAGCCAGTACATATTGTTGACCTATCCTCAGGATATCTAATCAGTAGGGATCTGACTCCTGGCACCTCCACCGATCAGCTATTTGAAGAGGGGTGGCGCACGTGCAAGCACTGCTTCCTGGTGATAGGTCATCAATATGTACTGGCTGCACAACCCCGTTAACCCTTTTGCTACCAGCAGCGCACATGTACGGCGCTGGAGCGATGGGTAAACATGGCGCCCGATCGCACGTGAAGAAGGCATCATGGCTAGCGGGCCTCCGCTGTTTCAAACAGCATAGACCCACGGCTAATGACCGTGACCTCCAATAATGGCAGACGCAGTCATTAAAGCCTTTAGAAGTGTACACTTCCGGATCCTTACCGACATCCCTGTGTGGCCAATTGGGCCGCCCGTAATTGACTTCAACACGCTGGGTCTCTCTGAAGAGACTCAGGGTATTGGAGCTGCAATTCTCATGTTGGCCAGCAGGTGGTAGGCCAACATAAGAAATGAGCAATTCAGCTATTACCATGCTTCTCTATAAAACATGGTAACATTGAATTTAAAAAAAATTGTAGCCTCAAGCACTGGCTAAGAAAACATAAAAAGAGTTTTAAAAAATGTAAAAAATAAATAAAAAAATATATATATATAAATTGAAATCACCCCCCTTAAAAATAAATACATAAATAACAAAAAATATAAACATCATGGGCATCACCGCGTCCGAAAATGCCGGTACTATTCAAATATTTTTCCAATATGATGGCGAATCTCGTAATAGATTTTTTTTCATTGCTTATCTTACCCCAAAAAATGTAATAAACTGTGATCATAAAGTCACACACACTCCAAAATGGTGTCAATAAAAACTAAAGATCGTCCCACAAAAAAAAGAGCCCCCATACAGCTCCGTAGACATAACTATAAAAATTTATGGGGGTCAGAATATGGTGATGTACAAAAATTTTTTTTTCTATTTAATTTATTTTTACACTATTTAGATGTAAAAAAAACTATACATATGTTGTATCATTGTAATCGTACTGACCCAGTGAATGAAGGGAAAAGGTCAGTTTTTCCGCAGAAAGAACGCCACGGGCTTAAGCCACTCAATGCGCTCTTGCTGCTCCTGCTTTCTCTACCAGCCTCCTCCCTGTCTTTCCTGATTGTCAGGGCCAGGTTCCTACACAGTCATGTCTCCTGGCTTTGTCAATCAAGTGGGAGAGGGAGGGGCTGGCAGAAGAAGTTGGAGGACCCAGGGTGCACAGGGTGGTTTGGGCCCCTATCTGTGCATTGAACTGCACAAAAAAGTCACACATTATGATGCACGCCATATATGCACCATAATATTGGGGCGTTTTAGGATTCTCGCCACTTTTCCGAAGAGGTGAAAAAAGGGGGTGGGGCTTAGAATAGAGGGCAGGGTTTCACACAGCCCACAGGATTTGTTATAACTTTCTCCAAAAAGTGGCAGAAGTTATAACTGAAGTCTACACCAGCCTATAGCCTTCAGTATCTGGTGCACAGTATCTGCCTCTTGATAAATTAGGGGCATCTCACTCCAGTGCGTATGAGAATGTCTTGATAAATGTCCCTCGTTGTGTCTGTCTTAACAGTGAGTTTCCTCAGTTGTTGCTTGCACGCCTCATGAAGCTCGGTGTTTAACAGAACATCTGACTGCATATGTTATTTCCACAGTACAAGTGTTTTAGGCGCTCAGTTACTTAGATACAGAAGTTACGTTGTCCCTTGAGTGTTTTTATCAGTCCTTCACAACGATTATAAAATTAGTATGCTGTGTGCTAGTAGAAGTAAATAAGTAAGCCTTAGAAATAATCTCACATACTGTATGTGCAGAGCTTAAAAAGGACCTGTCACCAGGGGACTGTGCTGGACCATCAATAGATATTTTTGCTAATATTAGCATTTGCTCTCTAAGGTCAATAGACTGGAAAAAATGGAAAACTGTCTTTGTTTCCCATAGCAACTACTCAGATTGATCCTTTCCGTTTCCAAAGGAGCACTGAAAAATGAAAGGTGGACCATGGGCAACTAAGTCAGTTTTCCCTAGCACCAGTTTTGCTAAATCTCCCACATAGTGTTTGGCTTTTTTTGTCAATTTTCAAGTTTGTTGTTCTGTCTTTAGAGGCATTTTTTCTGCACGTCATTTCATGAGGCCAGGTAATACTTTGGAGTCTATAGAGAATTATGAAATTCACTACAGACAAAGCATTTTTGCATTGCCTTTTTTTGTGTTGTGTTTGTGCACTTTTGTCAAAATGCTGAATACTCTAGGCATGGCATTTTTTCAAGCATTTTTCAACTCAAATACTGGTTCCAAAGGGAAAAATGCCTGGCAAAAACTGCACACATGTAACAGGTCAGCCAGTTTCATAGCTACAAATCTGCTGACAGACAGTGATGGCCAGTTCGCAGTGTTCGCCAGCGACCAGATGCGGGCAGCCATCTTGACTCACAAGTCCGGCGATGCACAGGTAAGCCCTTACCTGTACCTGTGCCGCGAGCCGGCCTGAAACAAATGCGGTCACCGGGAGCAGGCAGTTCCGAGAACAGCCACCAGGGGCCTTCATCGGGCTGTTCTTGGAACTGCCTGCTCCCAGTGACCGCATTTATTTCAGACCGGCTCGCGGCACAGGCACAGGTAAGGGCGGACTTGTGAGTTAAGATGGCAGCCCGCATGTGTTCACTGGTGAACACTGCTAACTGGCCATAACTGCTGATAGCCAAGAGCTAATTTCAGCTACACGTTTGATTTCAGTTGAGCCACATATGGATATTGATCTTTTATAAGTATTTTACATTTGTTTCCTTTCATAACAGAAACTGCTAATTTCCCGAACAATGAGGGACAAGCCATTACAGATGGAGTCAACAGGAATTCTGCTATTATTGGAGGTAAGACAATGTGATCATGTTATTTATGAATATATATATATATATATATATATATATATATAGTTGGAGAACAGATACAGGCTTTTAGATAATGAGTTATATGCTACGAAAGAAGCAAATTGAAAGGGCTCTAGCAGTTTGCATAGAAGGTCCAGATGAAAGTTACCAGTGTGTCCCTGCACAGTCTGCCACTGGCAGCACTGATTGCCAACTAGTAACATCCATCCGGACCTTCATTGCAAACTGCTAGTAATTCATTTATAACTTCTAGTAGCAATAATATAGGAATGGTACATCATAGAGTCATACAAGATGTTCCAGAACAAGTAATTAACATTTTAATGGGCAAGAAAAGGAAGAGATCAATTACATGAAGTGAAGTCGTACTGCTTTTCTTCTGGAGGCATCACTCACTAATATCAGCTACATATCTGCACTGTGCTGATGAGGTCCAAAAGACAGAAACAGACCTCGGTTCCTGAGGTTTTCTACCTAATGGTCTTCTAAGGCCAGTCCAGTATGTTCTACAGGAATATACACAGCTTGTGTTCCTTCCTTATATTTACTGCAAAATATATGAACTGATCCCACCAGAGACAAGTCTTTTTTTTCTTTGTTGGAAACTGTCCCCTTCTTTGGCCAAAAAATCATGAATTTCAAAATATTATTAATTGAAGACCAAAGTACAATCTATACTTTCCTGCCTTTAAAACGTTACAAAATATGATCACTCTTGAGTGTTCTTTGCTATAGAACAGCAATAAAAATGGGGGTGCCAATTGGTGTGGGTACCATAGGTTTAGTAGGAGGGTCAGGGGCTGGATCACCTTAGCGATTGTGGCTGTGCAAAGCCAGGCACAACACTAGTAGTGAGCGGAGGGTCTCCCAGATGGGAAAGCGGTCAGGCTGCTGCGTTCCATAGCCGGGATCTCACTGCAGTGGGAACTCCGTATCAAAGGATTTTATTAAGACAATAAAACATATACTGGTATAGTCTTCTGAAGACCAGACTGTAGCGGATTGCGTTTGGCTACTATCCCCTGTCATTAATCTTGGCTGTCCATAACGTTTATTGTTGCAATATTATGTTGAATTCCCTATGGTTCGGTACATGTAAGACAAAAAGTAATCAGTAACCTGCTGAGCATTCGTCTGGTTGTTTGGTAGAAACACAATGGCTACAATGGATGTTTCAACTGTACTGCACTTCCTGTGCTAACTACTTGATCCCGAAGTAACTCTTGGAATACCGGCGGAGAAAGCCTATGTCGCACTAGCGCCGCTACACAGACATTGATTTAATTGAATAGATTAGGGGATGGATCGCAAAGCCACATAGGAAGCTGGACTGGATATATTACAATTACACCTATTCTATTACAAAAGTATAAAATGCAGTGATCTACATGGGATACAATGTAAAGGCCGCAAAAATAATAACCGGAACAAAATAAATGTGATGACCAAATCGCATGTTTAGTGTGCACTGTAGTTTACATAAAGTGCAGTGTGCTAGAATCACAACATGAGAGTAGACTATAACATAGATACAAGGATAGTAATCCCGATGTAGCAGTGTCGGTTGAGTGCAATGGCTGATAGTAGGTAGAACATACACAAACTAAATATAGGCTTATGTTCAGAGTATAAGCGTTCCACACACCCTTGTGTGAGCAAAAGAGTCACGTGGATCTGTAGAATAGCAGAAAAAAACATAACATAAAAATATCAGACATTATCCTTTTGGTTTTCTCAAAAGTTTTGTTCAGACCGTTGGGAGATAACGCATCTAGTTTAAATATCCAGAAGGATTCTCTATTAATTAATCTCTGTAGCCTAGATGGTTGTGTGTTTGAATGTTACATAGTTACATAGTTGATATGGTTGAAAAAATACATAAGTCCATCAAGTTCAACCAATGGATAGGTGGGGACGCGAATCCCAGAAGGAAGTGAGACTCAGATTTCTACACGTTTTCATAAGCACTAATGTTGTTTACTTTTAAGAATTCATCTAAATCCTTTTTAAAACTGTCCACTGTTCCTGCAGGGCCCACGTCCTGAGGAAGTCTATTCCACAGATTCACAGTTCTTACAGTAAAGAAGCTTTGACGCTTCTGGAGACTGAACTTTTTCTTCTCCAGTCGGAGGCAGTGGCCTTTTGAGAGCATTTTATATGGAACAGTTTTTCATCGTATTTTTTTATATGGCCCATTTATATATTTGTATAGCTTAATCATGTCCCCCCTTAGATGTCTCTTCTCAAGACTAAATAAATTAAATTATTTTAATCTTTCTTCATAACTAAGACCCTCCATGACCCTCCATCAGTTTAGTCGCTCTCCTCTGTACTTTTTCCAGCTGCAGTGTGTTCTTTCTATAGACTGGTGCCCAGAACTGAATTGCATATTCCAGATGAGGCCTCACCAATACTTTGTCCATGCCCCGTGAGTCCATGCCTCGTTTAATGCATGACAATATCCTGGTGGCCTTAGAAGCAGCTGATTGACATTGTATGCTGTTATTTAATCTACCATCTACAAGGACACCCAAATCCTTCTCTATCAGTGACTCTCCCAGTGTTACATCACTTAGGACATATGAAGCATGGAGATTATTACTACCAAAATGCATAACGTTACAGTTATCCACATTGAACCTCATTTGCCAAGTTGATGCCCAATCACTCAGAGTGTTCAAGTCAACTTGTAGTTAATGGACATCTTCCATAGACTGTACAGTACTACATAGCTTGGTGTTATCTGCAAAAATAGAAATGGTGCTATCAATCCCATCCTCGATATCATTAATAAATAAATTAAATAATAGAGGGCCCAGCACTGAACCTTGGTGTACACCACTTATAACCTGGGACCATTCTGAATAGGAATCATTGACCACAACTCTCTGGGCACGGTCCTTCAGCCAGTTTTCAATCCAATTACAAACGATACTTTCCAAGCCTATAGACCGTACTTTATCTATTAAATGTCTATGAGAGACAGTATCAAAAGCCTTAGCAAAATCCATAAACACTACATCCACAGCCGCGCCTCTATCCAGGCTACTACTCACCTCCTCATAAAAACAAATCAGGTTAGGCTACTTTCACACTAGCGTTCGGGCGGATCCGTTCTGAACGGATCCGCTCATAATAATGCAGACGGAGGCTCCGTTCAGAACGGATCCGTCTGCATTAAAATGGAAAAAAAAAAGCTAAGTGTGAAATTAGCCTCGGACGGATCCGTCCAGACTTTCAATGTAAAGTCAATGGGGGACGGATCCGCTTGAAGATTGAGCCACATTGTGGCATCTTCAAACGGATCCGTCCCCATTGACTTACATTGTAAGTCTGGACGGATCCGCACGGATCCGCACGCCTCCGCACGGCCAGGCGGACACCCGAACGCTGCAAGCAGCGTTCAGCTGTCCGCCTGTCCGTGCGGAGGCGAGCGGAGGCTGAACGCCAACAGACTGATGCAGTCTGAGCGGATCCGCTCCATTCAGACTGCATCAGGGCTGGACGGCTGCGTTCGGGTCCGCTCGTGAGCTCCTTCAAACGGAGCTCACGAGCGGACCAGCGAACGCTAGTGTGAAAGGAGCCTTAGTCTGACAACTTCTGTCCTTGGAAAACACATGCTGGTTATCACTTATAATATTATTTATAGTCACATACTCCTGTATATAGCCCCTTAAGAGTCCTTTAAACATTTTTCCCACAACAGAAGTTTAACTGGTCTATAATTACCTGTGGAGGACCTTGATCCTTTTTTTACTATGGACACCACATTTGCCTTGCGCCAATAATTTGGTACCTAGAGAACGTTTAAAATTATAAATAGGGGCACAGCAATGACTGAACTGATTCTTTAAGCACTCTTGGGTGTAATCCATCTGGACCCGGAGCCTTGCTCACATTTATCTTATTTAGCTTATCTTGGACCATGTCTACAGTTAGCCAATTGAGTATATTACTGGATGTACTAACAGCCCCCGCACCACAGATATCAGCTCCTTTCTCTTCTTTTGTATATCCAGAGCTAGAAAAAAACGTTTTGTAACTCTGCCTTTTCCTTATCTTCAGTGACTACCCACCTTCCTTTACCAGACCTTGGTTTTTTAGTATTTATATATTTAAATAATTTTTGGGGATTTGTTTTGCTCTCTTTTGCGACCTGCTGTTCATTTTGTATTTTTGCTGATTTTATCTCCTTTTTACAGATTTTATTAAGCCCTTTGTAATCTTCAAACGCTATAGCTGACCGTTCAGATTAGCATTTTTTAAATGCCCATTTTTTGTCTTTTATTGCCCCTTTTACAGTAGCTGTAAGCCATGGGGGGGTTAATTTTAGCCGTTTATACTTGTTGCCTAATACATTTTTTAGTGCAATTACTCAATGTGGATTTAAAGCTCTCCCATTTATCCTCAATACTATTATGTGACAGTAGCTTCTCACAGTCTATGCCCTGAAATGCTGCCCTCAACCCAGGGAAATTAGCCTTTTTAAAATTCTGTGTCTTTGCTCTGCCTTTTTATGGTTTAGGGGGAATATAATTATATTGTGGTCACTATTACCTAGTGTTTCTAGAACAGTGCCATTACCAACAAGCGCTGCATCATTAGAAATTGCCAGATCCAACAAGTGGGAGCTCCTAGTGGGAGCTTTTACATACTGGCCCATAAAGTGGTCCTGCAGCAAGTTGAGGAATTTTCTCCCCTTTGCGGTTGACGCAGAATCATGACCCCAGTCAATGTCTGGGAAGTTAAAATCTCCCATTATGATCACTGTACCAGCCTGTGCAGCCCTCTCTATTTCGGTATACAGTTGCGTTTCTATCTCCTCTGTGATGTTAGGGGTCTATAGATTACACCAAGTATTATTTTTTCAGTGTTTATTTCCCTTTGAACTTCCACCCATAAGGTTTCCACATTCTCACCATCCTCACCTTCCTTACCCACAATTGCCTCTTTCACACTTGTCTTCAGATCACTCCTCACATACAGGCACACACCACCACCTTTTCTATTGATCCCGTCTTTCCTAAATAGTGTAAAACCCTCAATATTTACAGCCCAGTCATGCGAAGAATCCAACGATGTCTCAGCCACACCAACTACATCTATGTGTTCTTCTAGTACCATAGCCTCCAGCTCCCCTATTTTGCTAGCTAGACTTCTAGCATTTGTGAAAATACATTTTAAATTACTATTACATGTAAAGTGAATATCTGGGATTTTTGGGTACCTTGGTTGATGTTTGTATGTAACAGGTTCTTGTTACCAGCAGTTCTATTTTCATTGGTATATAGCTCTGCCCAGTCTTCTCCCTACTTTCCTCACTAACCCCATCCCCCACTAAATCCCCACTGTCCCCTCCTATATCCCGCTCTTTATCTACACTATCTACCCCCTTATTAGTATGACCCCCCCCCCCCCACCCTCCCCCAGATCCTAGTTTAAAAGCTCCTCCAGCCGTCTAACCATTTTTTCCCCAGGGCAGTTGCACCCTCCCCATTAAGGTGCAGCCCATCCCTACTGTAGAGCCTGTAACCAACAGAGAAGTTGGCCCAGTTCTCCATGAACCCAAACCCTTCCTTCCTGCACCAGCTTCTGAGCCACTTATTTAACTCCCTAAGCTCCCGTTGTCTCTCTGGTGACGCTCGTGGCACTGGTAGCATTTCTGAAAACACTTCCTTGGAGGTCCTGGGCTTGAGCTTCTCACCTAGTTCCCTAAAATCATTTTTAAGGACCTTCCATCTCCCCCTGACTTTGTCATTGTGCCAATGTGTACCATGACCGCCGGATCTTCCCCAGCTCCACCCAGCAATCTGTCACTCCGATCTGCAATATGCCAAACCCGAGCACCCAGAAGACAACACACTATTCGGCATTCACGGTCTCGGCGAGAGATGACCCCGTCTGTCCTCCTTGCAGCACTCCTTTTCCCATCCTTGCGGCAGCGGTCATCCTCCTGGTTGCTAGGAGAAACGCCCTGCTGCAGTGTTGCTGGCCCTGTGCTTTCATCACTAATATCAGCCAAACAGGCATATTTACTAGGGCATTCCAGCTTAGGACTAGCCTCCCTGACATATCAAACCTTAGTTTCTTGTCTTGCACTCCGGTTCTTTAAACTCCACTTATTCACAAGCCCACTTAGTAGAGCAAGCCAATGTGATCTATTACCAGTACTCTGAGGGCACTTGGGTTTTTGTCATGCATTTGGGCACAATGTCTCTCTATACTATGAGTGGATAGTCCCTTTATGCTTATTTAGATGACTTCTGATTGGCTGAGTAGTGCACCCAACATACTGGATGTTGCATGGGCAGGACAGTACATATGTAACATAATTGCTTGCACAATTCAACAACTGGGAGATCCTAAAGGACTCGCCAGTGATTATAGAGGAAAAACACTAGCATTATCCATTATAGTCTCACGGCAGGCACATTGTGCATTTGTAGCATCCAACATTTGAATTGGTATTGTGAATAATAGGGTTGGGGTTCCTCAATGCACTTGAATAAATCATCTATGAAACTTTTCTATATATCTCTATAGGTGGAAAAATGCAGGGAATGTGTGATGTATTGGTACTCGAAACACCCCATGAATAAATTAGCGTAACTGGGGGCGAAATGCGTGCCCATTGCACAGCTCCTGCGTTGTTGATATACGTGGCCTCTACACATTATTAGCTAAAATTTATTGCATAGCGGGTATAAGAAACTCTACTTGCACACCGGGTAGTGGATCACCCAAAGATAGTGTGGTAGATACGGCCTCTAGCTCCAGATGGTGCTGAATATTCGAATATAATGATGTCACATCTAATGTGAGAAAAGAAAATGAAAAAGAAAACACTGTATAAGATGCGTTGAATCATGCAAATACGTTGGTAATTTGATTACACACTCCTGCAGAAATAAATCTACATAGTGTGATAAAGAAAAGGTGATAGAACCAGTACCTGAAATAATAGGTCTCCCAGAGGCATTAGTGGCAGATTTATGAAGCTAGGCAAAAAAAAAAATTAATGTGTCCTATAAGTAGTGACTTTAAAGGGGTTATCTCATGACTAATGCAAAAAATGATAATCAGACATCATATAGTACATGGCAGTCTCTTTCTAACAAACTTAGAACCAATCCTGTACCTCCCATGGATCCAGAGATCTCCACATGAATTGCTCTGCTAGATTCATATCAAGCTGGCAGCTCAAGGGGAGTGTCTTTTCTGCTGGAGCTAAAGGGGGCGTGTCCATGTTCTCCCTATCACAGCTCAGGAGGCAGTTGAAGGATGTAAATGGGGCATGTACAACCTTCTCAGTGAGCAGGACAAAAAAAAACAGACAGCAGGTGGCGCTATACAGATATATTTTATGGAATAACTCAGTGCCTATACTACATTTTAAATTACATGAAATTACAAAAGAATTCAGATCCAGGTGCTGGTTTTAAAACTGCAAAATATTTTTTGTGGGACAACCCCTTTAAGGAATTCCCTTTCATGATTATTGAGTAGAGATTTCTCTACAGCTGATTTAATAAGTAAATTGTATTGTTCTAATATAGAATCAGAAGGATCTTGGGTAAGCATAGTGTAATTATCCCCATCAGAAATAATTCTCAAGGCCTCAGCTATATAAGAGGAGATGTCCATAATGAAGGTGACTCCCCCTTATATGCCGATTTGATAACAATGTCATTAAGTTGCTACAAGGAGCAAATCTTGGGAGGGGGATGTGACCTAACCAGATCAGGGCGTGGCTTCGGAGAGCTGGGGGAGGGGTTTTACAGGCCGTCTCTTCAGAGTCGCCTGAGTGGCCACCCTATCTCCATGTGGCTTTGCAATCCACTCCCTAAACTAATCAATTAAATCAATGTCTGGTGTTCAGAAGAGTATACATGTATATACTAGTATTCCATTATCTGTAGCCTGATAAAGGTGGCCGTCTGCCACAGCAACATGTAGCTTTGTATTTCTTTTATATGCATTTTATTGTTTTGATAAAATCCTTTTATACGGAGTTCCCAGTGCAGCGTGATTCTTTTTCATACTCAGCTTGTTGAGTGTTTTCTATGATAGATCAGGGCAGTGGAGTAACTAAAACGTAAAATTACTGGGCCCCACAGCATATTTTTGAATGGGGCCCCCCTCCCCCAGTAATTTTTTCACAACCCTTTCCTTTCATGCCGCCCCCATTGCTGTGGCTAGTAAAGATCGCTCTCTCAGACCAGGCCCGGCCGCTGTTCCATCTATTTTGTACACTGTCTGTACCATCACTGTATATTATTTCATTGTGTAATACTGTTGAGGGGGCCCTGACAAAATGTTTTAGTCCTCCTCCTCATGGATGGGCCCACTTCTGGGTCAGGGCCCCAAAGCAGCCGCTTCCCCTGCTTCCCCTATAGTTACGCCCCTGGATCAGGGCACAGAGAGATGAAGCAATAGACAATTCTGTCAGTGGACTTCTTATATCTGTCACAGAGGACTTTCAGTAACGGAAAAGTGGTCATGCTGTATCGTATTTAGAGTTTAGCTTTCATTTGCTATATTGCACACTGAGCTCTTTTCCTAATCAGGATTATTTGTATCAGCATTAATACCACCATAATACCATGCAACTGGAAACACATGATAAATGCTTCAGTAGTATGTCTAGAGTCATTGTCCTCCTGGAAAGAGAACCTCCTTCCAAGGAGCAAATCTTTCCAGACTTTTTCTCAAGAAGTGCCGCATGTACAGTTTGCAATAGTTTTGCTATAATATGATCCGACTTCACTGCAGTGTGTTTAGGTTGCCTAGCAACCATTAGTTGTCTAGGTGACCATTTTAATACATGTAGCCACAATACATGTAATGTAAAGATACCTTTGCTCAAATTTGGTTAAGGACTACAACTTTCCATGAAGCAAATTGAATACAATATCAAAACATGCCAGCAAAACCCTCGACAGGCTGCAATTCACATCACAACCACTGGGTGGCCACATATAGACATATACCATATAGCATTGCCAAAATATTGTGAAAACATGTTCTTTAACCCTTTCAGGACCGGGCCATTTTTCACCATTCTGCCCGGGCCATTTTTAGAAAATCTGACATATGTCACTTTATGTGGTGATAACTTTAAAACATTTTTACTTATCCAAGCCATTCTGAGATTGTTTTCTCGTCACATATTTTACTTCATGACAGTGTGACACTTCGAGCCTAGCATATTGAACCTTTTCACAATATTCAAATTTTTTTTTTAAGTTGCATTAATGAAACTCCGTTTAAGTTGCATTACTGAAATAAATGAACTTTTGCGCAATATTCTAATTTTTCGAGTTTCACCTGTATAAATAATCAAATCAATCCCCTTTCCCCCCCCAAAAAAATTTCAAAATATTATAGGCATCACCGCATCTGAAAACGCCTATACTTTTTAAATATAACAATATTAATCCCATACGGCAAATGATGTAATAGAAAAAATAGATTCAAAATGGTCAATTCATTATTATTTTGTCACTTCACCTGCCTCAATTTTTTTTTTTATAAACAGTGATCAAAAAGTTACACACACTTCAAAATTGTATCACTAAAAAGTGCAGATCACCCCACAATGAATGAGCCCTCATACAGCTCCATACGCATAACTACAAAAAAAGTTATAGGGGTCAGAATATGGTGATGAAAAGAAAAAAGTATATTTTTTCAAGGATTATATTGGTCTTCAGTATTAGAACACAAGAAAAACTATACAAGTGTGGTATTGATGTAATCATACTGACCTGGAGAATGAAGGGAAAAGGTAAATTTTATAGCATAGGAAACTCTGTAAACAAAAAAACATAAAACATGCATTAACAGTGTTTTTCAGGTAAAATCTTTTTTCTTTTTTCTAAGTGCACGTAGCATGGTCCTGAAACAGCAGATTCATACTCATTTGCTCCCTGCCACTCCAGTCCTCTGCTCTGCCTCTGCTGCCTACATCTTTCAGTCCCCACGCTGTTTACATCCAGCTGGCTACGGGCATGGTCACATGCACCGCTCCAGCCAATGACTGGTTTCAGCAGCGATGTGCTGCTTGTGGCCACATGACTGCTGAAGCCAGCCATTGGCTCAAGCAGTGCATGTGACCATGCCCATAGCCAGCCAGATGTGAACTGTGCTGGGAACAAAAATGGATAGAGTGGAGGAATGGAGTGGCTTGGAGCAGGTAAGTATGAATCTGCTATTTCAGGGCCAGGCTGCGGGCACTTGAAAAAAAAATATTTTTACTGGACCTGTTTTAGGGTATGTTTGCATGGCTATAATCCACAGCAAAAATCAGTAGCAGATTAGTAGCTGAAAACAGGCTGTGTATGGTGGCAGATTAGTAATTTGGTGGTGGTTTTACAGGAATTTTTGGAAGGTTTTAGAAGAGTCTTTGGTTGAGGTTTTCCTACTCCTCATTGACTTCTATGAAATCCATAATCAAATCTGCTTCCAAGAAGTAACATGTCGCTTCCCATGTGTTAAAAAAAAACCAAAAAAACTCAACCATCTTTACACTGTGTTTAACGTACAAGGCAATGGGGAAACTTTTGGTCAGTTTTGAATGTGGATTTGGCAGCGGAAAAGGCCCGTTTTCCACTGCTTCAGCAGTCATGTGAGCATACCCGAAATGTTGAAACCTTCCTTCAATGATGGTGGTTTGGGGGAGACATTCTGTAGTAAGCAAAGCTCATTGAGTTAATTTGAAAAAAAAAAATTATAATAATAATCTGTATGGAATTATTTTTGAATGCTTTTGTATGATTTGCTTCCCAACATTAGCTTTATATACTCAGCATCTCCCTACATTGCTTTCTTTTTTTCTCCTTCCAGGTATCATAGCTGTGGTAATCTTCACCATTCTTTGCACCTTGGTGTTTTTGATACGCTACATGTTCCGCCACAAGGGAACCTACCACACAAATGAAGCCAAGGGAGCTGAATCTGCCGACAGTGCCGATGCAGCCATTATAAACAATGACCCCAACTTTACGGAGACCATCGATGAAAGTAAAAAGGAATGGCTTATCTAAAGGAGCGTTCAACGTGACCACAGTGGGCTCTGGGGTGTTGCTAGCGACTGTGTCTCGCCAGTAGGCTTTGGATTTCTCCATGCAAGATCACCAGAACAAGGAGGCTACAAAAGGCCACTCAATACACTGACAAAAATTACAAATCATAAACTTTGATGAAGGCATTTGAAAGTCATTTTTAGTTACATCTACAGTCGGGTTTTTCTCCTTCTGTACTTCCCTGTCTAAAAAGAACAAAATTTCAGCTTTTAGAGTCTCAGCGTCGGTTTGGGTTTGTCAGTACTATCTGTATTTTTTTGTGTGTGTTTAGAGGCAATCAAATAACTACGCAACGTCCAAGGGCCTGTTTTCTAAAAATTTTATAAGCCCTGAGATTATTAAAGAAGTCAACATATATCCACAAGTGATTATAGGTAAACCTATGCAAGTGTTTATGTATAATCCCGCACACACAGCATATTATTATCCTCTTCTTCCTTTCTCCTTTATATGATAAACTACGGTACTTTTCATTGCATGCATAGGCACTGCAGTAACTCAGAATGGTTCCGGGTGGAGCATCAACATGCCAATAAAAGAATGTATTTGCCTTTCTTTTTCTTTTTTTTTAGAGATCGTTGCTATACTATAATAAGCATGGGGATAGATAACCTGTGACACTGGCACGCTGACCGATCCAGGACGGCCAGTGACCGTCATACTGCCACAAGTTGCCTAACCCTGAAATAAAGGGATATCTTGGTGTAACAAAAAATCTGAATGGTATACATTGCAAAAGAAAAATATACTAAAATATATTGCACCTTTTTCTGATACTGTGATCTGTGTCTGTTTTTTTTCTCACTTTGAACATTACACACACGGTACATTCGGCTCAGTTTCATGCAGATCGCTGAATGAGTAATGAATAGCATAACTTTCTCATATAGTTTGCATTAATGCCTTGCAATTCTCAAGATCTTTGTTTGCTGTCACTGTATGAAAACATTCTAGCTTTCATGGAGATGCAGAAAAGCCATACAGATCAAGGGCATCATTTATCATACTGGTGTAAAGTAGGCCTGGCTTAGTTGTCCATAGCAGCCAATCAGATTCCTTCTTTCATATTCCAAATGAGCTGTCCAAATTGAAAGGTGGAATCTGATTGGTTGCTATGGGCAATTAAGCCAGTTCTACTTTACACCAGTTTTACAATATACCTCCTCCTCACAGCTTACAGCGAGTGCAGAATTATTAGGCAAGTTGTATTTTTGAGGATTAATTTTATTATTGAACAACAACCATGTTCTCAATGAACCCCAAAACTCATTAATATCAAAGCTGAATATTTTTGGAAGTAGTTTTTAGTTTGTTTTTAGTTTTAGCTATTTTAGGGGGATATCTGTGTGTGCAGGTGACTATTACTGTGCATAATTATTAGGCAACTTAACAAAAAACAAATATATACCCATTTCAATTATTTATTTTTACCAGTGAAACCAATATAACATCTCAACATTCACAAATATACATTTCTGACATTCAAAAACAAAACAAAAACAAATCAGTGACCAATATAGCCACTTTTCTTTGCAAGGACACTCAAAAGCCTGCCATCCATGGATTCTGTCAGTGTTTTGATCTGTTCACCATCAACATTGCGTGCAGCAGCAACCACAGCCTCCCAGACACTGTTCAGAGAGGTGTACTGTTTTCCTTCCTTGTAAATCTCACATTTGATGATGGACCACAGGTTCTCAATGGGGTTCAGATCAGGTGAACAAGGAGGCCATGTCATTAGTTTTTCTTCTTTTATACCCTTTCTTGCCAGCCACGCTGTGGAGTACTTGGACGCGTGTGATGGAGCATTGTCCTGCATGAAAATCATGTTTTTCTTGAAGGATGCAGACTTCTTCCTGTACCACTGCTTGAAGAAGGTGTCTTCCAGAAACTGGCAGTAGGACTGGGAGTTGAGCTTGACTCCATCCTCAACCCGAAAAGTACTCCACCTCCACCTTGCTGGCTTCTGAGTCGGACTGGAGCTCTCTGCCCTTTACCAATCCAGCCACGGGCCCATCCATCTGGCCCATCAAGACTCACTCTCATTTCATCAGTCCATAAAACCTTAGAAAAATCAGTCTTAAGATATTTCTTGGCCCAGTCTTGACGTTTCAGCTTGTGTGTCTTGTTTAGTGGTGGTCGTCTTTCAGCCTTTCTTACCTTGGCCATGTCTCTGAGTATTGCACACCTTGTGCTTTTGGGCACTCCAGTGATGTTGCAGCTCAGAAATATGGCCAAACTGGTGGCAAGTGGCATCTTGGCAGCTGCACGCTTGACTTTTCTCAGTTCATGGGCAGTTATTTTGCGCCTTGGTTTTTCCACAAGCTTCTTGCGACCCTGTTGACTATTTTGAATGAAACGCTTGATTGTTCGATAATCACGCTTCAGAAGCTTTGCAATTTTAAGAGTGCTGCATCCCTCTGCAAGATATCTCACTATTTTTTACTTTTCTGAGCCTGTCAAGTCCTTCTTTTGACCCATTTTGCCAAAGAAAATGAAGTTGCCTAATAATTATGCACAGCTGATATAGGGTGTTGATGTCATTAGACCACACCCCTTCTCATTACAGAGATGCACATCACCTAATATGCTTAATTGGTAGTAGGCTTTCGAGCCTATACAGCTTGGAGTAAGACAACATGCATAAAGAGGATGATGTGGTCAAAATACTCATTTGCCTAATAATTCTGCACTCCCTGTATAAGAAGACATAATTCTACCCAGTCTAGGTAATATTTTGTGGCGAAGTAATCAGCCTGAACTCCGGGGCAATCAGTTTACTTTACATAGGTATAATGCAGGAGATTTATTAAAGGGGTTGTCCAATATAAAAAAAAAAAAACATGTCTGCTTTCCTCCACAACAGCACCACCTTCGTCCACAGGTTGTGCAGCATTATAGCACTACTCCATTAATTCTAACGGAGCTGAGCTGCACTACCAGACGTAACCCGTGGACAGATGTGGTGCTGCTATTGGAAGAAAGCAGTTGTGTTTTTGTTTTAAAGGGATTGTGCCATGAAAAATATTCTACATTTTTCAAACCAGCACATGGATCTGAATGCTTTTGTAACTAAACATTTTGTATAGCCACTGAGCTATTCAACGCATTGTATCTGTATAGCGCCACTTGCTGTTTGTTATTTTCCTTATTTCTTGTCTACCTTCAGAGGTGGTCACACGTGCTCAGTCTGTTAGAAGCTGTGGCAGTTACAGGGAAAAAGCTACAGCAGAAAGGAAAACCCCCCCTGAGAAATAACACTTAGGGGGAGCTGCCAGCTTGAAATACATCTAGCAGAACTACTGAAGCAATGGATGGGGAGATCTCTGGATCCATGTGAGATCCATGTGAAGTTCTAGCTTTGTTAGGGCTCATGCACACGACCGTTGTTGTTTTGCAGTCCGTTTTTCACGGATCCGTTGTTCCGTTTCTGAGTTTTTTTTCTCTGATTTAAGTCCTCTTCCGTTATGTTATTGCACAAAACATATCCGTATGGTTTCCGTATGTAATCCGTTCTTTGCGGATCAGAAACGGAAACAGTAACTTACTAATCACCAAACACATGAACAATATGGATTGAGCAAAGCATTTCTACAGTATGGATCCACAAAATACGGATGACATACGGATGTGTTCCGTGTGTGTTCCGTATCTTTGCGGACCCATTGACTTGAATGGGGTCTCGGACCGTGATTTGCGGACAATAATAGGAAATGCAATACTTTTTTGCGGAACAGAAATACAGAAACGGAATGCACCTTCCGTTGTTTTTGCAGACCCATTGAAGTAAATAGTTCGGCATATGGTCTGCAAAAAAACCCGGAATGGAAGCGGAAAGAAAATACGTTTGTGTGCATGAGCCCTTAGAAATAGATTGTCATGTGCTATATGTTATTTGAATTTTTTTTCAGCAATCATGGCATAACCCATTTAATGCTGGAATACTGTGTGATTGGTTTACCAGTCTCTCTTTCTGTTTATTGTTTGTTGTGTTATTCAGCAGGGCACAGGTTTAAAGGGAATCAGTCGCATCTAAAACACCCCACAAACTAGCGTAAACAGTGTATAGTGTAAATGATGCCAAGTTCGATTATGTAATTTTTAACTTCATACTCAATTGCATTCTAATGCAGTTCTGTCACAAATGAGCAGTAAAATGCATTGAGCCCTCTCCATTATGTGAGTGAGCACAGGAGTCCTCTCAGTGTTGTCAGGTGCCGGAGGCCCAAGGCAGACCTCCGGGACGTCATGCAAACAAGACACAGGCAAAACAGACCCACAGAGAACTTTATTACAAGTGTAATAAAAGCACATGACAGTAAGCAGGTTAGGCAATAGTGGTAGCACTACCACAGAACCAAGTGCACCGGCAGACCAGAGGTAAAACCCAGTGAGCCCCGGTAGTGGGGATGAACTGGCTCGAGGGCTCACTGGTCGCACCTCTAGGAAGGTACTGATACACTTGGCCCCTGCCTGCAGACAACCAGACTAGTGAAACCACCAGCGGAAAGACAACAAAACTGGAACTCAAGCAAACACAGGACATGGAACAAACAACAAGACGAACAGGAACCAGAACAGAAGCAGATGCCTGGACCCCAAGCGGAATGGAAGCATGGCGGTCTCAGACAGAGCTGCACACAGACTAGAGATTCTCCCTCCGTAGAACCCAGTGGCCCTGTCACAAAGGTAGGACATACACAGAACAGGAACAGAAGCAGTAAGGCACTGCCAGGCAAGACGTGGAACAGACTGGATGAGAAGGAGTAGGCACTGCCAGGCAGGACATAGGACAGGATCAGAAGCAGTTTAGCACTGCCAGGCTATCAGATGCAGTTAGAGCACTGCTAAGCTAGACAAGGGACAGACAAGGATCCAGACAGAGAACAGGTACAGAAGAACATACAAGGACATAACATCACAGAACAGGTACAGGAGATCAGACAAGGAAATAACAACAAAACTTTACCAGGCAACACCACAAAGAAGGGCAGATGGCAAAACCCCCTGGGTCAGCAGCAAGGGGCTACACCCAGCAAGTGACATGACAGAAGATAGACTGACTCCCTGGGTGAGCAGCAAGGTGCAACACCCAGGAAGGCAGAAGACAGACTGACCCCAAGCCCCACAGCTCACAGGAAGATATAGCTGCATAATGAGGGCACCTGATAAGTCACACCCAGTAACAGATCAGCAGAAGTTAACCCCGTCAGAACCAAACAGGGTGGGGAGCCTGCATGAACAGGGAAGTGAGCACACAGGCTGCAGTACTGGCAACCAGCATACATGGAGTCCACCGCAGCCAGTACGCCAGACCACAAACAACCCGTGACACAACAGAAATGCATACATACTAAGGCCATGTTAACACACAAGGCAGCAGCCAGCACGCATCGCAGAACCAGCATGCGCGGGGATACCCACAGCCTGTACACAAAGCGCATGCAGCCAGCCTGCACAGCACCAGAGACATGAGCCACAGAGATGCAGATACGGGAATACACAAACACAGGCCACAGTTCACACACTACACCGTAGCCAGCATGTAGTCCCAAGCAACCAGCATACACAGGTGTCAGTCTGAAGCCAGTATGCGAGAGGGCATGCAGCCAACCTACACGGCCACAGTGACAAGAACTGCACAGAGAAGCAGACACGGAGAGAGCAAACATTCTCAGGCAGCAGTTCCACAAAACACCAGAGCCAACATGGAGCCCCAAGCAACCAGCATACACAGGAGACAGCCTGCAGCCAGTACACGAGAGGGCATGCAGCCAGCCTACACGGTCAAAACTGTCACAGTAAACCGCACCGTGACAAGTGCATTCTATTGCTGGTTTATGGGAGCACAGTGCCAGAATACAAGTGAGTATGAAGATAAAAATTACATAACTGATAATGCAGTGGTCAGGTTTGAGGTGGCTCCAACGCTACGCTGGGTCTTCCAGACACGGTCGAGGTGTCACCACGTGTTGCTGCTCTCCGAAAGGGATGGTAAAGCGTGGTGCACCCCAGTGGGAAATAAGTCCAGAGAGTCAGGGTCTGCAGTTAACCAGTGTGCTTCTGGAATTTAGATCCAAAACAACACAGGCAAGGCATAGGGCTGGCTACCCCAGTCTCCTCCCTGGCAGAAGAAGGGTTTGATGCTGAGGAAAGGCCTCAGCTAGCTGTCCCTCCCTAAGAAGGATGATACCCTGGCCAAAGGCTGGAGGCTCATTGTCTGTCGCTCAGTAGTCTGGTTTTCTCCTTGGTCACTGGCTGGTGACTCATGGTCTGTGGCTCAATGTCCGCATCTCAACATCTTCTTCTGGTCACTCATGCAGACTGGCATGAGTCTCACTCTCCAAGTACTGGTCTCTAACTGCAGAACACTAGGGGCTCTGACTGCTCTCCTTATATGCAGTTTCTAGCTGGACTAGAACCTTCTAATGGAAGGGGTGGAGTGGAGAAGCTCAGCACAAACAGATACAAAGTTACCACTCCCGTCTGGCATAGACTTACATTAGAGCTTCATTGATACTCAATGGCTATAATACAGCAGTTTTTTTAGACAAAAACAACTTTCGAGACATATAACAACAGAGCTAAAACCAGATATTCAAAAGGACAGTCTGTCTGGTTTTGGTGGTAAACAATTCTGGCTTGTTCTCTCCGAAACATGTTCTTTAAAGCCTATGATAGTTGTGGAAAATTACCAGCTTCTCATTCAAAATCGCAAAAGTCTCTTAGTATACATTAATCCTTTCCACAGAGCCTTGCAAATACAGTGCAAATGAACAGGATACATATCACAACATACATCTAAAATGCAGTTAAACAGTATTAAACAGTGCAAGTTAACCCTTTCAAGTGAAAAAAAAAGTAAGAAGTTTTAACTTTGCACAGGGGAAACCGGCAAATGTCCACAAATATCCAGACTTCACAGTACTACTGCTCCAGGGCACTACAATAAATTTTTTATTTTTCATTCACTGTAGCTGTAAGAGGGCAGAGCTTGAGTTTTAGGACTGTGTGAGCACATAAGAAATGTTGTTTAGAAAAGGAGATACATTATTAGCGATACTGAATAAAGGTTGAGAGCTGGCAGCAGAGTACGGCTGCTGATTCTCAACAGTGATACACTATTGTAGAAACACTGTAAATGAAACAGTATATCAACTCGAAACTAAGATTCAGATACAAAGTGCCACAACTGATAGTCAAGACTCTTCTACAGTAAGGGGTGGGACCGGCACACACCTAAACACCTGCAAGGGTTGAGCTAGGATTGTTAACCCCGGCTGTGCTATACATACATAGTTATCCTGAATAGAATTCATACATAATACATATACAGTATATGACATAGTAAACCATTTGAAGACACCCCCTGCTCTGGGGTACTACATTAGGCATACACAGGAGGCAGACCCAGGGGGCCTTCAGTAGACCCCCAGTTCCCATGTAAAGACATCAGCACTCCACAATAGCATTTGCAGAGGTGCTAATGGATGACAGAGGGTACTCCCTCCCTCTGAAATCACTCAAATGCTGTGGTTGCTATTGGCTGTGACCTCATAGACTTTCTATTTAGTATGTTTTAGCAATCAATGGAGATCCCACTGTATGGACCCTCACTAACCAAAAACTTTAGTACATTCTAGCACTCTAGAATGTATTGGCTCCGATAAGCCGAAGTTATTTCTTCGTGAAGTCTCGCGAGACTTAGTGCAACAACTTTATAAATTAATTTATTCTGTAAAAAAAACATTTCCCGAACTCGGGTTCGGTTCCAAGTGGTACCTTGGAACCAAACCCGAGTTCGGGTCCAAGTGGTACCTTGGAACCAAACCCGAGTTCGGGAAATGTTTTTTTACAGTACAAATTAATTTATGAAGTTGTTGCACTAAGTCTTGCGAGACTTCACGAAGCAATAACTTCGGCTCATTGGAGCCAATACATTCTAATACTGTACGGAGCTCCTGCTCCGTACAGTATTAGAACGAAGTTTTATCCAAATCGACTTTGGATGTTTCATCCGAAGTCGATTCGCTCATCCCTAATACTCATACAAAGGAAAAGTAAAGTTCTAAGTGCATTAAGACAAGCCATTCATCAAGGAGTAATACATTAATGTTATATTGACCAGTGTAGTCCTGACCCCAATGCGCGTTTCGCACTTGCTTCCTCAGTGGATAAAAATACAATGTGCTCCCTATCCTTATATACTCTATTAATTGGGAAAACAAGAAAACATGTAAAATACCTTTAGGAGGTAACTTAACCCATGTGCTGCTTTCGAGGATGGCGTGCATTCCACCTAGTGACGCATAGCGTCACTTCTGGTTTCCAGTGGGGGACCTCCCATTAATGTATCTATACGTGGACT
The DNA here is from genome assembly GCF_014858855.1 of Bufo gargarizans. Classification (NCBI taxonomy): domain Eukaryota; kingdom Metazoa; phylum Chordata; class Amphibia; order Anura; family Bufonidae; genus Bufo; species Bufo gargarizans. The sequence continues at coordinate 185,616,868 of NC_058084.1, forward strand.
CGTATGAAGTTAAAATAATAATAATAAATAAATCTAAGAGATGCGGAGGGGGGAGACTGGTGCAAATATAATAATATAATATGTGATTATTAGTGCTTCAACTTCATATAAACTATACTACATTGGTTTTAATAAATCCCATTATAAATCGACTGAATAACATAATTACACCCTCTATATATAAGAACTACATATGTTAGTGACCCATGATTAATTATATGCTGCATATCATAGTTCTATTACTATTATTGATACGTTATTGTGCCATATTGATTATTCAAAATGGATATAAATAATATATAGATGCTACCAAAAACTCACACTGTGGAAAATAAATAGCAAATAACGTCCTAAAATCAATAACAAATAAAGAAAAAGTGAGATTAAGTGCAAAGAGCAACACATTTGACTGTGCATAGTGACTGTGATAAAACACCCCAGACAGCTAATAATAAATACATCAAATATATAAATGTAAAAAAAATCCCCAATTCATATATAAGCCTATGACAAAATATAATGATATTTACAGGTAAGTATTATTCATGATTGGCATAACTGGTAGATAGTCAGTGGTTCAACTTATTTTTCCCCTTTAACACATCCACCACTCCGCTTCTTGCAATGACTGTGCATATTATACTCATAACTTCTTTATAAGGTCAGAAGAAAATCCCAAACCATATTGTATATTACATAGTAGCATTCCATCCGTATTCATACACATATTACTTCTACCTAAAGGGAAAATAAATAAACAGAGAATAAGAATAAAAAAAATAATAAATTAATATGACAGAACAATTAAAACAATTCTAATAAAAACTTGAGCACATTTTAAAATCCATATGAAACACCGAAATACATAAAGCGATTGGACCAAGAACATAAACATCTCATTTTAAGAATAGGGAGAAGCTCAAACCTTCATTTAGTCAATGTGGAGTTACTGTATTGAGTTCAAAAATCCATTTGGCCTCTCTCTGTGCCAGTAACCTTGTCCAATTGCCTCCCCTACTTCCAACAAATACCCTGTCAATCCCCATTACCTTCAGGAGAGAACTGTCACATTCATGATGAGTTTTGAAGTGGCGGGGAATGGTCTTCAATCTTGTTAAGTCCTTCTCTTCTTTTGCCCCGCTAATTCCCAGGACGTGTTCTCTGGTACATTTTTATTGCATGGGCAGCTGGCTATATAAATAACACCAATCGTGCTACATGATATAGCATATGTTATGTGGTAGGAACTGCGGCCTGTACCATCTGTAAAGGTTGTAGTCCTCTCAATGTTGGGACAGGCAACGCAGATACCACAAGGAAGGCATCCTCATTTTGGTGCCTTCGAATAAAACAACATGTTAGGGTTAGTACCTTGCTAATGACTGTGTACTAGGAAGTCCTTAAGGTTTTTCTCCCGTCTATAGGTTATAGAGGGATTTGGAGGCAAGTACTTCCGCAAGGTATTATCCATGCATAGAATGTTCCAATATTTCTTCATGATGGAAAAGACTTCTTTGTGATCCGAATTGAACGAAGTAACAAATCTCACTCTCCCCTCTACTGTCTTTTAGTGTGGTTTCGACTTTGTGGTAAGGCATCTCTTTTAGAATGTTTCGCACATAGGTATGCTCTTCTCAGTGATGAATTGCAATATCCTCTTTCTTTGAATCTGTTGTGTAGTTATTTAGCTCATATTTCAAATTCTTCGTCCCGAGAGCATATTCTTCTTAATCGCAAAAAATCGGATGAAAGGAATTGGAGTGGAGAAGACTATTCACTGAAATGGGTTTCTGGAATAAGTCTGTATAAATAAAACCGCCATTGTCAAATTGCAACATTACATCCAGGAAGTCTTAAAGTGTGGTCTATCAGTTTACAAATAGCTTAACACATATTATTCATATCTGAGACAATCAGATGGCCAGGTGGAACTTTCTTGTTTTTATGTACTTTAGGCAACATATAAAATATTGCCACTGTCGGGTTTTCAATGAGTAAGCTTTTCTGATCTCTAGGACTGACCACTTCCTTGTCGACCGCTTTTTGGAGAATTTCACCAAGTGCACACTGAAATATATTCAACAGATTATATGTTAGTTTCTTGTAACATTTAGAGTGTCGTAATTGTCGGAAGGCTTCTCGTCCGTACATATTGGTTGGCCAAATCACTATATTACCTCCTTTATCGGTGGATTTTATCACCACATCATCCATTTTATTGATTTGTTTCAATGCTAGACGTTGCTACTCAGATTGTCACCTGACGTGGACTTCGGAACCGCTTTTAGATCTTCCATCACTAGCTTTACGAAGATGTCAATATTAGTATACAACGATGTCAATGGAAATTGCTTTGATTTAGGCAATAGTGACTTGGGTATTCTACTCACCAATGTCGTGCTTTCTTGTTCTTCCATCAGATCACACAACATTTGTTCTGCCATTCGTTCTTCATCAGTGAATATTGTCTCTCCCTCACCATCTTTAGGATAAAACTTCTTAAAAATCCAATTACGTGCAAACATCTTCAAATTTTTTACCGCTGTAAAGAGATCAAATCTGGTTTTAGGAATGAAATTCAGACCTAGACTCAGGACCTCCAACTGTCAACATCCTCTTGGACAAATTTAATACCTGAACTCTCTGGTTATTGGACTCCCCCGTTCCATGGAATCTCTTATTAAAAGAACGATTTTTCACCTCTTCCTTTCATTTTCTCCCATGTCGTGTTATGTATGGTCTCGGATAGCCCTCCGGATTAGTCCCTTCAACATCGGTGGATACAAAGGAGGAGACTGAGGCACTTCTGCCTTGTTATCATCTGTTCTGCTTCCATCTATACACTCGATTCTGTTAAAAATCCTGTAAATCTCTCTGAAATGTATTTGTTTTACGTTCTTTAATTAGTTTTTCCCATAATTTATGTGCTTTGTCAATCTCCATTTTAAATGCTTCAAGGTCGGTATTATTGATCAACTGGTTAAGTTGCTCCTCCACATTTTTTAATTCCTTATCCACATCTGACAACATCGTATCATTTGCAGCGATTAACAACCTCATAAAGGTCATGGAGCAAAGATTGCAGGCCTTTAAAGATTGCATGCCTTTTCCCATTTAGTATTCAGTTGTTCAACTTCTAGTCCATAGGAAGGAAAGATCTGCACCCTCAGCCCACGAGGAATAAAATTCCTTAATATATATATAAATATTGCTCCATAAAAGTCCTGTTCCACCAAATCTTTAGACGTTTATGTAAAAGATTTTTAATATTCACTTTTAATTCTCTTATGTTTCTTTGTTCCAAATCCTGTGCTCTGCTGCTGCCTCTATTAAAGATAGCTTTGGCCTGAGATTTCCACGAAGCTTCTCGGGCCAGATAATCCATTGTTATGTAATGTAATACCTCTGCAAAAAAGGAAACTATTTTTGCAGGTAAATCTACAACAATGCTGTGGTTGCTATTGGCTGTGGCCTCATAGACTTTCTATTGAGTATGTTTTAGCAACCAACGGGGATATCATTGTATGGACCCTAACTAATCAAAACCCTTAATACAGTATGGCACTTTGACACATCAAAAGCTTATGCAAAGTGTAGTTACTCTTTAAAGTAACACTGAACTTAGAAATCACAATCTTTAAAATCTTTTTGTCCTACTGTAGACAGGGCGGAGGGGGAAGGCTGTTGCTCCAGCCTGTTGTCTTATAGCCTGTCACATAACGATGAGGAGGAAGAAGGGGGGAAGGGTCATGGCTCCTGAGACAGAAAAAAAATCATATATGATTATAAATGTATCTTTTTTTTATTGTAATACTGTAGAAAGACCCCATATGTGGTCGTAAACTACTGTACGGGCACACGACAGGGCGCAGAAGGAAAGGAACACCATATGGTTTCTGGAAGGCAGATTTTGCTGGACTGGTTAATTTACACCATGAAGCCCCCCTGATGCATCCCTAGAGAAGAAACTAAAAAAAGTGACCCCATTTTTGGAAACTACACCCATCAAGGTATTCAAAACTGATTTTACAAACTTTGTTAACCCTTTAGGTGTTCCACAAGAGTTATTGGCAAATGGAGATTAAATTTCAGAATTTCAATTTTTTGTAACCTTGCGTCACAAAAATGTAATATAGAGCAACCAAAAATCAAATGTACTCTAAAAATAGTCCCAACAAAACTGCCACCTTATCCCGTAGTTTACAAAATGGGGTCACTTTTTGGAGTTTCTACTCTAGGGGTGCATCAGGCGGGCTTCAAATGGGACATGGTGTAAATAAACCAGTCCAGCAAAATCTACCTTCCAGAAACCATATGGTGTTTCTTTACTTCTGCGCCCTGCCGTGTGCCTGTACAGTAGTTTACAGCAACATATGGTGTTTCTAAAAACTACAGAATCAGGGCAATAAATACTGAGTTTTGTTTGGCTGTTAACCCTTGCTTTGTTACTGAAAAAAATTGGCTAAAATGGAAAATTTGCCCCAAAAATGTAATTCTGAAATTTCATCTCCATTTGCCAATAACTTTTGTGGAACACCTAAAGGGTTAAATCAGTTTTGAATACCTTGAGGGGTGTAGTTTCTAAAATGGGGTGGTTTCTATTATGTAAGCCTCACAAAGTGACTTGAGACCTGAACTGGTCCTTAAAAAATGGGTTTTGGAAGATTTCTGAAAAATTTCAAGATTTGCCTTGTAACGTAAATTTGGGGTAAATTTGGTATTTTTTTATAAATAAAATTTATTTATTTTTTACTCCATTTTACCAGTGTCATGAAGTACAATATGTGGAAGAAAAACAAACGAACCAGCACCTCCATAATAAGTAAATTTGAGAGCGCAGGTGCACGCTACCTTGGCTGAAACACAATTGGATTAGTAGAACTACAGGTAACAGCACACTGCTAGTCAATTGCACAAAGATATAAGCAAACACTGAAAACATAATAGCTGCTTGGTGGCCATACTTACTGCAAGTGCAGTTAGAAGCTCTTTGCGCATATAATTGATCAAACATATGTCGAGCCCATCTACCAGACGTCAAGGTGGCTTCTAATCAGATGGGTCCTACTCTAACATGCCTCTCCTGGGCTTACAGCCTACAATCTGGGCAAAGTAGTACCAAGCTGTATCCTACACATGCCTCTCCCAGGCTGTGAGCCTGCAGTATGGGCAAAGTAGAATACAGCTGTACAAGCTATCTAATTAAAAGCACATGGTAAATGGGTGGTGGTGCACGGTGGTGAGATTGAACGTCTAATTTTGACAGATCTGCTCCTCTATGATTTTCTAGATGTGTATACTCAACATCAATTTATCTTGCATTTTGTATTTTGCAATCTTAATATCCCATGATATCTTGTATTGTCTATTTACCCTATGGACTATGTCTGTACTAAAATACTGTATACTTATCTATATTTAGGCCGTGAACAAGGTCCTAGTGGACCGAAACGTTGGCCAATCTAAAAAGATCCAAATCTGGGATGGACAATAAATGAATTATTTCTGATAATCTGAAAACGAGTGCCGTGGTTTCTTCCTATTTCAGATTGACCCTTTTCCACTGAGCACCGACAACTACACAAAGGAGTGCCATACATTATAATTATTATGCTATGCAGTGCAGGCAGCAAAGGTACTTTATTGCCCCCAAAAAGTTTTTTTCTCACACACAATGAAACAGATGGATTTAACGGAGATTATATTGCACTCTCACAAATGAAGCACAGGGGTTTTTTACATAGAAAATTGTGGATATGTCACCCCTACATTGGAACAGATGGATTTTCTATAATTATGTGCCTGCCTGTCACATGTGCAGGCCTCAGAGGTACTTTACACCCAAAAATGGGAATTTGAAGCCCAAAAATGTAACAACGCTGGCATTTACTGGTTTTATTTGACTGACAGGAACGCAGCGTAGGCTGCTAATGTACTTTCTAGCAACAAAAATTTTAATTTTCAAACAAAAAATGTAACAAAAGTATTTGGCGGTTTTATTGGACTGTCAGAAATGCAGTACAGGGCAAAAAGGTACTTTATTGCCCCCCAAAAATGGTTTATTTAACCATAAATGAAACAGATGGATTTAACTGAGATTATATTTCAATCTCAGAAATTAAGCACAGGGTTTTTTTTTACAGAAAAAATAGTAGATATGTCCCCCCTACAATAGAACAGATGGATTTGCTGAATTTATGTGCCTGTCTGTCACATATGCAGTGCAGGCCTCAGAGGTACTTTACAACAAAAAAATGTAAATATGTCACCCCACAATGGAAAAGATGGATTTAACTGACTATATTTCACTCTCAGAAATGCAGCACAGGGCTACTTTACAGAAAAAATGGGGATATGTCACCCCCTGGGTCCCTGAACTCACAGACTGTATTATTTTCCCTTCCCCTGGCACATGCAGTGCAGGTGCACTTTAAAAATGGGTATCTGTCAGCCACTGAACTACAAGAACAGGATTAAATGATTGTCCCTGGCACATATGCAGTGCTGGTGCACTGCTGTTCCACAAAATGGCTGCCAACGCCCACCTAACTAACAGACGGATTCAAACTTTTTTTTCAGTCTTACTGGGTTCAGGGCAGGGTACAAAAATGTTGCATTGCACCCCCAAACTAAAAACACTGTAGATCGCAGACTTCACACCAAGTGCAAATATCAGAGTCTTTCCTAATCTCTCCCTCACAGCAGCAGCATCCTATCCCTACAAATAGTAAGAGCAGAGTGACGTGCGGTGCTACGTGACTCCAGCTTATATAGAGGCTGGGTCACATGCTGCACTTGGCCAATCACAGCCATGCCTTTAGTAGGCATGGCTGTGATGGCTTCTAAGTTAAATGCTTGTTGATTGGCTGCCCTGCAGCCTTTCAAGAAGCGCCATTAACCCCTTAAGGACACAGCCTTATTTCACCTTAAGGACCAGGCCATTTTTTGCAAATCTGACCAGTGTCACTTTATGTGGTGATAACTTTAAAATGCTTTTACTTATTCAGGCCATTCTGAGATTGTTTTTTCGTCACATATTGTACTTTATAACACTGGTAAAATGGAGTAAAAAAAATTCATTGAATTCATTTATTTATAAAACTTCATGTTTGGATCATTTTGGGAATGCCATTTTATTTTTTGGGGACCTTACAAGGCTTGGAAGTTTAGATGCAAATCTTGAAATTTTCCAGAAATCTTCCAAAACCCACTTTTTAGGGACCAGTTCAAGTCTGAAGTCACTTTGTGAGGCTTACATAATAGGAACCACCCAAAAGTTACCGTATTCTAGAAACTACACCCCTCAAGGTATTCAAAACTGAATTTACAATCATCATTAACCCTTTAGGTGTTCCCCCAGAGTTGATGGCAAATGGAGATGAAATTTCAGAATTAAAATTTTTTGCCAAATTTTCCATTTCAATCAATTTTTTCTACTAACAAAGCAAGGGTTAACAGCCAAACAAAACTCTATATTTATTGCCCTGACTCTGCGGTTTACAGAAACACCCGATATGTGGTCGTACACCACTGTACGGCCCCACGTCAGGGCGTAGAGCGAAAGGAACGCTGTGTGGTTTTTGGAAGGCAGATTTCGCTGAACTGGTTTATTTACACCATGTCCCATTTGAAGCCCCCTGATGCACACCTAGAGTAGAAACTCCAAAAATGTGACCCAATTTTGGAAACTACTATTAGGTGGCAGTTTTTTTAGTACTATTTTAGGGTACATATGATTTTTGGTTGCTCTATATTACACTTTTTGTGAATTAAAGTAACAAAAAATAGAAATTCTGAAAATTGATCTCCATTTGCCATTGACTCTTGTGGAACACTTAAAGGGTTAACAAAGTTAGTAAAATCAGTTTTGAATACCTTGAGGGGTGTAGTTTCTTAAATGGGGTCACTTTTTGGAGTTTCTACTCTAGGGGTGCATCGGGGGGGGGGGGGGGTTCAAATGGGACATGGTGTCAAAAAACAAGTCCAGCAAAAAGTGCCTTCCAAAATCCATATGGCATCCCTTTCCTTCTGCGCCCTGCCGTGTGCCCGTACAGCAGTTTACGACCACATATGGGGTGTTTCTGTAAACTAAAGAATCAGGGCAATAAATATTGAGGTTTTTTTGGTTGTTAACCCTTGCTTTGTTACGGGAAAAAATGGATTAAAATGGAAAATTTGCCAAAAAATACCTGTTTTGGCATCGTTTTTATTTTTTATTATTTACAACGTTCATCTGACAGATAAGATAATGTGCTATTTTTATACAGCAGGTTGTTATGGACGCAGGGATACCTAATATGTTTACTTTTTTAAATGTATATAAGTTTTACACAATAATATCATTTTTGAAAGAAACAAAATCATTTTAGTGTCTCCATAGTCTGAGAGCCATAGTTTTTTTTATTTTTTGGGGCGATTGTCTTAGTTAGGGTCTTATTGCAGGATGAGATGACTGTTTTAATGGTATGATTTTGAGGTGCATATACCTTTTTGATCGCTTGCTATTACACTTTTTGTGATGTAAGGTGACAAAAATATGGCTTTTGTTACACCATTTTTAATTTTTATTTTTACGTTGTTCACCTTAGATCATGTGATATTTTTTATAGAGCAGGTTCTTACGGACATAGCAATACCTAATATGTGTACCTTTTTTATTTATTAAGGTTTTACACAATAATATCATTTTTAAACCAAAAAACCTTGTTTTAGTGTCTCCATACTCTGAGAGCCATAGTTTTATTTATTTCTTGGGCCATTGTTTCATGTAGGGGCTCATTTTTTGCGGGATGAGACAATGGTTTGTATGGTACTATTTTGGCGTACATACGACTTTTTTGATCACTTTTTTTTCCTTTTTTGGGAAGTAAGGTGGGTAAAATTTCAATTTCATCATAGTTTTTATTTTTTATGGTGTTCACTGTGTGGGGAATGTAACATGACCGTTTTATAGATCAGGTCGTTACGGACGTGGTGATATACAACAGGTGTAGGGAATTTTTTTTTATTTTTTTTTAATCAGGGATAAATGTTTATTTTTTTAACCTTTTTTTTCACTTTTAAAAAAAATTTTTTTTACCCAGACCCACTTGGTTCTTGAAGATGCAGTGGGTCTGGTGTCTGTATAATACAGTACAGTACACACTTTGTCTGAACAGATCTCTGCTTTTAGCACAGATCTGTTCAGCACCATGGACAGCAGGATGCCTGAGAAGGCGTCCTGTTGCAATGGGAACCTTCCCCGTCTGCCACAACTGAGCAGACAGGGAAGGGGAGAGAGGGGGGCTCCCTCCCTTTGTGACCCCATCCTGTCCGGGGGCTGAAAAGGCACAGCAGCCCCCCTCTTCACCTCTGGCCAGCATCACATGACTGACAGACCAACCAGTTGAGCACCGAGTGATCAGCACGGCGCTTAAGGCAGACCTAGGATCAGGGAGTCTCCCAGCTAGCAAAGGGAATGAGGTCAAACACAGATCCTCGCTCCCAAAGCTAAGCAGCAGGTCTGCGGCTGATGGGAGACCAAGTGTGCCTTCGGCACCCCGTTACATGCGCCCACAGGCACAAAAACACATAGGGCTACAGAGGGCAGAAGGGGGGTGGGTAACATCGAAATTCAGTCACTTTGAGGTTTCTGATACCTGCTGTCACGGACCGCAGGGATCAGAAACTTGCATAAGCGCTACAAACCGTAGGTCTGAATTGACCTGCGGTTTGTAGCGATCGGCAATGCGGGGGGTCACAGGGTGCCTGCTGAATGATTTCAAAAGACACCCCGTTCCGATCACTGCCGGACGTGCAGCAGTGATCAAAACTACACAGGATGTACGGGTACTTTACAGTTCGGGTTTGCTCAACCCTACTTACTATATGATATATACAATACCAATCCAGCTACCCAGCTCATATTCAAAAATACCGTACTTGCCGGATGTTCATAGGTCAATAAGACCTGGGAATCCTGCAGCACTCAATCTTTGGAAGAACATTTTTGGACAGCGCTCGAATAATCACAGTTGGAAAAGGCTCCTGGACTGGATGGGTCACTATTACATTTTTGTGGATGTCCTGGCATCTGAGTTTGTTTCAGCTTTTAAAACACTAGCAGAGCACAGCACTGTAATTCAGAAGACTGGCAAACATCAGTGACAATGTGTAAGTCAATTTCACTATCCAATATAGATATTGAACAATGTGAACATTTTTAGCTAATGTATATCTGGCTTCTTTAATGAATCACGTAATTCAGCAGGATACTGTTGGATTTATGACAGGAAAGGAAGCAAAAGATAATTCCATCAGTAACATCATTAGATCATATGCCATTTCTGCTTTTCTCTACAAATAAAAAAAAAATATTTGACCAAGTGATGAAACATTATACTGTAAGTGGGTTTGGGCTCGGGGATGCAATATTGTATTGCTTCCTTGTATTCCATCTAAGGCCTCATGATAGCCACCGATCCGCAAAAGACAGATCCCAGCTGTGTGCATTTCGCACTTTCCCGTTTTGCAGGTCCTGCACTATTGAAGAAATGCCTATTCTTGTCTGCAATGTTCTATTGTTCTATTTTTTTTATGGGGGGGGGCTGTGGAACAGACATTCATAGAAATGAATGGGTCCACATCTGACCTCCATAAAATGCGAATCGGATGAGGACCAAAAATAGAGTCATTGTGTAACATGAGGCCTTAGTCTGTGTGAATACTACTTTATGTACTTATTTTCTCATATGCATTGGCACAAGGCAGGATTTCTCTCTGTTTCCGCAAATTTTTACATTTGGAGTTTAATATTGATGACCTGGATAGGTCAGTAATATCTGATCTATAAGGGTCCGAGTCCTGGCACCATGTCACAACCAGACAGCTGAGAAGCTCTGACAGAAGCCTTTCAGAACCTCCTCCTTGAGTTTCTTTGTTGTGATGTTCAGTTCCTCATCTCGTTAGCCTCTCTCAGCTGTCATGTGGTTGGACTGATTGCATCCCTTAAAATTCCGCCCCATAATGCATTACTGGGCGGCTTATACTACTTCCTGGAGTGTGTGTGCATGCTGATTTTGTTTTCCAGTCTGCTACAAAGTTAAGTGCTGAACATTTATCTGTTATTTTCTGTTTGCTGGATCCCAGGTGACCCTTACTCCCTCCGTGTCTGGTGTAGGGAGCCGGTGGTCGTGTCCCCTCACTATTGTAGGGTGTTCAGGGGTTATATAGTCGAGGAACTATCCACCTCTGGGATTGTTGCATAGGCTGAGCAGCCAGGGAAAGTCTCAGGTCTTGTGCAGGGGTCTCCCTTATGGTTCCTTAGCTTTGGATCCAGTGAGTCATATATGCATGTTGCTTTGTCTTGTTTCCTGTACACAGTCCGTGACACACCACCACTGATCAGCTATTTAAAGAGACCGTTGTTCCATTCTCCTCACAGTTTACCACAGCCACCGATCAAATGTTGATGGCCTATCCTGAGGATATCACTAGTAGAACTGAGCAGCTTCCAGGCACAAGAACAGTAACTTAGAGACTCCGAGATTAGGGAGAATTGATTTTTTTATTGAAGCAGAACAACAAACAGACCTGATTATAGTCAATCAATAGTGAACTCCCAGTTTAATTATTAAACCTTTTCTTTTGCTTGACTTGATCTGATCAAAGCATTGCTGGGCTTTCTATATAAGGCACTAAATTTATGATCGCAACTTATTTTGATGATCTACAATTTGGTCTCCTTTGTCTGGTAATCTCCTAATCTAATTTAAGGAAGGAAATTCCAATATATTGTATAATTTTAAAATAAAGGGGAGGTTACAATGACTCCCCAAAAATTGTGGTAAGATAAAAAAAAAAGTCTTTCTTGCCTGTTTCATCCCCTGTAATTCCAGAACCTGGAACGCACCGGAAGTTCGATATGCGTTCCACCGCGAGCGCTCCCACAGGGAACTACAGAGAAGCGGTGAGGAGACATAACAAGACCCTCCACCAGCCTCACGGGTGTCCCAGTGCTGATTATTTTTATAACGGGCTAGCATTGGGACACCTGCACTAACTAGTTATAGAAAAATTATCAACCCTGTAACTATCAGGACGTCATTTCCGGTGCGTTCCACAGTGGAACGCATGGAGACACCGGAAGTGACGAATTTACAAACCGTTTTGGCGGTCTTTTTTTGCTCCTTCATTGCTACTTAAACCCTATGTGTACCATGTTATAATTATCTTTGCTCCTGATGAAGGGGACCCACTAAGAGGCCCCGAAACGCGTTGAGCTCCTCACTCCCCCACCCTGGCTTTGAAATAAAAGACTGAAAGAAAGAACAAGGACTCCAGAGTGATCACTGTTCGTTTCTGAGATTCTACTGGCGATCCAGGCGCAGGAGGTGTGATGTGGGTGTCTTGAGCTTTATCCCACATTACCCTCCTGGGTGAAGTGAGTCACTAAAATTTTGATTTTTTGCTTTTAAAACCCATTATTGGATCTTATACCTTGATTGTATATATTTTATCGCTATTGTTATCTTATTCTTAACTACTAATAACCTATTGTATACCAATCAACTACAATATCCGGTGAGTGTACACACATAACCCAAAAAAAAGGTAAAAAAGATAAGCCTCTACCTTTGTGCTTTACACCATCATAACCCTAGACATTAGGGATACTGGCGCCCCCTTTGTGGTCCTTTTTTGCGCTTTCGCGCAACCCCACTGTTTTCTTTAATTCCAGAACCACCATTCCATGGCTCCTGGCGGTCTATGTGTCCAGCACTGCAGCGATGAGCTGCCCGAAAGCTCCAGCCAATCTCTGGTCTCACCAAACCCCTGACTTTTGCATTGTAAGGCAGCAACTTTCTGTAAAATCATGTCTTCTAGAAATTTTCCTGGGGTCCAAATTTATTCTAGATGTCTGTTAAGAAATAATTAAAGACATATTCACCTAGTGAACTCAAATTTGAAAACTGACCCAAAATTGGAAACAGCACAAGGTATTCACAGTTAGCCTCTAATATTGAAACCTGAGGTGATGCCAGAGACAATAGCTCAGTGCAGCTGCAGGGGTGTGGACCGTCCGTAAAGGGGGACACATCCAAATAATACCAATTAAATATATATATATATATATATATATATCATCAAAGGATGAGGCAGCACTCCAAATGAGGTGAAAAAATGGTGGATCTTTTATTCCCCTTGCAACGTTTCAACCGCTCAATGCGGTCTTTCTTAAGCACCGCATTAAGCGGTTGAAACGTTGCAAGGGGAATAAAAGATCCACCATTTTTTCACCTCATTTGGAGTGCTGCCTCATCCTTTGATGTTATACTCATGATAGCCGTGTGAGCCAAATACACAAGGGCTTCAGTTGGAAGATGTATAGTTCAGCATGTCCACAAGAAGACTGCCACAGCTGTGACCAGAATTTGGGGCACCTTTGGGTGGGGGAATATATATATATATATTTTTTTTTTAACTATTCTGATCCTTTTCTCTAACAAAAATTTTCCAGGACAGTGAAGGGAATTATTCCAATATGCGTTGTGGTCTTGGGCAGTGAAAATTTCTTGCAAAGTCATAAAGGATCTATGTCATATCTAAGAACCTGTTTGCATATATTAATTTTATGGAAAAAGCGCAATTCTACTGTGTAGCATTTGTGAGTTAGAGTTGGTCTGGGAATTTTCCTGACCTTGTCCAAATCCACCAAGTGCATCACTAGCAATGCCTGTGTTCCCCTTTCATCCAGGACGAGATGTTCAGCCTCAACAGCCACTGGCTATTCTTGCACATGTGACTGCTGAGGCCATTGATTGGCTGCAGCAGTCTTGCGACCAAGAGCAGGTCCATCACTTCCTGTCCAGCAGGAACAGGAGTATTTGGAAAGAGGAGTGAGGGTAACATATACATAGTTTATAACGCTGAAAAAGGACATCTGTCCATCCAGTTCAGCCTGTTATCCTGCAAGTTGATCCAGGGGAAGGCAAAAAAAAAAAACTGAGGTAGAAGCCAATTTTCCACATTCTAGGGCAAAAAAATCACTCCAATCAGGCAATCAGAATAACTCCCTGGATCAACTACCTTTGTACTTACAATGGTTTAGTGCCGGATCCATCTTGTTAATTTTGGAGATACAACCAGATCGGTTCTGAACGGATGCAGATAGTTGTATTATTGACTGGATGTGTTTTTGCTAATCCCTGACGGATCCAGCAATAACGCAGCTGTGAAAGAAGCCTTACTTGTGTCAAAGAAATGCCAAATCATTCTGATATGCAATTCTGTTTGCACAGTAACTGATATAATCTTTTTTTTTTTTTTGGTGTACAGTCTTTTAGTATCAGTCTGATCACCTTGATTTGTTTAACTAGCAACTGAGGTAAATCATTAAACAAAGCAAAAAACTAGGTTTGTTTAAACCTTTTGTGCACTTTGATGTGCATGTGTCACGCTTCGGTGTGGGAGGGAAACACCACGCCGAGCATAGGAGGTAAGGGGGGGAACAGGGAATCAGGCCTGAGAACTAGGGAAGGAAAATGGACACCTCCTAGTGAAAACCCTAACCAAAATCCTGACTGACTACCAGTATGAACAGAAACCAAAAGGACCCTAGTACTAATGGCAGGGTCAGGATTAACAGTAGTCTCCTTCAGGCCCAATACAAACAATAGGGAAATGCAACGCACAGAACCCAAACAAAATACAAAAGGGAAAGGAAAGACTAACTTCAAAGGAGCAATGGAAGCACCAGGAACTCAGCCGAGATCCAACCACAATCTATCCAAAGTTCCAAACAGAAGCTATATACCGCACAGCATTGTGGGAGAAGCAACTATAAATAGAGAAGGTTAAATTACCCTAATAGTCACACCTGGGGAAAGAAGGTGTGGCAAGCACCATTTGATCCAAACAAAAAACATGTCAGATCAAACCACGTGTTGCCAGTCTCACCGATCTCCTGCCACCTGTCGCAGGAACGTCCGTGACAGTACCCCCCTTCTACGGGTGACCTCCGGACACCCAGGACCGACCCTATTCGGGTGAGACCTGTGAAAAGCTTTTACTAAATGACTGGCATTCGTGTCAGATGCCAGTACCCACATCCTCTCCTCTGCTCCATAACCCTTCCAGTGAACAAGATAAGAAGAGAGCTACGGAGAACTCAAGAGTAGATTATGTTAGCGATCTGAAATTCCAAACTACCGACCACCATGACAGGAGCGGGTGGCAAGGAAGATGGCAAAGATTCAACATATCTCTTCAACAAAGATTTATGAAACACATTATGAATTTTAAGGGGCTGAGAGAGTTCAAGATGAAAAGCTACAGGATCAATAATGGCAGTGATCTTACATGGACCAATAAATCTTGGACCCAACTTCCAAGAAGGTACCTTCAACTTAACCCTTTCAGGCACGGAGGATTTTTTATTTTATTTTATTTTTTCATTTTGTGCTCCCTACCTTCCCAGAGCCATAACTTTTTTATTTGTCTGTTCACATAGCAATATGAGGGCTTGTTTTTTCGTCACCATTTAATATTGCATATGATGTAGTGGGAAACTTTCCTCCTCAGGGATACCAGAAGTATCTGAACCAGAAAATGTGCCAAACTGCGGGTGAAACCCATATGCCCCAAAAAACGGCGACTTCCCAGTGGATTCCTGTCTACGATTATTTATGGCAAACTCTGCCAAAGACAAAAACAAAGACCACTCCTCCTGGTTCTCAGAGACAAAACATCTCAATTAAGTCTCCAGACTCTGATTGGTGCATTCCGTCTGTCCGTTTGACTGAGGATGAAAAGCTGAAGAAAAGGACAGTTGTACCGACAGTCGAGTACAGAACGCTTTCCAGAATCTGGAAACAAACTCCCATGATCCGAGACCAGGTCAGAGGGAATGCCATGGAGTTTCACAATATTGTCAACAAACACTTGTGCAAGTGTTTTAGCATTAGGTGGGCCCGGCAACGCTATAAAATGCACCATTTTACTAAAGCGATCAACTACCACCAGAATAACTTTCTTTCCTGAAGAATTAGGTACATGAGTCCATGGTCTGGACAGGATGGGCAACGGAAGTAGAGATTAGTAGAGAGTGTTGAGCGCGAACATTCGAATCACGAATTTTAATCGCGAATATCGCTACTTTGAGAATTTGCTAATATTTAGAATATAGTGCTATATATTTTCGTATTCGCGAATAGTGTTGAATGTTCTAATCGTGAATTCATTGTGAATATATTACATTGCCGATTTTTCGCAATCAAGTAAACAATGACTGGAGATCACGAATTCTCGAATTTGCAAATTTATGGCGAATATTCTGGCAAAAATTTGCGAAATATCGCGAATTAGAATATTGCCTATGCCGCTCATCACTAGTAGAGATTCGGAAGGCCGAGTATGTGTCACCTTAGCGCATGCACAGGTACTATATCTGAAGTCGATTCGCATGAAACTTTGTTTCAATATTGTACGGAGCGAGTGCTCCGTACAGTATTAGAATGTATTAGTATACTGTAAAAAAACATTTCCAGGTTTGGTTCCAAGCGGTATCAATTTCTGAAGTTATTATGCGAAGTCTAGCGAGATTTCGCGAAGTAATAACTTTGGCTCATCGGAGCCAATACATTCTAATACTGTACAGAGCGCTTTCTCCGTACAGTATTGAAACAAAGTTTTATGTGATCATATGTTCCTGATGTGACATCACAGCCCGAGCAGGGTAAATAGAGCCCAACAGGAAGAACGGAGCTGAGTAGCATATTTCAGTTAAGTATTTAACATTTCTTTATTGTAGGGTTGTCTGGTTTCCTGAAACTGGGAAACCCCTTTATCCCTTTATAGGGGTTTTTAAGGATTTTAATATTGATGGCATATCCTCAGTATAGGCCATGGTGGGGGTCCAACACCATTCCCCCTGCTGATCAGCTGTTCTGCAGCAGCTCTGGAAGTTGGCACCGGACCTACACCGCTTTTTCCGTTGTGTAGCAGACAGAACTGGTAGCTGCAGTGCTGCTCCAATTCACTGCAGAGCTACTGCAGAACAGCTCATCAGCAGTAGCTGTTCTGATCTGACCCTGCCTAGCAGATATTGATGGCCTATATTGAGGATAGACCATCAATAATAAAATCCTAGAAAAATGCTCGTTAAGGATTTCTTCAATGCAACAACATACAAACTATGGGAAACATTTATCATTTGCAGTATTTTTTGTGTTAGTTGTAAAGGGGTTCTCCAGGCTTTTAATATTAATGACCTATCCTCAGGATAAGTCATCAATATTAGACCGGTGGGTGTCCAACACCCGGCAACCCTGCCGATAAGCTATATGAAGTGAAGGCGCTCACATTGTGCACGTACTGTCTCCCTTCTCTCTTTCTGCTTGCTGCTGTTATGCTGCAGCGAGTAGGAAGAGAGACGGGAGATGGCACATGCGCACTGCACGTGCCGTCTCTTCATACAGTTGATCGGCGGAGTTGCCAGGTGTCAGACCCCTGCCCATCTGATATTGATGACTTATCCTGAGGATAGGTCATCAATTTTAAAAGTCTGGAGAACCACTTTGCTTTATGAGTCTGCACCAAATTTATGAAAAGGTCCTAAGTCTAACACATGCCCCCCAATGCTCAGGCCCCTCATATAGATTATACTTACCTCACTCCCTGGCACCCGCATCACTCCTGATCCCCACACGACCGCCGCTGAAACTCCCCGAGGGTGACACTAGGGAGGCTCATCCCCTTTGCAGCCTGCTATTGGCTTTCCCCCGTTGCTGAATGTATTGATCCGTGCAATGGGCAGATGCAGTGGGGGACTTAGGCCTCTTTCACACGGGCGTCATTTTTTTTGCCCGGATAAGAGCCGGGTGCGTTGCGGGAAAATGCGCGATTTTTCCGCGCAAGTGCAAAACATTGTAATGCGTTTCGCACTCCCGTGAGAAAAATCGGGCATGTTTGGTACCCAAACCCAAACTTCTTCACAGAAGTTCGGGCTTGGGATTGATGTTCTGAAGATTGTATTATTTTCCCTTATAACATGGTTATAAGGGAAAATAATAGCGTTCTGAATACAGAATACATAGTATAATAGCGCTGGAGGGGTTAAAAAAAATAAAAAAAGTTAACTCACCTTATCCTCTTGATCGCGTAGTTCCCAGTCTCTTCTTTACTAGATGTGGGCTAAATGACCTGTGGTGACGTCAGATCACATGCTCCAATCACATGGTCCATCACCAGTGGTGATGGAGCATGTGATCTGACGTCATCAAAGGTCCTTTACCTGTATTTAATGCTCACCATGTTATAAGGGAAAATAATAATGATCGGGTCTCCATCCCGATCGTCTCCTAGCAACCGTGCGTGAAAATCGCACCGCATCCGCACTTGCTTGCGGATGCTATGCGATTTTAACGCACCCTATTCACTTCTATGGGGCCTGCGTCGCGTGAAAATCGCACAATATAGAGCATGCTGCGATTTTCACTCGACGCACAAGTGATGCGTGAAAATCACCGCTCATGTGCACAGCCCTATAGAAATGAATGGGTCAGGATTCAGTGCGGGTGCAATACGTTCACTGCACGCATCGCACCCGCACGGAAAACTCGCCCGTGTGAAAGGGGCCTTAGACTTTGGAAAACCCTTTAATAATATATTTGGCTTGAGTGTAATGTGGTTTACATCTATATGTGTAAAAGTACATTAGTATGTTGCCTGGCGTATTCGCAAGTAGTAGATCTCACTTTTAGCTCTTAACCCCTTCCCGATACTAGGACAGCACTGGCCGGGTCTTTAAAGATGGCTGAGCAGAGCGGGCGCCATAGCCACGGGGTGCCTGCTGTTTCTTATAGTAGACACCCGTGGCTAATGTCTGCAACCGGTGGTAATGCCGGTCACGGACATTTTACACTTCAGATGCCATGGTCAAATTCGAATCACCCCCCTTTCCCCTAACTAAAAATAAAAGATCTAAAAAAATTAAAAATACACATCACGGGTATCGCAATATGCAAAAACGTCCATAGTCTAAAAATATAAAAATATCTTCCCCATAAGGCAAACAGCGAAACTGAAAAAATCACCAAAATGGCGAATTCGCTGTTTTTGGTCGCATCGTTTTCTACAAAAAAAAAATTAATAAAAAGTGATCAAAAAGTTAGACATACCCCAGAATGTATCTGATTAGATTTTTCCATAAGACATGCTATTATTGTACAAATATAGTGACTAATCAATAAAAACTATACATACCGTATTTATTATCAATGTAATCATTACCAACCTATCCAATAAAAGTAACTGTGCTGCACACTGAACGACACAAAGTGTAAAATGTAATATCAATCAATGACGGTATTTTTTTCCATTCCCCCAGAAAGAGTTAATAAAAGTTAATCAATCAGTTATATGAAATGAAACATACAACTGACTCTGCAAAAAAACAAACCCTCTTATTTGGCTGTAAGTTACCTGTACAGTATGGTTGTAAAACTATGACCATGATATATTTTAAAATTTATGTCTTAAAGTCTTAAAGAGGTATTCCATCTTAGACATTGATGGTATATCGCTAGGATATTCAATGTCAGATAGCTGTGAGTCCCACTTCTCGGAGCCACTCTTATCTCCAGAATGGGCCCTGAAGTGAAGGGAGAGCAGCTGTGCATGCACGGCCACCCCCAGTTCACCACTATGAGAGTTCCGGCTATTTCCAGTAGTCCCATAGCCTTAAATGGAGGGCAAGATGTGTATGTGTGGTGTGCTCTCCTTCACTTAGGGTGAAAAATTGGTATGATGGATATATATCATGGTTGCTTATAGGGTAAAAAATTGGTATGATGGATATAATAGGGAATATATCCATCATACCAATTTTTCACCCTATTAGCAACCATCACCCTTGGGGCCAATTTTGCTGTCCCTATAGGGCCATTTAGGGTTCATTTATTAGGGTTAGGTTCCGGACGAGGCCACCCCATGCGGGGAAAGGACCCTGTGTTAGGAGGCACCTAGGGACTTACAGGCCAAGTAGGGCAAAAACAGGGATAGATTCTCCCTGCAGCCCCTGGCACCAGGTGAAATTGAATAGAGGACGTGTTTTTCGGATCCGAGAAGCCCCTCATCCTCCAGGGTTTTGGACTACAAGGTCCCGACTGGCACCACCGGTAAGATCCACCCTTTTATTTGCCTCTTGGCATCTCTATTAGTCTGTGGCACCTTGCCAAAAGACTGCATTCAGTGCATTCAGTGTTTATTTGTCGTTCAGCTCCGCGTCTCTGTATAATTGCTAGCGGACTTGAGCGTTGGTGACTCACCCACGTGGGTCCCATACTGTTGATTGTTGTTTGTCTTGTTTGTCTGGTAGGGGCTTTTTCTTAAAACAGTCCAAATAAACTTTAAGTTTTAATACGTTACTGCCCCTCACTCGTTCGTCACCTCCACTATGTAATTGACAACTATATCTATGCAGGTTGTATTCCAGTGCTAGGAGAGCTATATTATGTGGGATAGAAGGATAAAAAGACACCACATCTAAGATGAGCCAGATGTATTCATCTCTCCAGGGTTTGTCAAGGAAAGCCCTCAGAACATCTGATGTATCTATGACAATTCCCGGTAGTCTCTTAACTAAGGGCTGGAGAATGGTATCTAACCACTCCCCTAATCTTTCGAATAGTGAACCAATACCCAAAACTATGGGGCGGGGGGGTACACTTTTGTATGTGTCTTGGGTAGAGCATGTATGATGGGAATGACTGGAGTCTCCACACACACGCTGTATTCTTTATCATTAATGAAACCCTTGTCTTTACCTTTATCCAACAAGGACATATAGAGTTTTTTAAATTTATCAGTAGGGTTTCCCTCCAGTCTTCTGTATGTGGAAGAATCAGACAGCATAGCCATCATCTGCTCAAAGTATACATGCTTATCCATAAGTATCACGGATCCCCCCTTACCCGCCATCTTAATTACTAGGTCTGAACAATCCCTTAACTGTTTTAAAGCCTCCACCTGTTGTCTAGTGAGATTCTGATACCTTTGTTTCTTATTAGCCTGGAGAGTATGGATCTCAGTGAGTTCCCTCTCCAAGGTTTCTTGGAAGGTATCCATGCTTGGAACCCGTGAATTCACAGGGTAATACCTGGCATTTTTTGTTTTAAATTCCTGACTGTCAACCTTGGCATCAAACATTTGGATTTCTATTTGCAAATTCTCAAGGCAAACTAATGAGTATTGTTCTGCAAAAGAAAGACCAGTAAATACATTATGAACTGACTCCCGGGGTTTCTCATTATCATCCCCATTAGCATGTAATGTTGTGGAACTATCGGAGAAATGTCTCCTCAGAGTCAGATTCCGAACATGAGAAAAGAACTCATGTATTGTTATCAATAGCACATAACCATAAAGACTGTTGGGAGTTGATTTCAGAATATATGTAGTATATATCATATAATACTCAAGATATAAATGGTTTTGAAAATACTGTAATAACTAAATCTGTCTGAGAGACAAGGTATTATTCCATCTAAATCACTATATATACATGATCGTGGGACAACTATTATGACACCGTGGTTTCGGGTTGCTCATATTTACTAACCTTATGATCTTTCCCTTTCTCTACAGGAGTGTTTTTTTGTTTTTAATCATTCCCCCACTCTTAAGATGTTCAGACAATATTTTTAATATTTTGAGGATTTGCGGAGGAATGTTTTAATACTGTCATGTGTTTTATATACTAAAAAAGCATTTCAAGTGACGTATGTCGATGGGTGTGGGCGGGGGGTTGTTTTTTTTTTTTTTTTTTCCTGTTACGGCGCTCACCACATAGGAAAATTTTTTGATATTTTAATAGTTTGGACTTTTCAGAATTGACGATATGTAATACGTTTATTTATTGTTTATATATTTTATATGTAAAAGGGGGTGATTTATACTTAATATTTTTTTTTTTACTTTTTTCTTTTTTTTCACTTTTTATTTAATAACTATTTCCCCCTTAGGGGCTAGAACCTGGGATATTTTCATCCCCTGTCCTATTCACCCTAATAGAGCTCTGTGAATAGGACTTCACACTCTCCTTGCTGCCCTGCACACAGCAACAGGGAGCTTTGTGCACATGGCTGCCATGGTAACTGATCGGAGCCCCAGGATTACACTGCTGGGGCTCCGATCAGAAACTGCTGCTGCCACCAATGAGGAGGAGGGGAGGGGACCCTGAGGCCACTGCCACCAATGTTTTTAATACTGGGGGGGTGCACTGCGCCACCAATGAAAATTACTTACAGATACAGGAGGTGGGTGCGGCAGAATCAGATAGCCGGCATCTGACCTCTGACAGGGAGCTGTGATCAGCGGCAGTTAACCCCTCAGGTGCCGCACCTGCCTCCTGTATCTGTAAGAGGACCTTTCATGGGTCCATACTTTATTAACTAAGTAGCAGGACATGTAGAGTGGCGCCCAGGGATCTCCCTGCACTTACTATTATATCTGGGCGCCGTTCGCCTGCTGTGGCCCCCGTTACATTCTCCCGTGCTGTATGCTAATCACTAGCATCAGAACACCAGGGAGGAGACATCAGCTTCTCCCCCTAGGCGTCCCTTCTCCCTGGCTGTGACGCTCTACGCAGTGAGTGGACAGCGCTACAGCCAGGGAGAAGGAACACCCAGGGAGAGAAGCTGATGTCACCTTCCTGGTGTTCCGATAGTAGTAATTAGCATACAGCACAGGAGAATGTAACAGGGGCCACAGCAGGTGAACGGAGCGGCGCCCAGGAATAATAGTAAGTGCAGGGAGATCCCTGGGCGCCGCTCTACATGTCCTGCTTCTTAGTTAATAAAGTTCAGACCCGTGAAAGGTCTTCTGGTTAATTATCATTGGTGGCACAGTGGCCACAGTCCCTCCCCTCCTCTGCCCACTCTCTCCTCATTGGTAGCAGTGGCTGGAGAGCATCACAGTTGGAAGGAAGGAACACTCTCCTTCCTTCCCGCTGTACGGCCACACGCTGTGTGTTATGTGCGCGTCTCCGCTCCTCTGTATTGCCACGGCCCAGCAAACAATCTTCCAGGGACCAGTCCTGGGCTGCTGCCCGGCGGTTGGGGACCGCTGCTTTAAGAGATTGTCTCACTTCAGAAAGTGGCATTTATCATGTAGACAAAGTAAATACAAGCCACTTAGTAAGGTACTGTTATTGTCCATATTGCCTCCTTTGCTGGCTGGATTTATTTTTCCATCACATTATACACTCCCCATTTCCAGGGGTTGCGACCACCATGCAATCCATGCAATCGGAAAAAGCACCAGCCTCTCTAGTGGATGAGACAATGGAAGCTCACATAGGAATGCATGCACAGCAGCTCCTGTCCCGACCACTTCATATCTGTACTGCAGCGGTGGCTGTAACCCCTGGAGCAGTTTACAAAGCGATGAAAAAATGAATCAAGCCAGCAAAGGAGGCAATATGGATATAATACATTAGTATGTGCCTTGTATTAACTTTGTATTACATTTGTTGAGATCAGCCGTACAAACCCTTTGAAATTATTTCTAGATTTAAAAAAGTTGCTCTTCATTGGACAAATAATTTTAGTGAGCACGTTTATTTAATTAGCAAAGGTTCACAGAACCGCGCTTGGTGCGGTGAAAACAGATAATGTGAGTACAGTACAATAGACCCTCAAACAGATAGGAACTGACTGTATAAAAAATCTGGGGAGCCGAGGTCGGTCTGGGAGATGTGGCCAACACAAGGCCTAGGTTTCCTGGAACGCGGTTATGTGAATCAGCCCTTATAGGAATTTTACCGCATGTAGATGAGCTGCTGAGACATAGGATATTACCTGAAAAACTGCCAAGTCATTCTGACATACATTTTTCTTTTCTGTTTGCACTCCAAGTGATGTCATTTTTTTAATCTATACATAGCTTTATTTAAGTAGCTCCTATTTAAACAGAGAGTGATCATTCCATATATGTAGTAAGAAGCCAGGTAGGTTTCCTTAAAAGAAGAGTCTATAGATCCAGCTAAAGAGGTAAGACATATTCTGGATTTCTCTTCTTTATATTGTTTTTTTTACTTTTATATTTTCTTAGAAGTACAGTATTACATTTTGTATTTAAGAAAGAAAGCTTTTAGAAAAGTATTGGCAACTCAATTATTGTACATGAAACATATTTGATAATTTCTACCGTAATCAGTTGTATAACTAAGATACTAAGATTGACTATGTACAGTGCCTTGAAAAAGTATGCATACTCCTTGAACTTTTTTCACGTTACACCCACAAATAAATGTACAGATGTAGTCGAGTTAACACTCATGCTTAATAAGACGTGTTAACTAAACTAGTTGTGTTAAGCAGACACCTTCAATTGCTTTTCAATGGCTTTTGTTTCGGAATATAATGAGGAGTTAAGAAATTTGAGTTAAGAGTTTGTGTGTTAACTCTGCTCAGCACAAAATACCACCCCAGCAGCAAGAAATGAATACTACATTGCTGCACAAAACACTGCCCCAACAGTAGCAAATAAATACCACAGTACAGCACAAAGGACCTCCCCAGGAGCAAGAAACAAATACCAAAGTGCTTAATGGGGTTGTCTTATGTCAGCAAATAGTATTTATTATGTAGAGGAAGTCAATACAAGCCACTTACTAATGTATTGTGATTGTCCATATTGCTTCCATTTGCTTAATTTGCCGGCTGGATTCATTTTTCCATCACATTATACACTGCTCATTTGCATGGTTACCACCACCCTGCAATCCAGCAGCAGTAGCCATGCTTAACACTATAGGTAAAAGGACCAGTCTATAAGCCCATGGTCCCGGCCACCAGAGAGGCCAGCGCTATTTCCTATAGTGTGCAAACACAACCACCCCAGATGGATTGCAGGATGGTCATAACCATGGACACGAGAAGTGTATAATGTGATGTAAAAATGAATCAATCCAGCAAAGGAAGCAATATGGATAATAACCAATACATTAGTTAGTGGCTTGTATTAACTTTCTATACATGATAAATGATATTTGCTGAAGTGACACAACCCTTTTAACAAAATACCTCCCCAATAGTGGCAAATGGATACTACAGTGCAGCACAAAATACCATACCTGCACTTGCAGTGGGCACTTGGCGCGCCGGGGGTCTCTTCTACATGTGTTATTAGAGTTTTTTAAGTATTTGTCATGACGCCAGTTGCATTTCAGCAACGAGGGATTAGATCCCCCTATGTAAAAGGTGATGGTGGACCCCAGGTGTAGGATTTGGTAGCAGAAATGGAGTCCAGACTTTTATTAAAGTAGAACACAGCTTTACTTGGCATAAAGTTTCATCAGGAAACAATCTTCCAACTTTATCTTGGTTATCAGCAGTTTTAGGGCTCTTTCACACTTGCGTTCTTTTCCTCCGGCATAGAGTTCCGTCGTCGGGGCTCTATGCCGGAAGAATCCTGATCAGTTTTATCCTAATGCATTCTGAATGGAGAGAAATCCGTTCAGGATGCATCAGGATGTCTTCAGTTCCGGACCGGAACGTTTTTTGGCCGGAGAAAATACCGCAGCATGCTGCGCTTTTTGCTCCGGCCAAAAATCCTGAACACTTGCCGCAAGACCGGATCCGAAATTAATGCCCATTGAAAGGCATTAATCCGGATCCGGCCTTAAGCTAAACGTCGTTTAGAGCAGCACAATCTTCCCTTTGCAGGGGGTCAACTCATGCAGGGCCTGCTGCTTCCCCAGACAGGGGCTACTCTGAACTGCCTCACAACCTGTCCCCAAGGAGGGGAAGGCTAGACTTGACCTCTCCCTTAGGAGGGTAGATTAGATTGACCTTCACTAACTAAACTCCTCCCTCTCTAGAGAGGGCTGGAATGGAACTAAAAGGTTCCTCTCCAGGGAAACTAGCTCTGCCAAGATTGCCGCCATCTGCTGGTGAACCAGGCACATTACACTTAAACAGTTATTTGCAAGGAAAAATATATACACATTATGCAGGAAATGGCATTAAGTATGCAAGATGATACAGGATCAAACTATAGGAGAGAGTGACGGTACAAAAAGAGTGGTAATGCCTCTCTGGGGTATTACACACTCAGAGCCAAATGAATAGCTGCACAAAATACCTTCCCAGCAGTGCCACACAAATACCACATTTGAAGCAGCTTTGGCTCTTTTCTCACCCCTTCCTCTCTGGAAACAGCATTTTTCCCCTTCTCACCCCCATGCTCCGCTATTTTTTCACCATTTTTGACAGAACCTCTGGCACAGATGTGAACATGAGCTACCATGAGACTAGCATTATTTATTTATTTTGATGGCGCAAATTGTACAGCTCTTTACATAGGGTGCACTTAATCATATCAGTCTCTGCGGCCAGTGGAGTTGACAATCTAATTTCCTTACGTTAGTCATAGGATGCCCTGTGTTACAACCTGATTATCAAGGTGCAATATCACACTCCATGGATAGAGTTTATTAAATGTTTTATGAAAGTTTTCTGCCATTAAAAAGTCACATATTTTTGTGCATTGCATATTTGTGCTAAAGCTTGCAATGTTTTCTTCCTTTGCCTCTTCTGAGAAGTAATGAGAAAAATGAACAGGGATAGACGGGATAGAGTAGAGCCACAGTCAGTCTGACAGATTTAATATAAATCAATCCAGAACGTTGGCATAAATGTTAGCGGAAATCTATGCCTACTCATAGAAGCAGTAAATTGCAGTTTCTGGGGAACAGACAGGAAAAGTTACACCAAATTGAAAGGGGTATCCTCTGGATAGATCATCAGCATCTGATCGGCGGGGATCCGACCCCCGGGGCCCCCACCGATCAGCTGTTTAAGAAGGCAGCGGCGCTCCAGGAGCGCCGCGGCCTTCTCACCGTTTACCGCAGGCCCAGTGACGTCACGACTAGTATCAACCACATCCCCCCACCACTTGGAACAACCTGTAAAGGGAAGCTAACTTACCTGTTTACAGATGCTGGCTCCTTGCTCCTTATCTTCCCAGTCTGCGATGCTCCACTGGACTCCCTTGCTATCAACATCTCGTTTAACAGGGTGGTGGGCGGGATGACGTGAGGGATCGCGTCTCGATCCTCCCCAGTGCTGGTCTCTCCCCTCCAGGCTAATGCTGGCCAGCTGAAGCCAAACAGCTGATGCCCAGACTCATGCTCTGAGACGCTGAATCTTACCTGGTCTGACCGCCGATCGCTTCTCCTGCTGCTGCTGTGGGCTGCTGCCGCTCCTTTCGTCCTGCTCTGGGTGTCCTGTCCCTCGGCCGTGCTTCCTTGCTTCCTCGCTGCCCCGCTCCTCTGCCTGCTGTCTGCCGTCCTCGCTGTGGCTGCTTTGCTTGGGCCCTTGACTGGTTCTGATTGGTGGGCTCTGCTGGTGCTGCCCTGCCTGCCGTCTTCCTCTCCCTGTGGCCGGACTGCCTTGCTCGCCTGGTTTCACCCTGCTGCTCTTTGCGGATACTGAACTGCTACTCTGCCGGATATCTTGCTGCCATTATACTTCATATCGCTGTCGCCCCTCTCCTCCGTTAGCCACGGCGTGCACTGGGACTAAGGCTCTGGACATCACACCCTGGTCACGTGAGAAATAGAAGTATTCTATTTTATTCAGTCTACACTTGCAGTACTGCTGATTCTTATGCTATTGGTGTAGAGAGGGGTTAGTAGTGCACACGGCAGCAAAGAGGGTGTAGTTCACTGCCAAAACTTTGCGTTACGCAAAAAAAAAAAAAAAAAGGCAGCCGGCGCGAAAAGAATCAAAAGAAATATAAAGGAAATATAAAGGAGAGTAAGGAGAGTACAAAGTAAAAGAAAAGACAGAGGCGAGGACATAGGGGAGGCGGGGGGGGGGGGGAAACCGGGGAAAAAGCGGTGGTAAATCAAAGGAAGAGAACGAAAAAAAAAAAAAAACTAGCACGAAAAGAAAAAGGGAGGAGGAAAAGGAAAGAAGGGGAGGAAGGAAGGAGAAAGAGAAAGAAAAAAAAAAAAAAAAAAAAAAAGAAAGGCAACAGGAAAAAAAAATGGCCCCAAAACGACGCTCAGTTGATTCCTCTGCAATTAAGCCTGGGGCAAAGACCCCAGAGAACAAAATCGACAAGTTTTTGAAATCGCCCTTTCTAAATGATAAAAATCCTGCTAAAACCAAACCCCCTGCTAAGACGAAAAAATCCGCTAAAACTTCCCAAAACGACGAACTTTCCCAGGATGGTCTAGAGGACGCGGATCAGGAGGTAGGCGAGGAAAGCCTCTCTGTACAAATGCGAACCGAATACGATCCAGCTGTCTTGGACAGAATTCTAAGCGCTGTGGAAAATAATGGCACTTTAGTGCAAGGAATGTCCACTCAATTGGGGTCAGTGCAGAGCGATATCTCATTAATAAGAGAAGATCTAGTAAAGATTCGGGATCGAGTCCATAGCATGGAAAAATCTGTTGACTCTCTGCAAACTGACATGGGCATATTAAAATCTAAAACTTTGCTTCTTCCTTCAGAAAATCAAGCACTTCAAAACAAGATAGAGGACTTAGAAAATAGATCAAGGCGCAACAACGTTCGTATAATCGGTTTCCCAGAAGGAGTTGAAGGCCGTCATCTAGAGGAACAACTTAAGGACGTGCTTATGAACAGCTTTGGCAGCGATAACTTTTCTTCTATGTTTCAAATAGAAAGAGCCCACCGAATTCCGGGAGGGAAACCTACCCCAGGGAGACCCCCGCGTGCAGTCTTAATTAAATTATTACTGTCCGCGGATAGAGATAGTATCTTGAGGAGAGCAAGAGAATGTACACCTATTGAATATCAGGGTACAAAACTGCTCTTCTTTCCCGATTTTGCACGGCAGACTCAGGAAAGAAGAAGAAATTTTATAGAGATAAAGAAACGCTTGGCGGCTAAGGAGATTAAATACTCCTTACAATACCCAGCGAAATTAAGAGTAATTCATAACGGGTCTTCCCTTTTTTTTGAGTCACCACAACAGGCATCAGACTGGATGGATCAGATGGGCATCTGAAATTGTGCTTCACTATGATTGGAGGGATAGGAGGGGGGGCCAGGCTGGGGGAGAACGGCCGGAGGTTAGAGGTTCGCTGACTAGTTCGGGCGGATCAAGAGAGGGGGGGGGGGAACCCCCCTTGCAGGAATGGCTTTTTTTTTTTTTCTTTCTCTTTTGTGAGTGATGTCCACTAGAATTGTAGCTTGGAACGGCAGAGGACTTGGGGAAAGAGTTAAAAGGCAAGCGATTATGGATGCATTAAAAAGATATCTTCCAGCAATTATCTGTATAGTAGAAACTCACCTAACTAAGGAAACCCTGTTCCGCCTGACAACGGGATGGCAGTCCCAATCGTATCATTCTACCTTTAGTGGCTCTTCCAGGGGTATTTCGGTTCTTATTCATAACTCCATAGATTTCACCCTTATAAAATCTCATATAGATGCCCAGGGCAGATTTATTTTCGTGCATGGCAAGCTTAATGGTGACAGTTATATCCTAGCCTTTTTCTATATACCTCCGCCATTTTCAATGTACCCACTGCTTCAGTTAATGCTCTTTTCTGAAAAGAGACCAGAATGCCGCTTAATCTTGATAGGGGATTTTAATGCGGTCACTGATCCTAATAAAGACAGATTTTCACTTGATGTGGAAAAGGGGAGGTATCCTTGTAACTCCCCGCTGCCTCAATTCTGCTCTGAGGTGGGAGTGGTGGATATATGGGAACATCTTGGTGGAGGAAAGAGAGTATACTCCTGTTTCAGTAGGGGGGGTAGAGCAATGTCTAGGATCGATCTAGCATTTACTAATGAGAGCAATCTGAGTAATATCTGTAAGATGCGATACGGAGTAAGAACAGTTTCGGACCATTCACCCGTACTGGTTGAGGTTCGCAGCGGGAAGAATAAGGATACTAGGGGGCTAGGATTTAAGCTAAATCCATACTGGCTCACTATTCTGGACAATCTGCCGACGATTAAACTACTGATATCCTCCTTTTGGGAGGTTAACCCTCCATCTGATAATATCAATACAGTATGGGATGCCTTGAAAGCATATTTGAGGGGGGTCTTTATAAGTGAGATTGCCGCAGTAAAGAGAACATTTAGGAAGAAAGAGGAGGAACTGGGTAAGATCGCTGCACTCACAGCTGAGCGATATGCTAGCCACCCCACTGAGCACAATAGGCAAGAGATGCAGAAGGCTAGTTGCTCCTTGGAGAAATATGTAACAGAGAAAGCAAATCATAGGGTATTCTTCAAGGGGCTCAATTATTTCATCGAGTCTGGACGTCCGGGCAAGCTTCTAGCTAGAATAATTTCGCAACAAGATAAGAAAAAACAATCTATTATCTCAATTCGTAATGTAGAGGGCGAAACCATAACAGATCCAGAGGGAATTGGGAATATTTTTCTACAATATTTTGCTCAGATATATAGATCTTCCCCTGGACTGTCATCTGAACTGGTGATGCGGTTCCTGGAGAAAATTCCACTTTCTATGTTAAATGAAACTCAAAAAGAATATCTGGAGGAGGAGCTTTCTCTTGCTGAGTTGCAGGAGGCCCTTGGGTCCGTCTCGGGGAACTCATCGCCAGGAACAGATGGCCTTCCATATGAGGTCTATCGCAAGCATAGTGAGGTGATCCTCCCCCAGCTGCTGGAGGTTTTCTCCCAAGCAGCACAGGGAGGGAGATTACCACACTCTATGATGGAGGCCCTTATTGTTCTAATTCTAAAAAAGGATAAAGATCCGGCAGAATTGAGCTCCTATAGACCAATCTCCTTATTAAATACAGACGCTAAGTTACTATCAAAAGTCCTTGCTAGGAGGCTCTCGCGGGTTATCCCTACGATTATCCATCCAGATCAAAACGGCTTTATGCCAAACAGGGGCACCCATCACAATTTGCACAGGCTATTTATGAATATTCAATCCCCGGGGCGCGGCGCCCGCTCCATCCTGTCGTTGGATGCTACTAAAGCCTTCGACAGGGTGGAGTGGATTTTTCTTTGGGAGGTAATGAAAAAAATGGGCTTTGGCCCAAAATTTATGGCAATGGTCCGGCTACTCTATAACTCCCCAGTCGCCAGGATTAGGATCAATGACTTGATGACAGAGAGCTTTATTCTGGGAAGAGGCACCCGCCAAGGCTGTCCCCTTTCTCCCCTTTTATTTAATATTTATATCGAACCCTTAGCGGCCATGATACGACATGATCCGGAGGTGGCTGGCTTTGGCATAATGGGGAAGTATGATCGCGTGTCCCTCTACGCAGATGACATTCTGGTTTTTATTCATCAAACAAATACCACCCTCCCTCGCATAATGGATCTGGTCGGTCACTTTTCCGACATATCCGGACTTGAGATCAATTGGGAGAAGACCGTACTTCTCCCTATAGACGAGCTGCGAGGCGAATTAAATAATCAGATAATGATCTCTGACTCAACAAAGTACCTGGGGATAATAGTTTCCGCCAAACCTCAGGAATACTTACAACTTAACCTGTACCCCTTGTTGATGAAGTTAAGAGCAAAAATTAAGATATGGCAAAAAATTCTGCTAGCAAGAGCGGATAGAATTTCACTAATAAAAATGGTAGTGCTGCCCCAGGTTCTTTATGTCCTGCGCAACTCGCCTATATGGATTACAGACAAGCATTTTAGATTGATAGAGCGGATGCTTAATGACTTACTATGGGGGAGGAAGCGTGTGAGACTGAAGGCACTTTATTTCTCCATGCCTTATAGTCGGGGAGGTCTTAATCTTCCATACTTTAAGGGTTATTTTGTAGCCTCCCAACTCTGCCTTTTTAATGACTGGGAAAATAGTCCTTTCTGCAGTAAAGTGGTGAAGGAGGCAGGTTTTTCTGATTTCTTCACTGTACTGGAATCCGATTACCTACTAAATATACTGAGCGGGTACACACTTTTCTCCAGAATGGCTATAAAGACCTGGTCGGTCATAAGGGGTTGGTGTGCAGTTAAGGCATCGCTTATCTGCACCCCATTATGGCACAATCCAAAACTTCTTAATTTAAACGACTTAAGTTGCTGTCAGTACTGGAGGACTAAAAATGTGCAGTACTTACATCAAGTAGTCAGCGGTGGACAAATTTTGCCCCTCATGGAACTAAGGGCAAATTTAGGTGAGGTGGCCTGGTTCGCATATTTTCAATTGAGGTCAGCACTCTTTAGCACTTTGAACAGCCACCTTTTTATTATAGACACTCCTTTATTTTTACAGGATTTAATCGGTAAGAAAACTGTCACGAGAATTAAACTATCTTACTGTTATAGACACTTAATGGATAATTTTTTTCTGGATGTTCTTTCTCCAGGACAGAGAGCCTGGTCTTCTCTTCTTTCAGAGGTGGGTCCCCCAAACTGGGAGAATATAGGGGAAAGCTTAAAATTGGTTTTACACAATTCTAACCACATTGTTGTACAATTTAATATTCTGCACAAAATTTATGCGACACCTATATGGCTATACAGAAGAGGACTCAGGGCCTCCTCTGACTGCCCCCGCTGTGGTGATTCTAACCACATTGTTGTACAATTTAATATTCTGCACAAAATGTATGCGACACCTATATGGCTATACAGAAGAGGACTCAGGGCCTCCTCTGACTGCCCCCGCTGTGGTGATCCCGGGGCAGATCATTTACATCTGTTCTGGGACTGCCCAATGGTGAGTAGGTACTGGAGCCTGGTCCAAAAGAATCTGGTGCGTAAACTTAAAATTGTTGTTCCTCTGTCTCCTAGGATATGGGTCCTGGGAGATTTATCTGAGGTTAATCATCAACCCATAAAAAGTCACTTGTTGATCAAGGTGATGTTCTTGGCGAGGCTTCTGATTTCTAGATCCTGGTTTTGCCCTTCTGCCCCAGATTGTAAGAACTGGCTGGGTCTGGTGGAGAAAGTGAAAAGCTATGAGAAGATCCTGCATAAACAAAGAGGATCTTACTTAAAGTGGAATAGTCTATGGAAAGATTGGGATACGGCTAATTAATT
The DNA here is from genome assembly GCF_014858855.1 of Bufo gargarizans. Taxonomy (NCBI): domain Eukaryota; kingdom Metazoa; phylum Chordata; class Amphibia; order Anura; family Bufonidae; genus Bufo; species Bufo gargarizans. Next base: position 185,649,894 of record NC_058084.1, read on the forward strand.
AGGATCCCCTTTTTTTTTTTTTTTCCCCTGCAAGGTGGAAGGGGGGGGGGGCGGGTTGGTGGGGAGAGACGGGGAAAATGCTATCTGTCCGGCTTTTCAGCATTTATTCTATAGATGTAGAATGTGAAGGTTCAAATGTCGACACTATTATGTATACTCGTATGAAATTATTGTCAACCACGTTCACAGATTAGAATTGGCGGACTTATGGATTTTATAATGTTAATTATGCAATATGTATTTAAGTTTTTGTATCACAACAAATAAAATAAAATAAAAAATAAAATAAAAAAAACATCTTGTTTAACATTGCAGCAGTCAATCACTGGCTACTGCTTATGCCGTCTCCTTTTACGGCATGACAAAATGGTTACATGACGCAAGGGGATCCAGTCTTTGCTATGGACAGTTATTGGATGCGGCAATGTTGACAGTGAGGGAGCCCAGTGGTGGCTGGGATGAGAAGGAGCAGGGAGCAAGTGCCAGGAATCAGGTAATTAAGCCTCCCTTCATAAGTCTTGCCAAGTCATCATCAGTCATTATTATTGTGCTACACTTACCTCCCTATGACTAGTTTGTGACCTATATCCCTACTGACCTGCATTTAATGATTTCATCACCTTGTGACCATGGTTCCCTGATGAACCAGAGTATGAAAACAGGTTTAAACTTGGTGATGGACACATTTCTTTATTTTTCATTAGTTTGTTGTACGTTTACAACATTTTTCAGTGTATCCACTATTTATCCTATGATATGTGACAGTATAGTATATCTTGTTTTTGGCCTTCTAGTTTAATGATATAATTTACATCCTTAATAAAGCGGTTGTCCAGGACCCAGCAACACACTCAGTTTGCACCTACAGTGCCTTGCAAAAGTATTTACCCCCCCCCCCCCTTCACTTTGTTCATGTTTTGTTACATTACAGCCTTAAGTTCAATGTTTTGTTAATCTGAATTTTATGTGATGGATCAGAACACAATAGTCTAAGTTGGTGAAGTGAAATGAGAAAAATATATAAAATAAAACTATTGTTTAGATATAGAAAACAGAAAATTGGCATGTGCGTATGTATTCACCCCCTTTGTTAGGAAGCCACTAAAAAGCTCTGGTGCAACCAATTACCTTCAGAAGTCACATAATTAGTGAAATGATGTCCACCTGTGCAATCTAAGTGTCACATGATCTTTCATTACATATACACACCTTTTTTGAAAGGCCCCAGAGGCTGCTACACCTAAGCAAGAGGCATCACTAACCAAACACTGCCATGAAGACCAAGGAACTCTCCAAACAAGTAAGGGACAATGTTGCTGAGAAGTCAGGGTTAGTTTATAAAAAAAATATCCAAATCTTTGATGATCCCCAGGAGCACCATCAAATCTATCATAATCAAATGGAAAGAACATGGCACAACAGAAAACCTGCCAAGAGACGTCCGCCCACCAAAACTCACGACCGAGCAAGGAGGGCATTAATCAGAGAGGCAGCACAGAGACCTAAGGTAACCCTGGAGGAGCTGTAGAGTTCCACAGCAGAGACTGGAATATCTGTACATAGGACGACAATAAGCCGTACGCTCCATAGAGTTGGGCATTATGGTAGAGTGGCCAGAAGAAAGCCATTACTTTCAGCAAAAAATAAAAAGGCACATTGTGAGATTGCGAAAAGGCATACGGGACACTCCCAAAATGTATGAAGGAATGTGCTCTAGTCTATTGAGACTAAAATTGAACTTTTTGGCCATCAAAGAAAACGCTATGTCTATGTTGCAAACGCAACACAATGCACAGTGCAATGGGCCGGGTGGCAGGGGAGATGCAGTGTCTGGAGCTGGTAGTGGTGGTAGTGAAGGTTGCTATTGTCCTCAAGATAGCTAATCTCTCTTCCTCTAGAGCTCCCTGGGCCAGTATGGAAGCACTTATTAGTATAGGAGGCCCATGGAGCGGTGAGTATAGTGTCTCTAGTGCACATGGTAGCACCAGCTCCATGACAGTGCTGCAGCAAGAGTGCAGTGGAGCCAGAGTGATGATCGTGGAGGCACCCTGAGTAGAAGAGGAGAGGTGAGTATTTTTGTCTGGTCTGAGGTCTGCATTTAGGTGACAGAGTGGTGGATGTTATAGGGGGTGACAGAGTTCTGAATGAATTTGGGGTCTGATCTGGAATCTATGTCAATTTTGATTCTGTATAAGGGCTCATGCACACGAATGTGTGCCAGCCGTTCCCGTATTGTGGCCCGCAAAAAGTGTAGTCCACAATAAATGGCCACCAGCCGCGTGCGCCGTGTGTTCATTTGAATGGGTCCGCAATCCAGACGATACGGAGCAGAAGCATGGAGCAGAAGGCCATGGAAGCACTACAGTGGGCTACCGTGGCATTCAGTCCATGCCTCCGAACAGCAAAAAAATAGAACATGCTCTATTTTTTTTGCGGTGCGGATGGATTGCGGACCCATTGAACCTGAATGGGTCTGCATCCACCAGCATAGGCCACATTGATGGTGCCCATGCATTGGGGACCACAATTTGCTGTCCCCAATGCACGGCACAAGTGGCACACATTCGTGTGCATGCGCACTAAATGTGATGTCTTATATGAGGTCTGTATAAATTTGTGGGCTGTTCTGGGGTCTGTACAAACATGAATGTGGGGTATATATAAATTTGAGGGCTAATGTGGAGTCTGTATAAGTTTTGGGTCTGTATAAATTTGGGGGCTGATCTGAGGTCTATACAAATTTACAAGCTGTTCTATGGACTACACAAATGTGAGGGCTGTTTTAGAGTCTGTACAAATTTGGGAGCTGTTCTGGGGTTTGCACAAATTTGGGAGTTGCTCTGGGATTTTATGAATTTGGTGTCTGTAGGAATTTAGGGGCTGATCTGAGGTCTCACAAATTCGGGTTCTGTATAAACTTGAGGGCTGATCTAGGGTCTGTATGATTTTAAAATCTGTATACATTTGGGGGCTGATCTGGAGTCTGTATGAATTTTGGGGACTGATCTGGAGTCTGTATGAATTTAAAGGCGGATTTGGGAACTGATCTGGAGTCTGTATGAACTTAGAGGCTGGTCTGGGGCCTGTATTAATTTTGGGGTCTGGTTTGGAGGTCTGCATTCATTTTGGGTTCTAGTCCGGAGGTCTGGATTAATTTTAGGATGTGGGATCTGTATTTATTTAGGAGTTTGTCTGGAGGTCTGTAATAATTTTGTGTCTTATCTGGGGTCTGTATTATGAAGGAGGTGTCCAGTTATGTAAAATTTCCTTTTCAAAACTGAATGTTATAAAATAGCAGTTATACCATTCTGGTGATGCCCCACCGTTCTTCTTTTACTGCTTCCTGTGTCGTTGTTGCTCTACGTAATTCCAAGTCTGTGAAAGCTACAGCCAGTGATTGGGGAGGGAGCGGCAGGAAATCAGTAAAGCATTACCACTTTTATAATTTCATCACACTGTAAGCAGTTAAAAAAAAAATACATGACTGAACAACCTCATTAAATGTGTATTCCATTTATAGAAAGTGATTGTTTTCCTTGGCACTCCCATACAAATGAATGGAGCAGCATTTCCGACCAGCCGCTCTGTCCATTTCTGAGGGCTCCAAAGGGTACAGGGCCCCTATTCTCGTGATCAGTGGGGGTCCCAGCAGTAGGATCCCCACCATTCTAATAGTAATCTCCTATCATGAGGATAGAGAATAACTTTCTATAACCAGACTACCACTTTAATTTTGATTTCAGATTTGAATCTTTTTAGGGGTCTGGTCTGCAGTTTTATGCCTGAAGTTTGCTCTGGCACCCATAACTTTATAGTTCTATGTCAGCATCCTTGGGCACTTATATTTTGGCAGTACAGTATTTGGGGTCATTTGGTAGCACTCTCGGTACAGTAAAGGGGGTACATGGGCCAGCTGCAGACATAGTATAGGGGAAGCTACAGGATGGCAGTGTTAAAGGGAGAAGTGGATACTAGGTTCCTGCAATCTTCAAGAAAAATCGATCATCATGAGGGTCTGGACCAAACAGAGAAGAAAAGAAAAATGAACACCTCAAACCATTGAACACATTACCTGTGAGTCACTTGGTTTGCATTTGTTAGGTCTGTGACTGCTTCTATTAAAATGTGTTTAAATCTTTTTTATTAGCAAGTTAGTTTAGTTTAAATTGATTCTGGAACGGGAGCACAAGTTGCATACTCTGCCTAGGGCACCAAAATACCTTGTCCCGACCCAGCTCCCCATTGAAATAAACATACATGCTTGATCAAGGGGTTGGCCAATGTATGTATGGCTACCTTGGGGGGGACCTTTCTGACAAATCCCCCATGTCATTGGACTTTCAGAGGGGGATAGTATACTTACCTGCTCCCCCCTGCTTGGTTCCAGCTCCTTTGTGTCATCATCCTGTGTGGTTTGACCCTAGCTATCAGTTTACTTTTTGGGTCTCCATTCTTGCTATTTATATTTTGTTATTGGCTTTTGGTTGTATTTATTTTTGGATTCATGATTTTTATTTTTTGTGGTCTTCCTATGCTATTGTTGGTTATGCAGTGGGTTAGTGGTTTTGGGGAGGTTATTATAATCCTCATATGTGCTTCTAATCTATTAAATTGTTTTTAATTTTGGCTGCTTTGTACTAAAAAGTGTGAAGTGACGTGAAGTGTATATTCTTCTTTTACTTGTGCTGGCATTTGTGCATACATTTTGTGTTATTTTTTTATTTGTGGTAGTAAGTAATAATTTATAAAAGTATAGCCATTTTTTACCTTAGTTACAACAATATCCATAATAAAGCAAATTACAAAAATATTATTTTAATTTTTATCATAATTACATCCTATAGTAAAATATATTTACATACTTTGAATAGATTTTTCTAGTAACAATAAAGAGAAGAAATCTTCCTTTCAGATTCGCCATGGCAAATGAAGCACGACCTTGCCCTTGTGAGCTTGGAGATCAGTTTGACCATAAGAATCTTGGAAATGAGATTCAGATTGAACATATAAAAGCTTACATCTCTAAACCAAAAACAAGCACCGATAAAGCCATAATTGTGGTTCAAGATGTTTATGGATGGGAGCTTTCCAATACAAGATACTTTGCTGATCTGCTTGCTTCACAGGGATACATGTAAGTAATAGTCTCGTTTCAAATTTCTAAAATAGATTGTACAAAATGTTATAATTTTTTGTTGACTTGATATTTGTCTGTTCCTTCTATTTTATAAATCACAATTCATTGACTGATTTGCGAAAACTTTTTAAAAAATCTACAACATATATTTTTTACTTGTGTTTTTTTTAATTTACACGCATGGATATAAGAAATGTTGTAATATACATTACATGTAAAATATATGGTTATGCAGGATAGGTCATCAATATCCTGACGTTTTCATTTTTCATATCCCGCCTTCTCAGAGTGTAGTGGGGAGATAATGGGGAAAAAAAAGCAATTCTGACACAGGTTTTTTTTTTTGTTTTTTTTTTTTTGGTTTTTTTTTTTACTGCGTTCACTATGCAGTAAAATTGACCTGTTACCTTCATTCTCCAGGTCAGTACAATGATACCACAGTTGTACAGTTTTCTCTTGTGTTTTAATACATGTACTGGGGGGAGGGGGGGGGGGCTTGGAAAAAAGTTTTCTTCATCACAAAATTCTGACCCCTATAACTTTTTTATAGTTATGTGTACAGAGCTATGTCATTGTTTTTGGGTCCATCTGTACTTTTCAGTGATACAATTTTCAAGTGTGTGTGACTTTTTGATAGTTTTTTATAAATAATTTTTGGGGAGTTGAAGTGACTGAAAATTGCTGTTTCAGTTTTTTTTTCCATCACGCCATTTGCTGTATGGCATTAATATTGTTATATATTAATAGTATGGGCATTATAGCAGGCGGCAAGGCCCATGATGTTTATTTTTTTATTGGTTAAGTATTTTTATTTTAGGGAAAGAGGGGTGATTTGAACTTCTACAATTTTTTCCTAACATTTTTTAAAACTTTTTTTAAGTCACCCTGCGTGACTATAACTGACAATCATTAAATTGCCCATTGTGTTCATTGATGGCAATATAGCCATAATTGAACACTTTGTTTTGAATATAACAATACAGTGCTGCCACCTAGTGGCCTCTAATAGTATATTCCAATAATAGAAGCCGAAGCCTGCTTAAGGCTTCGGGCTAATAGTATGCTGTAACAGGTTCCCTGATCTCAGCCAGGGAACACCGTTACGGGAGTGGGAGCGCACGGCTCCCGCTTACAGCCTGCTCAGGTGCTGTGGTCTCATTTGACCACAGCTTCTGAGAGGACAGATGATCGCATACATGTGGCGAGGGTCTCTGCTGTTTAAAGCAGCAAAAAGCAGGTGGTTTTGGCTTCCGCTGCACCATGTTTAAAACCATGACTTACGCCATACATGTATGGAAGTCGTGAAGGGGTTAACAGAGCAGTTATAATTAAAAGGGGCAGTAGTTTAAAGGGAATCCATCAGCAGCTTTATGGTGTCCTAAAGCAGGGCAGCATAAACTAGTGATAGATCCCTTTAACAAAATGCTGGATCACTTTCTTTAACTGACTCGGCAGTTTTGCTAAGATCTTGAACTGAGCAGCTCCAGCGTATGCCAATGAGTCCTGATATTCATATGCTCCCAGCTCTCCCCACCCACCTGCTGCTCATTTAGTTGGAAACAAAACTGTCAATGAGCAGTGAGCTCGTGAATATGGGGACTCATTGGCAGGCGCTGGAGCTGTTAGAACCTAGCAGCAAAAAACTGGTGACAGATTCCCTTTAAAGGGGGTGCTCCACCAACCTTATAGCTAGGTCTTCTTTTTCATGAGTGTAAGCTCAGGAATCCTGTCAATGTATAGTATTTCAGCGGTGCTTTGTGATGCCACAGAACGGAACAGGGGTGACTATCAACATATTAATTAGCCATCCAGAATATGCCAGCAGTACTATGTATGTGGTATTTCAATTAAAGTGGATCTGCTACCTCTCCTATTTTAGTAACTACATTCCCCATGTAATAACAATTCTTGAGCATCTAAATTATATATACCCGTGTTGTTTGTAACCAAAATACCAGCAACAAGGTATTTCTATATGTGGGCCAATACAGTGGGATGCGAAAGTTTGGGTAACCTTGTTAATCGTCATGATTTTCCTGTATAAATCATTGGTTGTTACGATAAAAAATGTCAGTTAAATATATCTATATATAGGAGACACACACAGTGATATTTGAGAAGTGAAATTAAGTTTATTGGATTTACAGAAAGTGTGCTATAATTTAAACAAAATTAGGCAGGTGCATAAATTTGGGCACTGTTGTCATTTTATTGATTCCAAAACCTTTAGAACTAATTATTGGAACTCAAATTGGCTTGGTAAGCTCAGTGACCCCTGACCTACATACACAGGTGAATCCAATTATGAGAAAGAGTATTTAAGGGGGTCAATTGTAAGTTTCCCTCCTCTTTTAATTTTCTCTGAAGAGTAGCAACATGGGGGTCTCAAAACAACTCTCAAATGACCTGAAGACAAAGATTGTTCACCATCATGGTTTAGGGGAAGGATACAGAAAGCTGTCTCAGAGATTTCAGCTGTCTGTTTCCACAGTTAGGCACATATTGAGGAAATGGAAGACCACAGGCTCAGTTAAGGCTTGACCAAGAAAAATCTCGGATAGACAGAAGCGACGAATGGTGAGAACAGTCAGAGTCAACCCACAGACCAGCACCAAAGACCTACAACATCATCTTGCTGCAGATGGAGTCACTGTGCATCGTTAAACCATTCAGCGCACTTTACACAAGGAGATGCTGTATGCGAAAGTGATGCAGAGGAAGCCTTTTCTCGGCCACAGCACAAAAAGTGCCGCTTGAGGTGGGCTAAAGCACATTTGGACAAGCCAGCTTCATTTTGGAATAAGGTGCTGTGGACTGATGAAACTAAAATGGAGTTATTTGGCCATAACAAGGGGCGTTATGTATGGAGGAAAAAGAACACAGCATTCCAAGAAAAACACCTGCTACCTACAGTAAAATATGGTGGTGGTTCCATCATGCTGTGGGGCTGTGTGGCCAGTGCAGGGACTGGGAATCTTGTCAAAGTTGAGCAATGCATGGATTCCACTCAGTATCAGCAGATTCTGGAGACCAATGTCCAGGAATCAGTGACAAAGCTGAAGCTGCGCCGGGGCTGGATCTTTCAACAAGACAACGACCCTAAACACTGCTCAAAATCCACTAAGGCATTTATGCAGAGGAACAAGTACAACCTTCTGGAATGGCCATCTCAGTCCCCAGACCTGAATATAATTCAAAATCTCTGGTGTGACTTAAAGAGAGCTGTCCATGCTCGGAAGCCATCAAACCTGAATGAACTAAAGATGTTTGGTAAAGAGGAATGGTCCAAAATACCTTCAACCAGAATCCAGACTCTCATTGGAACCTACAGGAAGCGTTTAGAGGCTGTAATTTCTGCAAAAGGAGGATTTACAAAATATTGATTTCATTTCTTTTTTGTGGTGCCCAAATTGATGCACCTGCCTAATTTTGTTTAAACAATTATAGCACACTTTCTGTAAATCCAATAAACTTAATTTCACTTCTCAAATATCACTGTGTGTGTCTCCTATATGATATATTTAACTGACATTTTTTATCGTAACAACCAATGATTTATACAGGAAAATCATGATGATTAACAAGGTTGCCCAAACTTTCGCATCCCACTGTAGATGGGGACAAGATACCTAATTGTTTATATTGTTAAGGACACTATAGTCCGAACTCACAAGCTGGGGGTTGGGATTGAGGGACAACCATGCCATGCCACCCACCAGTGTAGTGGAGCGCAGCTCCTGCTAAACTCAAAGTCTGAGCCAACGTCGAACCACTGAATGTTCTACATGTCATTGCACAGTCGGACACTGGTAGCACTGATTGTATAGTGTCAGACTTTGCAGGGGAACCCCCACCTGGTAATACCCAGACGGAGCTTTATTGTAGACTGCTGAGAATTCATTCATAAACTTCTAGTAGGAATAATACAGAAATGGCACATCATAGAGTTGTAAGAATAGATGCTGTCAAATTATTACATGGGAAATGCAGGTAGTAAAACAAACATGTCATTAGAAGTAACAGGTCCTCTTTAATACTGCTTGCAGAAGGTGACAGGTTCCTAAGAGCTCGACAATTAAATGTCTCTCTTTTTCTCTCTAGTGATATCATATTCCATAATAATAATATTAATAATTCTCTGTTCTTTCTTTACTGTATTGTTTGCAGTGCTGTCCTGCCTGACTTTTTTGTCGGACAGAAACCATGGAACTCAACCTATGATCATGCAGATTTTTTTAAATGGCTTGAAACGCGACCAGCCGATAAAGCATACAGGTAAGTTGTGATTTATAGACACTGCTATTTCATAAATCTGATATATAATTTTAAATGTGGCAATATATAGTACACTACTATAAACACCAAAAAATTGCTACCTATGCAAAATGCAATGGGAACAGGTCAGGCATCTTGATCACCTGATGTACTGATTATAGGTTCAATAACATAGGAACAGATCTGCATATTAAAACATACTAGAATTGTGCCTAAATTTCAGCCAAAAAACTGGTGTACATACTTTGCACCAGATTTATTGTGTTTCAGTGGGGAAACTTGCAGGAGGCGTTCAGTTCCCCTGTAACACACCACAGGGGAAATTAACCACTTCAGCCCCCCTAGCTGAAACACCCTTAATGACCAGGCTACTTTTTACACTTCTGCACTACACTACTTTCACCGTTTATTGCTTGGTCATGCAACTTACCACCCAAATGAATTTTACCTCCTTTTCTTCTCACTAATAGAGCTTTCATTTGGTGGTATTTCATTGCTGCTGACATTTTTACTTTTTTTGTTATTAATCGATATTTCTCTCACCCAGCATGGGTATATGTAAAATGACACCCCAAAACATATTCCCCAACTTCTCCTGAGTACAGTATACCACATGTGTGACACTTTTTTGCAGCCTAGGTGGGCAAAGTGGCCCACATTCCAAAGAGCACCTTTCGGATTTCACAGGCCATTTTTTACAGATTTTGATTTCAAACTACTTCTCACGCATTTGGGCCCCTAAAATGCCAGGGCAGTATAACTACGCCACAAGTGACCCCATTTTGGAAAGAAGACACCCCAAGGTATTTCATGATGGGCATAGTGAGTTCATGGAAGTTTTTATTTTTTGTCACAAGTTAGTGGAATATGAGACTTTGTAAGAAAAAAATAAAAATAAAAAAAATCATCATTTTCCGCTAACTTGTGACAAAAAATAAAAAGTTCTAGTAACTCGCCATGCCCCTCACGGAATACCTTGGGATGTCTTCTTTCCGAAATGGGGTCACATGTGGGGTATTTATACTGCCCTGGCATTTTAGGGGCCCTAAAGCATGAGAAGAAGTCTGGAATATAAATGTCTAAAAAATGTTACGCATTTGGATTCTGTGAGGGGTATGGTGAGTTCATGTGAGATTTTATTTTTTGACACAAGTTAGTGGAATATGAAACTTTGTAAGAAAAAACAAAAAACAAAAATAAAATCAATTTCCGCTAACTTGTGCCAAAAAAATGTCTGAATGGATCCACGCATCAATGGATCGGATCCGCAAAACACATACGGACGTCTGAATGGAGCCTTACATGGGGGTGATCAATGACAGGGGGGTGATCAGGGAGTCTATATGGGGTGATCACCACCCTGTCATTGATCACCCCCCGTAAGGCTCCATTCAGACGTCCGTATGTGTTTTGCGGATCCGATCCATGGATGCGTGGATCCGTAAAACACATACGGACGTCTGAATGGAGCCTTACAGGGGAGTGATCAATGACAGGGGGGTGATCAATGACAGGGGGTGATCAGGGAGTGTATATGGGGTGATCACCCCCCTGTCAGGCTCCATTCAGACATCCGTATGTGTTTTGCGGATCCATGGATCAGATCCGCAAAACACATACGGACGTCTGAATGGAGCCTTACAGGGGAATGATCAATGACAGGGTGGTTATCACCCCATATAGACTACCTGATCACCCCCCTGTCATTGATCACCCCCCTGTCAGGCTCCATTCAGACATCCGTATGTGTTTTGCGGATCTGATCCATTGATGCGTGGATCGGTAAAACACATACGGGCGTTTGAATGGAGCCTTACAGGGGGGTGATCATCCAATATAGACTCCCTGATCACCCCCCTGTAAGGCTCCATTCAGACGTCCGTATGTGTTTTGCGGATCCATGGATCGGATCCGCAAAACACATACGGACGTCTGAATGGAGCCTTACAGGGGGATGATCAATGACAGGGTGGTGATCACCCCATATAGACTCCCTGATCACCCCCCTGTCATTGATCACCCCCCTGTAAGGCTCCATTCAGACGTCCGTATGTGTTTTGTGGATCCGATCCATGGATGCGTGGATCCGTAAAAAACACATGCGGGCGTCTGAATGGAGCCCTACAGGGGGGTGATCAATGACAGGGGGTGATCAGGGAGTGTATATGGGGTGATCACCCCCTGTCATTGATCAGCCCCCTGTAAGGCTCCATTCAGACGTCTGTATGTGTTTTGCGGATCCGATCCATGTATCCGTGGATCCGTAAAACACATAAGGACATCTGAATGGAGCCTTACAGGGGGGGTGATCAATGACAGGGGGGTGATCAGGGAGTCTATATGGGGTGATCAGGGGTTAATAAGTGACAGGGGGGGTGTAGTGTAGTGGTGTTTGGTGCTACTTTACTGAGCTGCCTGTGTCCTCTGGTGGTCGATCCCAGCAAAAGGGACCACCAGAGGACCGGGTAGCAGGTATATTAGACGCTGTCATCAAAACAGCATCTAATATACCTGTTAGGGGTTAAAAAAAATCGCATCTACAGCCTGCCAGCGAACGATCGCCGCTGGCAGGCTGTAGATCCAGTCTCTTACCTTCCGTTCCTGTGAATGCGCGCGCCTGTGTGCGCGCGTTCACAGGAAATCTCGCCTCTCGCGAGATGACGCACGGATGCGTCCAGGAGGAATGAATCGACCGCCTCCAGGACGCATCCGTGCGTTAAGCGGTCCAGAGGAGGTTAAAGGGGTCATCCTGTAATTTAAATTGATGACCTAAATTGAACACACAGAAGCTCTCCCATGGGCTTCGGGGTTTGTGTCTCCACACAGCAAAGGAAAGGACAGATCCGATCTTTCGCAGCATCTTATGGATCGCAGATCCATTAAAGGCAATAGGTCTACACTGCAGTATGGAGTGCACACGGCTGGTGCTTGTGTTTTGTAGACCCGCGTTTTGCAGTCTGTAGCACAGGCTCAGTGGCAGCATGGTTGTGTCAATGTGGTCAGAAACAGGAGCTTTCTAAGGGTCGGGTAAAATACACAGAGTAGTGTCCCGGTGTCACAGGCAAAGAGCAGTACAGAACATGTAGAACCATACTGTACTGTAGAGAGGTGCTACTAGACAGCCAATACAGATGTTTCACCAGTGAAATGGCCATGTTGATTGGTCAGATCTACCAGTCAATCACATGATCCACTGATCAGCAGAGTCTAAGGCATTTTTGTGTTGAGTCTGGTTTCAAGTTACGATGGCCCAGAAAATAATATTGCATGTTGAGAATATTGTATCATGAGACCATCGTAACTTGACCACTGTCTTTATTACTGCCACAAAACACTAATCTCCAATGGTTTAACTGAACTATGCTGAGATCACCATAGAGTTTTACAGTGATCTAAGGTCAATTCAGTTGGACCAGTTTGGGGTAAGCACATTATAGCCATCAGAATGTAGCCTAAAGATAATTCCATACAAAGGATGTTTAGAGGCAACCGAAAACCCACACATTCAAGGGGAGAGCACAAGGTTTTATACCTGTTTGGATGGGAACAACAGTGCTGCAATAAAACAGTGAGCCACCATGACCACTGGGCCACTGCCATAGTCATAATTTTTAGCCAGCGACTCTGAGCCTCATTCACTTCAATGAAGTTGAGCTGAAATAGCATACATAAACCATGAACATTCTTTGACGTTTTCCAAATTCAAATTAATTACTAGTACTACTAGTAATGCTGCAGGAAAATGAATGTGGATCGATCAGATTCATTTTATGCTCTATGTAAGGTCAGCATATTACACATAAAAGTCCATACTACTAGTAGCCATATAGCACAACAATTTAATGCGTTTGACTACTAGGAGCACAAAAATAATACACTGGACACATACTTAAAGTCCATGTATTTCTGAGGAAAGTGCATCCCCTGACTCTACCCACATCCGCCACCTAGGTTTAACTAAGCAAATAGTTATGAGCCTCCTATTGAATAATTACTGCATGGGAGATTATCTTTCAGCTGGCAATAAGTTATTTAACCCAAACTGGTGCAATGACTTGCTTCTCATTTCTTAAACAACCATGTCGAAAGACACATCTCGTGGTCATGGAAAAGATGTTTGTTTGAGATGGGTCAAATCATTGGCATGCTTCAAGCAGAGAAAGGGAGATTGCAGAAACTGCTAAAATTGGGTTAAGAACTGTCCAACGCATTATTAAAAACTGGAAGGATAGTGGGGACCCATCGTCTTCGAGGAAGAAATGTGTCAGGGGAAAAATCCTGAATGATCGTGATCGGCGATAACTTAAACATTTGGTGAAATCAAATTGAAGAAAAACAACAGTAGAACTCAGGGCTATGTTTAATAGTTAAAGTAAGAGCATTTCCACACGCACAATGTGAAGAGAACTCAAGGGATTTGGACTGAACAGCTGTGTAGCTGTAAGAAATACACTAATCAGTGAGGCAAACCAGAAAAAAAGGCTTCAATTTGCTAGGGAGCATACAGATTGGACTCTGGAATAGGAATACAAAATGTACCCTATTCCAGAGTTATGGGCGCATCAGGGTAAGAAGAGACGCAGATGAAGTGATGCACCCATTATACCTAGTGCCCACTGTACAAGCCTGTGGGGGCAGTGCTATGATCTGGGGTTGCTGAAGTTGGTCATGTCTAGGTTCAGTAACAGTATGTGCTCCAAGAATGACTACCTGAACATACTGAATGACCAGGTTATTCCATCAATGGATTTTTTCTTACCTGATGGCATGGGCATATTCCAAGATGACAATGCCAGGATTCATCGGGCTCAAATTGTGAAAGAGTGGTTCAGGGAGCATGAGACATCATTTTCACACATGGATTGGCCACCACAGAGTCCAGACCTTAACCCCATTGAGAATCTTTGGGATGTGCTGGAGTAGGCTTTGCGTAGCAGTCAGACTCTACCATCATCAATGCAAGATCTTGGTGAAAAATGAATGCAACACTGGATGGAAATAAATCTTGTGATATTGCAGAAGTTTATCGAAACAATGCCACAGCGAATGCGTGCCGTAATCAAAGCTAAAAGCGGTCCAACAAAATATTAGAGTGTGTGACCTTTTTTTTTGGGTGGGGACTTTTTTTTGGGACAGGCAGTGTATAACCATATACAACCACCACCCTTAGAAAAAGGCTGAGGAGTGCTCTTCTCGTCAATAATGTAGACATATAAATTATGGGTCCATTGTATTCTTTCCTAGTAGCCAAATGGCCATTTTGGAAAACCAGTAGTATGGACCTGTAATTGTAATATGCTGCTCTAACACACAGCAGCATATTACGGCCGCCACTGCATCCCCCCCCCCCCAGGCGCCGGATGTTTTCATCCGTGTGATGTGGAGATGCAGCAGCGGCCGTGCAGGCTTCAGAAGCAACGTGGGTGCTAGGGAGTGAGGAAAGTACATTGTGTTTGAGGGGCCCGGGCATATGGGGGAGCATTTCAGGGGTCGGATAACCTCTTTAAGCTGACAGATCTGGTTCAAGAGAATAATTGGCCTCACATTTCTCCCTTTAAATTTTTCAATTTTTTTTCAGAGAGGCCGATGCTGTGCTGAGATATTTAAAGGAGCAGTGTCAAGCAAAAAGTATTGGCGTGATTGGATTCTGCTGGGGTGGCATTGTAACCCATTATCTCATGCTAAAATATCCTGAACTAAAGGCTGGAGTGGCATTTTATGGTAAATTGTTATCCAATATATTCAAATTTATTGAAAGAAAAAATACAGTATATAGACTGTCATGTTACATAGTTACATAGTTGATACGATTGAAAAAAGACATAAGTCCGTTAAGTTCGACCAAGGGATAGGTGGGGACGCGAATCCAACATTAGGTAGGGAACAGTGCAGCCCTGACCTCCATCCACACCACTGTCCCTACCAACTTGGATGATCCACTCTAAATGATGGCCCCAACTGTGCAACGGTCCCTGACCTGTCTAAGTGCACAGGGCTTACTTAGGGAAGACGAAAAAGGCAAGTCAGACAGCCAGAGTCAAAACCAGAGAGTAATGGCAGAACTATGGAAGAAACAGACGCAGAATAATTCAAATAATGCTTTATTTCTTCATTTAAAATTGGAGTACAGCAGAGTTTTCCATACCGTTCCCTCTGACGCATTTCAACCTAGGTGGTTTTAGTCATATGACTATGACCACCTAGGTCAAAACGAGTCAGAAGGGAACGGTATGGAAAACTGTGCTGTACTCCAATTTTAAATGAAGAAATAAAGCATTATTTGAATTTTAACCTGCTGGATCCATCCTTTTGATTTGGCCTAAGATGCAACATTTTGCACCACAATTCTGAAATAAAATTGAGCCACTGTGTTAAATCTGAAGCATGGTTAGACAGCCATATACAGACGTACTTCTCAAAGGGGTTTTGTAGTGTCAAGATATTGATGACCTATCCTCAGGTTAGGTCATCAATATCAGATTGATGGGGGTCTGATCCCGGCACCACTGCTGATTAGCTGTTTGAAGGGGTCACAGTGCTTGTGCAAGCACAGTGTCCACTTCAATGTTTAACTGCACACCATCTAGTTTGTAGCGGCAGTGTCCTTTACAAGTAAATGGGGTGAGTAGTTGTGATTACAATGCACTGCGGCTACATGCTAGCTGGTGTGCAGTCAAATCAGCTGATAGACAAAGGTGTCAGGAGACAGAGCCCCGCCAATCTGATCTTGATCAGTCCTGAGGATAGGTCATCAATATCCTGACACTGCAGAACCTCTTTCATTATAAAACTACTTCGGAATTTCCCTTTTAATAGGTGTTTATTATTCTTATCAGGTTTAGTCCGTGAAGAATGTGATAAATATAATTTGCTTAATCCAACGTTGTTCATTTTTGGTGAAAATGATCCCCTCATACCACTAGAACAGGTAAGTGTATTTATAATTTTAAAGCATAACTGTATTTTTAGGTAACTTCTCAGAATATGCAGGCATGGCTGTACATGAAGTTATTTGACTTCACCACTTTCCCAAAAAGGAGTGGTGAATAACAGCTTTATAGCATTCCGAAAACAGCCAGTACTTTGTGTATGGCATTCCCAGGTACAGACAGATGTAGAGAATGAAGGGGCTACAGAGTTCCTCCAAAAGACCTCTTCAAACAGCTGACCAATTGCTCAGAGTCTTACCATCACCAATCTGATATTGATGGCCTATCCTAAGAATAATGGGGTTACCTGAAGAAAACAAAGTCAGAGCTCTTTATTGATGGAAAGATATATCTCAGTGTGTGTATGGGCCAAAAACTTTGTATACATTTTTGAACAAGACAATCTAATTTAATACAAGCAACTAACATTTAAAAAGACTTTAAATTCTGTGAGATTATTTGTCTTCCATATTTGTATCCTGCAAAGAGAAGCTAGCATCTTGAGTTCTGTTCTTAAGCCTTACGTAGGCAAGTTGGCAGCAGTTAAAAATCGTCTTCAGGGTGCTGTCATATGTTGCGGCCATGCTGTATTTTGGTGCCGCAAAAACAAAATATATATTTAAAAAGGCATGTGGTTGCCCTTATATTTCTGCTGTAGGTTTGCATTTTGTCATTCCTCTGATCCACAGAGGATGTAGCTCCATTCAATAGGGCTAATCCACACGTGGCTACTCACTGCCGTTTCTGTGCACCAAGAAGTAACAGTTACAGGGATTTCAAGAGAGTAACTTGTTTATGGATAAAGCCGAGGACAATAAGCTGACCGTGTTCTAGATATGACATTTTCTCTTCTCTTGCAGGTTAGATCTCTGGATGAAAAACTTAAAGAGCATTCCAAGGTTGATTATAAAGTTAAAGTCTATCCAAAGCAAAATCATGGGTTTGCCCATCGGAAGAAAGAGGAGATCAACCCTGATGACAAGCCATACATTCTAGAAGCAAGGAAGGACATGCTTGATTGGCTGAAGAAATATGTAAATTAATTCCCTGGAGTGTTGCCAGATGTTGTACATTAATATAAAATATGTTTTTAATAAGATCTTTAAAATGATAACGTCAAAGAACACCATGTATCTAAAAGGCACAACAATTAAACTCACTTTTTTTTGCATTTGCCTTGATATCTTTTATTTTGTGATGCATCTAAAAATAATGTTCATTGTGCATGATATACAGTCATGTGAAAAAATTAGGACACCCTTTGAAAGCATGTGGTTTTTTGTAACATTTTTAATAAAAGGTTATTTCATCTCCGTTTCAACAATACAGAGAGATTAAAGTAATCCAACTAAACAAAGAAAACTGAAGAAAAGTCTTTTCAAGATCTTCTGTAAATGTCATTCTACAAAAATGCCTATTCTAACTGAGGAAAAAGATAGGACACCCTCACATGTATTCCCTCTTAAATTGGCTCAGATCTCACACAGGTATATCACACCAGGTGCACATAATTAGTAGATCGTTACTCTGCATGTTGAATGAGGCTTGCCCTATTTAAACCTCAGACATTTAGTTTGGTGTGCTCCTGACTGTTGAAGTGAGAGTGAGCACCATGGTGAGAGCAAAAGAGCTGTCAGAGGACTTCAGAAAAAAGATTGTAGCAGCCTATGAGTCTGGGAAGGGATTTAAAAAGATCTCAAAAGATTTTGAAATCAGCCATTCCACTGTCCGGAAGATAGTCTACAAGTGGAGGGCTTTCAAAACAACTGCCAACATGCCCAGGACTGGTCGCCCCAGCAAGTTCACCCCAAGAGCAGACCGCAAGATGCTAAAAGAGGTCTCCAAAAACCCTAAAGTGTCATCTCGAGAACTACAGCAGGCTCTGGCTACTGTTGATGTAGAAGTACATGCCTCTACAATCAGAAAGAGACTGTACAAGTTTAACTTGCATGGGAGGTGTGCAAGGAGGAAACCTTTGCTTTCCAAGAGAAACATCGAGGCCAGACTGACATTTGCCAGAGATAAAGTTGACAAAGACCAGGACTTCTGGAATAATGTTCTTTGGACAGATGAGTCCAAAATTGAATTATTTGGACACAACAGCAGAGGACATGTTTGGCGTAAACCAAACACAGCATTCCAAGAAAAGAACCTCATACCAACTGTGAAGCATGGAGGTGGAAGTGTCATGGTTTGGGGCTGCTTTGCTGCAGCAGGACCTGGTCAGCTCACCATCATAGAATCCACGATGAATTCTACTGTGTATCAGAAGGTGCTTGAAGAACATGTGAGACCATCAGTTAGAAAATTAAAGCTGAAGCGGAACTGGACCATGCAACATGACAATGACCCAAAACATACTAGTAAATCAACCAAAGATTGGCTGAAAAAGAAGAAATGGAGAGTCCTGGAATGGCCAAGTCAAAGTCCAGATTTGAATCCCATTGAGATGCTGTGGGGTGACTTGAAAAGGGCTGTACGTGCAAGAAACCCCTCAAACATCTCACAGCTGAAAAAGTTCTGCATTGAGGAGTGGGGTAAAATTTCCTCAGACCGATGTCGAAGACTGGTAGATGGCTACAAGAACCGTCTCACTGCAGTTATTTCAGCCAAAGGAGGTAACACTCGCTATTAGGGGCAAGGGTGTCCTATCTTTTTCCTCAGTTAGAATAGGCATTTTTGTAGAATGACATTTACAGAAGATCTTGAAAAGACTTTTCTTCAGTTTTCTTTGTTTAGTTGGATTACTTTAATCTCTCTGTATTGTTGAAACGGAGATGAAATAACCTTTTATTAAAAATGTTACAAAAAAACACATGCTTTCAAAGGGTGTCCTAATTTTTTCACATGACTGTATATGTAATAATACAATACTATCCATGATAATGACCTTTTTTTTTGTATAAAGTATTAACATATTCTGTGATGTACAACCATTAGACCTTAGTGCGCCTACAGTATGCTTGGCAATGTCCCTCCTACTCTTACCTCTGACAGACTCCCTTGAACTTTCTCACTTATTGCATCAGTGCATCTACGTCTTTTTTTTTACATGGGTAGCATTTTCCCCAAAATAAGCACATGCATGATACAACATCATACCTCCCAACTTTTTGGACTGTCAAAGAGAAACTCTTGTATTTCATTGCGTGAAAGTCCATTTTTCCTGCATATTTATACACTTTAAAGGGCTTCTGTCACCCCACTAAAGTGATTTTTTTTTTGTTGGGCTAGTGAAATTAGTTATATTGTGATATAATATAATTGTGTTACTTACTTTGATCCAGCAGTTTCTGCAAAAAACAAAGTTTTATAATATGTAAATTCGGTCTCTACCAGCAAGTAGGGCGTCTACTTGCTGCTAGCTGCTGCAGAAATCCGCCCCCTCATCGTGTTGATTGACAGGGCCAGCCGGGATCTCCTCCTCCGGCCAGCCCTGTCGGCATTTCAAAAATCGCGCGCCTGTGTGGATTCGGCGCAGGCGCTCTGAGATGAGGAGGCTCGTCTCCTCAGCACTCCCTCAGTGCGCCTGCACCGATGACGTCTTCTATTTCGGTGATGTCATCGGCGCAGGCACAGTTTTTTGCAGAAACTGCTGGATCAAAGTAAGTAACACAATTATATTGTCATATATCGCAATATAACTAATTTCACTAGCCCAAAAAAAAAATATCACTTTAGTGGGGTGACAGAAGCCCTTTAATATATTTCTTAGTGTACAATAGCACAAAATTATCTGAATAGAGAAATTTCTAAAATCCAAATTGCATCAAATAATGAAATAATATACAAGATGGAGTCTAATATACAGATAGGAACCAGACAAACAGTTTCTGGATAAATATTGTTTTTGTAAAATTGCAACTGTATTCCTCAGATCAAAAAGAGGGACAATTAAGGAGAAAAGAGGGATAGAGGGACTTTGGTCAAAAAAGGAGGGACACTTAGTAGGTCTGCAGCATGACGATTGGTACTTGTTTGATCCATTTACATGGAACAATCATCGACACTGTACAGTATGTGCCTGAATGATTGCCCATGTGATTCTGGAGAATGAGAGCTGAGCTGCAGTAACCCAGCATGGTCACTACACTATGTACGGAGCGGCCAGCTTCCAGCTCTGTACACTGTTAGTTCTGGTGGCCACGGCTCCTCTGTGAGGGTGAAACGTGACAGACACCCCACCAATCTGGTATTTATAACCTATGCTAAGGGTAGGTCATCAATATAAAAAATGTCTGGCTAGAATGGAGATGTTATATGGAGGTTCTTCATTTCTGTGCATACTGCAATTGCTATAGGGAGCTCCTCCATACAGAAGCTCCATTCTAGCTTGCTACTGAACTGACTAGAATCGAGTTGCTGCAGGCAGGTTCATCATTTCCATGCAGGTGGTAGTCGTAGACAAACCTATAGTAAATATGGACATTTGGTTTCCCATTTATATAACATATTCCACCAATCCATATCCATGGGGGTCCTGCCTGGGACTGTAGTGAACCCCCTACTTTAGGGTCCTTTCACACAGTTTTTGGTGGCTTTTTTTTTTTTGCACTAAAAAGATCATTACTTTTACCATTAATCTGATTTTCCATTAGCCTGCCAACACAAAGGCACTTGTAGGAGGATTCAGCTACTTTCACACTAGCATTTTTCTTTTCCGGCACTGAATTCTGTCAAAAGGGCTCAATGCCGGAAAAGAACTGATCAGATATATCCCCATGCATTCTGAATGGAGAGTAATCCGTTCAGGATTCATAAGGATGTCTTCAGTTCAGTCATTTTGACTGATCAGGCAAAAGATAGAACCATAGCATGCTACCGTTTTATCTCCGGCGAACAAAAATGAAGACTTGCCTGAATCCGGCATTTTTTTTCCATGGGAATGTATTAGATCCGGCATTCAAAATACCGGAATGCCAGATCCGTCTTTCTGGCCTGCGCATGCGCAGACCGAAAAAAAAGGTGAAAAAAATAAATGCTGGATCCGTTTTGCCGGATGACAGCGACGGAACTGCTTGCCGGATCACTCTACCACAAGTGTGAAAGTAGCCTTACCCAACCTGTCTAGGGACAGAAAACAAAATAGAGAACAGTAAATAAAATTCCCCTCCCCCGTTTTACCTGCTCCATTTAACGGCACAGGACTCTAAAATAGATGCTAGAAATCAAAATTATATTATCATTGAAAATAAGCAAAAAAATACAATCATAACATAATATCGGCCAAGAGTGAGAAATAAACAGCACCGTTGTGGAGCCTAATGGAAATTCAAATTACCCATAAGAGCAATTATCTTTTGCAGGTGCCTTCTGGAATGGTACTAGCTAGAGGATTAACAGAGAAGGAACTTAAATTAGGGTGGCAATGCCGCAAATAGTACTTTACGGCCAAAAGACAAGTCCTGGTTTGTCAAAATATGCAATTTATAAATGCTTAAAAAGGTAGATAGGTTTTCCCAAGTAATTGCCTGGTAAATCTGTTCCAATGAAGCCAAAGTACCTTTAGACCACGAAGCAGATACAGATCTGTTGGAATGGGCAATGAGAACATGTGGAGGAGAGATGTCTTTGACTTAGGCCTCATGCACACGACCGTTGTTTGGGTCCGCATTTGAGCCACCGTTTTGGCGGCTCAGATGCGGACCCATTCACTTCAATGGGGACGCAAAAGATGTAGACAGCACTCCGTGTGTTGTCCACATCCTTGGCTCCGTTCCACGGCCCCGCTAAAAAAAATATAACATGTCCTATTCTTGTCCGCGCTTTGCGGACAAGAATAGGCATTTATATTGCCGGCACCCGTTCCGTTCAGCAAATTGCGTAAGGCAACACGGGCGGCTTCAGTTTTTTGCGGATCCGCGGTTTGCGGACCGCAAAAAATTGCACGGTCGTGTGCATGAGGCCTTAGTAGAAAAGCACAACATCTAATTTCATCCAAAGAGCAATCGTAGCTTTGCTTGCAGCCTGCTCTATGGTTGCTGCCCAAATACTGAATCAGAAGATGGTCAGATTTCCAGATATCCTGCATAGCCACTAGATAAGCTAATACACATCTGATCACATCTAAACTATGGAACCAGACTTCCTCACTAAATCCAGATGGAGAACAGAAGGAAGTGAAGCTCTTGTTGGCAATGAAATCTAGAGACTTTAGGCAAAAAAGCAGAAGAATGTCTTTGAATAATTCTAAAATCACTGGACTGATCTATAAACTATCACAAAGTCGGTTTCATGTCAAGGCGTATATAAATTCAGAATTCACAGAGAATCATCAGAGAATTGTAACCTTTATAGGATGTCAATAAAATCTTCCCCAAAATTGTAAACTAAAATAGGACAGGATTACCAGGGGTAGTTATGAAATTAATCTTGGATCGGAAAGGTACTGGCCCTTGCCAATGGCCCTACAAACTATGACCCTGCCTATACATGAAATGGCAGCCCTGATAAGGGCGATCCCGTATCAGAAACCTACTGCACTTTCCTAGGATTCCCTAATAAGGGATAGGTACCTAGGGTGACCACGTGTCCCGGATCGCCCGCATTTGGAAAGTCTGTCCCGGAATGACCTGAGCCGCCGACCGCTGCTGTGACTGCTGCTGTCAAAAGGGGGCCGCCGGCAGGGCACAGCAGGAGATGAGCGCTGCGCTTCCATTGTGGAAGCGCTCACTGATCTCTATAATCATCTGTATCGCCGTCCTCAGGACGGCGATACAAATGTCTGTGCTGCGGCAGCCATCAGGGGAGGGAGAGGTGTGTCCCCTCCCTGTTCCTCTGATAGGCTGCCAGCACTAGGCCAGCAGCCTATCAGAGGCCGGTGCAGGCGGCGCGATAACGTCATCGCGTCGCCTGAGCCAGCGAGGGACACAGGCCGGAAGAGGCCTGCATCGCATCCTGGAGGAGGTAAGTATAAGTTGTTGTTTTATATATATATATATATATATATATATATGTGTACAAATTACAATACTGGCACATAAGGGGGGCTGCTGGCACATAAGGGGGACTACTGGCACATAAGGGGGTCTACTGGCACAGGATATGGGAGCTACTGGCACATAAGGGGTGCTGCTGGCACATAAGGCGGACTACTGGCACATAAGAGGGGCATGCTGGCACATAAGGCGGACTGCTGGCACATAAGGGGGGCTGCTGGCACATAAGGGGAGCTACTGGCACATAAGGGGGACTACTGGCACATAAGGGGGACTACTGGCACATAAGGGGGCTACTGGCACATAAGGGGAGCTACTGGCACATAAGGGGAGTTACTGGCATATAAGGGGGCTACTGGCACATAAGGACGACTACTGGCACTTGATAGGGGCATCTACTGAGGCTAAAAAAGGAGTATTTTATATGGGGGGCTCTGTATAGGGGCATTTTATACTGGGACACATTATGGTGTGTATTATGGGGAAGAGAGGAGCACTATGGGGTCATCTACGGGGGCACTAAGAAGGGGTATTTTATATTGGCACATTATGGGAACATTAGCTCAACTGGGGGCATTACAAGGGGTAATGTTTTGCACATTATAAGGAGAATTATTTCTACTGGGGGGCATTATGGTGGGCTTTATTACTCCCCCATGGTATGACCCCCTAGTAACAGAACCAGCCTCTCCCTGCTCTGCTATCCCTCTGCCCATTCTCCACATCCTTATTATAAAATCTTTCTCATTAGGATAAAACACAACATCAGCTCTGCCGAGACCCCCAGCCAAGTGTGGAAGTGGCGACCGAGACCCCCAAGGGCCAAGCCAAGTAATTGTAAGTTTTCATGTGGAGTATGTTTATGTTATACACATATAGCCTACACTGTGCCACACAATATACAGTATACCTCTATTGTACAGCATGGCACAGAGGTTATATTGTCCGGCATGGTGTAACCTCCATACATTTTATGTACAGTATACAGTAATCCACCTTGCCATCTATGCGTTCAATCTGGTTTTAGATGTTACTTGGTTTTTGTACATTTACTTGCGTGTGCTAGTTGAGACCTGCTGTGATTGGGTTTTAGTTAGTTATTAAATGCTAACATGACAGTTTTTTGGTTTAGCCAGTTAATGTGTGCAGAAATACTGAAAAATGCACAGGCAGATATGTTTTTGTCAGTTTTAAGTATAAGTTTGACAAAATGCACTTGTGAAAGTAAGTGTCTCTGAATGGCAGTTAGGAAATGTGGTCACCCTATATCCAGTGCACGCAGGCAACCCTACCGCTTAACCAGTGGCATACCTCCAATAGAGGCAGACCACGCAGCTGGGAAGGGGGCCCGCAGTGGAGGATAGGCCCCGCCTACTAATTACAATTGTATAGCTACATGAGAATGTAAGAGGTGGAGAAGGACCTTTGGTGATGTCATCAACCATGTGACCAGTGCAGGAAGCCAAGGAATAGCAGAGCCTCAGAAGTCTAAAGGACCTTTGGTGATGTCATCATCATGTGACCAGTGTAGAGGACTGGTGAAAGACCTGTGGCATATCCATGTGAGGGGCGGAGCTTCTGTGTGGTGCCTGGAGGGGAGGTTAGTGGTGTTCTGGGATAACCCATAACATCCTAGAAAAGCTGGGCGTTTTAGTTCTGTCCTATTATATCCCTCTCCATGTTATTTTAAACGTATGCCCTAGTACAGTCTGGTAATGCTGGGAGTTGTGGTTCTTCTGTCTTGTATTCCTCTCCATGTAATTTCAATTTATGCCCTAGTACAGTTTGGCAATGCTGGGAGTTGTAGTTCTCTCCTCTTATACCCCCTCTCTGTTATGTATACTGATGCCCCATAATTAGTCTGGCCATACTGGGAGTTATAGTTATTTCTCTTTAAAGCTCTCACCAAGTACAACTGGATGATGTCCTATAATAATCTGGACATGCTGGAAGTTGTAGTTCTCTCTTCTTAGGCTCACATCACCATTTAGTTTTCCGTTTTGTGTGCAGGACTTTTTTCTGTCTAAAATAACGGATCTCCGACAGAAATGGCATAAACGGATGACAAATGTGCAGAACTGATGCTTGAAATAAAGGATCAGTTTTTTCTTTATTTTTCTGCTCATCTGACAGATCAGAAGAACGGAAAACTAAACGGTGATGTGAACCCGGCCTTATACTCTCTCTGTGTAATATCTACTTGCATCCAATAATAACAGCCTGGACATGCTGGGAGTTGTAGTTCTCTCAATTTTACCTCTCCCTGTGTTGCTTCCTAATTTCCAATAATAACAATCTGGTGATGATGAGACTTGTAGTTACCTTGTCACTATTATAATGTCCTGCAGCCGCTGAGGTGTGTATTAGGCTTTGTTCACATCTGTGCTAGTGATGTTCACTGTTCTGCCGTCATAGCAGCAAATCAACGAAAATCACTGCAGTTCTGGATATGGCGCTTCATGGACGACAACAGCCAACGGATCCTGCTGACTATGATGAGATCTGATGGGTTTCCATCTGCCAGGCTAGAAAATTGTGTCCAGCATTTATGACCTGATCTGCGAATGAGGCCCCAACACAGATGTGGTCAAAGCCTTTTATGTTCTCTAGCATCAGATTATGATGTTCTGCAGCAGCTAAGGTGTGTATAAGGAGGTTCTGCAGCAGCTGAGGTGTGTATTAGGAGGTTCTGCAGCAGCTGAGGTGTGTATTAGGAGGTTCTGCAGCAGCTGTGGTGTGTATTATGAGGTTCTGCAACAGCTGAGGTGTGTATTAGGAGGTTCTGAGGCCGCTGAGGTGTGTATTAGGAGGTTCTGCAGCAGCATGAGGTGTGTATTATAAAGGTTCTGCAGCAGTCAGAAAAACATCAGTTGTGACTGGATAAGATCCTTTAGATTTCTGTGTCTGCACTTTGAAATGTCCCTGCCCTGTCCTGTTCCTCTGCCAGCACACATCATACTGTGACCTGACTGACCAGTCCAGACCTGACCTGATCCCGCACAGTCAGCAGCCCAGACTCCAGACTAGACTACTCCCTGACTGCACTCTGCCAGCAGCACAAACGGTAAGTCAGCATCAGGGAGGAGGTGAAGCATGACACACTATATAAAAAGTAGCAGCAGCGGGCACAATTCATTGGGTAAGGCTAGGTAGTCACTTGCCATCAGATTGTGGTATTCTGTTCCAGCATACCAGCAGAATACCAGAATCGCCAGATGCCAAACACTGCTGACACCTGCCGGATCCCATTCACAATAATGCGGTCATTCAAGATTGTTTTGCCTTTTGTTTTTGCTAGAATCTGCAATGGAGGCTTCTGCTGGAACCTCTGCAGTAGATGTGCACATACCCTAAGGGGTGCGATGGGTCACTCACGAGGGGGCCCAATTCAGATTCTTGCCAGTGATTTCTATGTACGCCCCTGCGCTTAACCCTCTCCTCCCTGAGCTGACAGAAACCTCTCTCAGCTGCAGACCTCTCCCTCTTTCCCCACAGCAGAGCCTCTCAAACCCTTCATTAACCCTCTCCTGCACTTGCGAGTTATTCAGCTAATTCCTGGCTATTAACCCATGTTATTTCACATGCAAAACATCACTCCCCTCAGCCCCCTTTAATATACAGTCCCATGTAAAATGCACCAATTCCCTCCATTCAGCCCCCTCCTACATGCATCCATTGCTCTCTCCTCTGCTGCTGCTTCCTGATTCTAGGAGGCTCTGCCCCTTCCCACGATATCATACTTACCAGGAACAGCTCTGCTCAAGACGTGACGGCACGTGGACACCAAGGTCAGCAGAAAGGAAGGGGCTGTCACCTCTGGTGTAATATGGGGGTGGCAGCAGTCTCAGAGAAGCAGGGTGCTGGCAGTGGTGTAACTATAGGGGTTGCAGCAGTCGCAATGGTGACCAAGTCCACTGGCCGGGGGTCTCATAGACCCCCTCACAAGACTATTTGTTTCATCTTCTTTCTGATTATAAATCTGAGACACTGCAGTGGAGGAGACTGCAGAAGAAGATATGACGCTGCATATCACCCACTGTCAGAAAGGAGATGATTAACCTTTTAATGACAAAAGTCACACTCGATCGTTATGTAGTCAAGGGAGGGAAGATGTGGAGAAAAATGCAGCTGGGTGGTTGTAAGGGTTACATTGTTCTCATAGTCTGACCTCCCAAATGTACACTCCCTACTTTTCACCCAAGTCCCTCTTTGTTAAATGACCCTGTCTGTGATCTGAAGTATAGATTTGCATGATCACATTTACAATATTGATGCAGAAAGTGTTTGTCTGGTTACGATCTGTATATTAGAGCCCGCCTTGTAGATTGTTTCATTATTTGATGCAATTTGGATTTTAGCCATTTTTATATTCAGATAATTTTGCTCTATTTAAAAGAAAACGATTGAAGTGTACAGATATGCAGGAAAAATTGATCTTAACACAGTGAACCATAGGTGTCCCTCTTTGACCATCCAAAAAGTTGGGAGGTCTGCCATAGCACACGTCTCTATAGAAGAGACTGCTGAGCTGCTCAGGAGATCACAGTCCACCCCCACCACTACCCACAGTACAGTAGGGTTATCCAGTAACTAGGGTGAGGTTCATATCAGGACCTACAGCCCCACGAGATTAAAGCTGGATATGCACTGGCACCAGAGAGGAACCACATCAATAGGACTATACAGAAAGCACAGTGTGGTATGAAAGCCCTCTGTCAAACACCTTAGATGCTACGGTGGCTGTTTAGGACAGAGCTGCATTGGGAATTTCGGGACACCACATAGACAAAGAATTTGGACCTTTGCTTCCCTGTGTGGAAAGTGGCAGGAGGGATGACAGGGGGGAGACATAAATCATCAAGGGCTGTGTGGAAGGGTGGGGTGAAGACAGTAGGTGGGCAGGGGGTCTGTAAGGGAGAAAGGCAGAGAGAATGGGTGGCGGTATTGGGGGAAGGACAAGGCTTGGAAACATTAAAGGGAACCTGTCACCGGGATTTTGTGTATAGAGCTGAGGACATGGGTTGCTAGATGGCCACTAGCACATCCACAACGATTTGATACATATGCAAATTAACCTGAGATGAGTCCTGTCCCTGAGATGAGTCCTGTACGTGAGATGAGTCAGGGACAGGACACATCTCAGGTTAATTTGCATATGTATCAAATAGTTATTTTTACACAATAAAAGCACACAGAGCTATGGGTACTGGGTATTGTGGATGTGCTAGCGGCCATCTAGCAACCCATGTCCTCAGCTCTATACACAAAATCCCGGGGACAGGTTCCCTTTAAAGCAGCAGTGAGAGAAGTAAGGCCAGAGGGGAGATCTAACCTGACAGAGGTTTTGTGGGAAGGCAGGGTGGAGATAGGTCGTATGCATGGGGTCTGTGAAGGTATGTTCCTATCAGAGGCGGAATGGGAACTTAAAGTAGCCCTGAATAGGGCCCCATGTTGTAGTCGGGTTTAAATTCACTGAAGGTGGGCCAACACAAGTAGGCAGGGATACCAGAAGTAGGAGGGGGCAGCAATACCATAGTGCAACACAAGATACCACCCGTGCAGAGTCAAATACAAAAGTGCAGCAAAAAAGCTGACTCAGCAGAATCAAATACCACAGCACATAATACTGCTGTCCTCACCACAGTATTTAACCGTATCACTATCCTGTTGGCCACTGGCCAAGTACATAAGTACTTGACACTCATAGCATTAATTAATGCTAAGAGCATCCAATTGTTATGTACCCGGCTAGCGGCAGTGAGGAGGGCTCGGGCAGTCCCCTAGGTATTGGCCCACCAGGAAGTTTGCTGCTTTTTTTTTTTCCACATGGAAAAAAAAGCAAGTGTTGTTTCCCATTGAAATGAATGGGAGGCTGTTTAAGGTGTTTTTGAAACTCATTTTGAGGTGAAAACATGCCAAAATCAGCAATACAGAATGGACAGAACTGTGTAGTTCTGGCACCAGAACTAAATTCGAACAGGCATGGGTGCTGGTGTTGGACCCCCACCAATCAGATAGTAATGCGCTATCCCGTGGTTGTCAACAAAACTGTTTTCACTGGTTTGTTGCATCATGGCGCTAGTTCAATGCAATTATATAACACTGTTATCAGTCATTACCTATACTGTGCTACAATTATCTGCCTATGACTATTTTGTGACCTGCATTTATTGGTTTCATCACCTTGTTATCCTGGTTCCTTGATGAACCACAGTATGGAAACACGTTGGGACCTAAGTTCTCAGTGTATCCACCATTTATTCAAGTGATATGTTTAACAGGGTCTGTCCAGGACCCAGCAGCACACTCCATTTGTACTAACTTACAATGTGCTTACTGCCAGGAAGTTGCCGCTATGTTCCATTCCGCCACTCTGTCATGTGACCCACCTAACTGCATATCAACTGACGTAAGGCCCATGACTGTGGATGACTGGTTGCCTGTCCTCTGTGACATGGTAGAATTTTTGTATGATCCCTTAAAGGGTTTCTACCACTTAGGTGTCACATATTTGGCTGTCAGACACTAGCGATCCGCTAGTGTCTGCTCTGGCCAACCATCCTAATATAATTGCTTTTGGGACGGTGGTTTGGGTAAAAAAACTACTTTTATTAATATGCTAATGAGCCTCTAGGTGCTATGGGGGCGTCATTAGCACCTAGAGGCTCCGTCTACCTTTAGAAACTGCCGCCCCCAGCGCGTCCCTCCAGCCCGCCCATCTCCTCCTGAATGCGATCCTCCTTGTGAGCGCCTGTATTCGGCGCATGCGCAGTAAATGTCTGACAGCTTCCCTGCTCAGACATCTCCATTGCGCCTGTTCCTCGGAGCACTATGGCGTCATCGCGCAGGCGCAGTGGAGATGTCTGAGCAAGGAAGCGGTCAGACATTCACTGCGCATGCGCAGAATACATACGAGGATCGCATTCAGGAGGAGATGGGCGGGCTGGAGGGACGCGCTCGGCGGCGGCAGTTTCTGAAGGTAGACGGAGCCTCTAGGTGCTAATGACGCCCCCATAGCACCTAGAGGCTCATTAGCATATTAATAAAAGTAGTTTTTTTAGCCAAACCACCGCCCCAAAAGCAATTATATTAGGATGGTTGGCCAGAGCAGACACTAGCGGATCGCTAGTGTCTGACAGCCAAATATGTGACACCTAAGTGGTAGAAACCCTTTAATAAGGGATCTAACCATGTTGTCTGCAATGCTCCAAATCTTAAAATTCAGTCTAGGGGCAAAATAGTGAGAAGACATGACTCATAGTGATATTTGAGTCTATATTCTTCTGATCCCAATCGGCAGAAGCAAAAACCTGGGTGTCACCCTTACAACCTATAAATACAAATGAGCCAA
Source organism: Bufo gargarizans (assembly GCF_014858855.1). Lineage (NCBI taxonomy): Eukaryota > Metazoa > Chordata > Amphibia > Anura > Bufonidae > Bufo > Bufo gargarizans. The sequence continues at coordinate 185,680,524 of NC_058084.1, forward strand.
TAGAATTCTGACACACAGGTCTAGATGTCTTCTAATTAAGATAGCTCTTAGGCGGGCCAGGTGGCAAAGCACAGCAATTCCTTTCTCTGAAATGAACAGCTCATACCAGCCCAGTCCTATGTATATCCTGTATTTATACATGATCCTAAAAATAATGCGGCACATTTATCAAGCTCGCCTGTTTTTAAGCGTAAAATGAGGCGTATTTGATTTGGCTGTCGGTCTTCTATCCAGTATTTATTAAAAGACGCACATCAGTTGATGAAATAGACCAGACTCGAATTGGCCCAGAGGAGAATCCCCAGTGGGCCCCCTGTCCACCAGCACAACACCTCAAATAACTTATATCAATATAAAGAAACTGGGTAGACTATCCAGTTTATTATTATAGACGCATCAGAAGGTTAGGATGGCCTCTAGGAATAGAGGCAGACAGGCCAGTATCCTCTCTTCCCTGGGACCCACCTTTTGAAGTTGTTGCAAAGACCCCCATAATCAATCATCTTGTAGTGTCTTGCCGCTGTCTGCCTCTGTGTGGGCAGGTAATATTTGCATGACGCTGTACAGTGGGCCCCCCCAGAATAAATTTTACTGGTTGGCTGTAGGCATCCCAGACAGAAACTGAATTAGACTTGACGTACTGTTATTAGTCTGACCTCTGGTGGTTGTTTTTCAGTTAGACAGGTTCATATTCTCTTAGACTGGTGTAATTTATTTGCGCATGAAAGCTGCATCTGTGCAGAGAAAAGTCACACATCTCCCTTAAAGTGTGACTTTTAATGCAAAAAAAAGTTGCACTTTACCAGATCTAGTAAAGCCCACTTATCTGCAAATGCGCCAGCCTCCTGTTCACGAAGCCCAAGCTTTTCATCTAGCTAGCAAATGCACACTCCAGGGCAGCCAGAACAGTTAGGGATACTGTACACTGAAAACATTGGCTATGATCAGTGCATATACCGTACTATTTTATCAATGTAGGACAGAATCGCTAGGGCAGATGTACTTCAGTCTACGCTATCCAAATAATCTGTACCTGCCTAGGTATAGACAGCCTATATGGAACCGCGCCTGCGCCAGTGATTCTGTCCTGCATTGTTATGATAGTAAAGTTACATCTTATCATTGGGTATGATCATGAATTGCTGGATAGGGTTAGATTAGGGATGCTCAACCTGTGGCCCTCCAGCTGTTGTAAAACTACAACTCCCACCATGCCCTGCTGCAGGCTGATAGCTGTAGACTGTCTGGGAATGCTGGTTTGCTATCTCTATTGTCTGATTGCAAATGAGCATAGGCAAGTAAGGTGTTAATTTGCTGTTGGGGGAGGAGCCTTTGTGGGAGTGTGTGTATATATATATCCACACAGTATTAGCTTGCTAATCATAGCTTGCTGCTAATTCAAGTGCTGCTTGTCTAAGTGCATTGGAGATACTCAGGAGGTAATCTGGAGGTGGATACAATCTAAACAAGTAAGATTTGTTTGTTTAAAATCGTTCCCCTCTTTACAATGGCAGACCTGGTTCTGTGCAGGAATTGTTATGCTTTTATTTCAGGTTCCACTCTTCAGAGGTTTGGATACTGTCTGATCTGTAGACAGCTCTCCATAATGCAGCAGGAAATTACCTTTTTGTGTCTTTGTGTCTCATGTTAGCTCTTGTTGGAATGGAAAAGAACTGTACAAGAAAGATGGTTTGCATCTTTCTCTCAAGGGAACAAATGTCCTCGGTGAACAGTTCCAAGTATTTGCTAAGAAGCATTTAAACTAGGAAAGGGGGGCAAAAGAGTGATAATCCAGCAGTCCGACTGCCCCCCCCCCCCCCCCCCCGGAACAATGCCAGAAGAGGCCAGTAGCACAAAGGTTAAGAAATGACAAGCTCAGAGTCTTGTCTACAAATGCTCGCAGTCTAGGGAATAAGATCAATGAACTTGAGGCTATAATGGCATCTGAGAATATAGATGTAGTGGCTGTTACTGAGACGTGGTTCAAGGGGAGTAATGACTGGGATACATCAATACCAGGGTTCTCTCTATACAGGAAAGACAGAGTAGGCAAGAAGGGGGAGGGGTGGCCCTGTATGTGAAAGATAGCATAAAATCTAATTTGATACAAGTTAGCGAGAACAATTTGGAGTCAGTTTGGGTTACCTTGCAGCTTGATAATCATAAGGTAACTCGTGTAGGTGTGATATATAGACCACCTAGCCAAGTCAAAGAATTAGATGATCTACTAGTTGAGGAAATAGCTAAAATGACATTGAAGGGGGTAGTTATCATTATGGGAGACTTCAATCTTCCTGATGTAAACTGGAAAACCAAAATAGCTAGTTCTGCCAGGAGTACAGATATTCTAAATTCCCTACTGGGATTATCTCTACAGCAAGTAGTGGAGGAGCCAACCCAGAAGGAGGCCATTTTAGATTTAGTATTCACAAATGGGAATTTGGTATCTGATATTACTGTAGGGGAAAGCTTGGGATCTAGTAATCACCAGTCAGTGTGGTTTACTATAAGTACAGTGACTGAGTCACACCACACAAAAACAAAAGTTTTAGATTTTAGAAAAACTGACTTTTCTAAAATTAGATTAGTGGTACACAAGTCCCTATCAGACTGGAACACTTTCATTGGAGTCCAGGAGAAATGGGACTACTTAAAAGTGGCACTATTGAAGGCAACAGAAAATTGCATTAGGCTTGTCAGTAAAAGCAAAAAAAGGAAGAGACCACTGTGGTACTCAGCAGAAGTGGCCAAAATTATTAAAAACAAAAAGATAGCATTTAGGAATTATAAAAAAAAAAAAAAATGAGGATGACAGACAAATTTATAAGATTAGGCAGAGAGAGGCCAAACAAGTTATAAGAGCTTCTAAAGCACAGGCAGAAGAGAAATTAGCTCAGTCGGGGAAAAAAGGCGATAAGGCATTCTTCAGATACATAAATGAAAAAAGGAAACTAAAACAAGGAATTACCAAATTAAAAACTAAAGGAAGGTATATGGAAGAAGATAAAGAACTAGCTGACTGCCTCAATTAATACTTCTGTTCAGTTTTTACAAAGGAAAATGAAGGAGAAGGACCTCAGTTAGGAAAGAAGACTAATGAATCTTTTGACGCATGTGTCTTTACAGAGGAAGAGGTTCTAAGTAGAGTTGAGCGAACACCTGGATGTTCGGGTTCGAGAAGTTCGGCCGAACTTCCCGGAAATGTTCGGGATCCGAACCCGATCCGAACTTCGTTCCGAACCCGAACCCCATTGAAGTCAATGGGGACCCGAACTTTTCGGCACTAAAAAGGCTGTAAAACAGCCCAGGAAAGGGCTAGAGGGCTGCAAAAGGCAGCAACATGTAGGTAAATCCCCTGCAAACAAATGTGGATAGGGAAATGAATTAAAATAAAAATTAAATAAATAAAAATTAACCAAAATCAATTGGAGAGAGGTCCCATAGCAGAGAATCTGGCTTCACGTCACCCACCACTGGAACAGTCCATTCTCAGATATTTAGGCCCCGGCACCCAGGCAGAGGAGAGAGGTCCCGTAACAGAGAATCTGTCTTCATATCATAGCAGAGAATCAGGCTTCACGTCAGCCACCAATGCAACAGTCCATTGTCAGATATTTAGGCCCAGCACCCAGGCAGAGGAGAGAGGTCCCGTAACAGACAATCAGGCTTCACGTCAGCCACCAGTGCAACAGTCCATTGGCATATATTTAGGCCCAGCACCCAGGCAGAGGAGAGAGGTCCCTTAACAGAGAATCTGGCTTCATGTCAGCAGAGAATCAGTCTGCATGTCATAGCAGAGAATCAGGCTTCACGTCAGCCACCACTGCAACAGTCCATTTTCATAAATTTAGGCCCAGCACCCAGGCAGAGGAGAGAGGTACCGTAACAGACAATCTGGCTTCATGTCAGCAGAGAATCAGTCTTCATGTCATAGCAGAGAATCAGGCTTCACGTCAGCCACCACTGCAACAGTCCATTTTCATAAATTTAGGCCAAGCACCCAGGCAGAGGAGAGAGGTCCCGTAACAGACAATCTGGCTTCATGTCAGCAGAGAATCAGTCTTCATATCATAGCAGAGAATCAGGCTTCACGTCACCCACCACTGTAAGAGTCCATTTTCATTAATTTAGGCCCAGCACCCAGGCAGAGGAGAGAGGTCCCGTAACAGACAATCTGGCTTCATGTCAGCAGAGAATTAGTCTTCATGTCATAGCAGAGAATCAGGCTTCACGTCAGCCACCACTGCAACAGTCTATTGTCATAAATTTAGGCCCAGCACCCAGGCAGAGGAGAGAGGTCCCATAACAGACAATCTGGCTTCATGTCAGCAGAGAATCAGTCTTCATGTCATAGCAGAGAATCAGGCTTCACGTCAGCCACCACTGCAACAGTCCATTTTCATAAATTTAGGCCCAGCACCCAGGCAGAGGAGAGAGGTCCCGTAACAGACAATCTGGCTTCATGTCAGCAGAGAATCAGTCTTCATATCATAGCAGAGAATCAGGCTTCACGTCAGCCACCAATGCAACAGTCCATTGTCAGATATTTAGGCCCAGCACCCAGGCAGAGGAGAGAGGTCCCGTAACAGACAATCAGGCTTCACGTCAGCCACCAGTGCAACAGTCCTTTGGCATATATTTAGGCCCAGCACCCAGGCAGAGGAGAGAGGTCCCTTAACAGAGAATCTGGCTTCATGTCAGCAGAGAATCAGTCTTCATGTCATAGCAGAGAATCAGGCTTCACGTCACCCACCACTGTAAGAGTCCATTTTCATAAATTTAGGCCCAGCACCCAGGCAGAGGAGAGAGGTCCCGTAACAGACAATCTGGCTTCATGTCAGCAGAGAATCAGTCTGCATGTCATAGCAGAGAATCAGGCTTCACGTCAGCCACCACTGCAACAGTCCACTGTCATAAATTTAGGCCAAGCACCCAGGCAGAGGAGAGAGGTCCCGTAACAGACAATCTGGCTTCATGTCAGCAGAGAATTAGACTGCATGTCATAGCAGAGAATCAGGCTTCACGTCACCCAACATTGGAACAGTCCATTGGCATATATTTAGGCCCCGGCACCCAGACAGAGGAGAGGTTCATTCAAATTTGGGTAGCCTCGCAATATAATGGTAAAATGAAAATAAAAATAGGATTGAATGAGGAAGTGCCCTGGAGTACAATAATATATGGTTAAGGGGAGGTAGTTAATGTCTAATCTGGACAAGGGACGGACAGGTCCTGTGGGATCCATGCCTGGTTCATTTTTATGAACGTCAGCTTGTCCACATTGGCTGTAGACAGGCGGCTGCGTTTGTCTGTAATGACACCCCCTGCCGTGCTGAATACACGTTCAGACAAAACGCTGGCTGCCGGGCAGGCCAGCACCTCTAAGGCATAAAAGGCTAGCTCTGGCCACGTGGACAATTTAGAGACCCAGTAGTTGAATGGGGCCGAACCATCAGTCAGTACGTGGAGGGGTGTGCACACGTACTGTTCCACCATGTTAGTGAAATGTTGCCTCCTGCTAACACGTTGCGTATCAGGTGGTGGTGCAGTTAGCTGTGGCATGTTGACAAAACTTTTCCACATCTCTGCCATGCTAACCCTGCCCTCAGAGGAGCTGGCCGTGACACAGCTGCCTTGGCGACCTCTTGCTCCTCCTCTGCCTTGGCCTTGGGCTTCCACTTGTTCCCCTGTGACATTTGGGAATTCTCTCAGTAGCGCGTCTACCAACGTGCGCTTGTACTCGCGCATCTTCCTATCACGCTCCAGTGCAGGAAGTAAGGTGGGCACATTGTCTTTGTAGCGTGGATCCAGCAGGGTGGCAACCCAGTAGTCCGCACACGTTAAAATGTGGGCAACTCTGCTGTCGTTGCGCAGGCACTGCAGCATGTAGTCGCTCATGTGTGCCAGGCTGCCCAGGGGTAAGGACAAGCTGTCCTCTGTGAGAGGCGTATCGTCATCGTCCTGCCTTTCCCCCCAGCCACGCACCAGTGATGGACCCGAGCTGCGTTGGGTGCCACCCCGCTGTGACCATGCTTCATCCTCATCCTCCTCCACCTCCTCCTCATCCTCGTCCTCCTCGTCCTCCAGTAGTGGGCCCTGGCGGGCCACATTTGTACACGGCCTCTGCTGTTGCCAAAAACCTCCCTCTGAGTCACTTCGAAGAGACTGGCCTGAAAGTGCTAAAAATGACCCCTCTTCCTCCTCCTCCTCCTCCTGGGCCACCTCCTCTTCCATCATCGCCCTAAGTGTTTTCTCAAGGAGACATAGAAGTGGTATTGTAACGCTGATAACGGCGTCATCGCCACTGGCCATGTTGGTGGAGTACTCGAAACAGCGCAACAGGGCACACAGGTCTCGCATGGAGGCCCAGTCATTGGTGGTGAAGTGGTGCTGTTCTGTAGTGCGACTGACCCGTGCGTGCTGCAGCTGAAACTCCACTATGGCCTGCTGCTGCTCGCACAGTCTGTCCAGCATGTGCAAGGTGGAGTTCCACCTGGTGGGCACGTCGCATATGAGGCGGTGAGCGGGAAGGCCGAAGTTACGCTGTAGCGCAGACAGGCGAGCAGCAGCAGGATGTGAACGCCGAAAGCGCGAACAGACGGCCCGCACTTTATGCAGCAGCTCTGACATGTCGGGGTAGTTGTGAATGAACTTCTGCACCACCAAATTCAGCACATGCGCCAAGCAAGGGATGTGCGTCAAACTGGCTAGTCCCAGAGCTGCAACGAGATTTCGCCCATTATCACACACCACCAGGCCGGGCTTGAGGCTCACCGGCAGCAACCACTCGTCGGTCTGTTGTTCTATACCCTGCCACAACTCCTGTGCGGTGTGGGGCCTGTCCCCCAAACATATGAGTTTCAGAATGGCCTGCTGACGTTTACCTGGGCTGTGCTGAAGTTGGTGGTGAAGGTGTGTGGCTGACTAGATGAGCAGGTGGAAGAAGAGGAGAAGGAAGTCGAGTAGGAGGAGGTGGCAACAGGAGGCAAAGAATGTTGCCCTGCAATCCTTGGCGGCGGAAGGACGTGCGCCAAACAGCTCTCCGCCTGGGGCCCAGCTGCCACTACATTTACCCAGTGTGCAGTTAGGGAGATATAGCGTCCCTGGCCGTGCTTACTGGTCCACGTATCTGTGGTTAGGTGGACCTTGCCACAGATGGCGTTGCGCAGTGCACACTTGATTTTATCGGATACTTGGTTGTGCAGGGAAGGCACGGCTCTCTTGGAGAAGTAGTGCCGGCTGGGAACAACATACTGTGGGACAGCAAGCGACATGAGCTGTTTGAAGCTGTCTGTGTCCACCAGCCTAAATGACAGCATTTCATAGGCCAGTAGTTTAGAAATGCTGGCATTCAGGGCCAGGGATCGAGGGTGGCTAGGTGGGAATTTACGCTTTCTCTCAAATGTTTGTGAGATGGAGAGCTGAACGCTGCCGTGTGACATGGTTGAGACGCTTGGTGACGGAGGTGGTGGTGGTGTTGGTTGTACATCCCCTGTTTGCTGGGCGGCAGGTGCCAACGTTCCTCCAGAGGCGGAGGAAGAGGCCGAGGCGGCAGCAGCAGAAGAGGCCGAGGCGGCAGCAGCAGAAGAGGTAGCAGGGGGAGCCTGAGTGACTTCCTTGGTTTTAAGGTGTTTACTCCACTGCAGTTCATGCTTTGCATGCAGGTGCCTGGTCATGCAGGTTGTGCTCAGGTTCAGAACGTTAATGCCTCGCTTCAGGCTCTGATGGCACAGCGTGCAAACCACTCGGGTCTTGTCGTCAGCACATTGTTTGAAGAAGTGCCATGCCAGGGAACTCCTTGAAGCTGCCTTTGGGGTGCTCGGTCCCAGATGGCGGCGGTCAGTAGCAGGCGGAGTCTCTTGGCGGCGGGTGTTCTGCTTTTGCCCACTGCTCCCTCTTTTGCTACGCTGTTGGCTCGGTCTCACCACTGCCTCTTCCTCTGAACTGTGAAAGTCAGTGGCACGACCTTCATTCCATGTGGGGTCTAGGACCTCATCGTCCCCTGCATCGTCTTCCACCCAGTCTTGATCCCTGACCTCCTGTTCAGTCTGCACACTGCAGAAAGACGCAGCAGTTGGCACCTGTGTTTCGTCATCATCAGAGACATGCTGAGGTGGTATTCCCATGTCCTCATCATCAGGAAACATAAGTGGTTGTGCGTCAGTGCATTCTATGTCTTTCACCGCTGGGGAAGGGCTAGGTGGATGCCCTTGGGAAACCCTGCCAGTCTTCAAACAGCATAAGAGACTGCTGCATAACTTGAGGCTCAGACAGTTTCCCTGGTATGCATGGGGGTGATGTGACAGACTGATGGGGTTGGTTTTCAGGCGCCATCTGTGCGCTTTCTGCAGAAGACTGGGTGGGAGATAATGTGAACGTGCTGGATCCACTGTCGGCCACCCAATTGACTAATGCCTGTACCTGCTCAGGCCTTACCATCCTTAGAACGGCATTGGGCCCCACCATATATCGCTGTAAATTCTGGCGGCTACTGGGACCTGAGGTAGTTGGTACACTAGGACGTGTGGATGTGGCAGAACGGCCACGTCCTCTCCCAGCACCAGAGGGTCCACTAACACCACCACGACCATGTCCACGTCCGCATCCCTTACTAGATGTTTTCCTCATTGTTATTGTTCACCACAACAACAAAAATATTATTTGGCCCAATGTATTGTATTCAAATTCAGCTGAATATAAATTTGAGGCCTAGTATTTAGGCGCTGGGTGACCGGTATGGATTTACTGACAGAATTAGACTTGGAAATGCACAGTAGCGTGTGTGTGAAGTTATTCTGAATGACCCTATGTGCACCTTGAATATTATATACCCTTTTAGGGATAGATTTCAAATAGCTCTGATACAGCAGAAACCACTAAATTAGGAAATTGCTAAATTGGGAATTGTATTTCAACCCAGAACAAAAAATGTGCTTTGACGGACACTAAATAACTTGCCCAGCCAGAACAGTACAGCGGTAACGACAGATTTAGCGGGATATAAATTTGAGGCCTAGTATTTAGGCGCTGGGTGACCGGTATGGATTTACTGACAGAATTAGACTTGGAAATGCACAGTAGCGTGTGTGTGAAGTTATTCTGAATGACCCTATGTGCACCTTGAATATTATATACCCTTTTAGGGATAGATTTCAAATAGCTCTGATACAGCAGAAACCACTAAATTAGGAAATTGCTAAATTGGGAATTGTTTTTCAACCCAGAACAAAAAATGTGCTTTGACGGACACTAAATAACTTGCCCAGCCAGAACAGTACAGCGGTAACGACAGATTTAGCGGGATATAAATTTGAGGCCTAGTATTTAGGCGCTGGGTGACCGGTATGGATTTACTGACAGAATTAGACTGGGATATGGCCAAAAAATAACCACACTATTGCTGGTTAAATGCACTTGGTGTGACAGCTTGACCAACCACACTACTGAGGGTTAAATGCACTTGGTGACAGGCGCAGCTTGCCCCTGATGTAGTATATGGCCAAAAAATGAACAGACTATTGCTGGTTAAATGCACTTGGTGTGACAGCTTGACCAACCACACTACTGAGGGTTAAATGCACTTGGTGACGGGGGCAGCTTGCCCCTGATGTAGTATATGGCCAAAAAATGAACAGACTATTGCTGGTTAAATGCACTTGGTGTGACAGCTTGACCAACCACACTACTGAGGGTTAAATGCACTTGGTGATGGGCGCAGCTTGCCCCTGATGTAGTATATGGCCAAAAAATTAACAGACTATTGCTGATTAAATGCACTTGGTGTGACAGCTTGACCAACCACACTACTGAGGGTTAAATGCACTTGGTGACGGGCGCAGCTTGCCCCTGATGTAGTATATGGCCAAAAAATAAGCAGACTATTGCTGGTTAAATGCACTTGGTGTGACAGCTTCACCCTGATGTAGGCTTTAGCCAAAAAACAACCACACCATTGAGGGTTAAATGCACTTGGTGACAGGCGCAGCTTGCCCCTGATGTAGTATATGGCCAAAAAATAAACAGACTATTGCTGGTTAAATGCACTTGGTGTGACAGCTTCACCCTGATGTAGGCTTTAGCCAAAAAACAACCACACCATTGAGGGTTAAATGCACTTGGTCGCAGCTTGTGCTGGCAAAATGGCCGCCGATCACCCCAGAAAAAAGTGACTGACAAACGGTCTGGGCAGCCTAAAAACAGTGAGCAATTGAGTATCAGCAGCTCAATGATCCACAGCTGCAAATCGATCAATTAATAAAGTCCTTTGGAGGAGTTAATCTGCCTAATCTCGCCCTACTGTCGCAGCCGCAACCTCTCCCTATGCTGATCAGAGCAGAGTGACGGGCGGCCCTATGTGACTCCAGCTTAAATAGAGGCTGGGTCACATGGTGCTCTGGCCAATCACAGCCATGCCAATAGTAGGCATGGCTGTGACGGCCTTTTGGGGCAAGTAGTATGACGCTTGTTGATTGGCTGCTTTGCAGCCTTTCAAAAAGCGCCATGAAAGCGTCACAAAAGCGCCAAGAAAGCGACAAACACCGAACCCGGACTTTTACGAAAATGTCCGGGTTCGGGTCCGTGTCACGGACACCCCAAAATTCGGTACGAACCCGAACTATACAGTTCGAGTTCGCTCATCCCTAGTTCTAAGTCAACTGTCTAAAATTAATACAAATAAGTCACAGGGGCCTGATGGGATACACCTAAAGCTATTAAAAGAGCTCAGTGGTGAACTAGCAAAACCATAAACAGATTTATTTAACCAATCACTGGCAACAGGAGTCGTCCCAGATGATTGGAAATTAGCAAATGTTGTGCCCATTCACAAGAAAGGTAGTAAGGAGGAATCGGGCAACTATAGGCCAGTAAGCCTGACATCAATAGTGGGGAAATTAATGGAAACCATACTTAAGGAGAGGATTGTGGACCATCTAAAATCCCATGGATTGAAAGATGAAAAACAGCATGGGTTTACTTCAGGGAGATCATGTCAACCTAATCTTCTTGATTTTTTTGATTGGGTGACTAAAATAATAGATGGAGGAGGTGCAGTAGACATCGCTTATCTAGACTTTAGTAAAGCTTTTGATACTGTCTCACATAGAAGGCTTATCAATAAAGTGCAGTCATTGGGCTTGTTGAATGGATTAGGCAGTGGCTGAGGGACAGACAACAGAGGATTGTAGTCAATGGAGTATATTCAGACCAAGGTCTTGTTACCAGTGGGGTACCTCAGGGATCTGTTCTGGAACCCATATTGTTTAATATCTTTATCAGCGAAATTACAGAAGGCCTCAATGGTAAAGTGTGTCTTTTTGCTGATGATACAAATATTTGTAACAGGGTTGATGTTCCTGGAGGGATACACCAAATGGAAAAGGACTTAGGAAAACTAGTGGAATGGTCAAAAATCTGGCAACTAAAATTTAATGTTGATAAGTGCAAGATAATGCACCTGAGACGTAAAAACCCAAGAGCAGAATATAAAATCAGTGATACAGTCCTAACCTCAGTATCTGAGGAAAGGGATTTAGGGATCATTATTTCAGAAGACTTAAAGGTAGGCAGACAATGTCACAGAGCAGCAGGAAATGCTAGCAGAATGCTTGGGTGTATAGCAAGAGGAATTACCAGTAGAAAGAGGGAGGTGCTCATGCCGCTCTACAGAGCACTAGTGAGACCTCATTTGGAGTATTGTGCTCAGTACTGGAGACCATATCTCCAGAAGGATATTGATACTTTGGAGAGAGTTCAGAGAAGAGCTACTAAACTGGTACATGGATTGCAGGATAAAACTTACCAGGAAAGATTAAAGGAACTTAACATGTATAGCTTGGAAGAAAGACGAGACAGAGGGGATATGATAGAAACTTTTAAATACATAAAGGGAATCAACAAGGTAAATGAGGAAAGAATATTTAAAATAAGAAAAACTGCTACAAGAGGACAAAGTTTTAAATTAGAGGGGCAAAGGTTTAAAAGTAATATCAGGAAGTATTACTTTACTGAGAGAGTAGTGGATGCATGGAATAGCCTTCCTGCAGAAGTGGCAGCTGCAAATACAGTGAAGGAGTTTAAGCATGCATGGGATAGCCATAAGGCCATCCTTCATATAAGATAGGGCCAAGGGCTATCCATAGTATTCAGTATATTGGGCAGACTAGATGGGCCAAATGGTTCTTATCTGCCGACACATTCTATGTTTCTATGGGTGTTGTAGTTTTGCAACAGCTGGAGGGCCGCAGGTTGAGCATGCCTGAGATTATGTGAATTGTTTAGAATGAACGGTGCCTGCTCCAGCAATTCTCTCCTGCATTGATACGAGTACATGACCTGATAACAGGGCCCCAATTGGTGGCTGAAAGGTAACAGTGATAGTCGGGACGTTTTAGGGCTACGGATCCCTCGCACAGGACCAAGACCTATGCAGTAACAGTGGAGGAGCCTGCCGGTGTTGATAGTGGTAGTTCTTCACACAGGGCACGCCCTCAGATGCCCTAGATGTACATGTAGCTGTTTAAGAAGGCGACGGCGGACGCAGTAGCACAGAGTATAGGTCAAAATCTTAGAAAACCCCTTTAAAGTGTATCCATTTTTTACTTTACAATATACTTTTACAATATAATAAATGTATTTTTCATAACTATATCCTACAGTAAAATACACTTATATACTTTGAATGGAATGTTATAATAAGAAGAATCTTCCTTTCAGATTCGCCATGGCAAATGAAGCACAGCCTTGCCCTTGTGAGCTTGGGGATCAGTTTGACCATAAGAATCTTGGAAATGAGATTCAGATTGAACATATAAAAGCTTACATCTCCAAACCAAAAACAAGCACCGATAAAGCCATAATTGTGATCCAAGATATTTATGGATGGGAGCTTTCCAACACAAGATACATGGCTGATCTGCTTGCTTCACACGGATACATGTAAGTAATAGTCTCGTTTCAAATTTCTAGAACAGATTATACAAGATTTTATAAATGTAATTTGTTCACTGAAATCTAGAGATTTGTCTGTTCTCTCTGTTTTATAGATAATTCACTGCCTGATTTTGGACAACGTTAAAGAGTAACTAAACTATTGTATACATTTTTGCTAACATGTCCTTACATAATAATAATAACACTTTTTGTAATGTACTTTATTCATTTTTTTTGTATTTTTAATACACTTTTGCCGACTTCCGGTTCCGGCGCCGCCATGTGAGGACGCAGTGCACGGAGCTCCTGCTTACCGCCGACCACCGCTTTCATTTTGCAGCGCAGGGCACTGATCTTCGGCCCTAGGAGACGTCCGACTGGCACCGCTTGCGTGGACCGAGGAACTGATGGACAGATATCTTCTCCGGAGCGGGCAGAAGTTTACAGGTGCGCAGATGGCAGCCTCACAGAGCGCGGCAAAAATGGCGGACTCTCAGCCACTGATTTTTCGGGAGGAGGGCTCCCAGAGTTCTCAGGGTGAGGGGTCCCCCCTGGGTGGCTCGGTCCCTTTAGACTATAAACAGCTAGCCATTGAAGTGGCAATGCGGATCATGCCGGATATCCAGAAAACGCTGGAAACGACAATAATGGCCTCTTTTAACTCCTTGAGGGAGGAGGTCAATCAAACCAGCGTGCAAGTGGGGGCCCTGGAGAAAGAGCTGCGTTCTTTACAGCAGCAAGCAGGGGACGCTGAATCCATGTTAAAAGCCCAACAGCAGTCCCTGGATTATTTGAGATTTAAAGTGGATGACCTGGAAAATAGGTCCCGCCGCAACAATCTGAGGTTGGTGGGGCTGCCTGAGTCCGTAACGCAACCAGACCTTTTGGATATATGTGAAAAGGACTTGCCGGAGGCCCTGGGCTTAAAGTTTTTCTGTCGGGTGGAGCGGGCCCACAGGATTGGCCCGGATAGGGGCGCTACTAAGCTCTCTAATAAGGAATCTCCACGAGGGGGGGATGGACGGCCTCGTCAAGTAATTTTTAAATTGCTGGACTTCAATGACAAGGTGGCCCTACTTCGCAGTTTTCGCAGGAGAAGGCACCAGATAACTATCAGAGGTCATAGAATCTTATTATTTGAGGACTTTTCGGCTGAGGTGGCGAAGAAGCGCAAGGCCTTCAGCCCAGTCTGTACTGCACTTTACCAAAGGGACATCAGGTTTCAACTTCTTTTCCCTGCGGTTCTAAAGATCCACAGAGCGCGCGGCGAAACTATTACCTTTAGATCCCCTTCTGAAGCAGAGGAGGCCTTGGATGCAATTGTGGATTCCGAGCCGCGAGATGTCCCCTTATCTCCTCAGCGGCCTAATCTGAAGGACTCATTGGGACCAGCTGTTCGCCGAGGGAATGACCGCTCGCAATCTGACCTGGATAGGCCCTCCAGAAGGGGGCGCTGATACTCCTCAAGTTGCTTTTTGTTCGGGACTTATTCCTGAGGGGTGGTATCTGTTAATGCTGCTCATTTTTCCTAGCTCATGGATATGTGTTTTCTGCTCCATGCGTCATGTTGGGGCCTTCTTTTGGTCAGTCGTACAGTTTGCCATTGTTTAGGCTAGGTATGCAGGGGCTCTGCCATGGTGGAAAGAAGGAAAGTCTATAACTAGATTAAGTGACGACTGATACCATCTAGTTGTAACCTGCTTAGCAGGATATTATTTGCTGCCACACACCTAGGCAGGGTTATTGTTGTATTTCTATTGGTTTTGCTTTTTGTTTTTCCTCTCTCCCTCCCTCCTCTCTCCTTCCCTCTTCCCTTCTCCCTTGGCTTTCTCTGTCCGGGGATCCGGGCACACCAGAGCTGAAATGAAAATCATCTCCTGGAATGTCAAGGGGTTACGCTCCCCACAGAAACGGTCCAAAATTTTGCGCCACCTGAAGCGTCTTCGGCCTGACGTGGTTCTCCTGCAAGAGACGCACCTGGAGGACAAAGATTTTTTTCGTATGAAAAAGTTCTGGGTAGGTTCGGTATATGGATCCTCGGCCAGAGAACGCAAAGCTGGAGTACTCACATTATTGCATAGAAATTTCTCAGGGAAAATGCTTTCAGAATCTCATGATAGTGAGGGCAGGTGGCATAGGCTTTTAGTTGAGATTGGAGGGATATCTTATAGTATTCATAATGTTTATGCCCCAAATGACAATAACGCCCCCTTTTACGCTCTTCTGGAAAACAGATTGCTGGTAGATGGAACTCACAATAAAATTGTGGGTGGTGATTTTAATTCAGTCGCATCTGTTGTGGAAGACCGGAAGAGGGATGGGGGGCCGGGTGGAGTGCAAAGGCTCTCTGACAAGGTTATACCTCCCCTTCTAACCTCTACAGGGTTGTATGATACTTGGCGCTCTCTGCATCCTGATGACAGGGAATACACACATTTTTCGCATGCCCACAATGCATGGTCTCGTATTGACTACCTCTTCCTTCCCTTGCATATGTCATCTAGGGTGGTATCTGCCGAAATTCATGACCTGCTTATTTCTGATCACTCACCTGTCTCCATTTCTATGCAGGATTCTTACCCTAGAGGAACTGATTTTCTGTGGCGCTTTCCTTCTTTTCTGGCCAAAGATGACAACTTTAAAGATACGCTACAAGGTTGGTGGTGGGAGTTTCAGGGTGACAATCCTCGGGGTGCATCAGATGTTTCGAACCATTGGGAGACTGCTAAAGCGGTCCTGAGAGGTCGAATTCTCAGTTATGTTAGTAATTTGCGCAAGGTGGTGGCAAAACAATATCAAGAGGCTAGCGCGGCCCTTAGGCAGGCGTATACTCAATTCCTCAGGGTGGCTACCGCTCAGCACAAGGAGGCTTGGATAGCAGCTAGGAACACCTTCGAGGTATGGGTGGACAAAAGGGAGGAAATGTATAGGTCAGAATTCCAGACGGATCTGTTCAGATTTGGCAATAAGTCAGGCAAAATGCTGGCTAACCTAGCTCGGGGTAGGAGAGCTCCTACGGTCATAACAGCTCTGAGGGGGGAGTGGTCCAAACCAATCCTAAATTGATAAATGATTTGCTGGGGTCATACTATGAGCGTCTCTACAAGGACCCTCCAGAGGACCCGGAGAAGGGTGCGCGCTTTCTATCTGGGGTCAAACTGCCGTCCCTGACTGAGGAACACTTGGGTTCTCTAAATGCGGAAATAACTGATGAGGAAGTACTCCGCATAATACGCTCCTTGCATAATGGAAAGGCGCCAGGCCCTGATGGATTCTCAGGGGAATTCTATAAAGTGCTTCAAGACAATCTTGCCCCCACGTTAACGGAATATTTCAATCACTTACTACACACAGGTAGCTTTCCTGCCCATGTAAATGTTGCCCACATCAAATTGATACTTAAACCTAACAAGGACCCACTAGATCCAGGCTCGTACCGCCCAATCTCACTTATTAACCAGGATTTAAAGATCTTGACGAAAATTTTGGCCGACAGGCTGAGCTTACTAATGCCTGCCCTGATAGGTCCCTCCCAGGTAGGTTTCATTAAAGGGAGGTCGGGGGTGGCCAATATCAGGAAGGTATTGGCGACTTTGGATTGGGTGCGGCGCCGCCCTCAGCCAGCCTCGGCCCCTATTTTGTTGGCTTTGGATGCGGAAAAAGCCTTTGACTCCTTGCGGTGGGACTGGCTGGGGGTGGTGCTCGATAAATTCAGGATTTTCGGGGATATTCGCACTTTTCTGAAGGGTCTTTATTCCAGCCCAGCGGCGCGCATCCATACGGGTGGTTTCCTGTCTCAGATCTTTCCTCTTCAGAGAGGGACTAGACAGGGTTGTCCGCTTTCCCCCCTCCTCTTTGACCTAGCCATAGAACCACTGGCTAGATTTTTAGAGGACTCTGACTTATACTCTGGTATCACGATTGGTAAGAAGGAGGTCAAATTAGCCCTGTATGCTGACGATCTTCTGATTTTCATGGACGCTCCTCAGCGACACCTAGGCCCCTTAATGGAGTTCCTGAGTTTTTTTGGGTCTTTCTCGGGCTATAAAATAAACTCGACCAAAAGCGAGATTCTGGAGTTACATACCACTAACCCTCCGCAGATTTGGCAGGACGTGGGTTTCTCTCTCTCTGTGGTTAAAAAGTATGTCACTTACTTAGGGATCAAAATAGGGAAGCTCCCAGGGTCACTATACTCGCTAAATTACCCTCCCCTTATTGCGAAAATACTATCAGAACTACAGAAGTGGCATTCCCTGCCCTTATCTCTGCTAGGAAGATGTCAGCTTATTAAAATGATGAGTTTCTCTAAGTTGCTCTACCCCCTCCAAACGCTTCCGATCCTACTGAAACACTCTGACGTCACTGCCCTAAACAAAGCGTTTACCACGTTTTTGTGGTCGGGCAGGCGCCCTCGTATCTCTCTCTCGAAGCTTATGCTATGGAAACCAGAAGGAGGGGTGAAATTCCCAAATGTACGGGGTTACAATTTAGCATGTCTTATGCGCCACATATCCGACTGGGTACATGATACCGATCTTTTCTCCAATAGGGAATTAGAACAAAACTTAGTAGCTCCTTGGAACTTGGTTTCGTGTCTTCACTCTAACATGGCCGCGTTGCCTGGGGATATTAAATCCTCGCTTTTATTGAGAGATACGATGGCAGCCTGGAAGGCGATTAGGAAGGCAATGGGTTTGCCTCATGCAATCTCAAAATGGTTACCGTTGTGGGGTCATCCAGAGTCTCCGCCAGGTACTAGTTTGAGACCCCCGGAGCTGTGGGTATCTAGAGGTTTGACCAAGGTGGAGCATCTGATGCACCCGGGGGAAAAGCGCTGGCTGACTCCAAAGGAATTGAAGGAGAGATTCACCCTACCGGACTCCCATTTTCTGCAAATAATGCAGATTTTGGGTTTTTGCTCATGTAGACTGCGTGATCTATCAAAGGAGGCGGCCTCAAATTCCTTTGACGAGATTCTTAGTTTCTCCCCCCAAACAGTTTCTCTCTCTAGGTTGTATAGGGCCCTCTCGGGCAATTTCACGAAAGCCAAAGCGTCTACACTTTTTAGGAAATGGGAGCTTGTCACCTTGGATGATGAGATTGGGGTGAAAATCCTGGAAGGTTGGAGTAAGGTACGTCAGTGTGTGATCAGTGAGACCTGGCGTGAAACTTTTTTTAGAATGATGCATCGAGCGATCTATGGTTTTAACTTCCCAGTCACGCCTCAGTTTCCGGACCGCATCACGCATTGTCCAAATTGCAAATTGGCGGCCACGGATTTCTGGCATGGCATGTGGACCTGTCCTGAGGTTGTAAAGTTTTGGGCTGTGGTGATTGCGTATGTCAAGACTACCTGGTCGGTGGAATTGCCTGCAGAATCCCAGACCCTGATTTGCCATTATATACGTCCAGAGACACCGACTAAGATACCGATTATAGTACACTCTGTCTTATTGGTAGCTAAAAGAGTACTGCTCCAGAGATGGCTCACGGATGCCATGCCAGACATTCCAGCGGTGGTTTCTGAACTGAGGACTCTATTGGGGTTTGAGAGGATTGAAGCATCTAGACACAAGGAAGGTTCGGCTTCCAAATTCTTCAATAAATGGCGTGCTTTTATTGAGGTGCATCTTAGTCCGACAGAGACTAGGGAATTGGTCAAACCATTTCAGTGTACATCGTGGTATCTTAAAGCATCTCTGGGTAATACCTTGGGACCCCTGGCAGTATAGTTCTGCCTCCCCCCCCCCCCCCCTGTCTATCCCCTCCCATTTCTTTCCCTTTTTTTTCTTCTTTTCTCTATTACTTTTGTTTTCACCTACTCGTTTAGTTAAAACTAAAAATGCAGTCAGATTTGTAAGTGCTGTACTCATGTTCCATGTGATACTGTGTTTGGCTCCCTGGCTTTCCCTGAAGGTCGTGGGGGGAAAGAATGTACAATGTATGTTGTCTGGATACATGACTTTTGTGTTATATTTCTTGTGATTCTGCTTTCAAATAAACAGAATTTAAAAAAAAAATACACTTTTGCCTCCCTAAAGCTCACGTTTCACTGTGCGCTTAAAATCTTCTTTTCAGTACACCGCTGACAAA
Source organism: Bufo gargarizans (assembly GCF_014858855.1). Classification (NCBI taxonomy): domain Eukaryota; kingdom Metazoa; phylum Chordata; class Amphibia; order Anura; family Bufonidae; genus Bufo; species Bufo gargarizans. Next base: position 185,699,550 of record NC_058084.1, read on the forward strand.
CTTTGTACGGGCTGTACAAACTTTATGAATGGGGTCGCAGCTCAGCGAGTACAGGCAGGAGCGCATATTGCTGCTCCTGCCCTCCAGAGGATTACTAACTCTTGGCATAGCACAGGGATGCTCAACCTGCGTCCCTCCGGCTGTTGCAAAACTACAACTCCCAGCATGCCCTAATAGCTGTAGGTTGTCCAGGCATGAAGGGAGTTGTAGTTTTGCAACAACTGGAGACCTGCAGGTTGAGCATCCCTGGCATAGCACATAGGTACTGTGGCCAGGATTAGCTGAGGGGAGCGGGATCCTGCTTCGCTAAGCTAAGAGCTGACTGTGAAGGGCAATACCTATAGGTGAAGAAGCTCCTACCTGCCTGTTGATTGACAGAGCTAGGCATCTAGCCCCGCCCTATCAATTTTGGCCCTGTGCCGGTTCTTTGAGTAGCAACGCAGGCGCCAATTCGGCTTTGGGAGCAGCGACTGTGTATGCGCCACTACCCAAAGGTGTACTGGTTCAGGCACAGTGATCTTTGGTGCCTGTGCCGCAGCTCCAAGCACCAGAACTGTACAATTTAAAGGAGGCTCTAGGACTCTGTTGGGCCATCTGTAGCTTGCATACAAGTTGAGATACGGTTGGGCATGGAGGCATACAGGTTGTCTATGGTATCCTACAGCAAATTTACCCACAGATTTTACAGCTGGGCTTCTAGATTCTGCACACTGGCAGGTTGCTAAAGGTCACATGGTGCACTGGCAGGTTGCTTCGGTCTGGCTGAGATCTCGGCCGGACCAAAGGATGACGCAAGGGAATAGGAGGGCGGGCGTAAGCAGAGGCTAGGCAGAGTAACAATGAAATGAGGCAGAGCATCCTGGGCTCCTACACAGTGAACGCCGCCCCTTGGCACTTGAGAGTGCTAATTTGCATATGAATTAAAAGTAGTTTTTCCAGCTTTTGCAAGTGTAAAGAAAATAACAAAGGTACCAATACATTCATGTATAGGTGTGCAATAGGACAATGTAAGCGCTGTATATGGCCATATTGAGGTGACAGACTCCTTTTAAGTACTTTTGCATTGAAAATGGCAAAAGCATTATTGCTGAATTTTTTGGGTTAGCTAATAAAGGTATTACTGCTTAACATGCCATTCATAAACTTTAAGTAGGAATAATAAAAGAATGATGCAACATAGAACCATAAGAACAGATGCTCCAGAATTGTTATTACATGGGGAATGCAAGTAGTTAATAAAACAGACATGTCAGGAGAGGTGACAGCTCCTCTGTTATATTGCTTGCAGGAGGTGACAGACTCCTTCTAAATGTCAGAGAATTAAATGGGTTGACCAGTTTTTTATATTGATGACCTATCCTCAGGATAGGTCATCAATATCAGACCGGTGAAGGGCCAACTCCCGACACCCCCGCCGATCAGCTGTTTGAAGAGAACGCGTACGAGCGGTGCCTTCTGTTCACTGTTTACCTGCTCGCCATCACGACTGCAGCAGTGAGCAGGTGTAATTACATCTCAGCAATCCCATTCACTTCTATGGGGTGGCGTCTTACTGTTCAAGTAAATAAGACAGAGCCGTCCAATAGAAGTGATTGAGGATGGAGCAGTTGTGATTACACCTTCTCAATGCTGTGGTAGCGAGGGCGAGCAGGTAAACAGTGGAGAGAAGGCAGCGCTCATCAATATAAATAGGTCATCAATATAAAAAAGCCGACAACCAATTTAATTCCCTAACTTTTAGGAGTCTGTCACCTCCCGCAAGAAATATTAGAAGGAGTCTGTCACCTCCCGCAAGCAATATTACAGAGAACCCGTCCCCTCTCCTGACGTGTCTATTTTACTAACTACTTGCATTAATAACAATTCTGGAGAATCTATTCTTATGGCTCTATGATGTGCCAGCTGATCAGCGGGGGCGCCAGGAGTCGGTCCCCCGCCAATCAGATATTGATGACCTATCCTGAGGATATGTCATCAGTATAAAAACGTGGACAACCCCTTTTAACTCCTTAAGGACATAGGGCGTACAGGTACGCCCTTGTGTCCTGGTACTTAAGGACACAGGGCGTACATGTACGCCCTGTGTATTTTTGATCACTGTCGCGCAGCGGGCGGTGATCGAAATCCTGTGCCTGCTCAAATCATTGAGCAGGCACCTGGGGCAAATGCGCCGGGTGGTCCTGTGACCCCCCCCCCCCCCCCATGTATTCGATCGCAGAAAACCGCAGGTCAATTCAGACCTGCGGTTTGCTGCGCTTTCTGCAGTTTCTGATCCCCGCAGTCCCTGACCGCGGGGATCAGAAACTTTAGTATTCCTAAAATATATATGTTTCACCCCCCCTGCAACCCTGAATGATATTATGGCGGCGGGTGGTGCAGGGGAGGTGTTGAGGGAGGCGGGCGGTGCGGCAGGCGGGCGGGCGGTGCAGCAGGCGGGATCTCGATCCCCCACCCGCCTCCTCTTGAATAATCGTTGGTGTTCAGTGGGTATACCAAGGTGTCAGCACATTGCTGACACCCTGATATAAACAGCTGACATCTGTGATGCAATGTCAGCCGTTTAACCCTTTCCATACCGCGGTCCGTACAGACCGTTGTATGGAAAAGGTTAACAGCTCAGGGAGCTCCCTCCCTCTCCCATCGGGGGGCTGCTGTGCCTTTGCAGCCCCCCGATGGAGATGGAGACAGCCCCCAGACAGCACCCCTCCTTATCCTTCCCCGTCTGCGCAGTTCTGGCCACTACTGAGCAGACTGAGAAGGTTCCCATGGCAACAGGACGCCTTCTCAGTCATCCTGCTGCCCATGGTGCTGAACAGATCTGTGCTAAAGGCATAGGTCTGTTCAGACAAAGTGTAAGTAAAATACAGTACAAAACAATATATAGTGTACTGTACTGTACTGTAATATACAGACATCAGACCCACTGGATCTTCAAGAACCAAGTGGGTCTGGGTATAGTAAAATAAAGTAAAAATCAAAAAACACATTTATCACTGATTAAAAATGAAAAAAAAAAAAAATTCCCTACACATGTTTGGTATGACCGCGTCCGTAACGACCTGATCTATAAAACGGTCATGTTACTTTACCCGAACGGTGAACGTCATAAAAAAAAAAACTATGATGAAATTGAAATTTTGCCCACCTTACTTCACAAAAAAGGTAATAAAAGTGATCAAAAAAGTTGCATGTACGCCAAAATTGTAACAATCAAACCGTCATCTCATCCCGCAAAAATCATACCCTACCCAAGATAATCGCCCAAAAACAAAAAAAAATATGGTTCTTAGACTATGGAAACACTAAAACATGATTTTTTTTTGTTTCAAAAATGAAATCATTGTGTAAAACTTACATAAATAAAAAAATGTATACATGTTAGGTATTGCCGCGTCCATATTGACCGGCTCTATAAAAATATCACATGACCTAACCCCTCAGGTGAATACCGTAAAAAAATAAAAATAAAAACGGTGTAAAAAAAAGCAATTTTTTGTCATCTTACGTCACAAAAAGTGTAATAGCAAGCAATCAAAAATTCATATGCACCCCAAAATAGTGCCAATCAAACCATCATCTCATCCCGCAAAAAATGAGACCCTACTTAAGATAATCGCCCAAAAACGGAAAAAACTATGGCTCTTAGACTATGGAGACACTAAAACTTTTTTTGTTTTAAAAATAAAATCATTGTGTAAAACTTACATAAATAAAAAAAATTGTATACATATTAGATATTGCCGCGTCCGTGACAACCTGCTCTATAAAATTACCACATGATCTAACCTGTCAGATGAATGTTGTAAATAACAAAAAAAAACTGTGCCAAAAAAGCTATTTCTTGTTACCTTGCCTCACAAAAAGTGTAATATATACATATATGTAATATATGTACCCTAAACTAGTACCAACAAAACTGCCACCCTATCCCGTAGTTTCTAAAATGGGGTCACTTTTTTGGAGTTTCTACTCTAGGGGTGCATCAGGGGGGTTCAAATGGGACATGGTGTAAATAAACCAGTACAGCAAAATCTGCCTTCCAAAAACCGTATGGCATTCCTTTCCTTCTGCGCCCTGTTGTGTGCCCGTACAGCAGTTTACGACCACATATGGGGTGTTTCTGTAAACTACAGAATCAGGGCCATAAATAATGAGTTTTGTTTGGCTGTTAACCCTTGCTTTGTAACTGGAAAAAAATATTAAAATGGAAAATCTGCCAAAAAAGTGAAATTTTGAAATTATATCTCTATTTTCCATTACATATTGTGCAACACCTAAAGGGTTAACAAAGTTTGTAAAATCAGTTTTGAATACCTTGAGAGGTGTAGTTTCTTAGATGGTGGTTTCTATTTGGGTGGTTTCTATTATGTAAGCCTCGCAAAGTGACTTCAGAGCTGTAGTGGTCCCTAAAAATTTGATTTTTGTAAATTTCAGAAAAATTTCAAGATTTGCTTCTAAACTTCTAAGCCTTGTAACATCCCCAAAAAATAAAATATCATTCCCAAAATAATTCAAACATGAAGTAGACATATGGGGAATGTAAAGTCATCACAATTTTTAGGGGTATTACTATGTATTACAGAAGTAGAGAAACTGAAACTTTGGAATTTGCAAATCTTTCCCAATTTTTGGTAAATTAGGTATTTTTTTATGCAAAAAAATTATTTTTTTTTACTTCATTTTACCAGTGTCATGAAGTACAACATGTGACGAAAAAACTATCTCAGAATGGCCTGGATAAGTCAAAGCGTTTTAAAGTTATCACCACTTAAAGTGACACTGGTCAGATTTGCAAAAAATGGCCTGGTTCTAAGGTGAAATAAGGCTGTGTCCTTAAGGGGTTAAATGTATCTCTTTTTCTAAAAGATATCATATTCCATGCAATTAAATAATCCCATTTTAAAATTAATTCTTACTTTTCTATAATGTTTACAGTGCTGTCGTACCTGACTTTTTTGTGGGAAAGGAACCATGGAACCCATCCTATGATCGTGCAAAAATGTTTAAATGGCTTGAAACGCGACCAGCCAATAAAGCATACAGGTAAGATGTAATTTACAGTTAATTCAGAAAGTCTTCAGACCCTTTCACATTTTGTTATGTTGCAGTCTTTTGCTAAAATTTCAATCTGTACTTAATACCCTATAAAGAGAATGTGAAAAGAGAAGTTTAAAAATGTTTGCAAAATTATTAAAAATGAAAAAAACTTTGCACGGGCATCAGTATTCAGACCCTTTGCTACAAAACTTGAAATTTAGCTCTGGGTGCCTCCCATTTCTCTTAATCATCTTTGAGATGTTTTTTTCACTTTGACTTGATCCACCTGTGGTACATTCAATTCATTGGGCATGATTTGGAAAGACAGACCTCTGTCTATATAAGGTCTCAGAGCTGACAATGCATTTCAGAGAAAACCAAACCATGAGTAGGAAGGAACTGCCTGTAGAGATAAGAGACAGGATTGTGAGGAGGCACAGCTCTGGAGAAGGGTCAACATTTTTTTGCTGCACTGAAAGTTCCCAAGAGTACAGTGGTTTCCATAATTCCTAAATGGAAGATGTTTGCAACAACCAGGACTCTTCCTAGTGCTGGATGACTCACCAAACTAAGTCATCACAAGGGCCTTGGTAAGAAAGGTGACCAAGAACCCAATTGTCACTCTGGGTGAGCTCAAAAGATCCTGTATGTAGATGAGAAAAATTTCCAGGAGGATGTCAACCATCACTGCAGCATTCCATCAATCCCGGCTTTATAGCAGAGTGGCCAGAAAGAAGACTCTCCTCAGTCAAAGACACATGAAAGCATAGATGGAATTAGCAAAAGAGCACCTAAAGAACTCTCAGACTGTGAGAAACAAGATTTGCTAGTCTGATGAAAGACTGGAGGCTGAACTTTCTTGCTTCAATTCTGAGCATCATGTTTGCAGGAAACCCTGGCACTGCACTACAGTGAAGCATGGTGGTGGTAGCAACATTGTCATGGAACCATGAACCAGACGTACAACAAGAGATAAGTGGAAATAAGAAGGCTTTATTGAACATCAAGCTGTAAGCAAAAGTCCAAACGGATGGCTAAACCGAAGCAGGGTCTTGCGTAGACAGAGGTCAGGAACCAGAAGGGTAGTCAGACGAAGCCTGGATCAGGAACCAGCAGGGTAGTCAGACGAATCCGGGATCAGGAACCAACGGGGTAGTCAGACGAGGCCAGGATCAGGAACCAGAAGCAGCAGCAGTCTTAGAAGCATGTGAACACAGGAGGACCAAGCAAGGAACTGAAGCCACAGACCTCCTATATATATGAGCTAGGCATCCAGCTCCTCCCAGTGGGAAGGAGAAGCCGCAGGGTGGGAGGCTACAAGAAACCCAGAAACCAAGATGGCCGCCAGCACATGTCAAACGAAGGAGAACAGTAAGAAGGTAAGACCATGACAGTACCTCCCCCTCAAGGGCCCCTCCTCCGCGGAGTAAGGAACGGTTTCTGAGGGAAGCGTGCGTGGAAGGCTCGGAGCAAAGCAGGAGCATGGACATCTGCGGAGGGAACCCAGGAACGCTCCTCTGGACCATAACCACGCCAATGGACCAAAAACTGCAACCGACCGCGGACCAGGCGTGAGTCCAGGATATTGCTCACCTCATATTCCTCACGATTGCCCACTTGGACCGGACGGGGCCGAGGAACCGAGGAAGTGAAACGATTACACACCAATGGCTTCAACAGGGAGACATGAAACACGTTGGAGATCCGCATGCCAGGAGGAAGCCCAAGGGCATAGGCTACCGGGTTTACCCTGCGAAGCACTCGGAAGGGACCAACAAAGCGAGGCGCCAGCTTGGGAGTGGGCACTCGAAGGTTGAGGTTGCGGGTGGACAACCATACACGGTCTCCGACCTGGTAGGAAGGAGCGGGCGCTCGTCTGCGATCAGCCTGGAGTCTCTGGCGCTGCGCAGAGACCTCAAGGGACCTCTGGATCTGTACCCAAGAAACACGTAGGACAGAAAGGTGATCCTCCACAGCCGGAATATCCTGGGGAGAGAATACCTCCGGTAACACGGCAGGTTGGAACCCATAATTGGCCATGAAGGGAGACGTCCCAGAGGAAGAGTTCACCGCCGTGTTCCTGGCAAACTCAGCCCAAGGCAGGAGGTCAACCCAATTGTCTTGGTGATCGGAGACATAGCAACGAAGGAATTGCTCCAAGGCCTGATTGGATCGTTCTGCGGCCCCATTGGACTGAGGGTGGTAGGCCGAGGAGAAAGAGAGATGAATCCCCAACTGGGAGCAAAAGGCGCGCCAGAACCTGGACACAAACTGACTCCCCCGATCCGACACAATCTCCTAGGGCAAACCGTGCAACCGGAAGACCTCCCTGGCGAAAATCGTGGCCAACTCTTGTGCAGAGGGTAACTTCTTGAGAGGAACACAGTGGCACATTTTGGAAAACCGATCCACTATCATGAGAATGACCGTATGGCCTCGGGATGCAGGGAGGTCCACAATGAAATCCATCCCCAGGTGTGACCATGGGCGCTCCCCGGTGGCTATGGGTTGCAAAAGGCCCAACGGAAGGTGCCGAGGGGACTTACTCTGGGCACAAACGGAGCATGCCGCTACATATGCGGCGATGTCGGAACGTAGAGAAGGCCACCAGAACAGACGTGAAACAGCCCAGGACAGCTGATTCTTTCCAGGATGCCCCGCGGCCTTGGAGTTATGGTAGGTTCGCAACAACCGAGTGCGCAACTCCTCAGGCACAAAACACCTGCCGTTGGGTCTCCCAGAGGGAGCACCAGATTGAGCCGCCAAAATCTGCTCACCCAGGGGAGAGGTCAGGCTGGTGCGAATGGCGGCCAGGATCTGATTCGGAGGTATGACCGAAGTCGGAATCGACTCCTCCCCGGACAGCTCGGAGTACTGCCGTGATAAGGCATCCGCTCTGATGTTCTTGGAACCGGGTAGGTAGGAGACCACGTAATTAAAACGTGACAAGAACAGAGCCCATCTGGCCTGACGTGGTGTCAATCTCTTGGCCTCAGAGAGGTAGGTCAGATTCTTGTGGTCCGTCAGGATGAGAACCGGAACCACCGAACCCTCGAGCAAGTGCCTCCATTCTTTAAGGGCCTGCACGATGGCCAATAACTCCCTGTCACCAATCTGATAGTTGCACTCCGCGGAAGACAGTTTCCGGGAGTAAAACCCACAAGGAAGCAGAGGACCCTCTGGTGTTCTACGCTGAGACAGAAGGTCGCCTACTCCCGTCTCAGACGTGTCCACCTCGAGGACAAAGGGCAACCCAGGGTTGGGATGCGACAGAATCGGAGCCGACACAAAGGCGGACTTTAGAGCCTCAAAAGCTCGGATGGCCTCGAGCGGCCAGACCTGGAAATTACTGCCCTTCCTGGTCAGATCCGTGAGAGGCTTGGCTAGCATAGAAAAGTCCCTGATGAACTTCCGATAATAATTGGCGAAGCCCAAAAAGCGCTGCAGGGCACGGAGACCACTGGGCTGGGGCCACTGTAAGACAGCCGAAACCTTCTCAGGATCCATGGAGAACCCCACAGCGGAAATGATGTAACCTAAGAAGGTTACCTGGGATCGGTGAAATTCGCATTTCTCAAGCTTACCGAACAGCCTGTTCTCTCGTAAGCGTTGCAACACTCGTCTGACATCCATAATGTGGGCCTCCATGGATTCAGAATATACCAAGATGTCATCCAAATAGACCACCACACACTGCTGCAACAGGTCACGGAAAACATCGTTGATGAATTCCTGGAAGACTGCGGGCGCATTGCACAACCCAAAGGGCATAACCAAGGATTCATAATGACCGGTCCTGGTGTTAAACGCGGTCTTCCACTCATCGCCCGCCTTGATCCTTACCAGGTTATATGCCGCCCTCAGGTCGAGTTTGGTAAAGACCGTGGCCCCTTTGAGGCGATCGAACAGCTCGGAAATCAAGGGTATCGGGTAAGCGTTCTTGATCGTGATGCGATTGAGACCCCTGTAATCGATGCAAGGCCTCAACTCACCGCCCTTCTTTTTCACAAAGAAAAATCCAGCCCCTGCCGGAGACGAGGATTTGCGAATGTGTCCGCGTGAAAGCGCCTCCCTCACGTACTCCTCCATGGCCTCATTCTCCGCTACCGACAGTGGATAGACTTTGCCACGAGGAGGAACGGCACCAGATTGTAACTCTATGGCACAATCGTATGGGCGGTGCGGAGGTAGGGCAACCGCGCGCACCTTATCGAATACATCCCGGTACTCTTCGTATTCAGGAGGCAACAGAGAGTCCGAGGAAGTACACAGCAACTTGACAGGCCCATGGATGCAACTAGCCCCACACTGCGGTGACCACGAGAGGATCTCGGCCGATCTCCAATCGAAAGTCGGATTATGCTTCTGGAGCCAGGGGTACCCCAAGACCACCGAGTAGTGTGGAGACGAAATCACCTGGAGACAGACCGACCCTCTGTGAACGGCACTAATGGCTATCCCCACTGGAAGGGTCTCATGAGTCACGTGTGGCGGCAGAAGGGGTCTGCCGTCTATCGCCTCAAGAGCCAGTGGGGAACCTTGAGGCTGCAGAGGAATGGAATTGGCGGCAGCGAACACACTATCAATGAACAAACCACCAGCACCAGAGTCCACCAACGCCTGGGTCGTCACCGAGCCCCCGACCCAGGAGAGGACAACAGTGATCAGTGGTTTGTCAACACGGGAAACCGGGGACGAGGAGACTCCACCCAAGATCTGCCCCCGACAGGATCTCAGGTGCGAGCGTTTCCCGGACGGTTCGGACATGCCAACCGAAAATGCCCACCGAGACCACAGTACATGCATCGGCCCTCACGTCTCCGGAGTACCCTCTCCTCCTCGGACAGGCGAGCAAACCCCAGCTGCATGGGTTCACCCCCAGACGAGTCATCCCCAGGAGGCGTGGGAGGAGAGGGAGGCACGGGTGGGACAGCAAACGTAGGCGCCAATCTGTTAGAAGACCTCCGCAGGCTCTCCTTAAAGGAAGGTCTCTCCCTGAGTCTGGTGTCAATCAAAATCAGGAAAGAAATAAGAGACTCGAGCTCCACTGGTAGGTCCCTAGCTGCAACCTCATCCTTCAAGGCATCCGAGAGACCATGAGAGAAAGTAGCGACCAGAGCCTCATTATTCCAGCCCACCTCTGCTGCCAGGGTACGAAACTCAATGGCGTATTCAGCTACGGATCGTGAACCCTGTCTGATGGACATAAGGAGCTTCGCAGCAGAGGCAGCACGAGCCGGCACATCGAATACCTTCCGAAGAGAAGCAACAAAACCGGAAAACTCGGCAACCACCGGATTGTTGTTCTCCCATAATGGGCTGGCCCAGGCCAAGGCCTTGTCCGAGAGCAGCGAGATCAAGAAGCCCACCTTTGATCTCTCAGTAGGAAAGGCATGTGGCAGCAACTCAAAATAAATGCCCACCTGGTTAAGGAAACCTCGGCACTGAGTTGGCTCTCCCCCAAAGCGCTGTGGAAGGGGGGCAGAACCGGTCATACCCCGAGACACCGCAGGCGCAGCAACAGGTGTCGGGGTAGACTCTGGCGCAACAACCGGAGCGGCAGTAGGAGCGACAACCGACCCATCGGCAACGGAAGCGAAATGAGCCGTGCGTTCAAGCAGGGTTTGCAACGCCACAGCGAACCAACCCAACAGGTGATCCTGCTGATCAAGTCTGGCAACCAGCGTAGGTAGCGAGGATGGCCCTGTACCGTCAAAATTCAGGGCTTGGTCCTAATGTCATGGAACCATGAACCAGATGTACAACAAGAGATAAGTGGAAATAAGAAGGCTTTATTGAACATCAAGCTGTAAGCAAAAGTCCAAACGGATGGCTAAACCGAAGCAGGGTCTTGCGTAGACAGAGGTCAGGAACCAGAAGGGTAGTCAGACGAAGCCTGGATCAGGAACCAGCAGGGTAGTCAGACGAATCCGGGATCAGGAACCAACGGGGTAGTCAGACGAGGCCAGGATCAGGAACCAGAAGCAGCAGCAGTCTTAGAAGCATGTGAACACAGGAGGACCAAGCAAGGAACTGAAGCCACAGACCTCCTATATATATGAGCTAGGCATCCAGCTCCTCCCAGTGGGAAGGAGAAGCCGCAGGGTGGGAGGCTACAAGAAACCCAGAAACCAAGATGGCCGCCAGCACATGTCAAACGAAGGAGAACAGTAAGAAGGTAAGACCATGACAATCATGCTGTGCAGGTGTTTTTCAGTGGCTGGGGAGGGAAACTGAGCAGAGTTGATGGAAAGCTGAATGGAGCAAAGTACAGAGATATTCTTAATGAAAATATAATCCAGAGTGCTCTAGACCTCAAACTGGACCAACGGCTTACCTTTCAAAAAGACAATAACCCTAAGTACACAGCCAAGACAATATAGGACAACTCTGTGAAAGTCCCTAAGTGGCCCACATGGAGCCCTGACTTCAACCCAATAGAATATCTCTGGAGAGACCTGAAAATGGCTGTCCACCGACCGTGTCCACCTAACTTAACAGAATTTGTGAGAATCTGCAGAGAATGACAGAAAATCCTCAAATCCACGTGGCATCATACCCAAGAAGACTTGAGGCTATTATTGCAAATTAAAGTGTAGACCGGCACTCAAATATAGGAGAAAGCAAAATTTATTATACTAAAAATAGTTGGTAAAAAGACCTGGTGCAGTCCAGAGTGTGCAGTGGGGACTAAAAGTCTCACCTGTATAATAGAGGTGAGAAAGTAATAAAGGAATTGTATAGTATTGTAACGAAACCAACCTCGCCACGGTGTTTTGGAGGGGGCTGTTTGCCAGCCTCCTGCCCCAGGATTATGGCCCTCTGAGATACTTTTACTAACTTTTAAAACCCCTGAACCTATTCAAGTGAATTTTGGATGGGTTTGTCCCCAAGTTATACTGGTTGGGTTGATGTGGGTTATGTGTATGTACAATGTAGGCTCACAAAGTTGTGGCAATTTATGAGGTGTAACTTTTCAGCTTAGGAGATAGTTGGGTGATACAGAAATTGACTCAATTGTCTCCTAGACAGAGGGGAGAAATATGCTGGGTGTGTTTCTATTGTCCCATTGTGCCATTGCCCCATTGTGTGTTTAAATGGTGATGTCTGTCCTGTTGTCTCCACAAAGGGAAATCCCCTTTGTCCTGAGAGATAATTGGATTGCTCCTCGGGTGTCTCCAGGGCAGAGAGGAGGAAACCATGATGCATTGTGGGGATGTGTTGTGCCTGTATCCGGAATTGCTAAATATCTGTCCTGTGTTGCAGTCTCCCTTCTGGTCCCCTAGGGGCGTGAACGATTGGTTGCTGTACTTACAGTCATGTGAAAAAATTAGGACACCCTTTGAAAGCATGTGGTTTTTTGTAACATTTTTAATAAAAGGTTATTTCATCTCCGTTTCAACAATACAGAGAGATTAAAGTAATCCAACTAAACAAAGAAAACTGAAGAAAAGTCTTTTCAAGATCTTCTGTAAATGTCATTCTACAAAAATGCCTATTCTAACTGAGGAAAAAGATAGGACACCCTTGCCCCTAATAGCGAGTGTTACCTCCTTTGGCTGAAATAACTGCAGTGAGACGGTTCTTGTAGCCATCTACCAGTCTTCGACATCGGTCTGAGGAAATTTTACCCCACTCCTCAATGCAGAACTTTTTCAGCTGTGAGATGTTTGAGGGGTTTCTTGCACGTACAGCCCTTTTCAAGTCACCCCACAGCATCTCAATGGGATTCAAATCTGGACTTTGACTTGGCCATTCCAGGACTCTCCATTTCTTCTTTTTCAGCCAATCTTTGGTTGATTTACTAGTATGTTTTGGGTCATTGTCATGTTGCATGGTCCAGTTCCGCTTCAGCTTTAATTTTCTAACTGATGGTCTCACATGTTCTTCAAGCACCTTCTGATACACAGTAGAATTCATCGTGGATTCTATGATGGTGAGCTGACCAGGTCCTGCTGCAGCAAAGCAGCCCCAAACCATGACACTTCCACCTCCATGCTTCACAGTTGGTATGAGGTTCTTTTCTTGGAATGCTGTGTTTGGTTTACGCCAAACATGTCCTCTGCTGTTGTGTCCAAATAATTCAATTTTGGACTCATCTGTCCAAAGAACATTATTCCAGAAGTCCTGGTCTTTGTCAACTTTATCTCTGGCAAATGTCAGTCTGGCCTCGATGTTTCTCTTGGAAAGCAAAGGTTTCCTCCTTGCACACCTCCCATGCAAGTTAAACTTGTACAGTCTCTTTCTGATTGTAGAGGCATGTACTTCTACATCAACAGTAGCCAGAGCCTGCTGTAGTTCTCGAGATGACACTTTAGGGTTTTTGGAGACCTCTTTTAGCATCTTGCGGTCTGCTCTTGGGGTGAACTTGCTGGGGCGACCAGTCCTGGGCATGTTGGCAGTTGTTTTGAAAGCCCTCCACTTGTAGACTATCTTCCGGACAGTGGAATGGCTGATTTCAAAATCTTTTGAGATATTTTTAAATCCCTTCCCAGACTCATAGGCTGCTACAATCTTTTTTCTGAAGTCCTCTGACAGCTCTTTTGCTCTCACCATGGTGCTCACTCTCACTTCAACAGTCAGGAGCACACCAAACTAAATGTCTGAGGTTTAAATAGGGCAAGCCTCATTCAACATGCAGAGTAACGATCTACTAATTATGTGCACCTGGTGTGATATACCTGTGTAAGATCTGAGCCAATTTAAGAGGGAATACATGTGAGGGTGTCCTATCTTTTTCCTCAGTTAGAATAGGCATTTTTGTAGAATGACATTTACAGAAGATCTTGAAAAGACTTTTCTTCAGTTTTCTTTGTTTAGTTGGATTACTTTAATCTCTCTGTATTGTTGAAACGGAGATGAAATAACCTTTTATTAAAAATGTTACAAAAAACCACATGCTTTCAAAGGGTGTCCTAATTTTTTCACATGACTGTACATTGTATGTGTTGTAATATATTGATTGGTTGCATTTCAAAACCCTGTGGGCAGTACTATGTTTGCGGTTTGTGACTAAAAGAGGCTGTACGTGAAAGTACAGTCAGTTCCTGTTTTAACCCTCAAAGTGAAGAGTCGTCTCATTCTTGGGGGAGGATTTATGGTATGCTGTTCCAGTTTGACTGCTAGGAGCGTAAACCTATTCGTATGGTTTCCTATTCCACTGTCTACAGCATTCATATGCTTGAGAGGATTGCTATGCTTCTTCGGTTCGGTGATGGTGGTGTCTGCCAGAGTGCTTGGAGACCTCAGGAAACGCTAGGAGCATCCAGCAACAGAGGTACTCAGTCGGGGTGCCAGGTGATCCGTTACAAGTATACTATTAAAACATTGTATAAAAAATTAAAAAAAAAATAAATAAATTGAAAAAATTGAAAAATTGAAAGGCTATTATTGCCACCAAAATGAACATTCATTGGATGAAACCTAACAAAATCATTTTAGCTCACTGATGACAGACCATTATCGTGTAAAAAGAATTTGACCGTGTTTAATATTTTCATCCAGTGGGTTGGTAAAATCGGGACAAAAATTAATGGCCCCCCCCCTCCCGGATCACCCACCCCCACATACCTCTCGGACCTCCCACCCAAACACCCCTTCAGGATCTCTCACCCCAACATCCCCACACCACACTATTAAAGGGATTCTGTCATCAGATTTAACCCCTCTAACCTAAACATATGCTCATGTCCAGACTAATAAGAAGAATCCTAAGCTGGCCTTATTAAACCTCACTGTGGCTCTATTTGCCCCCAAAAAATTGGTTTTTATAACCTGTCAATCACTTACTTAAGGTGCCCAAGGTAAGGTTTGTTAATACAGGGTGCCCGGCCGCACCCCTTACCGTCCGTTACCCAGCGCCGCCTTCCCTGTTATCAGCGCCGCCTTCTACAGCTCAGTGCCGCCTCTGCAATCCTCCCCGTCCCTCTGCCAGATCCCGCGCCTGCCGCTGCCAGGAGTCCGCACGGGCGCATCAGGCTGAGCCTAGTGCGCAGGTGCAGGATCTGGCAGAGGGACGGGGAGGATTGTGGAGGTGGCGCTGAGCTGTAGAAGGCGGCGCTAAAGACAGGGAAGGTGGCGCTGGGCACCAGACGGCGAGGGGTGTGGCCGGGCACCCTGTATTAATGGACCTGCCCTTGGGCACCTTAAGTAAGTGATTGACAGATTATAAAAACCTGTTTTTGGGGCAATAGAGCCACAGTGAGGTTTAATAAGGCCAGCTTAGGATTCTTTTTATTAGTCTGGACATGAGCATATGTTTAGGTTAGAGGGGTTAAATCTGATGACAGAATCCCTTTAAATAATGCAGCTACGCCTCCCAGGCTTGAGCAGGTATATGTGTGAATATGGATTAGGGAAGATGCTGAGATCCAGCTGTACATCACTGTGAGGTACAGCCGGATCTCAGCATCTTCCCTATTCACACATATACCTGCAACTGCTCCTGCATTATTTAATAGTGTGGTGTGTTAATGGCGCCATTGGTGAAGACACAGCCACCTAATCCTATCTGAGGGGTCTGTGACCCTGCCAGGCTTGAGCAGGTATATGTGTGAAATTGTGAATAGGGATTAGTAGGGAAGATGCTGAGATCCGGCTGTACCTCACACACACAGATGAAATAACTCCAGTCTCCTCCACTTGTCCACTACACTAGTCTCCAGAGTGACTCCAGTTACACTACTCCAGTCTCCACATCTCTCCACTGACTGACGCTGCCTCCTGCCACTTGGGTCGGACACACAGTGCAACAGTGACAGACTCAGTCAGACTCAGTCCCACTCCCCAGCCAGCCCTCACCTCAGCCACTTGAAGTTGAACCAACCGAACCCCGTACTGCGCATGCGCCGCCCGCCGAGCCAGCCTGCCACCCACACTCCAGCAGCTCAACTCGCAGCTTCCTAGTACGTGCCGCTCCTAGTCTGCGACCCCGCCTCCTCCACTTCCGGCGAACCGCCGCCCAGATTGCCTCTCTACCTCCGCCGGCTCGGAGTCCGACCGCCCCCTATCACAGAGCGACCCCCGGCCCACTCGCCACATTTATTTTTATTTTTTATCCCCAGTCGGCGGTGGGCCCCCAGTGGCATAGGGCCCCATAGCCATTGCTATGGCGATCCCTACGCCACTGCCCCCAGGAACTCCCAGACTCTGCCCGGAAACGCCCACTTATGGGCAGTGTTATCGTTAACCCTGCCCATTTTGGGCTCGGGACAGCCTGAATTTCCCCGGACTGTCTCTGAAAATTAGGGACAGTCCCTGCAAATTTAGGACAGTTGGTAACTATGTAGTGGTATGGACCTGTAATTGTAATATGCTGCTCTTGCATACAACAGCATATTATAGATATTTTCCAAGTGTTTTTTACTGATGATCTATAATCTGGATAGGCACTCATTAGTCTCTGATCGGTGGGGGTTTGATACAAAGGACTCCTGCCAATCAGCAGCACTCGCAATAAAAACGCTGCCTTCTTCAGCTTTTCCTAGGCCTGTGACGACACGTTCATTGGTCACATGGGCTAGGAGGCACAGCTCAGCCTTGTTGAAGTGAATGGGGCTGGGCTGCGATACCAAGCACAGCCATTATACAATGTACGGCGCTGTGCTTTTAAGCAGAGAGAAGGCCGTGGCGCTACTGTGAGTTCTCAAACAGCTGATCGTCGGAAGTCCGGCTGGACTCCCATTGATCAGATACTGAAGTGAAACACACTTGGAAAACCCCTGTAAACTGACAGATCTGAATCAAGGGAATTATTGGCCACATATTTCTCTCTTAACAATTTTCATTTGTTTTTCAGGGAGGCCGAGGCTGTGCTGAGATATTTAAAGGAGCAGTGTAAAGCAAAAAGTATTGGAGTGATTGGATTTTGCTGGGGTGGCATTGTAACCCATTATCTCATGCTAAAATATCCTGAACTAAAGGCTGGAGTGGCATTTTATGGTAAATTGTTATCCAATATATTCAAATTTATTGAAAGAAAAAATACAGTATACAGACACCATGGCCCCCATTTACCAATGTGAGTGAACCAATATTCTGTCATAAATAGCTCCAAAATGTGGAGCAGTTTGGCTCGTCTACGTTTAGAGAATGTTTCTGAGCTTGGTCCGAAAAGGCGATGTGACTTATGCCTCTTGCACACGACCGTATGCCCTCCAAGATCATATGAGTGCGAGACAATAGCCCTGCGGGCGGCCCGACGTCCACAGCATCATTGTAATCTATGCCGCTCCGGGACATATGACCCGCTCACGGACTGTATATCTCGGAGGGCATATTATCGTGTGCAAGAGGCCTTAACGAGGTTCTCCTGGCTTTTAATATTGATGACCTATCCTCGAAAAAGGTCATCAATATCAGATCGGTGAGGGTCCGACTGGTCCGCTGATCAGCTGTATGAGCAGACGGCGTGCGCAGTGTACACGTGCCGTCTCCATTCTCTCTACCTGCTGCTATGTCTATGACAAAGCAGCGGCGAACAGGAAGAGAGACTGGAGACAGCACGTGCACACTGAGCGCACCGTCATCTAATGCAGCTGACCAGCGGGGGTGCCTGGTGTCGGACCCTTGCCTATCTGATATTGATGACCTATCCTGAGGATAGGTCATCAATATTAAAAGCCCAGAGAACCCCTTTAAAGGGAATCTGTTACCACATACCTTGAAATAAATGCAGCTGACATGGGGGATGTGCGCTTGTTAGCAGATTCTAATGCTCTTTGCCCAATCTTAATTTGTGGCCCAAATCTAAAGAAATAAGCCTTTTAATTTTATGCAGATTAGTCCCTGGTGCAGCCAGGATGTTGTCGTTGCACCTTATTACAGCTGAGGCTACGCTCAATTTTTTTTTTTACCACCCACCTCTTTGACTGACAGGTCCACGCAGTGTAATCGTAATCACATCTGGCCCTGAAATCTCATAGCTGCGCATGCGCCTCTGTGATCAGTACACACGCAGTACAGTACTGGAGCTCGCTGGGTGAATGGAAACTGTACATCGAGTGCGGCGAACACAGAGGTGCAAACGCATCTGCAAGATTTCAGGGCAAGGCATGATTACATCTACACTGCCTGTCCCTTAGTGAAAGCTGTGGGGGGCAGCTGGCATAGAAAATGAGCGAAGCCTCAGATGCAGTGGCAATGCCCTCTTTGCTAATTTGCATAAAATTAAAAGGCTTATTTCTCTGGATTTCGGACACATATTAAGATGGGACATAGAGCATTACAATCTGCTCACAATCGCATGTCAACTGGATTTATTTCAAGGAATGTGGTGACAGATTCCCTTTAACTGATAAAGGGGTGTGGCTTTGTGGGAAGGGGGCATGGCCTAAGATGAGACATCTTGTGCCACAATTCTGGCCTAAAATTCTGTCTCAGTTATCATTTATCAACCAGCATGAGCCACTGTGATAAATCAGATGCATGGCACCATCTACAGACTTACAGTACTTCAAAAAGAGGTTCTGCAGTGTCAGAATATTGATGACCTATCCTCAAAATAGGACAGCAATATCACGTTTTTGAGAGTTTTCGTTAGAATGAGATTGTCATGTACTATATGATGTCTGATTTTCATTTTTTACATTAGTCATGGAATAACCAATTTAAGAAAGACTTCAGAGCTCAGAATTCCCTTTTAATATATGTTTATTATTCTTATCAGGTTTAGTCCGGGAAGAAGGTGATAACTATAATTTGCTTAATCCAACGCTGTTCATTTTTGCTGAGAATGATCCCATCATACCACTAGAACAGGTAAGTGTATTTGTAATATTAAAGGGGTTGTCTCACTGACAGTAAATGGCATGTATCATGTTGACATACATGTTAATACAATGCATTTACTAATGTATAGTCATTATCCATATTGTCTCCTTTGTTGGCTTAAAGGGGTTTTCTCATCTCAGACAATGGGGGCATATCGCTAGGATATGCCCCCATTGTCTTATAGGTACGGGTCTCACCGCTGGGACCCACACCTATATCGAGAACGGAGCCCCGAAAGTAAAGGAGGGCGCACGCTCCCATTCACTTCTATGGGAGAGGCAGGGATTAGCGCTTTGTGGTGGACGGACCCCGAGAAATCTGGGGTCCTCCAGCCACAGCGCTCCCCGCTCCATTCTCGATATACAGGTCCTTCTAAAAAAATTAGCATATTGTGATAAAGTTCATTATTTTCTGTAATGTACTGATAAATATTAGACTTTCATATATTTTAGATTCATTACACACCAACTGAAGTAGTTCAAGCCTTTTATTGTTTTAATATTGATGATTTTGGCATACAGCTCATGAAAACCCTAAATTCCTATCTAAAAAAATTAGCAGATTTCATCCGACCAATATAAGAAAAGTGTTTTTAATACAAAAAAAAGTCAACCTTCAAATAATTATGTTCAGTTATGCACTCAATACTTGGTCGGGAATCCTTTTGCAGAAATGACTGCTTCAATGCGGCGTGGCATGGAGGCAATCAGCCTGTGGCACTGCTGAGGTGTTATGGAGGCCCAGGATGCTTCGATAGCGGCCTTAAGCTCATCCAGAGTGTTGAGTCTTGCGTCTCTCAACTTTCTCTTCCCAATATCCCACAGATTCTCTATGGGGTTCAGGTCAGGAGAGTTGGCAGGCCAATTGAGCACAGTAATACCATGGTCAGTAAACCATTTACCAGTGGTTTTGGCACTGTGAGCAGGTGCCAGGTCGTGCTGAAAAATGAAATCTTCATCTCCATAAAGCTTTTCAGCAGATGGAAGCATGAAGTGCTCCAAAATCTCCTGATAGCTAGCTGCATTGACCCTGCCCTTGATAAAACACAGTGGACCAACACCAGCAGCTGACATGGCACCCCAGACCATCACTGACTGTGGGTACTTGACACTGGACTTCAGGCATTTTGGCATTTCCCTCTCCCCAGTCTTCCTCCAGACTCTGGCACCTTGATTTCCGAATGACATGCAAAATTAGCTTTCATCCGAAAAGAGTCCAGTGCTGCTTCTCTGTAGCCCAGGTCAGGCGCTTCTGCCGCTGTTTCTGGTTCAAAAGTGGCTTGACCTGGGGAATGCGGCACCTGTAGCCCATTTCCTGCACACGCCTGTACACGGCGGTTCTGGATGTTTCTACTCCAGACTCAGTCCACTGCTTCCGCAGGTCCCCCAAGGTCTGGAATCGGTCCTTCTCCACAATCTTCCTCAGGGTCCGGTCACCTCTTCTCGTTGTGCAGCGTTTTCTGCCACACTTTTTCCTTCCCACAGACTTCCCACTGAGGTGCCTTGATACAGCACTCTGGGAACAGCCTATTCGTTCAGAAATTTCTTTCTGTGTCTTACCCTCTTGCTTGAGGGTGTCAATGATGGCCTTCTGGACAGCAGTCAGGTCGGCAGTCTTACCCATGATTGCGGTTTTGAGTAATGAACCAGGCTGGGAGTTTTTAAAAGCCTCAGGAATCTTTTGCAGGTGTTTAGAGTTAATTAGTTGATTCAGATTATTAGGTTAATAGCTCGTTTAGAGAACCTTTTCATGATATGCTAATTTTTTGAGATAGGAATTTTGGGTTTTCATGAGCTGTATGCCAAAATCATCAATATTAAAACAATAAAAGGCTTGAACTACTCCAGTTGGTGTGTAATGAATCTAAAATATATGAAAGTCTAATGTTTATCAGTACATTACAGAAAATAATGAACTTTATCACAATATGCTAATTTTTTTAGAAGGACCTGTAGGTGCAGGTCCCAGTGGTGGGACCCGCACCTGTGAGACAATGAGGGCATATCCTAGCGATAAGCCCCCATTGTCTAAGATGGGAATACCCCTTTTATTAATATTTTCATCATTATACACTGCTTGTTTCCAGGGATTATGAGCATCCTGCAATCCAGCAACAATGGACATTGTTCCTATAATGCACATTATAGGAAAAATTGCAATTAACTTTGTCTACATAATAAATGATAAGTTTTCATGATAAGTTTTCAGAATAAGTTGTCATGTGTGCATATTTCACCACTTTCCCCTCTGCTTTATTTCCATTTGTCAATTTTCCCAAAGGGAGTGGTGAATAACAGCTCTATAACATGCCTTGCTGCAGATAAAGGGGATAAGAGAAACGGGAAGGGAGGAAACTGCAGTCATAAGTAGAGATAAGCAAAAAAAAAAAAAATTTGATTTGGCCGATTCGCCATAGTTTGACAAGAAAGTCCATTCATTACGAAGTGATTTGTCACAAATTGATATAAATCAGGTATACCCTTATGTCACCAACTGTATGGAGCAGGCTGCTGCAGTGAGCCCGCTCCATACGCGGCGGGTGGCAGCACGTCCCTGACCTCTCACAACACGTGCTTCCACAAATGCTCCCATCGTTGGGAGTTGCACGCCAAAAGGAGTCCACAGCAGACCTCTAACATGTACAGTACAGACCAAAAGTTTGGACACACCTTCTCATTCAAAGAGTTTTCTTTATTTTCATGACTATGAAAATTGTAGATTCACATCAAAACTATGAATTAACACATGTGGAATTATATACATACAGTACATGGCAACTTTTTTAACCATGGTGTCATACTGACGCTATGTAACGCAACAGCTAACAGAAGGCATTCACTATAATCAATTTAGTTCCACTGTACAGGGCAAAAAAAAATATCACACCGTCCTGGAATACGGACGCAATGTAACTGTAAATACTAAAATAAGGGATTAATTCTGTATGTGGGTGCACTAGAACGCGATGCACGCAGCGATTACATCTGCGTTATATACTCAGGCACACTAACTGTATCACTAAAATAAGGAATTAACTCTGAATATGGGTGCACTATAATGTGATGCAAAAGGTAATAACACTCAACCGGCAGTCTCCCAGATGTCTCCCTACAGTCTCAAAAAACTCTCCCTATGATCTCCCTGCACTCTCCCTCTCCAATATTCCTTTAAAAAAACCGTTTTCAGCAACACTGTCCCTAGCTTGCCACGTCTCTCCCTATGCTTAGCTCACAGTGAAATGACGGCGACCGCGTGGGACCAGGGTTGTGACATCACAGGGGATGGCTATCTGTGGATTGGCTGGATCTGCCATTTTAGGAAAACCTGATTTGTGACCACAAAGCATGAGGAAACTCTAATGGGATATGACACCCAACCTTGTATTACCCGATGGGAAAAAGATTTAAATATCACATTCACCCCCAACGAAGTCAAAAATGCATTATCAAACCCATCCAGGGTGTCCAGGTGCGTCAAACTACAGGAAAACAGTTATAAGTTATTAACAAGATGGTACTACACACCATATCGTCTCAGGAGCATGTTCCCAGACTGCGCTTCAGAGTGCTGGAGGTGTCGGGGTGAAGTGGGCCTTCATGGTCACATTTGGTGGTCCTGTGATAAGATAAAGCCTTACTGGCAACTTGTATGTAAAACCATTTCTGACCTCAGTATGATTACTATTACGCCATCCCCAAATTGTGCCTTTTTGGGATATACAGTGATATTCAGTGCTCAAGGCACACTCGCACCCTTTGCAATATTCTGTTAGCGGTAGCTAGGTTATTAATTGCGGTGAATTGAAAATCTATGATCCACCCACAAAGCCACATTGGATACAGAAGTGTGATCAATTATATAGTCTTGAACAAATAGCACACTGGGACTCCCGTACTACTCATAGATTTGAAAATATTTGGGGACCCTGGAAAAATTACAGGAAATTCTCCAACAACTAATGGTAGAGATTATAAAGAGTAGATGGTTCCCAGCACTTTGTATGCTTTTTGGTGTAAAGATAGATCCCCCCCCTCCGAATAACAGTAAAATATTAAGCGAATGGCTCTATTCTAGTTAAATCACTTTTTTACATTGTCTCTTTGCCCATGTGAATTGACTCATGTAGTGCCGTATCTGTGGCAGTACTTTACATTCAATCAAAACTTGCCTTTGGACCGCTCACTCCTGCGACTGATCTGTTCCATACCCCTCCCCCCCCCCCCCCCCCCCCTCCCCTCGTACTCCTAGACATCTCCGGACATTGTTCATAACTGTTCATGTTACTATACTGCAATATTGTAATGTTATATAGCTACAGTTGCAAGAAAAAGTATGCAAACCCTTTGGAATGCTATGGATTTCTGAACAAATTGGTGATAAAATGTGATCTGATCTTCATCTAAGTCACAACAATAGACAATCACAGTTTGCTTAAACTAATAACACACAGATAATTAAATGTTACCATGTTTTTATTGAACACACCATGTAAACATTCACAGTGCAGGTGGAAAAAATATGTGAACCCTTGGATTTTATAACTGATTGAACCTCCTTTGTCAGCAATAACTTTAACCAAACGTTTCCTGTAGTTGCAGATCAAACGTGCACAACGGTCAGGAGTAATTCTTGACCATTCCTCTTTACAGAACTGTTTCAGTTCAGCAATATTCTTGGAATGTCTGGTGTGAATCGCTTTCTTGAGGTCATGCCACAGCATCTCAATCGGGTTGAGGTCAGGACTCTGACTGGGCCACTCCAGAAGGCGTATTTCCTTCTCTTTAAACCATTCTGTTGTTGATTTACTTCTATGCTTTGGGTCGTTGTCCTGTTGCAACACCCATCTTCTGTTGAGCTTCAGCTGTTGGACAGATGGCCTTAAGGTCTCCTGCAAAATGTCTTGATAAACTTGGGAATTCGTTTTTCCTTCGATGATAGCAATCCTTGCAGGCCCTGACGCACCAAAGCAGTCCCAAACCATGATGCCCCCACCACCATACTTCACAGTTGGGATGAGGTTTTGATGTTGGTGTGCTGTGCCTCTTTCTCCACACATAGTGTTGTGTGTTTCTTCCAAACAACTCAACTTTGGTTTCATCTGTCCACAGAATATTTTGCCAGTACTGCTGTGGAACATCCAGGTGCTCTTGTGCAAACTGTAAACGTGCAGCAATGTTTTTTTTGGACAGCAGTGGCTTCCTCTGTGGTATTCTCCCATGAAATCCATTTTTTTTGTGTGTTTTATGTATTGTAGATTCGCTAACAGGGATGTCAGCATATGCCAGAGACTTTTGTAAGTCTTTAGCTGACACTCTAGGATTCTTCTTCACCTTATTGAGCAGTCTGCGCTGTGCTCTTGCAGTCATCTTTACAAGACGGCCATTCCTAGGGAGAGTAGCAGCAGTGCTGAACTTTCTCCATTTATAGACAATTTGTCTTACTGTGGACTGATGAACAGCAAGGCTTTTGGAGATACTTTTATAACCCTTTCCAGCTTTATGCAAGTCAACAATTCTTAATCGTAGGTCTTCTGAGGCAATTCTTCTTGTGAAAGGCAAGCCCAGAACTGTTGTGTGGTTTTTATAGGGTAGGGCAGCTGTAACCAACACCTCCAATCTCATCTCATTGATTGGACTCCAGTTGGCTGACACCTCACTCCAATTAGCTCTTGGAGATGTCATTAGTCTAAGGGTTCACATACTTTTTCCACCTGCACTGTGAATATTTACATGGTGTGTACAATATAAACATGGTAACATTTAATTCTTTGTGTGTTATTAGTTTAAGCAGACTGTGATTGTCTATTGTTGTGGCTTAGATGAAGATCAGATCACATTTTATGACCAATTTGTGCAGAAATCCATAAAATTCCAAAGGGTTCACATACTTTTTCTTGCAACTGTATGTACAGATTTCTGTAATTGTATTCTGTTAATGCACTCTGATACCTTACTGTACTAATACCTAATAGCAACGCTAAGCACTTTATTGCTACAATGTATTATGTACCAACTTCTATGATTTAGTGTATTGTCCAGGATAAAAAACTATAAAAATAATTTTACAACAAAGCACGAGGAAATTCGGCTTTGTTGTAAATGGAAGATTTGCGAAACTTCGGACCAAATTCCACTTTGGATGCTTCGCTTTGCTTAACATTATTCATAAGAATAGCAGGTACTATGTGTATGGCATTCCTTGGTATGGACAGATGTAGACAATGAAAGGCCACAGCGCTCCTCCACAATGTCATAGCATGGGTTGCCAGCGCCCAGGGAAAGCCAAGTATTGCGCCCCCCAACCTGTGAACATGCACCTTTTTACACATATTGTAGTACATGTCTCCTGCAGTACTATGTAGCACCACAGAAAACAGTGATAACTCAGTACAGATAGTGTAGTAGATGGGTGGGAGGCCCTAGAATTCAGAACACGCACAGTGTGACCTAAAATCTGGGGCCAGGCTGCTGCAGTGTGGGAATAATTTTCAATCTACCCCCACCCCCTCTAACCCTACCGTGAAAGAGATATTTAGATGGACATTACAATACAGCACCACATATCTCTTACATTCAGTGACATCTCCTCTGATGTAGACTCTTTCCTCAATGTCTCTATTCAGAAATAATATATATATGATACCTTCTTTTAGCTGTGTCTTGTCACTGCAGAGCTTATCACACAATACACTTTACTATCATCCTACCCCTCCTGGTTCCTCAACACTGTCATCCTGCTGCTACCCCCCAATACTCTGCTAGTTCCATACAGATACTCCCCCATAGTAATATGCTCCAAAACTGTCCTTAATGGTAATAGTGTTCCCTACAGTACTACAAATAGCAACCCCATTAGTAGTAATGCCCCCTAGTGGCCTGACACCTATGAAGCAGAAAGGAAGGGACGGGAGGCTCCCGTGGCTCTCATCGAACTGGCTGCCTAGGAAGTGACCCTGCTGCCTGGCATCCCCTGCAATTTGGTTCCCTGGGCAACTGCACCACCGCCTTCCCGCCCCCGCTACGCCACTGCTCTTCAAAGAAGCCTTTTCAAACAGCTGAGTGTGAGACCATCACCAATCTGAAATTGATGGCCTATCAATATAATCTAGGAAAACCGCAAGATATAAATACAAGGATTATGTTTCCCAGGATGATAATTTGCATAATCCTTAAACTGGCTTTTCAGCATGAACAAAGGTTCACAGACACTAGGTCTATATTCACATGGCAGATTTTGCTATTGGCTGACCGTCAAACTTCTGCCGGTTTGCATTTTGCCACTCCTCTGATCCACACAGGAAGTAGCTCCATTCCGTAGGCCTAATCCACACGTGGCTACTCACTGCCGTTTCTGTGCACCAGGAAGTGACAGTTACAGGGATTTCAAAAGAGGGACTTTTTTATGGGTAAAGCCGAGGCCAATAAGCTGACCATGTTTAAGTTTTCTCTTCTCTTGCAGGTAAGATCTCTGGATGAAAAACTTAAAGAGCATTCCAAGGTTGACTATAAAGTTAAGGTCTATCCAAAGCAAACTCATGGGTTTGCCCATCGGAAGAAAGAGGAGATCAACCCTGATGACAAGCCATACATTCTAGAAGCAAGGAAGGACATGCTTGAGTGGCTGAAGAAATATGTAAACTAATTCACCAGAATGTTGCCAGATGTATTACATTAATATAATTTTTTTAATGAGATCTTTAAAATTATAACATTAAAGAAAAGTTTGTCAAATTGACAGCAATTAAACTCACCTTGCTTGCATTCGCCTTAATATCTTTTATTTTGTGATACATCTAAAAATAATGTTCATTGTGCATGATATATAAGAAATAATACAAAAATATCCATAATTATAACCTATTTGTAACTTACAATCTAGAACAGACTCACTTTAACTTCCACACTTTATTCCATTAGTGCATCTATATATGTATCCTCATTTTTTACGAGTCTTTTTACATGGGCATTTTTGTTTTTCTATATTAATTGTACTTGCTCTGATAAACTCAAACAGCAGGCTGAACCCACCTCCAACTGTTCTCCCCTGGCGAGATCTGGCCAACGGGTCTGCTCTGCAAGCCAGCCTGTTCCCAGCGTGTGCTCTCCCCCTCTAACTCTTAAAGGGCCAGTGTGCACATGTCCCAGTCTTCACCAAGAAATGGCTGGCAATCTTTGATTTTTTTATGGTACTTAGATCCCGAGTTTACTAGTTCCTTGAAAAGTAGTTTTTGTTGTTGTCCGCCCATGTACCGCCCTTTGCCCATGTCCTGACTCCTCTTCTTCCTGATCTGACCAGTGCCTGATTTCCTGTATCAACTCTGTGCTGCCTGTCCTGACCTCAGTTCTGTTTCTTATATTTGCATGAACATTGCCTGCCTGACCTTGGCCTGTTGACTATGGTTTTACTTAAAGCCTTGGTGCCCTGCCAAGGTTTCTCAAGTAGCTCGGGTCCTAACACTCACCTACCTGAGCCGTATGTGCAATACCAGGGGCCAGTGGGCGAATTACAGGAGTGTAAGGACCGACTCACAGACAACTCACCAGTTAACTCCAGCATCTACCATGTTAGCAATGGGAGAAGGGAGGAGTCTGTGAGTACCACTCAAGACTGGCTGGTATGGCCCAGGCTTCACAGGTGCACCTCTGAAGCCTGGGCCATACCAGCCAGTCTTGAGTGGGACTCACAGACTCCTCCCTCCTCCCATTGCTAGCATGGTAGATGCTGGAGTTAACTGGTGAGTTGTCTGTGAGTCGGTCCTCACACTCCAGTAATTTGCCCACTGGCTCCTGGTATTGCTCATACGGCTCAGGTAGGTGAGTGTTAGGACCCGAGCTACTTGAGAAACCTTGGCGTGGTGCTCGGGCTCAGACATGTCCTCCTGGTAGGACATGTTTGCTAATCTCTCAATTTTAACATCAGTTTGAGGGCTTAGGAAGATCGCAGAGTGCACCTGTCCTTGTTGTTACCAGTCTTTCTGACCCTCGTGGATCAGCTGCTAATCAAATCAGGATTATTCCACACCCACTGCTGTAACACATACCGAGCATGCAGTATAAAATATAACATTTTTACAACATAATCATAACAAGATGTGACCTTATAATT
Source organism: Bufo gargarizans (assembly GCF_014858855.1). NCBI lineage: Eukaryota > Metazoa > Chordata > Amphibia > Anura > Bufonidae > Bufo > Bufo gargarizans. Next base: position 185,727,462 of record NC_058084.1, read on the forward strand.
CCAGAAAAGTCTTTAAAAAATTCTCACCTCAAGTTTATTTCACTTAGTTCACCCTTCTAAATATGTCAAATGCAGCATAAAGCTTTCCATGACCTGTGAGAGAACAAGCAGCTATACAACAGCAATCCTACCTGGAAATTATTAGGCCCATTAGGGAATTGGTATACTTTGTATATAGATACCTTCTCAAGCAATGTAACCCATTTCAAAAGGCTACAAGAAGCACAGGGCCCGTGGGACAGCCTGGCATAATCAATAGGGGTTTGATTGCCCAGAGATTGAAAAAAGGTGAAACATTTGTCTCAATAGTGGAAATCTGTTACCACTACAGTATAAAGACAAAAAGATTATGTACACATAACTAACATACAGACACTGCCTCTGAAAGAAATCCAAAGGCCTATGAGTGGTGTCAACTTTTCTGACCAGGTCTTAAAATGATACAGGCTTGGTAAAAAAAAAAAAAGTCCATTTACATCATGAATTATTTGTCTAGCACACACAGACAGTAGACATACAACCTGTACCAGGAAAATATGTATGACAAATAGCTGTGGCAGTTCTCCATAGCCAGGTTTCTGAATTATCGACCTAGATGTGCAGCCAGGTTTCTCCAGAGGAGCTCTGCTAGAAAATGCAGAATCTAGCTGGCAATAATGGTGCCCACAATGGAAATGAAAACACAAAACACAACCATGGGTGTCAGTAGCCAATTGAGTATACACACAGTGGTGTGGCTATATAAATAGACTTCCCAACTTTCTATGTGACTAGACAAGCTTTTAAATGCAAGGAAAAAACTAAAGAACTAAAGCTCATAAACGTCCAATAGTGAAAAATAGTATACTTTATTCATTACAAAATCAATGAATAATAAATACCATAAAACAAGGGGGATAGGGAGCATAAAACCATCCCAGCATTACAGTGTCGACATGAATAACATCAGCAGTAATAAGCATGAAATTGATGAACATGAGTCCTAATAAAAAAAACATCACAGCAATTACCGAACCATATAACTGTAGCAGGTAGTATCCAGGGGGTATTTCACACAGGAAAACCCGCAACCACAGGCGGTTGTATGAGCCCACTGGAACTATGTCCTACCTATATAACAGACGCCATGGATGAAGATGGAAATGACAGAGAATAGCAGCGACCTGAATGCCTGGGATGGCGTTACCCCGACGCGCGTTTCGGCGTACCTTCGTCAGGGGTAACGCCACCCCAGGCATTCAGGTCGATGCTATTCTCTGGTGAGTCCGTGTCATTTCCATCTTCATCCATGGCTTCTGTTATATAGGTAGGACATAGTTCCAGTGGGCTCATACCTGCTACAGTTATATGGTTCGGTAATTGCCGTGATGTTTTTTATATTAGGACTCATGTTCATCAATTTCATGCTCATTACTGCAGATGTTATTCATGGCGACACTGCAATGCTGGGATGGTGTTTATGCTCCCTATCCCCCTTGTTTTATTGTATTTATTATTCATTGATTTTGTAATTAATAAAGTATACTATTTTTCACTATTGGACGTTTATGAGCTTTAGTTCTTTTGTTTTTGCCCACAATGGAAGCATAGTGTGTAGGCCTCTAGGTCCCAGCACTTTCTACAATGTCAATTCTAACCAAAATTAAAGGGGAATTCCCATGGTGCCTTTTCATACTTACCTGCTGCCGGCGCGCAGTTCACTTCCTGGATTCTGGCTGGGGGTAATATTCATCTTGATTGACGTCTTCTCCTGGCCAGGCTGCGCACTGAACTGAATGCGCACGCCGCCGCGCATGCGCCATGGTGACTTATCCCTGGCCAGTATAGTACAGAGCTGGCGTGAGCGTTTGCGGCTCTGTACTATTCTGGCCAGAAAGAAGTCACCATGGCGCATGCGCGGCGGCATGCGCGTTCAGGACAGCGAGCGCCTGGCAAGGAGAAAAGAAGGAGTCTTCTGCGTAAGCGCAGCCACCAGGATTCCGGAGAAGAGCGGTGGCCGTAACCAGGGGAGACCAAATAACAACAATGAGGTAAGTGGGGATGAATTTTTTCCTAAAGGGTGGGAATTGGTTAATCAAATATAATTACAAAAATGATCACTGTCAAATGATTAACAGATTCAACAGTGATCATTATGATGAGAAAGTCTGATGTAGAGGGGAAAGCTGAAAAAAACTCTAAGGAGGGTTTCTAGCACCAAGGGAGCATCAATGTGGTGCTGATAGAGCTGGATCTCAGTTTTCAGCTATGGGACCCTGAAATTTCACATATTTCACATATGTTTCTTTAGGTACTATTATAAGTTCATTAAAGGGGTGAGGGGTGCATCATACAGCCACTTTATTACAGACGCCCATCTAATAGCTGATCTTGGCCCCATTTGATATTGTGTCCGCTGGATCCAATGGGTGGGAAGTTTTCAGTCTAGGAGTCAATAAAATGGGGTTTCCTTAGTTTTAAAGACAGCAGATGGCAGCTGCATATGTAAATGAGAACATGACATCACAGCATTCCATGACATCACAATGATGGCTCTTGTATAAGAACACCAGACACTTATGGGGCTGCTTATTCCTTTATAGGAGGATGACCAGCGTGGTCAATGGCTACAGCATGGCTCCGTATGACGGAGATTCTAAAACTGCTTCTATGTTAACAGGACACATGGGTAGATAGACAGACAGATCTGATAGATCTGGCCGCTTTATTACAGACACCCATCTAATAGCTGATCTTGGTCACTTTTCACATTGCGTCCACAGGTTCTAAAAGGTGGGACATTTTCAAACTGGGAAGAAATTAAAGGGGTTTTCCATAGTTTCCATACCAATAAAGTCTAAACAGGTTTTGATTAAAGAGATAGAGAGAGATCCTCATGGCAAGTTATTGGGGCCAATGTTTTTTTTTTCTCCTGGACCTTTGGGGCCCACTATGGATTTAGAGACCAGGCCCACCGGAGGATACTCTGGTATTTTGATGGGCCAATCCGATGCTGGAAACCACAGTTTTCTGAAACTTTGATGTTATCTGTTACTGTAAGAAACTGTGCCGTGTTTCTTTTTGTAGAGCATCTTCCTAGGTAGCTAGCGTTTTGAGAGTCCTATTTTGTTTTGTGTTTTTTTTCTTTAATTGTCGTCATGTACATCTGTGTATTTATTCACAAAATATCTCCCCAACAATGCCAAAAAAATACCATAGTGCAGCATAAAATACCTCCCAAAAAGTGCCTAAATACTATCCTGGCAGCACCAACCAAATACCATAGTGCAGCACAAAATACCTCCCCAAAAGTGCCAAAATACTTTTCCAGCAGCACCAACCAAATACCATAGTGCAGCACAAAATACCTCCCCAAAAGTGCCAAAATACTTTTCCAGCAGCACCAACCAAATACCATAGTGCAGCACAAAATACCTCCCCAAAAGTGCCAAAATACTTTTCCAGCAGCACCAACCAAATACCATAGTGCAGCACAAAATACCTCCCCAGAAGTGCCAAATACCACAGTGCAGCACCAAATACTTTCCAAGGAGGGCCACATACCTCCCCAGCAGCAGCAAACAACACAGTGCAGCACAAAATACTTCCCCAAAAGTGCCAAAATACATTCCTGGCAGCAACAACCAAATACCATATTGCAGCATAAAATAGCTCTTCAGCAGTGCCAAATACCACAGTGCTCTTCAGCAGTGCCAGTGCCACAGTTATCAAAAAATAAGCAGCACCAAATACCATAGTGCAGCACAAAATACCTGTAGTCCAAGCACAGAATATAATTCATAGCCCACATTTAAGGCTTAATTCAGACAACTGCATAGCATATGGACCTATTAAAGTAAAAGGTGCAATCGACACAGACCAAGAAAGTCTTTGCATGCAGCATTCTTGGCCATTTTTCATGCGAAAGTCATTCACTCAAATGAATGGGTCCGGAAAAAACTGATATATCCGAATGCCATATGGATGTCCAGACACATCAGTGTTTTCCGGGCAGAAATTGCAACAGGTTAGTGTTTAGGTTCTGCTTGTTATCATGCTTTAGAACTACTGAGATATATAATACTAAATATGATAGAAAAATCTAATAATTAAAAAATAACAATTGAACCAAAATATTTTTTTATTTTTGCTTCTTATGTATAATAAAATATCTGGCAGACAGGAAAACATATAAAACAGGAGCTGAAATCTGTATAACTCGCTTTGCCTGCTGAAGAATATTTTCACCACATGGTGGCACCATACCACCACTAAACTAAACCAGTCTCCTGTAAACTGATGTAGGTCAAATAAGGATTTTCCTGTAATTTTTACACTTTCCTCCTGGTACCGCACCAAACAATATTTCTTTGTATAGAATTCGAGTACGTATTAGGAACTAATACTAATGTATCCATCTTACATATAAAAGATTATTTTTATTTATTTGTGTATCTATACACAGACGGAACCCATTCGAAATTTAAACACCATGTTTTATATTTTATATTATTTCACAGCTGTATACTTTTAAGAACTACAGGTCAGAATGATAATGAATGTTCTTTTTTTTTTTTTAAATGCTCCAATTTGTGCGTCTGCCCCCCCCCCCCCCCCCTCCCGTTTTCATAGTCTCACAGTTAGTAAAGACACCTCCTGTGGAATGATGTTTGTTCTTGTCGTTTGCTCCCATAATTTTACATTGTGGAATGAATCTGAGCTTGTTTTCTAAGAGGATGAGTTTTTCTTTAAGGGGTTGGCTCACAAAGATATTTGTGGCTTATCATTAAGATATGCCAGTGTCCAGTCAGCGGTGGTCCAACCATTCTATCTTTCTATCTATAAAAAAAAATCTGTAGAACAACATGGTAGCGACGCTCGGAAAGTGTAGCATCACTTTGTTTCATGTCGTCTCTGCTAGACTTTATCCTCATAGCCATAACAGTTAAGAGAAATGACCACTGTACCTTACAATGTGTTTTTCACACTAGAAATTTACCGTATTTTTCGCCCTATAAGACGCACCGGCCCATAAGACGCACCTAGGTTTTTGGGGAGGAAAATAAGAAGAAAAAAAAAATTTAACCAAAAGGTGTGCTGTGTGTTTGGAACGAATGGTGGTCTCTGGATGGCACTATTGCTGGGGATCTGTGGATGACTGACACTTATGTGGGGGATCTGTGGATGACTGACACTGTTATGGGGATCTGTGGATGACGGACACTGTTATGGGGATCTGTGGATGACGGACACTGTTATGGGGGGATCTGTGGATGACGGACACTGTTATGGGGGGGATCTGTGGATGACGGACACTGTTATGGGGGATCTGTGGATGACTGACACTGTTATGGGGGGGATCTGTGGATGACTGACACTGTTATGGGGGGATCTGTGGATGACGGACACTGTTATGGGGGGATCTGTGGATGACGGACACTGTTATGGGGGGGGATCTGTGGATGACGGACACTGTTATGGGGGGATCTGTGGATGACGGACACTGTTATGGGGGGATCTGTGGATGACGGACACTGTTATGGGGGGATCTGTGGATGACGGACACTGTTATGGGGGATCTGTGGATGACGGACACTGTTATGGGGGGCATCTGTGGCTTGCACTATTACAGAGGGATCTGTGGATGGCATTGTTACAGGGGGGGGGGGGGGGAATCTGTGGATGGCACTGTTATGGGCTGGGGGGGGATCTGTGGGTGGCACTGTTATATATGTGCCATCCACAGACCCCCAGCCCATAACAGTGCCATCCACAGACCCCCCCCCAGCCCATAACTGTGCCATCCACAGACACCCCCCCCCCCCAGCCCATAACTGTGCCATCCACAGATCGCCCCCGCCGCCAGTATACTAAAATAACATGTTATATTCAATTTATACTTATTAAACATGCCCCCTCAGTCCTATTCTACCTTACATCCGAATCGCTGCTGTAGAAGTGCAGGCAGGCAGGACGGGCGGCCGGCGCGTCTCTTACTGACGTCACTTGCCTGCGCCGCCTGCTTCATTCATAAAGTAGGCGGCGCAGGCACGTGACAAGAGTTACGCTGCCGCCCGCCCGCCCGCCCGGCCTGAATTCTACTGCCGCGATTAGGATGTAAGTTAGTAATAGGACTAAGGGGGCAAGTTTAATAACTATTATTTGAAAATTACATCTTATATTAGTATACTGGAGCGGCGGGGCGGTGCTATACTACACTGACTGCACCGCCCCGCCGCTATTGCCAGCCCCCAGACCCTCCCCGAGTCCCCGCTCACTGATACATCGCTGCCAGCGATGTAAAACTGCACGCATTCGCCCCATAAGACGCAGGGGCATTTCTCCCCCATTTTGGGGGAAGAAAAAGTGCGTCTTATGGGGCGAAAAATACGGTATTTTTATATGCTTATGTAAACACACATAAGACAGTAGGCAGAAATCTTTCTAAAAGGCTTTAAAAAAAAACTCTCGACTGCTGAAAGAAATTATGATGTGAGTAATAGAGAATTGCTGGCCATTAAGTTGGCTTTTGAGGAATAGCGCCATTGGTTAGAAGGAGCAATTCATCCTATTACGGTGATTATTGATCATAAGAATTTGGCTTACCTGGAGACGGCTAAACGACTAAACCCAAGGCAGGCCAGATGGTCGTTATTTTTCACCCGATTTAACTTCATTGTCACTTACCGCCCTGGGGTTAAGAACGTCAAGGCGGATGCTTTGTCGCACAGCTTTCCTGGGGGGGATTCTAAAGATCATAGTCCTATTTTGTCTGAAGGGGTAGTCATTTCTGCCCTATATCCTGATCTTGAGGCAAAGGTGTTAGAGGCCCAGGAGGATGCATCGGACTCTTGTCTTCTGGGGAAATTGTTTGTTCCCTCCGAATTACGTCACAAGGTGTTCGAGGAACATCACTGTACGGTGCTTGCTGGACACCCTGGGAGCAGATCCACTGTTGATCTCATCTCTCATAGATCTTGGTGGCCGAGGCTGCGTAAGTGTGTTAAGGACTATGTGTCAGCCTGTTGTATCTGTGCTCGTGCTAAGGTGACACATACTCGGCCTTCCGGATCCTTTCTTCCATTACCCATCCTGTCCAGACCTTGGACTCATTTGTCCATGGATTTTATTACGGATTTACCGAATTTTGCGGGGCAAAAATGTGATTCTGGTGGTAGTTGATCGTTTTAGTAAGATGGCGCATTTTATAGCATTATCTGCTCTACCTAATGCCAAAACTCTTGCACACGTGTTCACTGATAACATTGTGAAACTACATGGCATTCCCTCTGATGTGGTGTCTGATCGGGGGACTCAGTTTGTGTCCAGATTCTGGAAGGCGTTCTGTACTCGATTGTCACGGCCTTTGGTGTGAGCTCTGACACTTTTGCCACGCTTGCTGTTGTTTGTGGCAACGTGTTGCTGTTTCGGCATGCGGAGGCAGTGTCACGGCCTTTGTGGTGTGTGCTGTGACATGGTTGCCTTGCATGTTGTTGCCTGCGGCAACGTGTAGCTTTTTTATGCTGTTGTGTGCACTTCCCCTTGTAGTTGTTTCCTCCTCTGTCTGGTGCTGGAGGGGTTAACCACCTTGTTGGGTGTGGTCACTAGGTGCTTGAACTTACCTGTGGCTGGAGGCCAGGAGTCAGTGGTACTCAAGCCATGGTGTGTGCTGGAGTTATGCTCCTGGTCTTTATGTTTCATCTCCCAGAATGAGGGCCTCCTAGTGGGACATCGAGGTCTCCAGCGATGTCTTCCCACCCTTACATGTGTTGTATGTTTGGTGTGGGGTTAGGATTTGGTGTGTTGTAATGTCTAGCTTGGTGTTCCATGTCTGGTATGTTTCGTGATATCTTCCAGCATGGTTGCTTGACATTTCCCCTGTTTGTTGTCTTCCTCCAGAAGGGGGCTGGTTTCCCGGAGGGGTGAACCAATAGTCTGTATGCTGCACTGCCCGGGGCCGCCGTGCATCTTGCTGCATGGGGGTCCAGGCAGTTACTGGTGAGCTGGTTTCCTGTATGTGTTGTTTGTACGGTGCCCGGTTTGGTGTGTGGGCTCCTGTATGTATGCGCAGGTTCCAGTCGTGGTTGCAGCGGCAGGTAAGTGTGTTTTCACTTGCCGATCCAGTTGCTGCATATGGTATTTTCCTTTCTCTGCTTCTAGGCCTTTTGAGACTCCTGTTATTCCGTGTCCTGGAAGAACAGGACGCGTCTCAGCTCCTTTGTGAGGGATTCTCAGGGCCTCAGGTATCCAGGGTATGAGCCGTCCTATCATTCAGGTCCGCTCATACAGTGAGGAGTTAGGGCGAGGTATAGGGATGCAATAGGACGTGACCTGCTCCCTTATCCCGGCATCCTGGCCTAGCTGCTTCCCCTTTATACCCGACATCGTACAGTGGGGGGGGTTTCCCCACTCCCCACCGTGACATCGACTGGGGCTACAATTGTCCTTTTCTTCGACTTTTCATCCTCAGTCGAACGGACAGACTGAGTGCACTAATCAAAATCTGGAGACTTACTTGAGAAGTTTTGTTTCGGAGAATCAGGAGTGGTCTTCATTCTTGTTGTTAGCTGAGTTCGCCATTAATAACCGTAGACAGGAGTCCACTGATAAGTCACAGTTTTTTGGGGGATATGGGTTCCATCTGCAGTTTGGCACATTTTCAGGTTTCCAAACTTCCGGTATTCCTGAGGAGGAAAATTTCTTCTCATCTTTGTCTTCTATTCGGAGGAAAATTCAAAATAACCTGAAAAAGATGGGCAACAAGTATAAGCGTGTGGCTGACAGAAGACGTATGAATGGTCTGGACCTGAGAGTGGGTGATTCTGTGTGGTTGTCCACAAGAAACATTAAGTTTAAGGTACCTTCTTGGAAGTTGAGTCCAAGGTTTATTGGTCCACATAAAATCATTGCCATTGTTAACCCTGTAGCCTTCCATCTTGAACTTCCTCAGGCTTTGAAAATTCATAACATATTTCATAAATCGCTGTTAAAAAAAACTGTGTCGACCCTGTTGAGCCGTCCTTTTTGCCTCCCGCTCCTGTCATGGTGGACGGTAATTTAGAATTTCAGATCAACAGGATTGTGGACTTCCAAGTTCTCCGTAGATCCCACCAGTATCTTATCCACTGGAAAGGGTATGGACCAAAGGAGAGGATGTGGGTTCTAGCAGCCAATGTTTATGCTAATAGTCTTGTGAAGGCCTTTCACAGAGCTCACCCTGATAATGTCGGTCCTGGGTGCCTGGGGGTCACCTGTAGAAGGGGGGCTACTGTCACGGTCCCTTCTGTGACAGATGTCAGTAGATCAAGGAGACTGGCAGAGCGTAGAGGAATCTAACAGCCTCTTTGATAACTCTTTATTTAGTGTTTGTTTGTGACCTCATCCCCTGTTTCAGGTTTAGCTTAGTACTCATTACTCTACCCTATTTAGTGTTGCCCCACCCTTCTGACTGTGCGGTATATAGCTTCATTTGGGTTTGGCAGAGCTGGTGTGAGGTCGTCTCTGGTGTTCCGGCTCTTCCATCACTACAGAGGTTAAGTGTCACATTTGTTTGTGTTTTGTTTTCCCTTCTTTACTTTTTGTTACTGGGCCCCAGGGTGACACCTGTTCCTTCATCGAGGAAGGAACGGGTTGCCTCAGCCCTGACAATATTCTTAGGGATCTCTAGGGTCTCCAGGGTCCCAGGTTCCAGGGTATGGGCATTTCTACCTTCAAGGAATGCCCATACGGTAAGTAGTCAGGGCCAGGAGTAGGGTACTTGGGGAACGGAGCTGATGGCACTGGTGGATAGTGGAGCCGATGGCACTGGGGGGAACTGAAGCACTTGGGCTGATCACACAGGGGGGAACGAAGGGTGTTGGGGACTGATGGCAGAGGGTCTCATGAGTTTTCATAAAGGAAAACAGTCTATTAATTCATTTTTTCTTATTAGAATACTTGATTAATCATAACATTTATCGATAGAGTATTCGATTTTTAAAATAATCGTTTACTACAGCCTATACCTCATTCGTGACAAATATATTGGCTAAGAGTCTCAGATTTTATCATTAGCGTTAGGGCTTCGTCCATATGTTATGTTTGCATCTATTGCTATAGTGTGTTATTTTCTGTGACTTTATAAATGTAGCCATGCACATCTGCATATTTACTATCATATTGTGCAGGATGTTTTGTATCTTTTTTCCGTTATTTTTATTTTCCGCAAAAAGACAGAACATGTCCTATACTTGTCCGCACATCACGGACCCATTGAAGTCCATGGGTTTAAAAAATATGCGGATGCAATACGGACGGTGTCCATATTTTGTAGATCCGCAAATTGCAAACCACTAAATCTAATACGGTTATGATGTTGAGACCTGAGCTGGGAAGCTGATGCTAAAAACATAGCCAGCATTAACCCATCATATAGCTAGCTAGCAAGTGGAGGTGGTTAGTAATAGCCATAGCAGTGCCACACCTCAGGACATAGATGAAGTCAAGAGAAGCTGAAGATCACAGAGGAGTTAAGGCCAGAGCAGAAGGGTAGAAAAAAGCCTGTCAATCCTGGAAGCATCTGAGGTCTGTATAATAGGCCTGTGATCAAGACCAGCTATCCTGCAACCTGTAAACAAGGGAGGGCATACCATGTCTAATTGGGACCGTGCCGATTAAGTGGCATTTGAAAAGAAATCTGTTGTGAAAATTGTAGATACAACCCTCTCCATTGCTGCAACATTGAGACCACAAGAAAAAAAGTGCCAATGTCCAAGGAGTTGAGTATAATGCAAGCCAGAGGGTGAGTTGTTGCATTTTAAAGGGACTTTGCTTGTTGCTACTTAAAGAGACAGTGTACCTAATTAATCAATTGTCCCAAACTATTCCTGGCTATTATTGAGCAACTGTACCCACTAAGCCTGTTGCTTGTCAAAAGAATGTTGTAACTATTAAAGGGGTTATCCTGGAAAAAATAATGATAATTTCACTGCCTGTATATGGACGGTAAAAAGAAAACAACAAATATTTTATTAAATTCAATTAAGGTAAAAATTGGGCTAAACCTTATAATAAGCACCACAGACAAATCAGTGGGAGCTGTATCCACACAAAACAAGACCTAAATTATTATATTCAGGTGTAATGGTATGGTGTGGGATTACAGTGGTCTGGGTTAGTGCACACTATGGATATTGGTGCACTATTGTGGAGTGCCAACAATAACAGTTCTGGCTTGTCCAAATATCATAATCAGACCAGGTCCCTTATTGTAGAACAGCAAAGACACATGCGTTTAAACAAAGTGTCTATAAGTCAAGGAACTAGTGTATCCTTGCAGCTCAGGCTAATGTAGCTCACGTTAGATACTTTGTATCCCTATCACCCTGTGTACCTTCCTGGTTAGAAGAACCCGTAGTGGGTCTATATGGAACTCAATAGTACACATATACAGGCAGTGAAATTATTGTGTTATTTAATGGTACAGAAACCAGATACCCTTTTCTATCCGTAAACTTGGATTTGTCATCATTATCACCTCAGCAGGGGCCCAGGTCCCACATCCCCGCCATTCAGCTGTTTCAGGGATCTGCTGGCCTCACTCATCGTATAGTGGCAGTGCTTGGTACTCCAGCTCAGCCCTATTGAATAGGGCTGAGCTGCAACTAGGCCATGCGATCAATGTACAATGTCATCACTGGCCTAAGAAGAGGCTGCGGCGCTCAAGGCCTCTTCTAACGGCTAATTGGTGGAGGTCCCGGGTGTCGCACCCCTGCAGATCAGATACTAATGACCTATCCTGAGGATAAGTCATAAATATCTTTTCCTGGATAACCCTTTTAAGCTTGTTTCCCCAAGTGAATCAAATTCGAGCCTAAGGGCTCACTCACACGACCATGTGTGCCCCGTGCAAATTGTGGTCCACAATGCACAGGCACCAGCCGGGTGAATCCCGTATTGCGGTGGGGACCCATTGATTTGAATGGGTCCGCGATCTCCAATATACGGCAATAGATAGGGCATGTCCTATCTTTTGAGGTGTTGGGGCACGGACTAGAAAGCCCATTGTAGTGCTTCTGTGGGCTTCAAATCCGTGTCTCCGCACCACGCCGTATCTTACAAATTGCAGACCCATTTAAGTTTGTGGTCCGCAATACGAGCACGGACGTCCTAAGGTCATGTGAATGAGCCCTTATTTAAGTTACAATTGTGTCCACCTTATTTTTTTGACCATCTTAGAATGGGGACCAAAAACTGTCAGGGTGCTGGCACATAGTCTGCTCAGCTGCATTCCATGGCAGTCCCGGTGGTAATGTTAGCCCCTCAGTATCTTGGAAGAGGAGGTTATTGTGCGATCTTGGAATATAAGCAGGTTTTATGGAGACCCTGCGGTATACAGCCATATACCCCTGCATCAGGAAAGAACTGTAGACTGTACCATAAGAGAACCACCACTGATACTACTGTGAGTTGGACTGTAACATTAAAGAGCTGTGCCTCTCATGTGAGAAGAACTATTATCTACCCAAAAGTGGCTGAAGCAAGCATTTGGCCACTTGACCTGCCATTACATATAGAATAAAGTTAATTTTGTAAAGTGATTTTTTTTCCACCTACTGCCTCTGTGACTTATCTTTGCGACTGCTCAGTATCCACACAGAAATAAGACATCCTCAGACCTGCATATAATAGGCCACAACTACACAGTAGTCCTCCATTTTACATGCCGTTAATTAGCTACACATCAGTTGGTAAATTCCCATTTATTTACATTTAACTATTTGCCTACCATCGCACGACTTTATACGTTGCGGCGGTAAGCCTCTATCTGTAACCCAACATATAAAAGCGTTGGGTTACATCACGATTTGCCGGCGGCAGATCGCTGTGACCGCGCTGTCATTAGACAGCTGCGGTCACAGGGAGAAATGCCGTGACCTGCAGGAGCGGTTAGGCAGTAATATATGCTTATAGCTCTCTGCTAAAAGCATCTATCTAATTGTAAAATCTAAAAGCCAGTAAGGAGCGCTTTTTGTTATGTAAGAGCGCCACATGCTGGCTATAAAATGGACTGTCAGCCTGCAGGCTGGGAATTAACCTCTTCCTGCCTTTACTGTGGCAGGAAGGGGTTAATTCACTTAAAAATAAATAAAAAAATAAATAAATAATAAAAATATATTTTTTTAAATTAATTAAAAAAAATACAGAAAATAAAAAAAGTTATAGCAATATTTGCTAGTATAGTAGCAGTAGTATATCAGTCTACGTACACACCCATACACCCCTTTTTCATTCATAACATTTTTAAAAAATATATATATTTATTATATTTATATATATTTATTAGTTTTTGAGATATATATATATATATATATATATATATATATAGGAATTTGTGTGTGTAAAATATACAAACATACACACATCTTTTTATTTAAAAAATGTAGGTATTCATTTTAGCTATATTTTGTATTGCAAAATGATTTGTTTATTTTTTGCGTAAAACAACAAATATTTTATTAAATTCAATTAAGGTAAAAATTGGGCTAAAACCTATAATAAGCACCCCAGACAAATCAATGGGAGCTGTAGCCACACAAAACAAGACCTAAATTAATATTTTCAGGTGTAATGGTATGGTGTGGGATACAAATGCATGCATATTTTTTTCAATTATAAAAAATAAATAAACTTAAAAAAAAAAAAAGTTAAATGTCCAAATTTCCCCAAGATTAATACTTTAGGGCAGGGATCAGCAACCTCCGGCACTCCAGCTATTCTGAAATTACAACTCCCAGAATCCTCCTTTCACTTCTATGGGAGTTAAAAAAAAAAAAAAACAGCCAAGCAAGTGTGCATGCTAGGAGTTGTAGTTTCACAGCAGCTGTGGTACCGAAGGTTGCTGACCACTGCTTTACATAACATAAAAAAGTCACTTTGAAGGTGCCTGTAACATTTTGGTGCTGTACAAGATTTTTCTGGCATTACGATGCCATAGAACCAGCAAAAGAAAAATAGGCCACCAAAATCCAAAATACACTCCAGTCTTTTGAAGTCTTGCGGCGGGCCCAGCCAGTAGATACATTACATGAATAACGTCCATTTCCAGGGTACAAGTGTACGGTAATGGTTTTAGAAATGCTTCATCTTGAAACCTTTTGTAATAGTTCTAAAAAAAATTATAAGAAAGGAAAATATTTTATTTCAGAATTTTCAAAGTTTTTCCTTAAATATTTTTTTTAAATATTATATCCATTATCTAATGGACGCTAATGTTTGGAAAGCGCTGTGGAATATAGTAGCGCTATATAAGTGCATAAAATAAATAATGGCACCAAAGAAAGTTCTAAGGTTTCCCATAAAAAAAAAAAAATAGCAAATACATGTAAGCTAGCTCACAAATTAATCAGTTATTTGCAGTTAGATAGGCCCATTGCTACAACTAAAAAAATGGCCTGGTAAGGAAGGTGGATAAACACTCCAGTAATGAAGCGGTTAACATCTGTTTGTTGTGTTGTTTTAAAAGTATATACTAAAGGGAGAAAAAAAGAACTGGATCGCATATCCACATGCTATGCTTTGATCTAATTAAACTTGCTTCTCGGCACAATATTTAGTGTACAGCCCCCTATACAAGAGGCATTGGTGTACATTTTGATCAAAAGGCATGAGCCCACTCACCACGGCAAGGTTGCCTCTTAGAGTGGAACCTACTCTAAAGTATAGCGCTGTGACAACGTGGCACTGCCCTAGTAGGCGTCAGGATCAAGGAGTCAAACAGCAACCCTGCTATCTGACAATGCCAACCATGGCACTGGGTCCCACCGACCCACCAGCACAGCTCCACAAAAACAAAGGCCACCACGTAGTACTGCACCAGCTGAACAGTTGTCGAATACAACATGTCCTATGCTATCAGGAAATCCAACTGAATGCTGGCGGGTCCATTCTTACTGATATGCAGACTGCTGCTAAATAAAAAAACACCTGTACCAAATGGTAGGAGTGCCGATACCAGAAATGAAGAAGAAAGGTTGAACATGCATATACCAAAGGGAGTGCCGTATGACTCCTGGGTCTCACCGCCTACTAGGGCAGTGCCGAGTTGTCACTGCGCTATGCCGCGCTTATTTTAGAGTAGGTCCCACTTTCAGAGGCAACCTTGACGTGGTGAGTGGGCTTATGCCTTTTGATCAAAATTTACACCAATGCCTCTTGTACAGCATGCAGTATAGGGGTCTGTACACTAAATGTTGCGCTGAGAAGCGAGTTTAATTAGATCAAAGCATAGCATGTGGATGTGCGATCCAGTTCTGTTTTTCTCCCTTTGGTATATGCTTGTATTAAAAGTATAATTACACATTCAATAAATACCACAAAAAATCACTGTCTGAATACAGCCTTACAGAATCCTATAGCATTGATGATAATTTCATTGGTGGTGACATGCTAGGTCACAAGACCAGTCTATAAAAGTCCCTATAAGTCCCTGGTTTGTAAGTGTACTTTCTTGCATCTTCATCAGATGGCCTAGTAGGTTAAGCGCATGGTATTATGAGGGTTTATGCACTTTAATCCTTGCTTTTTATATCCAACTACAAGACAGTTCAAGTGACGAGTGTTTGATTCTTCCATTAAAACCACCTAAGGCTCCATGCACACGATCGTATTTTTTGCAGACTAAATGCGGACTTATTCACTTCTATGGGGCTGCAAAAGATGCGGATAGCACACTGGATGCGGCTCTGCAGAAAAGATGGAACATGTCCTACTCTTGTCTATATTTTGGAGTTCAATAGCCTTTTCTACAATAATGAAGGACGTACAGAGCGAAAAAGTGTGGGCCACACACGATCGGTATCCATGTTTTGCGGACACGGTCGTGTACATGAGACCTAATATTGTATAGCTCTTCCGTGTGCTGCCAAAACAGCTTTGATCTCTGAAGGCACGAACTCTACAAGAGCTTTGTAGAGGTTTCTTTGATATCAAATCAACATCCTTGAACTATTCATTATAGTCCTAAAACCATCAAACCATTCCTGACAGATTTTGGCATTGTGGTAGAAGGCTTTATCAGGCTGAAAGAGGCCACCACTATTAGGGAAAACTTCTACCATGAAGGAGGTAGACTTGGTCTACAACAATGTCTAGGTAGGTGTTACATTTCAAAATAACATCCACATTATTGTCAGGACCCAAGGTTTTCCAGCAGAACATTGCCTAGAGCTGGCCTGTCGTCTTCCTATAGTGCATCCTGGTACTAGTGATCAACGAACATCGGCCGGGACGATTCGCGAACAGCGCGTTCGAGGCAGGCACCATTCACTTTAATGGCAGGCGAACCTGAAAAACCTTCTGGTCATATTTGCAGCCAGCAAACACTTACTAGAAGTACACAAATAGTCCCACAACATGGACAGTGATATACCAGAGGGGGATCATTGGCAAAAATTCCCACAAAAAATATGTATTTTAGGACTCTTTCACACTTGTGTTGTCCGGATAAGTCGTGTACTCCATTTGCCGGAATTTGGAAAAACGCAAGTGAACTGAAAGCATTTGAAGACAGATCAGTCTTCAAAATGCGTTCAGTGTTACTATGGCAGCCAGGACGCTATTAAAGTCCTGGTTGCCACAGTAGTAGTGGGGAGCGGGGGAGCAGTATACTTACTGTCCGTGCGGCTCCCGGGGCGCTCCAGAATGACGTCAGAGCGCCCCATGCGCATGGATGACGTGTCCATGCGATCACGTCATCCATGCGTGTGGGGCGCCCTGACGTCACTCTGAAGCTCCCCGGGAGCCGCACGGACGGCAAGTATACTGCTCCCCGCTCCCCACTACACTTTACCATGGCAAACAGGACTTTAGCGTCCTGGCAGCCATGGTAACCATTCAGAAAAAGCTAAACGTCGTATCCGGTAACGCGCCGAAACAACATTTAGCTTAAGGCCGGATCCAAATTAATGTCTTTCAATGGGCATTAATTCCGGATCCGGCCTTGCGGCAAGTGTTCAGGATTTTTGGCCGGAGCAAAAAGCGCAGCATGCTGCAGTATTTTCTCCGGCCAAAAAACGTTCCGGTCCGGAACTGAAGACATCCTGATGCATCCTGAACAGATTTCTCTCCATTCAGAATGCATGGGGATAATCCTGATCAGGATTCTTCCGGCATAGAGCCCCGACGACGGAACTCTATGCCGGAACAGAACAACGCAAGTGTGAAAGAGCCCTTAATCAGAGGCCATTTTTATGCGTCTTAAAGGGAAACTCTCAAAAATGTGCCCTGCTGGAGCCTAGAAAATTTTTATTTCCTATCGGTTTGATGTATACAAATGTGCAGCACTTCACATTTTTGTATCCTGCAGAGTCTATTAAAAAAATGCATACGTTAACATAAAAAAAAATTATATTATGGAACTGTATGGTGAACGGACGCCACTGTACGGCATCAGTCTGAGGCATCTGTTAACTGCATACATTTTTGGTATGCATTAAATGGATGACAAAAATAGGATGTGAACCCAGCCCTAGTGTCAGAATAAGCACCAGTACACAGCGGATCAGCATGACAGAGAGGGGAGGATGCCATGTACTGGCAGAGCGCTACCTGGTCCTGGTGGTCAGGGATGAGGACTGTGTTTCCCAAGGATCATTTTCTACTGGGAAATACAGGGCACAGTATAATACACTAGAATCTATATAATATAAAGATATTAGCCCTACCCCCGAATAATAATACAATTAGGTGGTCATTTATTATATAGAAATACGTTTATGTTAGGCATATTTCTGACACAGATTGTGGCCAAATTTTTCCTGCTCATGCCAGGTCTAAAAAAGGGATGGCGTGGGCAGGGAAAGGGATACACTTATGGCCATCCAGTTATTGGATACCAAAGCCTTACATTGACCGGATAACACCGCCATACTGACCGGATAAAAGGGTATAAGAGGGCACAGTACAGGGAATGACTAGGGGCAATGCACAGAGTGTGGTAAGAGGGCACAATGCAGGGTATAAGGTGTTACAGTATGGGGTGGGGGGCACAGTCACATGACCCTGTGTGACATTAGAAGGTCCTTATGGTGAATGCGGTTTATACGCCACCATAATGAGAGACAGAGGAGTGAGACAGGGGTGTGATTATGTGGTTAGAGATACAAACTGGATTCCAAAAAAGTTGGGTCACTAAACAAATTGTGAATAAAAGCTGAATGCAATGATGTGGAGATGGCAAATGTCAATATTTTATTTGTAATAGAACGTAGATGACAGATCAAACGTTTAATCCGAGTAAATGTATCATTTTAAAGGAAAAATACGTTGATTCAAATTTTCACAGTGTCAACAAATCCCAAAAAAGTTGGGACAAGTAGCAATAAGAGGCTGGAAAAAGTAAATTTGAGCATAACAAAGAGCTGGAAGACCAATTAACACTAATTAGGTCAATTGGCAACATGATTGGGTATAAAAAGAGCTTCTCAGAGTGGCAGTGTCTCTCAGAAGCCAAGATGGGTAGAGGATCACCAATTCCCACAATGTTGCGCAGAAAGATAGTGGAGCAATATCAGAAAGGTGTTACCCAGCGAAAAATTGCAAAGACTTTGCATCTATCATCATCAACTGTGCATAACATCATCCGAAGATTCAGAGAATATGGAACAATCTCTGTGCGTAAGGGTCAAGGCCGTAAAACCATACTGGATGCCCGTGATCTCCGGGCCCTTAAACGACACTGCACCACATACAGGAATGCTACTGTAAAGGAAATCACAGAATGGGCTCAGGAATACGTCCAGAAACCATTGTCAGTGAACACAATCCACCGTGCCATCCGCCGTAGCCAGCTGAAACTCTACAGTGCAAAGAAGAAGCCATTTCTAAGCAAGATCCACAAGCTCAGGCGTTTTCACTGGACCAGGGATCATTTAAAATGGAGTGTGGCAAAATGGAAGACTGTTCTGTGGTCAGACGAGTCACGATTCAAAGTTCTTTTTGGAAATCTGGGACGCCATGTCATCCGGACCAAAGAGGACAAGGACAACCCAAGTTGTTATCAACGCTCAGTTCAGAAGCCTGCATCTCTGATGGTATGGGGTTGCATGAGTGCGTGTGGCATGGGCATCTTGCATGTCTGGAAAGGCACCATCAATGCAGAAAAATATATTCAGGTTCTAGAACAACATATGCTCCCATCCAGACGTCATCTCTTTCAGGGAAGACCCTGCATTTTTCAACAAGATAATTCCAGACCACATTCTGCATCAATCACAACATCATGGCTGCGTAGGAGAAGGATCCGGGTACTGAAATGGCCAGTCTGCAGTCCAGATCTTTCACCTATAGAGAACATTTGGCGCATCATATAGAGGAAGGTGCAACAAAGAAGGCCCAAGAAAATTGAACAGTTAGAGGCCTGTATTAGACAAGAATGGGAGAGCATTCCTAATTTTAAACTTGAGAAACTGGTCTCCTCGGTCCCCAGACGTCTGTTGAGTGTTGTATGAAGAAGGGGAGATGCCACACAGTGGTGAAAATGGCCTTGTCCCAACTTTTTTGGGATTTGTTGACACCATGAAATTCTGATTCAACATATTTTTCCCTTAAAATTGTACATTTTCTCAGTTTAAACTTTTGTTCCGTGATTTATGTTCTATTCTGAATAAAATATTAGAAGTTGGCACCTCCACATCATTGCATTCAGTTTTTATTCACGATTTGTATAGTGTCCCAACTTTTTTGGAATCCGGTTTGTAAAAAATGTAACTGTCTGCCAGTACAGCCCCAAAAATTAGCCAATAGGCATTCACCTGGCAGCAAAGAACTTTGGATTCTGTGGCTGGAGGTACATTAGGTGGTCACAGGATAAAAATGTAACCGTCAGCCAGTACAGGCCCCAAAAATTAGGCAATAGGAATTCACCTGACAGCAAAGAACTTTGGATTCTGTGGCTGGAGGTATATTAAGCGGTCACAGGATAAATATGTAACTGTCGGCCAGTACAGGCCCCAAAAATTAGCCAATAGGCATTCTCCTGACAGCACAGAACTTTGGATTCTGTGGCTGGAGGTGCATTAGGCGGTCACAGGATAAATATGTAGCTGTCGGCCAGTACAGGCCCCAAAAATTAGGCATTTACCTGACATAAAAGGCCTTTTATGCAGCTTTATATACATAAGGCAAGGACCATTCTTTGTTCTGGGTGGTGACAGATATGTGTGGGCTGGCATAAGGAAATTCAATTACACGTGGTCATCACAGGTGTTGAATTCCTCCGAGATCCATGCCTCATTCATTTTGAAAAATGTGAAGTAATCCACACTGTCGTGAGCTCGGCGAGTGCGCTTATCGGTCATGATCCCCCCTGCTGCGCTGAACGTCCTTTCGGACAGGACACTCAACGAGGGGCAAGCCAAGAGTTCCATAGCAAATTGTGCCTGCTCTGGCCATAGATCAAGCCTGCATACCCAGTAGTCAAGGGGTTCCTCGCTTTTCAGAGCGTCCACATCGGCCGTTAACCCGATGTAGTCGGACACCTGTAGGTCTAGACATTCCCTGAGACTGGATCCGGAGGACGGCTGTCGATGGGTTGGCTGCAAGAATGATCTCATAGCCAAAGTGACCAACGCATCTTCAAACGGCCCTCTTTTTGCAGGTAAAGTAGGATTGGTACCTGCACCTGTTTCGCTATGGGTGGAAATTCCTCTGCCAGTGCCCGCAAAAGCAGAATGCAGCATCTCTCGCAGCAAGGCCTGGAAATGCTGCATTCTGACAGCCCTCTGTGATGCTGGTAGCATGTCCGCCATTTTGTGTTTGTACCGAGGGCCTAAGTACGTTGCCACCCAGAACAGGTCCTTGACATTTATGCTTTTTATTCGGGGCTCCCTCTTCAAACACTGAAGCATGAAGGCCCCCATTTGCCTATCAAGCATATACAAGGTGGAGTTCCAGCGCGTCAGGCATTCACAAATCAGACGTCTGACAGGCAAGTGGTGTCTACGCTGAACGTCAGCAAGGCGAGCCATGGCCGTGTAAGATCTTCTAAAATGGCCAGAGATTTTCCTGGCCTGCCGCAAGATGTCCTGGACCCCGGGGTATTTGGCAATGAATCGCTGCACGACTAAGTTCAGGACGTGTGCCATGCACGACACGTGTATCATTTTGCCCAGTGCGCACAGCAGATTGGCACCGTTGTCGCACACCACTTTGCCAACTGTCAAATTGAGCGGGGTTCGCCACTGATCGGCCTGTGACCGCAGAGCTGAAAGGAGTGCAGGATTGGTGTGGCTCTTGGCTTCCAGGCACAACAGCCGCAGCACAGCATGGCAACGTCTCACATGGCATGTCAAATAGGTTCTAGGGAGCTTGGGGAGTGCAGTGGAAGAGGCAGTTGCAGTGGAAAAGGAGGAGTCAGCCGAGGAGGAGACAGAGGATGGAGTAGGAGGAGGAAAAGAAGAGGCAGGCCTGCATGAAATCTCTGGCGGTAACACCAAATCCACACGGGTGCCACGGGTTACATGCTTGACGGCCATCAGAAGGTTCACCCAGTGGGCAGTAAAAGTCATGTACCTTCCCTGCCCGTGTTTGCTAGACCATGTGTCTGTGGTCTGATGTATCTTGGCACAGACACTGTGTGCCAGAGATTTATTAACTTGCCGCTGAATGTGGCCATATAGTTTAGGGATGTCCTTCTGGGAGAAATATTTCCTTCCCGGGACCTTCCATTGCGGTGTGCCAATGGCCACAAATTTTCTAAAGGCCTCCAAGTCCACCAATTTATATGGCAGTAGTTAGTAGGCTAGCAGTTCCGACAAGCCAGCGGTCAGCTGTTGGGCAAGAGGTTTATCCAGCATCATAATTTTTTTACGCTCAAACATTTGGGCCACGGAAGCCTGCCTTGTGCCAGATGAACGAGACGACGGCACAGTGGAAGGTGGAGGACAAATGGGAGGAGAGAGGAGAAGGAGAAGAGGCAGGACGTGGAGCGCTGGGAGTGCAGCTTTGTGGGTTCTGACAGCGTTACTCCCACTGGGCTCGGTGATGGGAGGCCAGGTGCCTTCTTAAGACGGTCGTCCCTAGGTGAGTGTTGGGCTTACTGCAACTTATGTGTTGACAGCACAGGCTGCAGATGGCAACAGTATTATCAGCAGCTGGCACGTTAAAAAAAGCCCACACTGCGGAGACATGTGGCGGCGTCCTGGGAGCACAAGATGTGACCGTTCATGGTGGATGGCTCGTTCCAGATACATTAGCAGTCTGCTTTTTGCCTCCTGTACACTGCGAGTTCTGCCTGCTTCTCCTCCTTCTCCTCCCTATCTGCTGCTCCGTCTCTCCCTCTAAACTCCCCTCCTCTTCCTCTCTTGTGGGCACCCACGTGACGTCCATCGACACGTCATCATCGTCACCTTCACCACCACTGACATTAGAGATCTTGAAGTAGGCATCAACAGTGGGGACCACCCTCCTTGGGCTGATCTGGGTACTGTCATCAGACCGCTGGGTGGCAGCCTTTGCTATCTCCTCTTCCTCATCCGATGCCAAGAATGGCTGCGCATCGGTATGGTCTGGGAATGGATGGGAAAATAATTCCTATGACTCGAGTTGGGGGCTATGGTGGTGGTGTTTTTGGGGGTGCACACAGCAGAGAGTGAGGAGAGTGCAGATACAGAGGATGAGGAGGGTGCAGAAGCGGAAGGCTGAGTGAGCCACTCAACCAACTCAGGAGCACCCTTTGAAGTTATCGCACGTGCTTTCTCCAACTTCCCACTTAGGCTCCGGCCTGGTGCACCTGCCCGACCCCTACCATCCCTGCAGAACGGTCTGCCTCTTCCTCTGCCTGTCATTTTTTAAATTACCCTCTGCCTAAGTCCGTAGAGAAGAGCAGTATTTGTGGAAGAAGGTATATCACAGCCCTCAATCAGTATTTCGTGGAAAAAGGTATATAGCAATAACACCCCTCAATCAGTATTTTGTGGAAGAAGGTACAAACCGGATTCCAAAAAAGTTGGGACACTATACAAATCGTGAATAAAAACTGAATCCAATGATGTGGAGGTGCCAACTTCTAATATTTTATTCAGAATAGAACATAAATCACGGAACAAAAGTTTAAACTGAGAAAATGTACCATTTTAAGGGAAAAATATGTTGAATCAGAATTTCATGGTGTCAACAAATCCCCAAAAAGTTGGGACAAGGCCATTTTCACCACTGTGTGGCATCTCCCCTTCTTCTTACAACACTCAACAGACGTCTGGGGACCGAGGAGACCAGTTTCTCAAGTTTAGAAATAGGAATGCTCTCCCATTCTTGTCTAATACAGGCCTCTAACTGTTCAATCGTCTTGGGCCTTCTTTGTTGCACCTTCCTCTTTATGATGCGCCAAATGTTCTCTATAGGTGAAAGATCTGGACTGCAGACTGGCCATTTCAGTACCCGGATCCTTCTCCTACGCAGCCATGATGTTGTGATTGATGCAGAATGTGGTCTGGCATTATCTTGTTGAAAAATGCAGGGTCTTCCCTGAAAGAGATGACGTCTGGATGGGAGCATATGTTGTTCTAGAACCTGAATATATTTTTCTGCATTGATGGTGCCTTTCCAGACATGCAAGCTGCTCATGCCACACGCACTCATGCAACCCCATACCATCAGAGATGCAGGCTTCTGAACTGAGCGTTGATAACAACTTGGGTTGTCCTTGTCCTCTTTGGTCCGGATGAAATGGTGTCCCAGATTTCCAAAAAGAACTTCGAATCGTGACTCGTCTGACCACAGAACAGTCTTCCATTTTGCCACACTCCATTTTAAATGATTCCTGGCCCAGTGAAATGCCTGAATTGTGGATCTTGCTAAGAAATGGCTTCTTCTTTGCACTGTAGAGTTTCAGCTGGCAATAGCGGATGGCACGGTGGATTGTGTTCACTGACAATGGTTTCTGGAAGTATTCCTGAGCCCATTCTGTGATTTCCTTTACAGTAGCATTCCTGTTTGTGGTGCAGTGTCATTTAAGGGCCCGGAGATCACGGGCATCAGTATGGTTTTACGGCCTTGACCCTTACGCACAGAGATTGTTCCAGATTCTCTGAATCTTCGGATGATGTTATGCACAGTTGATGATGATAGATGCAAAGTCTTTGCAATTTTTCGCTGGGTAACACCTTTCTGATATTGCTCCACTATCTTTCTGCGCAACATTGTGGGAATTGGTGATCCTCTACCCATCTTGGCTTCTGAGAGACACTGCCACTCTGAGAAGCTCTTTTTATACCCAATCATGTTGCCAATTGACCTAATTAGTGTTAATTGGTCTTCCAGCTCTTCGTTATGCTCAAATTTACTTTTTCCAGCCTCTTATTGCTACTTGTCCCAACTTTTTGGGGATTTGTTGACACCGTGAAAATTTGAATCAACATATTTTTCCTTTAAAATGATACATTTACTCGGATTAAACGTTTGATCTGTCATCTACATTCTATTACAAATAAAATATTGACATTTGCCATCTCCACATCATTGCATTAAATTTTTATTCACAATTTGTTTAGTGTCCCAACTTTTTGGGAATCCGGTTTGTATATGGCACCCCTCAATCAGTGTTTTGCGGAAACAGGTTGTTGAGGAAGGGTTGAGACGTATGCATATATATATCCATACATGCATGCAAATACGCGCGTGCATGTGTGATATATATGCATGCACTGACTGCCACGTCAAAGGATGATGTGCGGAGATGTGCCCAGCATCTGCGCATGTCTGCCCCTAGTGGTCCACAGGTACTCATTGTGGCCCCTGTGGAAAATATGTGCCCCCAAATAAGTATATATACATATATATATATATATATATATATATATATGTAGAGGGAAGTGTATTCAATTCCCTATGAACTCTTATCAACAGTTCATCCCCCATGTTTAGAGTAAAACTTGTGCTGATAGCCTGTAGGATAACAGCTGATTAGTATCTAGTCCTCTTTTGTTCAGGCCCCAAACAATCAGACTCTCTGGCACCGTTTGTCAGGGGGCTTTCTAACCAAAGACATCATAAACCCACACCTCTGCCCCATGGCCATGCTTGGGGAGGACTCTGGGGATTTGAGGAAGGCACATTATGATGTCACATGCCTGATGAGGGGGGAGGTGGGCTGTTTCTGAGGCTGATATAGGAGCCCCACGCAAGGAACAAGGTCTCTTTCAACCAGACTAGAATCAGAGACACATGGGAGAGAGCAGCTACATGATGACCACCTGGAAAAGGCCTACTAACTCTGGAAGGATTAAGTATCTACCTGTCTAGCCCCTATCTACCCCTCACATACCCCCTATAACCCCTTTCCTGCCACCAACACATCCCATTGCAATAACCCCTGACCTACACCACTGATGGCAACCCCTGCATACCCCTGAAGCACAGAACCCCTGCATGGTGCCCTGCTCTGCCACACATCCCCTCACTGTACACTTGCAGGGTATTAACCCTTGCATTGCTGTACAGCCCTGATCACCCCCATTGTTAACTCTTCCCTGATCTACTTGTGTTTGTGGTCTGCTTACACCCCTGTAAGACCACTGTTAACCCTCGTCGTACCCCATAGGGATAGTAAATAGAACCAGGTGGGTGGGCGGTTAATATGTGTATGTGTGAACTGTATAGTTAGTTTATGGATGGAATTCGGGAACGTGTAGTGTAGTTGAGTACTGGATATTTAGTGCTGTATTGTTAGTGTATTGCGTGCTTAGGGTATTAGGTTTTAATAAATACTGTGTTTTATGTACAACTATCTGTGTAACGTGTTGTTATTAACGATAGTTATTTTAGTAAGGTGCATGCAGCTAGCGTAGTGATTAGTGTAAGGCAAAGTATAGTCAAAGCATTGTATTGTTGTTATATAGAGGTATAAATAGGCGGAGTCATTAATAGATGGCTCCTCCTATTTATGAATATTAATTTATCGATATTTGCATAAATATTGGTGATTAATATTCCCCCTTTACACAGGTATATAGCACCCCTCAATCAGTATTTGGCGGAAACAGGTATATAGCACCCCTGAATCGGTATTTGGCGGCAACAGGTATATGGCACCCCTCAATCAGTATTTTGTGGAAGCAGGTGTATCGTAGCCCTCAATCAGTATTTGGTGGAAGAAGGTATACGGCACCCCTCAATCAGTGTTTTGCGGAAACAGGTATATAGCACCCCTCAATCAGTATTTGGCGGAAACAGGTATATAGCACCCCTGAATCGGTATTTGGCGGAAACAGGTATATGGCACCCCTCAATCTGTATTTTGTGGAAGAAGGTGTATCGCCGGCCTCAATCAGTATTTGGTGGAAGATGGTATATAGCAATAGCACCCCTCAATCAGTATTTGGCGGAAATAGGTATATGGTACCCCTCAATCAGTATTTTGTGGAAGCAGGTTTATCGCAGCCCTCAATCAGTATTTTGTGGAAGAAGGTGTATGGCACCCCTCAATCAGTTTTTGGCGGAAACAGGTATATAGCACCCCTCAATCAGCATTTGGCGGAAACAGGTATATAGCACCCCCCAATGAGGATTTTGTGGAAGAAGGTATATCACAGCCCTCAAGCAGTTTTTTGGGGGGCAACAGGTATATCACACCCATTGCAATTAGTTACTCCAATAGCGTTTGTCCCTCTATCTAGCTGCGATGTCGCAGCAGAACCGCACACAACTGCTGCACGATAGAAATACACTATAATATAATTTCTATGTTAGAAAGTATATTATAAGTATATCACACCCCTCTATATTACACCTATCGATAGCACACCTATACCAGTCCTTAAAAGGACTTTTGTGGCCCTATTAGCTAGCGTTTGGTGTCCCTAACTGTCCCTAGTCCAAAATGCAAACTCTCCCTATACTGGCAAAACACATAATGTAAAATGTAAAATGGCTGCCAGATCGGGTTCTTTTATAGGGTTGGGGGGTGTCCATGTGCTGAAATGTCTCAATTAGCTGTCCTGTCCCACCTGATAGATGTATCAAAGTTCGGCACTATGCAAAAAAAAATAGCGCGTGCGAATATCACCATATGTTCGCATGTTTGGCGAATCTCGAATGAGCAAAGTTCGTCGCAAAACGACCGCCGGGCGAACTGCAAGGCCATCTCTACCTGGTACCAAATCTTCACTTAAATGGAAGCTGAGCTGCAGTAACCAGGCATAGCCATTACTCATTGCCCAAGGCTTGTGGCTCTATCCGCGGGAGGGGCATAACTAATAACTAATGGATTATTTATATCCCAACCCCTGCAGTATATATTATGTCCCCCATAGTGGCCCCCATTAGTAATAATGTCCTCCATGGTGGCCCCCAGCAATAATAATGCCCCCCATAGTTGCCCTCAGCAGTAATAGTGGCCCCCAGAACTAATAATGTGCTTTTTTATGACAATAAAAAAAAATATTCCTCATCTCATCCACTTGCACACACAGGGCCAGTCATTCTTTACTTCATGCAGAAGGACCTGCGCTTCCAGTGTGATAACGTCACCATGCGCTCTCAGCAATCATGCTGTGAGCACAGAGTGACATCATCACGCTGGGAGTGCAGGTCCTTCTGCATCAAGGGAGAAGGGACTGTCTGTGCACATGCAAATGCATGAGGTATGGGATTTTTTTAACCTTTAAAAGGCCATTTTTACTAGTGTGCCTGTTTTTAAAGTCCATTATCCTGGAACACTCCTGTCTAACAGCCGTTAAAAACTGTCCCATTCATTTCAAAGGGATCTGTCTGGCTGTGAAAATGGCCAAAAATAGGTCATGTCCTACCTGATTTTTAATGACGTTCCGATCAGGGGACTGTGAGGGTCATAGTAAAACCTTCAGCTTGCACTTTTTGAGGTAGTTTATTGCGAGTTGAGTTAGGAATTTTTTTTCCAATTGTAGAAGCCATCCTCTTTTCAACTTCAGCTTTTTTACAGTTGGTGTTATTTTGAGTCTAGAATTTGCTGGAATTTTATGGAATCCATTATTTTCTATACATGTGAAATGTTCCCCGTCCTATTGGCTGCAATACATGTACAGGGAGTGGGGGACTAGGGGCCCACTTGGGGATTCATCTGTTCCCCGTGGGCCAGTCTGAGCCTGCTCCTCAACACAGCACCCATATTATATTCAGGCAGTTGCTATTGAACATCTGTGGCATCAGTGATATAGGTTATAGTTACTAGAATTCTGGAAAAGGGTCGTTGATCCGGGGAGTTATTCTGATTAACTGTCGGCAAGGAATTTTTTCCCCTAACATGAAGAAAATTGTCTTCTACCTTATGGGTTTTTTGCCTTCCTCTAGCTCAGCTTTGCAGGATAACAGGCTCAACTGGATGGATAGATGTCTTTTTCAGCTTTACAAACTGTGTTACTATTGATGGGTCGTTTGCAACTGATTCGGTACAAAGAGTCAGCCCCTATACCTGAATGATGGGAGTTGGCACCCAAGTGAGAGTGAGCCGAAAACACAGACAGGGCAGAAGGCAGGCATAGTGATAGTCTGCAGAAAATAAATGAGAAGGAAAGGCAGAGTTTCTGAGGAAATAGTGGCCCTTCTGGGCAGGCAGTGGGGCAGAGAATAAATGGACAGGAAATGCAGGGTTTCAGGGAGGCATCAGTGGTCCAGCCCTACTAGCCTTGTGATGATTAAACATTGGGGGCATATCGCTCGGATATGCCACCAATGTCTGATAGGTGTGGGTCCCACCTCTGGGACCTCCACCTATCCTTAGAACAGAGCCCGCAAAGTCTTGAGTGTGCTGCTCAGCTATTTTCAGTGCTCCCATAGGAATAAATGGAGGGCGGCCATGCATGCTTGGTGATCCCTCCGGGACTTTGTGGGCTTCGTTCTAAGGATAGTTGCGGGTCACAGAGGTGGGACCTGCACCTATCAGACATTGGGGGCATATTCTAGCGATATGCCCCCAATATCTGAGACAGGACTATCTATTTAATGCTTCTTATTTCACATTATTTCTTTTGTATTTGGTACAGTGGCGTAGCGTGGGGGGCGGGGGCACCTAGTGCGGTTGCCCCAGGCACCAAATTGCAGGGGGTGCCAGGCAGCAGGAATTTTAATGAGGGCCACAGGAGCCTAAGGCTCCCGTCCCCTCCGTTATGCTCATAGGCTTCAGGCCACTAGGCCTGAAGCCTATAAGGCAGTAGAGCGACGCAGGACTCGGTCATGATTAACTCACTGTGAGCCCCTACATCGGATCTCGCGAGATGGCGCGATGACGCGCCTGAGCCGGGCCGCCACAAGCTGTAATGGAGAGCGGTAAGTATTATTTTTTTATGTACCCTACCCTAACTGCAGAGGTACTGGGGGCACTATGGGGGTGAGGGAGGAGCAAAGAGAGGAGGACATCATACTAATAAGAGTGGCCACTATATTAATAACAAAAAGGGTCATTACATTAATAATAAAGAGGGGCCATTACATTAATAATAAAGAGGGGGCCATCACATTAATAACAAAGAGGGGCCATTATATTAATAATAACGAGTGCTTGGGGGGTCTTCCTACACCAGACGCGTTTCTGGACTCTCTGGTGTAGGAAGACCCCTGAACATTTATGCAGCCATAGATTGGGAATTTAACAATATATCAGAGCACTCCGAAACTTTATGAAAGGACTGTACTTACCAACATCACCGCTGCACTGCTTGCAAACAATTGCGGCAGCCAGCGGATACCATCCCCTAGCATACGATAACAAACTGAAAATTTTCATTTGAGGTAAGATCGCTTCAAGCCCAGCGACACGTGGGACGCCACGGCCGGCATGTAACTGAGATCCTTCAGCAACTAACTGTGAGTCAGTACGCATATGGGAAGAATAGAAAGGGGAGATTGCCGTATCATATGTATGAATGCAGCGTGTTCTTAAAGGTACCTAGGCTGATAAACTAAAAGTAAAAAGGATCTGGGATATCTACCAACCTACCGTGAACAATTCACATTGGATACCTTTATTTTTATACAAATAAGTGCCACCAAAAGGACACAAAAAACGGTCACTGTTACAGATATAGACCACCACAGGTTGAATTTTATTGTAGGAAGTAGTGCTGCATGAATTTATATGGTGTAAGTTATATACTGGCTATTAATTGACTATTAATTGTTTATACGGATACACATGAATTGCTCTGTATCTTTTTAGTGCAGACTCCACTATAATAATTGTGTATATATATATATATATATATATATATACACACACACACACACACATACACATACACACACACAATTTTACCATCAACAGACCTTTTTGCTATTTATTGATTGTGGTTTTTATGTTCCACATTTTTATCGAGTGTCCAATATCAAGAGCTCATTGCCATATATTGATATTTATATTGTGATTATCTATACCTCCCTCACTTACATTCTTATATTTTTATCATTTTAGTTTCACCAAAAAAATGTATTATTTTATTTGAGAATATACATCTCAGTGTGAGTCCAGAAAGAGAGCCAATCATCTACTGAACTATTTCTATTTCTATGTGCGGGTGAACCATATTGATTAGAGCACCTATATCCTAGTAGTGGACAAGTGAGCAACCCTATTTACCCCCTTTTTATTGTATTATTATATTAATAATAAAGAGGGGGTCATTATATTTAAAATAAAGAGGGGTCCATTATATTTAAAATAAAGAGGGGGGCATTATATTAATAATAAAGAGGGGGCATTAAATTAAAAATAAAGAGGGGGCATTATATTAATAATAAAGAGGGGGCATTATATTAATAATAAAGAGGGGGGCATTATATTAAAAATAAAGAGGGGGGCATTATATTAACAATAAAGAGGGGGGCATTATATTAATAAAAAAAGAGGGGGCATTATATTAACAATAATAATACAGAGGGGGTCATTAATATTAATAATAATAATACAGAGGAGGCTATTATAATAATACAGAGGGGGTCATTAATATTAATAATACAGAGGGGGTCATTAATATTAATAATACAGAGGAGGTCATTATAACATACAGGGGGAATAATATTATGGGGAATGGGGGACTATCTGTCTGGCTCTAGCACAGTATTGGGGGGCAGCAGGATGACAGTGTTGAGACACCAGGAAGGAGAGGATGGTAATAAAGTGAGGAACCCACTTTTTTTCAGTGAAACTCTGCAGAGACGAGAAGCGGCTGAAAGAAGGCGTCATGGCTGTCTTATCTCTGAATGAAGACATTGAGGAAAGTCTACATCACAGGAGACGTCACTGGATGTAACAGGTATGGTGCTGTATTCTACTGTAATAATAATGTCCATCCGCATATCTGTTTCACGGTCGGGTTGGGGGAGGAGATCGAGAATTTGGCCCACCCTGCCGCATCCTGGCCCCAGACTTCAGGTCACACTGTGCGTGTTCTGAATTCTGGGGCTCACACCCATCTACTACATTATCTGTACTCAGAGAGTTATCACTGTGTTATCTGAGGTGTTACATAGGACTGCAGGTGACATCCACTACATTATCTATACTCAGAAAGTTGTTACTGTTATCTGTGGTGTTACATAGGACTGCAGGTGAATCTACTACATTATCTGCACATGGAGAGTTATCACTGTGTTATTTGTGGTGTTACATAGGACTGCAGGTAACATCTACTACATTATCTGTACTCAGAGAATTATCACTGTGTTATCTGTGGTGTTACATAGGACTGCAAATGATCTACTACATTATCTGTTAAAAGGGGTGTGCCAACAGGCTGGGGGGGGGGGGCGCAATTTTTGGCTTGCCCCGGGTGCTGGCAACCCATGCTACTCCACTGATTTGGTATATGGCACAATATACAGCATGCCAATAAAAAATATTGCTAAATTTCTCAGAATAATAAAAGTTCTACTAAAAGAAGCCATTTAAAAGCCAAAAGAGCCAGTTCTTTTTGGTGGGCTGAGCCAAGTGATCAGGATCACTAAAAAGAGTCAAAATGCCCATCACAAGTTACTATGCATGTCCATTCTTCCCCGGCCCTATTTATTTATGCTCCTTTAGGCCTAGTTCACATTTCCGTGTCCTTTTGATGTCTGTATTTCATCCATCCGTGTTTTCATTTGGAAGATGTCTGTGAAGAATCCGTGTTTGGTGCGTGTGTCTGTTTTTTCCCTCTGTGTGTTATCCGTATTCCACAGACACTGCTCAGCTACAAATAAATATCCAGAGCTTTGCATACCAGTGGTCCTTGAAACACTAACAGAACACAGATTCCATCTGTTTTTGTCAGTGGTTTTTCACTGACCCACAGACTTCAATGGACATGTTTAGTCCGCATCACAGACCAAAGTAGTGCACCGACCGTGGGTAAACAATTGCAAACACATTAAAATCAATTGGTACACGTGCTGTCTGTAGAAAATGAGGATGGCACATATCCGTGAAAAACTAAAGAATTCTGTTCTGTATAGAGGCTGCATCTAAAGCTAAGGCACAGCAATAAGTGCAAGATTAAAATAAGATTGTTTTTGATGCTATTGTGATGTCAAAGTATTAATTATTGGGCTAAATATGATTTACTGAACAAACTTTTTTACAACACAGCATAAAAATGAGTTAAAACTGCATTTTCTACTATTTCTCAAAATTGTCTGTGAATAAGACCTACAAAATAGAGATAAAACATTTGGGGTACACTAAAAAACGAATATATAAAAACCTTACAGAATGCAGCAATCCAAAAGGTGAAATTTTGCTCCAAAAACACTCCTGGCCATGGAAAGGTTAAACTACCAACCTTTTCTATAATTGTCACGGACGTTCCCGTGACAGGTGGCAGAAGATCATAAAGACTGGCAACATGTGGTTTGATCTGACAGGTTTTTCTTGTGGATCAATAGGCGCCTGTGTTGTTTCTGGTAATGGCCACACCACTTGCCTCAGGTGTTGCTGATGTGGTCATTTAACCTTCCTTATTTATTGTTGCTTCTCCCACAATGCTGTGCGGTTTATAGCTTCAGTTTCAGTTGTGGATTGCTGGTGTGTAGATCTCGGCGGAGTTCCTGGTGGTTCCATAGCCCCTTTGAAGGTAAATCTTTCCTTTCCCTTTTGTATTTTGTTTGGGTTCTGTGTGTTGCATTTCCCTATTGTTTGTATTAGGCCTGAAGGAGACTCCTGTTCGTCCTTCCTTTTGGAGGAACAGGTAGTCTCTTCCCTGCCATTAGTACCCTATTTAGTCCTATAGGGCTAAATAGGACTCTAGGTATTCCTGCTGTAAGAAGGTACAAGGAATCATCGTGGATGATAGATACGTGTCAACAAGGTTCCTGGCCTCGTTGGAGTAAGAGCCAGTTTTTATGTGTCAGCAACAGTTGCTGTTTGACACCTAGATACTTACTATGGCTGTAAATAGCCAGGTATAAAAACCAGCCAGCACTGCCTAGTGAGGAGGATTACCTCCGTCTGACAGTGGAGTAACACCCAGGAGAACTTATATGAACTTTTCATGTGTGTGAACGATCACCAAGCAACTTGTGTTTTTGTTTAGCTTTCAAGTGTGAATAAACACTGATGTTTTGAACCAAGAACTTGTACTTTGCCTCTGTGCTGCACATGCTTATCCTAACTACCAGTGCGAATCCCCACATTTGGTGGAGGATGCGGGCAAGCGCAGTGAGGCTGGAGTGAACGCTGATATATTTTTGGGGTTTGGATTTTTGGGCACGGGTGTATGTCATACATCAAATCAGCGGTATTACAACCCGTACCCCATGACAAAATGGAGGCTGTTGTGAAGGCCCTTTTGGAAGCTAATCTGCAGCAGCGAGAGACCAACTTGCACCAACGAGAGGCTAATAAGCAGAAGCAAGAGACCAACCAGTTGCTGCTACAACACGTGATGGCTTTGCAGACAGCAGGAGCAACCCCAAGCGTCCACGATGCCCGGAAAGCAGTCCGTGCAGTGATCCCTAAGATGACACCCGCAGACGACACGGAAACCTACCTGGCGATATAAGAGAAAGTGGCCACCAGGGAAAAGCTGTCCCATGACCAGTGGGCTGAGGTCATCGTTCCTTTCCTGGCATCAGAGTCCCAGCGTGTATATTTCGACTTGCCGAACGATCAAGCGGCCGACTACCCAGAGGTAAAGAGGAAGATTTTGGCAAGACTGGGGGTAAATGTGTTGGTCCGGGCCCAGCAGATACATCAGTGGGGGTTTAAGCCGGCTGAGCCCACGAGACCCCAGTATTTTAACTTACTCCACCTTTTGCAAAAGTGGCTACAGCCTGATGTGCTGAGTCCCACGGCTATGTTGGATAGATTATTGGCTGACATATTCTGGAGGGCGCTGCCCCCCCCTCTCAGGCTCTCGATCAGCTAGGTGTCTCCTGGAAATGCCCTGGAAATGGTGGACCCGGTGGAACGCTATGAAGCCACTAAGAATCTTAAGGAGCGTTCTTTTGGGAGGGGGGCAGGTAAACCCCAGAACTCCCCACCCCAGGCCCAACAGTATGAGCTGGTGAAACCCACCTGGGAGGTTCCCACTATGGGCCAAACCCAGATAATCTGCTGGTGGTGTCAGGAACCTGGCCATATAAGGGCTGAGTGTCCCCATCGGGTTGAGCCCATGGACACTAATTGTGGTTACCATCAGTCACTGTATGCTATGAAACTGTGTGCCACAGGTACCCCGAAGGCTCTAGACCACTTGTCGAAGGGAGAAGTGGGAGACACTCAAGCTGAGGCGCTGCTGGACTCAGGGAGCTTAGTGACCCGAGTAAGGGCTACCCTAATGCGGTCCGTTGCGTATACTGGCTGGAAAGTTGGGGGGATGTGCATTCACAGAGACTTAAATGACTACCCCATAGCGCTGGTGACTCTAACCACGATAGCCAGCAGGTGGACCTACGAAGTGGCAGTCGCCGCAAACTTGCACTACGAACTCATAATAGGGAGAGACTTTCTGTGTTTCCCTGCCCTATGGCCGGTTGTGAGAGTGACTGGTACCCCTGAGTCAGAGGTGAGCCCAGGAGATTGGCCTTGTTCAGGAGGACGGCCAGAACCCTGGGAACCTGAGGCCGAAGGGCTAGCAGTAGGGGTGACCACCACCACGGTGGAAGAGGGGAAGACAACCTGCATAGAGTAATGGTGGGAGACGTGGGGGAAGTTCCACCGGGACCCGAGTTGGCAGACCTCAACGTTTCCAGGGAGAATTTCGGTACAGCCAACCCTATCCCGGGCTTGGGAGAATGTGGTAATAGTTGATGATGGGGTACCCCAACAACCTGGGGGCTGAGTTGATGTTTCCCCGTTTTGTGGTCAACCAGAATATGCTATATCAGGTAAACCAGCTGCGGGGTGAACCTATTGGACAGTTGGTGGTGCCCCGGGCTTATCGAAAATTTGTGTTAGAGTTAGCCCACCAACATGTTCTTGGAGGTCATCTGGGATTGCAGAAGACACAGGACCGGATACTACAATGGTTTTACTGACCCAGTATGTTTAGAGAGGTGGATGACTTTTGTAAGTCTTGCCCGACCTGCCAAACAACTAGCCCCCAGCACCTGTTACGCAGTCCCTTAGTGCCTCCCCCGATTATCGAGACTCCATTTGAAAGAATCGCTATGGATCTCGTAGGCCCCGTACCAAAGTCCACTAGGGGGCACCAACATATCTTGGTAGTCCTAGACTACGCCACTCGGTACACGGAGGCGGTGCGACTGTGACATACATCGGCCAAACTCATATCAAAGGAGTTAATGTAGATGTTCTCCAGAGTGGGGCTACCTAAAGAGGTTCTGACTAACCAGGAGAACCCTTTTATATCCAAGGTCATGCAGGAACTCTGTAAGTTGCTGAACATCAAGCAGATACGGACATCCGTCTATCACCCACAAACTGACGGCCTAGTAGAAAGGTTTAATAAAGCGTTAAAAAACATCTTAAAACTAGTAGTGTCTTAAGTATGGGAAGGACTGGGACCTCCTTCTGCCCTATTTTATGTTTGCAGTGCGAGAAGTGCCCCAGGCCTCTACTGGGTTCTCACCCTTCGAATTTCTATATGGCAGACATCCACGTGGTCTATTGGATATAGCCAAAGAGGCGTGGGAGCAACAACCTACACCATATAAAAGCGTTATTGAATATGTTATCCAGATACAGGAACGTATGGAAACCGTGTTGCTGCTGATAAAAGAAACATATGGAGGCAGCTCAGTGAGCTCAAAGTCAGGTGTATAATCGGCAGGCTCGGGTCCGGATCTTTAACCCGGGAGATCGGGTTTTGGTTCTGGTACCAACAGTGGACAGTAGGTTACTGGCTAGGTGGCAGGGACCCTACAAGGTACTCGAAAAGGTTGGAGAGGTAAACTACAACGTACACCAGCCAGGGCGGCGTAAGCTGGAGCAGGTGTACCATGTGAATTTGCTCAAACCTTGGAAAGATAGGGAGACCAGTACTGACGATAGCCCGCGGCCGAGTTTTCTAGGAGGAGAGGTTCCGGCCTCGCCTCTAAACAGACACAGGAGGCCAGGGAGTTAGTCAGCAGGAACACGGAAGTGTTCTCAGACCTCCCTAGACGCACTTCGATAATCCAGCATGACATTGTCACTGAGCCTCAGGCCAAAATCCAGTTGAAACCATACTGGATACCTGAGGCTTGGCGAGAAGCCATCTCGGAGGAAGTGCAGCTGATGCTGCAACTAGACATCATTGAGGAGCCCAAAGGTGAGTGGGCCAGTCCAATAGTCTTGATATCAAAGCCAGACGAGTCGTTACAATTCTGTAACGATTTCCAGAAACTAGACAAAATCTCCAAGTTCGATGCATATCCCATGCCCCGGGTAGACGAGCTGATTAAGAGGTTAGGACAAGCCCGGCATTTTTCTGTTTTGGACCTTGCCAACGGGTAATGGCAAGTATCCTTAATGGAGGCTGCCAAGGAGAAAACAACCTTCATCACACCGGAGGGGCTATACCAGTATAAGATGTTATCCTTTGGTCTGCATGGTGCCCCTGCCACTTTCCAAAGGCTACTGGACATTGTGCTGCAACCACATCGTCGGTACGCTTTGGCTTACCTGGAGGATATTGTATTGACTGGGAAAATTGACTGGATACAGTATTGACTGGGAAAGTCACCTGCCCAAAGTACAGGCTGTAGTAGACTCCCTTCGAAAAGCTAG
Source organism: Bufo gargarizans (assembly GCF_014858855.1). NCBI lineage: Eukaryota > Metazoa > Chordata > Amphibia > Anura > Bufonidae > Bufo > Bufo gargarizans. The sequence goes on from NC_058084.1 coordinate 185,764,591, forward strand.
ACTAACCGCTAACCCAAAAAAATGTGCAATAGGGTTAGAGGAGACAAAATACCTGGAGTATGTCATTGGGCGCAGGGTGATAAAACCCCAAGTAAACAAAATAGTGGCGATAAGAAATTGGCCCCGACCTGTCACTACAAAACAAGTAAAGTCATTCCTAGGAATGATAGGCTATTACATGAGATTTATTCCCCCACTTTGCTACTGTAGCCGCGCCATTGACAGGGTTATTGAAGGGATGCAAGTCAGTGATGGTTCACTGGAATGACCGGGCAGAATAGGCTTTCTCCGCCTTGAAGTCGGCCCTGTGTGAGTCCCCGGTTTTGGTGACGCCAGACTTCATGCGGGAATTCATAGTACAGACAGACACTTCCGAGATAGGCCTCGGTGCTGAACTGTCTCAGGAAGTCAACGGGGAGGAGCATCCCATTGTCTTCCTAAGCCGCAAGCTTACCCCAGCTGAAACTAGGTACAGTATGGTGGAGAGAGAGTGCCTGGCTATCAAGTGGGCGCTCGAGTCTCTCCGCTATTATTTGTTGGGGAGAACATTCCGCCTGGTGGATGAGCCAGGCCAAAGCGAGAACTGCCCAGGTTACCAGGTGGTTCCTGTACTTACAAAACTTTAAGTTCTCTGTAGAACACAGGACAGGCCGGTTGCAGGGAAACACGGATGCCCTGTCCCGAGTATACTGTATGGCATGTGTTAACCCCCTCAGGGTTGAACCAAGGCTGGGAGGTAGGTAAGAAGGTTCCTGGCCTCGGTGGAGTAAGAGACAGTTTTTATGTGTCAGCAGCAGTTGCTGTTTGACACCTTGATACTTAGTATGGCTGTAAATAGCTAATCTGGGATGGCTCTTACTGGGAGTAGTCAAAGTACTGGGTGGTTGACTACTCCCCATGTTGCAGGCCGGGTTTTGCCAGGCATAAAAACCAGCCAGCACTGCCAGGTAAGGAGGATTACCTCCGCCTGACAGTGGAGCTGAGGTCTGTGTGCTGTGATCTGAGGGCTGTGTTGGGATCCGCGGCTTGAGTCGGGCTGGAGGGCTCAGACCCCTGTGAGGGCAAACAGGCCGCCTAACGCCTGTCTGTGGACTTGACAAGGCAGAACTTCCAACAGGGTGTGAAGTAACACCCAGGAGAAAAGGTGACTGTTTTGTATATGAACTTTTCATGTGTGTGAACGATCACCAAGCAACTTGTGTTTTTGTTTAGCTTTCAAGTGTGAATAAACACTGATGTTTTGAACCAAGAACTTGTACTTTGCCTCTGTGCTGCACCCGCTTATCCTAACTACCAGAGCGAATCCCCACACTGCGTATGAACACACCTACCTCTGGGGTCTGTTTATACTGGTAGTAAGTCAGGATTTTGGTTAGGGTTTTACTAGGAGGTGTCCATCTTCCTTCCCTAGTTCTCAGCTCAGGCCTGATTCCCTGTCCCCCCCCCCCCCTTTCCCTCTTATGCTCGGTGTGGTGGTTTCCCTCCGACACCGAAGCGTGACAATAATATTGGCAAAGTTGCATGCATAGGCTATTGCTATCTGGTAGTTTGTCTACAAATCAACCAGTGGGTTAAACCTTTGATAAAACTAGATCATAAAATACAGGGTGAAGCTTTCTTTAAATCTAGTGACTGCCAGGGCCAATGTTCTCATGTGTATTTCCCTGTGCCATATCCCAAATAACATTTCTGACACAACTAGTAAAGGTCCACTGTCAATGAACGTCTGTGTCCCCGTTTTAGAAAGTGAGGGTGGACCCACTATTTGCAACGGATTTGACTTGGAGATAAACCTGAGAATGGAGTCTAAGCTAAGCGGAGTCACTTTTTAACACGTTTAACAGGGATCCCCATAACACAACCACAGGAGTGGAGTAGTTGTTGCACAAATGCTAAAAGTATGGTCAATAATTCCCCCGGAAGAAGCGCACCTTGCGAAACGTACGTCGGGCTTTTGGCTCTCCCTAAACTGGTTGGTATTTATTATTACAGGTATTCTGCCTCTTGTGTTTAAGTTCAGGGTGTGGTTGGTTGTTGGCTGTGTTGCGTATCGGCCATGCCACCACATATACCCTGCTATACCCAGTTTTTCACACAGTGAATTTTGCTGTTCACATAGAGTTGCAAAGGGAAATTTTTCCTGGGATAAGGGATGATCTATTTATGTGGTAGATGATTTATGTTTATTGTCACCCCACTATCAATACCTGGTATCCTCACACTACTGTTACTGTATTTTATCTCATTGATCAGTACTTTCTGTGTTAGATTAACTGGTGATACAATATGTCTCAAGTTATGGTTATATACCTATGAAATATTTATTACCACATATTACCTCTGCTTTGGGGTTCACCTATTTTCTCTACTTTTCAACATTCCCTGCATTTTTTACTCGTTGTTGTATTGACTAATAAAGATGTTATTTTAGTATTTATCTATGAGTCATTTTGATTACTTTTAGGTTTTCTCAAATGTAATATGTATTAGTTTATTTTTATGGGGTACCTGGTTGTGACATACCTTACATAGTCTCTCTTATCGACAGTAGAATCAACACTAGCAAGAGACACCGGAACATAATCGGGAGGCAGAAGTCGTAGTTAGGGCTCTTTCACACTTGCGGCAGGACGGATCCGGCAGGCTGGTCTCCTGGCCGGATCCGTCCTTCCGCTGTTTCGCCGAGCCGCCGGACCGCTGCTCCGTCCCCATTGACTATAATGGGGACGGGGGCTGAGCTCCAACGCAGCACGGCACTGCACAGCGAAAGCCGCCGGACTAAAAAGTCCTGCATGTCCGACTTTTTAGTCCGGCGGCTTTCGCCGCGCACCGCCGTGCTGCGCCGGAGCTCAGCCCCCGTCCCCATTATAGTCAATGGGGACGGAGCGGCGGTCCGGCGGCTCGGCGAAACAGCGGAAGGACGGATCCGTCCTGCCGCAAGTGTGAAAGAGCCCTTAGCTGGGCAGAGGTCAGGGCAGGTGGCGTTTGGGCAGCATGATAGCCAGACAGAAAGTCAAGAGAACAGGCAGGAGACAAGTAACAAAGTCAATGGGTGGTCCTGGTCAAAAGCCAAGATTACAATTTAGCAAAATACAGGCATCAAAACAGAATTCTAACTCTAACATAAGTATTTTGGATTTACATTACTGAAATGCTTTTCACTTGCCTTCTATTTCAACCTAATTTCTGACCTGATGTTTTTTCCACCCCTTTATTGATGTAATGCTCATTGATAAAACAAATGTAATTCTTTTTTAGAGACTTGTTGACGTCACCATCATCATAATTCTATGTCTCTGTATTTATGATTTTGCTCAATAAAAGAGTTAAAAGTAAAAAAAAATGGACCTACTGCTCAGGCACAGGACACTACAGAAAGGACATTAAAGGGGTTGTCCAGTTTCCCAGACAACAAAGGGGATCTGCCTTCCATAAAAAAGTGATCATTACTTACCTGGCAGATCCTGCATCACCAATCTGGTTCTTCTGGGTGGGATCTGTTTACTTGACAACTGGGGCAATGTTATATCAACAACACGTGACTGCTGCAGCCAAACGCTACCTCAGCAATGCACCGAAGCGGCCAGTCACTGGCTGCAGCAGTCAGGTGTTTTCAATGTGCCAGGTAAACGGATCTCAGCCAGGAGAACCAGAGTGGCGATGCGGGATCTGCAAGTTAAGTAAGGACTACTTACAGCCAACCGCTTTAAAAATCCTGGATTAGCTGGATGTTGGCAGACTAACTAGACCATGGTCCTTAAGAGCCAGGAGTGAGCGTGCATGTGCAAGGGAGCAGTAAGGGACCAAGCATGAGAGACATGGCAGAAAGGGGGTGGAGGCACCGGGAATGCAAGACCCAAGTAAAGGGTAGAGTAGAATGGTGGCCCCAACTAGAGCTGAACTCAGAAGCAGTAGAACAACAGCAGGGTGGTGAGCAGGGCATGGCAATACAGTAGCTAGCCAGGATAACATATGGGTGCGTATAACAGGAGCACTATGAGGGCATTTATTGGGGCACTATATAGGGGTATTTTATACTGGCATTCATTATGGGGACATTAGCTCAACTGCAGGCACTAAGCGGGGGTATTTAATGTACTCATATTATAAGGATAATTTCCTGATCTTGTTTTATAGATCATTGGTCATGAGAACTTTAACACCTCTCTCTCGCCTCCCATTTTATTAATATTGTCATAAGAATGACTCGCAGCACACCGTGCCATCACTGCTAGACTATAGTAAATGGACACTGCTAGGTGCTTTCGCTCTCCTATCCATCTGCCCTGCTCTTCTTTCTTACTTTCACTAAGGGTATTTTAAGATAGTCGCAGCAAATCAGTAAAAGACTTGCATGATCCAGCGCCTTGATATTAAAACATTACCTCTGGATAGTTCATCAGTATCTGATAGGTGGGGGTCCGACGCCTGGGACCCCTGCCGATCAGCTGTTTAAGAAGGCAACAGTGCTCCTGTAAGCACTGTGGCCATCTCGTACCTTACCAAGCACAGTGCCATACATTGTATAGTGGTTGTGCTTGGTATTGCGCTCAGCCCCATTCATTTTAATGTGGCTGAGCTGCGCCTAGTCCATATCACTGATGAACGTGTCGTCATTGGCCTACGGAAAGCTGAGAAAAGACCGAGGTGCTACTGCAAGTGCCACTGCCGGGTGTCAGACCCCCACCGATCAGATACTGATAGGCCATCAGTATAAAAATCATGGAGAAAAGGATTACTCCTGAAAGATCATGGTGTTCATGCAGATGATTACAAGTAGGTGCTCCATTATCATGTGCTTATTTCGTTTACTAAGACGTCATTGGTTGCTTTTGATTTTAAGCTTCTTTCCTTTTGGTCCTCCCCTGGGCTTTGATGAAGTGAATTGTGCACAAAATCTGTTGCCAAAGGACACCATGGATATTGTAATATGCTAAACTAAAAGTTATGTTTTAATGTCAAGGCACTGGATCACGCAAATCTTTTTCTGAAGTTATTCCTAACCCAAGGTCCAGGGACAGATCCCCACTGCCTACAACCAGCCAGGGAATTTTCCACAACCGTCGGTCTCTGGGTGAGCTGTGCTATTCCCCCCACCCCCCACCCTTTTTTTGTACTACGCAGAAAATCAGTGGCCTAATTTACATGTGCTGCATAGAGATATTTGCCTTACAAAGGGTGGAATCTGCGGCTACATATACAAACCGGATTCCAAAAAAGTTGGGACACTATACAAATCGTGGATAAATACTGAATGCAATGATGTGGAGGTGCCAACTTCTAATATTTTATTCAGAATAGAACATAAATCACGGAACAAAAGTTTAAACTGAGAAAATTTACCATTTTAAGGGGAAAATATGTTGAATCAAAATTTTATGGTGTCAACAAACCCCCAAAAAGTTGGGACAAGGCCATTTTCACCACTGTGTGGCATCTCCTCTTCTTCTTACAACACTCAACAGACGTCTGGGGACCAAGGAGACCAGTTTCTCAAGTTTAGAAATAGGAATGCTCTCCCATTCTTGTCTAATACAGGCCTCTAACTGTTCAATCGTCTTGGGCCTTCTTTGTTGCACCTTCCTCTTTATGATGCACCAAATGTTCTCTATAGGTGAAAGATCTGGACTGCAGACTGGCCATTTCAGTACCCAGATCCTTCTCCTATGCAGCCATGATGTTGTGATTGATGCAGAATGTGGTCTGGCATTATCTTGTTGAAAAATGCAGGGTCTTCCCTGAAAGAGATGACGTCTGGATGGCAGCATATGTTGTTCTAGAACCTGAATATATTTTTCTGCATTGATGGTGCCTTTCCAGACATGCAAGCTGCCCATGCCACACGCACTCATGCAACCCCATACCATCAGAGATGCAGGCTTCTGAACTGAGCGTTGATAACAACTTGGGTTGTCCTTGTCCTCTTTGGTCCGGATGACATGGCGTCCCAGATTTCCAAAAAGAACTTTGAATCGTGACTCGTCTGACCACAGAACAGTCTTCCATTTTGCCACACTCCATTTTAAATGATCCCTGGCCCAGTGAAAACGCCTGAGCTTGTGGATCTTGCTAAGAAATGGCTTCTTCTTTGCACTGTAGAGCTTCAGCTGGCAACGGCGGATGGCACGGTGGATTGTGTTCACTGACAATGGTTTCTGGAAGTATTCCTGAGCCTATTCTGTGATTTCCTTTACAGTAGCATTCCTGTTTGTGGCGCAGTGTCGTTTAAGGGCCCGGAGATCACGGGCATCCAGTATGGTTTTACGGCCTTGACCCTTACGAACATAATTGTTCCAGATTCTCTGAATCTTTGGATGATATTATGCACAGTTGATGATGATAGATGCAAAGTCTTTGCAATTTTTCGCTGGGTAACACCTTTCTGATATTGCTCCACTATCTTTCTGCGCAACATTGTGGGAATTGGTGATCCTCTACCCATCTTGGCTTCTGAGAGACACTGCCACTCTGAGAAGCTCTTTTTATACCCAATCATGTTGCCAATTGACCTAATTAGTGTTAATTGGTCTTCCAGCTCTTCGTTATGCTCAAATTTACTTTTTCCAGCCTCTTATTGCTACTTGTCCCAACTTTTTTGGGATTTGTTGACACTGTGAAAATTTGAATCAACGTATTTTTCCTTTAAAATGATACATTTACTCGGATTAAACGTTTGATCTGTCATCTACGTTCTATTACAAATAAAATATTGACATTTGCCATCTCCACATCGTTGCAATCAGTTTTTATTCACAATTTGTTTAGTGTCCCAACTTCTTGGGAATCCGGTTTGTAGAACTGTAGACTTTCACCATTTTGCTTTGCAACAGGGGATTGTGGGTGATAAGAGGGGCAGGGTGTGGAATGATCTATATAACTGTATTGGAGAGAGTGGCCCTAAGGTTTCCTTCATAAACAAATTTTCTCTGGCATTTTTATTTTTTTATTTTTTCAACAAAAATCACGCCAAAAAAAAGCATGGACAAAAAAATTAAAAAATACAAGAGTTGAAAAATGTCACTAAAAAGCTATATGCGACTCTACCGTTGGACGTTACTTCCAGATGGTGAACAATTGCTTGGAGCCTGTCAAAATCGGTAAATTCAGATGACACGTATCTAATGAGCATAGTTGAGTTCGGGAATTATTTAAAATGGCTTCCAGGAACCATATTGATACATTTCCTGTCAGGCTGCTCAGCCATGATGGCATATCGTAGGCAGAACACATCATTACCGTCTATTGTAGAACAGTGTAGTGAGAGCTCGCCCCCTTACCATGCTAGGAAACTCTGGAAGTAGCTGTAACAAGTCCTTCTCATATTCCAAGACAGATTGCTGGCGGCCATTTTAAATAATTCCCGTGAACCCCTTTAACATAGGTTGAGCATCTTGATCACCTCTACTTAGGACACAGAGTTTACTGACTGCTGTGCCATATATCTAAAGTCGTTCCCCACATCTGAGACAATTCACAAAGGCAAAAAAACTGAAAACAGGCACTGCCAGTAATCAATCCTCAAAGTACTTGAGTAACGATCCTCCTCTATTGAACATGCTACACATTACAGCAGGGGACATAAACCACCGACAATCCAGTTGTTCTGAAACTACAACCCCAGAATTCTCTGTTCACTTCTATGAGAGTTACAAGAACAAACAAGCGAATGTGCATGCTGGGAGTTGTAGTTTCACAGCAACTGGAGTGCCGAAGGTTGCTGATCCCTGCATTGCAGGGTTGAACTAGGCCCACATGAAGACGCGTCACTACTGATGCCAGCAACTGGCTGCAGAGGTGCACGTGACCCTGCCCGTGCAGAAAGTTTACATGGAGGGACCAGAAGTCCGTGAAGACAGTCTGGCAACCATAGAGCCCATATGGAGTGGTGGGGAGCAGGTGTGTAGCTCTCTTCACAGAATCTGATGGGGGAGGAAGAGGGAATTAATAAAAATAATCCTGGACAACTCCTTAAATAGGACCCCTTATAATTCACCCCTGTCAGGCAGATTCAGAACAGATATGGGATCAGGGGAGGGCTGGCAACCTTAGTCCTGGGGGGCAAATCCAGTCAAGTGGGCCATTTTTATTTTGCAGACTTTTATTTTATTTTATACAGGAACACATTGCATTTACTGCCCTCAAATGTAGCACGTGTAGCTCGCTGCGCCAATTCTTTTGCCCGCCCATTTTTCAAAGCCCCCTTCATATTTAAAAATGCAGCACGCATAGCCTGGCCATTTCTAAAGACCCTTTAGGAGTGGAAAAACGCGGCGCACATAGTGCGCAGCACTACATTTTTAGTCCCCTCCCCATTATTAAAAGCCCCTCCTACATATAATAGGCCCCTCCCAACAAACACTGTACAGCTGACATTCTATTGTTGAGGCCTGTCTCTACACATCATACGGAGAGGGTAGAGCGTGTCCTGGCTGCACTGCATCATACAATAAACAGCAGGCTACAGCCAGGAAGCTCCTCCACTCTCTTCCCTCCCCAGATCCTGCTCGAGGCTTGTGGTTCCCCCCACCATCTGCCACCCGCCCGTGGCCTGCTGCCCCCTTTGGCAGCACTCACCCAGCTCTGAATTCTCCTTCTGCAAATGGTAGGGGGAGGAGCCAGAGCATCTCTTCTCCTACATAGCACCCCATACCTCTTACATCCAGTGATGTCACCTTTGTTGTAGATGTTCTCTTTCCTCATCTTCTCCATTCAGACCAGACCGCCATGATGATTTTTCAGCCATCTCCCGTCTCTGCAGAGATTGACAAACAGACATTAGTTTCCCACATTTCCATCATCTTCACATCTTATGAACACCTTTTTCTGCCACCCCCAATACTATACTGCAGAAACAGTCCCCCTGGAAATACTGCTACCAGATAGTGCCCGCTGTGCCCCCAATACTATACTGCAGAAACAGTCCACCTGGAAATACTACTACCACACAGATAGTGCCCCCTCCAACAATTATTGGCACACAGTGCTCTAAAAAATAACTGCGCCCAGACACTAATAGTATAAAGATAATGTCCCCCAAAAATAATTGTGCTAAGCTGATACTATGCCAGGGTGCCCCCCAAAGTAACAGTACTCCCAAAAATCACAACAATAGAAATAATTCTCTGCTAGAGCACACTTAGTAGTAATAATGCCCCTATAGTGCCCATACTAGTAATAAAATTATCCTTATAATATGAGTACATTAAATACCCCCGCTTAGTGCCTGCAGTTGAGCTAATGTCCCCATAATGAATGCCAGTATAAAATACCCCTACATAGTGCCCCAATAAATGCCCTCATAGTGCTCCTCTCCCCCTTCCCCATAGTGTCCACCATAATATGCCAGTAAAAAATGCCCCTTCTTAGTGCCCCCAGCAAATGCTCCTATGGTGCTTCTCTCCCCCATAATGTGCCAGTAAAAAATGTCCCTTCTTAGTGCCACCAGATGCCCCAATAGTGCTCCACTCCACCATAGTGCCCCCAAATAATGCCCCATAGTGCCGCTCTCCCCTATAGTGCCTCCCATAATGTGCCAGTAAAAAATGCCCCCTTAGTGCCACCTGATGCCATAGTGCCCCCCATAATGTGCCAATAAAAAAAGCCCCTTTAGAGCCCCACTTCCCCATAGTGCCCCCAAATAATGCCCCTATAGTGCCAACAGATGCCCCATAGTGCAGCTCTCCCCTATAGTGCCCCCATAGTGTGCCAATAAAAAAAAAGCCCCTTTAGAGCTCCCAGATGCCCCCATAGTGCTCCTCTCCCCCATGGTGCTCCCCCCCCTAATGTGCCAGTAAGAAATGACCCCATAGTGCCCCCCCAAAATGGGCAAGAAATAAATGCCCCCAGAGTACCACCCCCCAAAAAATGGGTCTGTAAGAAATGCCAGCTCCCCCCTCAATGAAAAAAAACAAAACACTAATACAGTCCTGATCCAAAGTTTAAGACCACTTGAAAAATGGCAAAAAAAAACATATTTTACATTGTTGGATCTTAACAAGATTCTAAGTAGAGCTTCAACATGCAACAAGAAGAAATGACAGTGAGACAAAACATTTTTTGAGCATTTAATTAATTGAAAATAACGATTAAACTGAAACAGGCTGTTTTTCAGCTGATCCAAATTTTAGGGACCACATGCCTTTAAAAGGCCAAATCTGTGCAGAGATGTGGATTCATTGTCATTTTCTGTCAGGTAGTCACACGTTGTGATGGCAAAGGCAAAAAAACTCTCCCTTTTTGAACGTGGTCGGGTTGTTGAGCTGCATAAGCAGGGTCTCTCACATCGCGCCTTCGCTGCTGAGGTGGGACGCAGTAAGAAAGTCATTTGGAATTTCTTAAATGATCCTGAGGGTTATGGAACAAAAAAGTCAAGTGGAAGACCCCAAAAAAATTCATCAGCACTGAGCCGGAGGATCCAATTGGCTGTCCGTCAAGAAACTGGACGATCCGCAACCCAAATTAAGGCCCTTACTGGTGCTGACTGCAGCCCCATAACCATCAGACGGCATCTGAGACTGAAGGGCTTCAAAAACAAAAAACGTCTTCAAAGACCTCGTCACCTTGAACACCACAGAACTGCTCGTTTGGACTTTACAAGAGAGCACCAAACATGGGACATTCAAAAAGGTGGAAGAAAGTTTTATTCTCTGATGAGAATTTTTTTTAACCTTGATGGTCCTGATGGTTTCCAATGTTACTAGCATGACAAGCAGATCCCACCTGAGATATTTTCTACACGCCACAGTGGAGGGGGCGCCATAATGGTCTGGGGTGCTTTTTCCCTTCAGTGGAACAATGGAGCTTCAGGAAGTGCAGGGGCGTCAAACGGCCGCTGGCTATGTCCAGATGTTGCAGAGAGCATTCCTCATGACTGAGGGCCCTCGCCTGTGTGGTAATGCCAGGGTGCCCCCAAAGTAACAGTGCTCCCCAAAATCCCACCAATAGAAATAATTCTCTGCCAGAGCACACTTAGTAGTAATAATGCCCCTATAGTGCCCTAGTAATCATGTTCTTCATAGCCCCCAGTAGTAGTAAAGCTCCCCATAATACCCCCTAGTAGTACTAATTTTCCCTATAATATGACAGTACATGAAATACCCCCACTTAGTGCCCGCAGTTGAGCTAATGTCCCCATAATGTATGCCAGTATAAAATACCCCTATATAGTGCCCCAGTAAATGCCCTCATACTGCTCCTCTCCCCCTTCCCTATAGTGTCCCCCATAATATGCCAGTAAAAAAATGCCCCTAAGTGCCCCCAGCAGATGCCCTTATAGTGCTCCTCTCCCCCACAATGTACCAGTAAAAAAAATACCCCTTCTTAGTGCCACCATATGCCCCAATAGTGCTCCACTCCCCCATAGTGCCGCTCTCCCCTATAGTGCCTCCCATAATGTGCCAGTAAAAAATGCCCCCTTAGTGCCACCAAATGCCATAGTGCCCCCCATAATGTTCCAATACAAAAGGCCCCTTTAGAGCCCCCACTTCCCCATAGTGCCCCCAAATAATGCCCCTATAGTAACACCAAATGTCCCATAGTGCTGCTCTCCCCTATAGTGCCCCCCAGAATGTGCCAATAATTTAAAAAAAAGCCCCTTTAGAGCCCCCAGATACCCCCATAGTGCTCCTCTCCCCCATGGTGCCCCCCCATAATGTGCCAGTAAGAAATGCCCCCATAGTGCCAGCTCCTCCAATAGTGCCAGCTCCCCTCATAGTGCCAGCTCCCCCATAGTGCCAGCCCCCCATAGTGCCAGCCCTCCCCCACAGTGCCAGCCCCCCTATAGTGCCAGCTCCTCCATAGTGCCAGCCCCCCCATAGTGTCAGCTCCCCCTATAGTGCTAGCTCCCCCCATACTGCCAGCCCCCCATAGTGTCAGCCGCCCTATAGTGCAAGCCCCCCATAGTGCCAGCCCCCCAAAGTGGCCAGCCCCCCTATAGTGCCCCCCCATAGTGCTAGCTCCCCCATAGTGCCATCTCCCCCTATAGTGCCCCCCCATAGTGCTAGCTCCCCCATAGTGCCAGCCCCCCTATAGTGCCAGCTCCCCCTATAGTCCCCCCATAGTGCCAGCTCCCCCCCATAGTGCCAGCTCCCCCTATAGTGCCCCCCCATAGTGCCAGATCTCCCCCCATAGTGCCAGCCCCCCTTATAGTGCCCCCCCATAATGCTAGCTCCCCCATAGTGCCAGCCCCCCTATAGTGCCAGCTCCCCCTATAGTGCCCCCCCATAGTGCCAGATCTCCCCCCATAGTGCCAGATCCCCCCCATAGTGCAAGCCCCCCCTATAGTGCCAGATCTCCCCCCATAGTGCCAGATACCCCCCCCCCCCCATGGTGCCAGCCCCCCGCAAAGAAGAAAAAAAATAATAATAATACTTACCTCCATCAGCAGCGATGCAAGCCTCTTCCGGCCTGTGTCCCTGCTGTGTGTGTGCTGCCGGCTCAGGCGTCGCGATGATAATGACGTCATCGCGCTGCCTGAGCCGGCCTCTGCGGCCTATCAGAAGAACAGGGTAGGGACACGCCTCTCCCTCCCCTGCCTCACAGCACACAGCACGGCCGCAGCTCCCCCTATAGTGCTAGCCCCCCATACTGCCAGCCCCCCCATAGTGTCAGCCGCCCTATAGTGCAAGCCCCCCATAGTGCCAGCCCCCCTATAGTGCCAGCCCCCCCTATAGTGCCCCCCCATAGTGCTAGCTCCCCCATAGTGCCATCTCCCCCTATAGTGCCCCCCATAGTGCTAGCTCCCCCATAGTGCCAGCCCCCCCTATAGTGCCAGCTCCCCCTATAGTCCCCCCATAGTGCCAGCTCCCCCCCATAGTGCCAGCTCCCCCTATAGTGCCCCCCCATAGTGCCAGATCTCCCCCCCATAGTGCCAGCCCCCCTTATAGTGCCAGCTCCCCCTATAGTGCCCCCCCATAGTGCTAGCTCCCCCATAGTGCCAGCCCCCCTATAGTGCCAGCTCCCCCTATAGTGCCCCCCCATAGTGCCAGATCTCCCCCCATAGTGCCAGATCGCCCCCATAGTGCAAGCCCCCCCTATAGTGCCAGATCACCCCCCATAGTGCCAGATAGCCCCCCCCCCCCATAGTGCCAGCCCCCCCGCAAAGAAGAAAAAAAATAATAATAATACTTACCTCCATCAGCAGAAATGCAAGCCACTTCCGGCCTGTGTCCCTGCTGTGTGTGTGCTGCCGGCTCAGGCGTCGCGATGATAATGACGTCATCGCACTGCCTGAGCCGGCCTCTGATAGGCCGCAGGCATTAGTGCCTGCGGCCTATCAGAAGAACAGGGTAGGGACACGCCTCTCCCTCCCCTCCCTCCCCTTAAAGACGGGCGGCTGTTTATTTAGGGCGGCCTGGGGGGCAATTGCCTCCCTGCCCCCGGCCCGGCCCAGCCCACCCCTGGGTTGGTCTCAGCAGAGGAGCACAGATCACAGTGAGTACACACCAACAGCACACTTAGCCCCAGATCACCCCATCACCCCAATTAACCCCTTGATCGCCCCTGTCAATCACCTAGTGAAAGGAAAAAAGTGATCAGTGTAAACTTTTTTTTTTCACTGGTATTGACTGTTAGGTTTTAGGATAGTTTAGGCCCCTTGGTTAGGTAGTTAGCAATCGGTTAGCGCCCAGCCCACCGCACCGCAGTCACTGATTCGCTGATTAGCGTATCGCTAATCAGCATTTGTACTTTTATAGTATCTGTAAGTGATCAAAACTGATCACAGTCAGATCTATAATAGTATTAGTGTCACCTTAGCTCGCCCTCCTCCCAAAACGCAGTGTTTGCCCTATCAGGCCTGATCGGTCGCCCACACGTGCGTTCTCCCACGCCTGCCCCGCCTCAGTGACAAATTTTTATTTATTTTTTGATCACTGCACAATCACTTTCCAAGCGCTGCGGCGATAAAAAAAATCAGTTTTGATATTTTTATCAATCGCAGTGGCCTCCGGTACTTCGCTAGCCTCCCATTTGTAAGACAGGCTTGCTTTTTTTCTTGGGTAGTCTCAGGGAATACCCCCTAAATTTAGTAGTCCAAATGTCAAACAAGGGGTATTCTTCTGAAGAGGCCTACAGGATTCTGACCCAGTCGGATGAGGAATGGGAACCCTCATCTGACGAATCTAGCGGGTCAGAATATGAACCTGTAGAAAGCAGTGGCAGTCTGACCCAAAGTTAGGACGAGGAGGTTGAGGTCCCTGATAGCACCAGGCGTACCTGGACCCGTGTTGCTAGACCACAGGTTGCGCAGGATCCGCTTCAAGGGCAGCAGAATGGGGTTGGCGCTGTCGGATTACGTGGTGATGCATACACCAGCAGCGCAGCCCTCCCTGGACCTAGTACCAGCACTGCCGTACAACATGGTGAAGTGGCGAGCACCAGAAGGGCAGTTGAAGCTGGTACGGTGGCACGTGCAATAGTTACCCCGTCGCAGCCACCGCACAGACAGGCCCGTAGACCCCCTAGAGTCCCTGAGTTGCTGGCAAACCCTGATTGGCAGTCCCCAACTTCAGCCGCACCATTAGTTCCCCCTTTCACCGCCCAGTCTGGAGTTCGGGTTGAGACGGCTCAGATCGGTTCGGCCCTGGGATATTTTGAGCTGTTCTTGACTGCGGAGCTCTTGGACATAGTGGTGGCAGAAACAAATCGGTATGCCACTCAATTTATATCCGCCAACCTGGGGAGCTTTTATGCCCAGCCTTTCCGGGGGAAACGAGTCCAAGTTTCCGAATTAAAACATTTTCTGGGCCTTCTCCTCAACATGGGTCTAACCAAAAAGCATGAATTGCGGTCATATTGGTCCACGAACCCAATTCATCACATGCCCATGTTCTCTACTGCCATGTCCAGGGCACGATTTGAGGCCATCCTGCGTTTCCTGCACTTTAGTGACAATAGCCCCTCTCGTCCCAGAGGCCACCCAGCTTTTGACCGGCTCCACAAAATTCGGCCCCTCATAGACCACTTCAACCAGAAATTTGCAGATTTGTATACCCCTGAGCAAAACATCTGCGTAGACGAGTCCCTTATAATTTTACCGGGCGCCTTGGCTTCAAACAATACATCCCAAGCAAGCGCGCCCGGTATGGGGTCAAATTGTATAAGCTCTGTGAAAGGGCCACAGGCTATACCCACAAATTTCGGATCTATGAGGGCAAAGATCAGACCCTGGAGCCGGTCGGTTGCCCTGACTACCTGGGGAGCAGTGGGAAGACAGTCTGGGACTTGGTGTCACCCTTGTTTGGCAAGGGGTACCATCTTTATGTGGACAATTTCTACACAAGTGTGCCCCTCTTCAGGCATTTGTTCCTAGAACAGATTGGCTGCTGTGGCAACGCGCAAACTAGTCGCGCGGGCTTCCCCCAACGGCTCGTTACCACCCGTCTTGCAAGGGGGGAGAGGGCTGCCTTGTGTAATGAAGAACTGCTCGCGGTGAAATGGAGAGACAAGCGTGACGTTTACATGCTCTCCTCCATTCACGCAGACACGACAATACAAATTGAACGAGCAACCAGTGTCATTGAAAAGCCCCTCTGTGTCCACGACTATAATTTGCTCATGGGAGGGGTGGACTTCAATGACCAGATGTTGGCTCCGTATTTAGTTTCCCGACGCACCAGATGCTGGTATAAGAAGGTGTCTGTATATTTAATTCAATTGGCTGCATATAATAGTTTTGTTCTCTACAGTAAGGCTGGGAGAACAGGATCCTTCCTGAAATTTCAGGAAGAGGTCATCGAGAACCTCCTGTATCCAGGAGGTTCCGTGGCCCCATCCACCAGTGTAGTTAGCCGTCTACACAAGCGACATTTCCCCAGTGTCGTTGCCGATACCTCAACCCAACCGTCACCCCGAAAAAGATGTCGTGTCTGTAGCAGGAGTGGAATAAGGCATGACACCCGCTATTTCTGTCCTGACTGCCCTAACCACCCTGCCCTATGCTTAGGGGAGTGTTTCCGGAAGTACCACACACAGGTACACTTAGCATAGGGATTGCGTCACACAGGACAGGCACACAGGGCTCTTAGGGCCATTTCACTTACAGCTGCTGCAAACCTCTCCTTTCACCTGGGACAAAGTGCATAATGTACTTCGCCATATCTTTGGGCGATTTGCGCTTTGCACATTGTCCCATGGGGAAGGAGAGGTTTGTCCTATAAAGGTAAAAAAATAAATAAAAATCACCAGTAAGCAAAAAAGTTAACGTTATGTTCAAAAAGTTAAAGTTTATATGTTCTGTTAAAAAGTTATTATAAAGTTAATAAATTTATTGCGTTGCGGACTTTTTTTTTTTCTTTTTTGTTTAGTTTTTTTTACCTTCCAGGTGGACGGTTGGATCGACTAGCTGCAGCACTGATGTGCATTCTGACAGAAGCATTGCGCTGCTGTCAGATTACACAAAAGTCGGTGTATGCGGCGCTGCAAGATGAGATTTCTCCTCTGCAGTAAAAGATACGTTTGCCAAGGCATATGAGCTGAGGAGGCGGCGGTGTTCATATGCTTTGGCAAACACTTTGTATATATAAAAAAAATAAAAAATCCCGGCAATGATTTATTCATCCACATCAATTGATGTAAATAGAGAAATCGGGTTTGCCAGGGCATACGAGCTAAGTGGGTATGGATGTAGGGCAGACTCCTATGTCCTGGCAGACGCCTTTCCCCTCCTTTTTTTTTTTTGGGCAGAGATTTTTTCATCCACATTGATCGATGCGAATGAAGAAATCTGTGCCGTTCATTTTTTCTTTCAGCCCAGAGGCTGAACGGAAAAAAAAATATCTCATTACCTGTATGCTCAATATAAGGAGAATAGCAGAAACTCCTAATGCTGGCCATACATGTAATTATTGCGGAGACCCTCAAATGCCAGGGCAGTACAAACACCCCACAAATGAGCCCACTTTGGAAAGAAGACACCCCAAGGTATTCGCTGAGGGGCATACTGAGTCCATGAAAGATAGAAATTTTTGTCTCAAGTTAGCGGAAAAGGATACTTTGTGAGAAAAAACTAAAAAAGATCAATTTCCGTTAACTTGTGCCAAATATTTTTTTTTTCTATGAACTCGGCATGCCTCTCATTGAATACCTTGGGGTGTCTTCTTTCCAAAATGGGGTCACATGTGGGGTATTTATACTGCCCTGGCTTTTTAGGGGCCCTAAAGCGTGAGAAGAAGTCTGGGATCCAAATGTGCAAAAAGGTGTCACAAATGTGGTATCGCCGTACTCAGGAGAAGTTGCGGAATGTGTTTTGGGGTGTCATTTTACATATACCCATGCTGGGTGAGAGAAATATCTCGGCAAAAGACAACTTTTCCCATTTTTTTATACAAAGTTGGCATTTGACCAAGATATTTATCTCACCCAGCATGGGTATATGTAAAATGACACCCCAAAACACATTCCCCAACTTCTCCTGAGTACGGCGATACCACATGTGTGACACTTGTTTTGCAGCCTAGATGGGCAAAGGGGCCCACATTCGAAAGAGCACCTTTTGGATTTCACAGGGCATTTTTTACAGATTTTGATTTCAAACTACTTCTCACGCATCTGGGCCCCTAAAATACCAGGGCAGTATAACTATCCCACAAGTGACCCCATTTTGGAAAGAAGACACCCCAAGGTATTCCGTGAGGG
Organism: Bufo gargarizans; assembly: GCF_014858855.1. Lineage (NCBI taxonomy): Eukaryota > Metazoa > Chordata > Amphibia > Anura > Bufonidae > Bufo > Bufo gargarizans. The sequence goes on from NC_058084.1 coordinate 185,782,225, forward strand.
GCATGGCGAGTTCCTAGAATTTTTAATTTTTTGTCACAAGTTAGCGGAAAATGATGATTTATTATTATTTTTTCTTACAAAGTCTCATATTCCACTAACTTGTGACAAAAAATAAAAACTTCCATGAACTCACTATGCCCATCACGAAATACCTTGGGGTGTCTTCTTTCCAAAATGGGGTCACTTGTGGGGTAGTTATACTGCCCCGGCATTTTAGGGGCCCAAATGCGTGCGAAGTAGTTTGAAATCAAAATCTGTAAAAAATGGCCTGTGAAATCAGAAAGGTGCTCTTTGGAATGTGGGCCCCTTTGCCCACCTAGGCTGCAAAAAAGTGTCACACATGTGGTATCGTCGTACTCAGGAGAAGTTGGGGAATGTGTTTTGGGGTGTCATTTTACATATACCCATGCTGGGTGAGAGAAATATCTCGGCAAAAGACAACTTTTCCCATTTTTTTATACAAAGTTGGCATTTGACCAAGATATTTATCTCACCCAGCATGGGTATATGTAAAATGACACCCCAAAACACATTCCCCAACTTTTATTTTTTGTCACAAGTTAGTGGAATATGAGACTTTGTAAGGAAAAAAATAAATTAAAAAAATCATAATTTTTCGCTAACTTGTGACAAAAAATAAATAGTTCTATGAACTCACTATGCCCATCAGCGAATACCTTAGGGTGTCTACTTTCCGAAATGGGGTCATTTGTGGGGTTTTTCTACTGTCTGGGCATTGTAGAACCTCAGGAAACATGACAGGTGCTCAGAAAGTCAAAGCTGCTTCAAAAAGCGGAAATTCAAATTTTTGTACCATAGTTTGTAAACGCTATAACTTTTACCCAAACCATTTTTTTTTACCCCCAATTTTTTTATCAAAGACATGTAGAACAATAAATTTAGTGAAAAATGTATATATGGATGTCGTTTTTTTGAAAAATTTTACAACTGATAGTGAAAAATGTCATTTTTTTGCAAAAATGTCGTTACATTTCGATTAATAACAAAAAAAGTAAAAATGTCAGCAGCAATGAAATACCACCAGATGAAAGCTCTATTAGTGAGAAGAAAAGGAGGTAAAATTCATTTGGGTGGTAAGTTGCATGACCGAGCAATAAACGGTGAAAGTAGTGTAGTGCAGAAGTGTAAAAAGTGGCCTGGTCATTAAGGGTGTTTCAGCTAGGGGGGGGTTGAAGTGGTTAAATTGAATGCTCGAAAAATGTCTCACTCCCATTTCTTGTTGTTGCATGTTGAAGCTCTACTTGGAACCTTGTTAAGATCCAGCCATGCTAAATATGATTTTTTTGCCATTTTTCAAGTGGTCTTATACTTTTGATCAGGACTGTACTTAGCTCCATCAGCAGTGATGCGATGCAGGCCTCTTCCGGCCTGTGTCCCTGCTGTGTGCTGCCCGGCTCAGGCGGCGCCTTGATAATGACGTCATCGCGCTGCCTGCAGCCTATGAGAAGAACAGGGAATGAAAACGCCTCTCCCTCCCCTGCCACAGCACTTCCATCTGTATCGCTGTCCTGAGGACGGCGATACAGATGAATATGGAGATGAGCGCTTCCACAATGGAAGCACTCATCTGCTACTGCCGCCCCACCGCCGCCGGCAACTAGAACCAGGGCGCCGCCTGTGGTGATCGGCGGTGAGGCCCTGAGGAATTTAAATATATATATATATATATATTCGTTAAAGGGAATCTGTCACCTGGTTTGACCATATTAAAGGGAACCTGTCACCAGGATTTTGTGTATAGAGCTGAGGACATGGGTTGCTAGATGGCCGCTAGCACATCCGCAATATCCAGTCCCCATAGCTCTGTGTGCTTTTATTGTGTAAAAAAAACGATTTGATACATATGCAAATTAACCTGAGATGAGTCCTGTATGTGAGAGGAGTCAGGGACAGGACTCATCTCAGGTTCATTTGCATATGTATCAAATCTGGGTTTTTACACAATAAAAGCACACAGAGCTATGGGGCGCACCCAAGCGCGCCTCCTCGCTATGTAGTAACGTCCCACAGTCTACTACATAGCGAGGAGGTGCGCTTGGGCTATAAACTAAGGTGGGCTAGGCACTGCAGGGGGGCGTTACTGGGCTCAGAGGGTGAAGCATAACGCCTCTCTGGGCACCTTCAGGGGTCATTTGCATATCACAAAGATCACTTTTTTAGCAAAATGAAAGCATGAAAATAAGAAAGAAAACCACTGAAGGAGAGAAGGTTATTTTTTTACACATGGCAATGGTGGGAGAGCTTAATATGGTCAAACCAGGTGACAGATTCCCTTTAAAGACGGGCCAGTGGCCGTTTTTAACATGCTTTAGGGCAGCCTGGGGGGCAATTACCTTCCTGCCCCCCGTCCCAGCCCGCCCCTGATGTGGATCACTTGTCATCATTTAAAATGCGGTTGTTGCTTTCAGGGATACTTCCCTTTCCGAGGTGCCATTTAAGAGATTGTTGTATTGCCCTTTTTTTTTTTTACATGTAATAATTAAAGGGGTTAGCCAAACCCTATAATGCCCCCTAAAATGCACGGGCACCTCATACAGGTTGTACTTATCTCGCTCTCCGGCACCCACGTAATTCCTAATGCCCGCACAGCATCTTGTGGGTGATGCTAGAGGCTTGTTCCCATCGTGGCCTGCTATTGGCTGACACCCGCCGCCCTATCGCCAGATGTTTTGATCCGGGGAAATGCAGTGGTGGCCATCAGGAGCAACGTGGGTGCCGGGGAGCAGGATATGCCCCCATTGTGGGACCCGCACCTCTATCGAGAACAGAGCCCCGCAAGTGAAGGAGGGCGCACTGCGCATGCGCAGCCTCCCTCCATTAATTTTCTATGGGGCCGGCGAAAATCTGCCCCATAGAAATGAATAGGAGCAGGGGCCGCGCATGCGCGATACTCTCCCATTCACTTCTATGGGGAGCCTGATTGGTGGTGGCCGGACCGGAGTCCTCCAGCCACCACCTTGCGGGGCTCAGTTCTCGATATAGGTGCGGGTCCCAGCGGTGGGACCTCCACCTATAAGACAATGGGGGCATTTCCTAGTGATATGCCCTCATTGTCCATGATGAGACAACCCCTTTAAGAGAGCATCTCTGTGGCTTACTCAGGAGTCACTGCGCCACCCACATGCCCCTGTACTGCTCAGCCATCTTGCTACACCCACACTGTACACCCGACCTCACTTCCTGAACCTAGCCATGTGCTGGGAAAGTCCCGCCTAGTCCCCTCCCGTCTCACACAGGCCTGTCACATGACAGTGACGTCACACATCGCGTAACAACTCAATCTTAGCGGCGTCATAAAGGCGAATAGAGCGGAGGCAGAATGCTGGTAAGAAGCGGGTGACGTATGTGTCTGTATGTACGCGGGGCAGGCGGTGGCCGTGGTTGGTACATGTCTGACCCTCTGTACTGTGATACGTGACGGCGCGTTCACATGTTGCGGTTTTTTAGATGACTTCATTATTATGTAGAATACTCTATAGTAGTATCAGTGTAAACATACAGTCATGTATACGTCACAATACACAGGTTGATGGGGTTCTGACAGCTGGGACTCCTATTTATCAGGAGGATGGGGGTGGTTGTCCTCATTCCTAGGGTAAATGTGGTTTTGACTGTGGAGAGATAGGAAGCAGACAGTTGTGGCCGCTTCCATGTGAATTGTGTAGTCAGACACCTCTGGCGGGGGTCCCGGCAGTCTGACCCGCTGGCCCCCCACTAATCTCTAGTTGAGAAGTCATGAAAGTGGATTAATAGAGAAATATCATCTGCTGTACAGCACGTTACGGGAAGCGTTACAGTGTAATATATACTGCTGCCATATTGCAATCCCTAACCCGTCACTGTTCAGCTACTACAACTCCCAACTGGCACTTGTAGTTTCACAATAGCTGGAGAGACACCGGTTAGAGATCCCTGTTATACGGACTGTCTGCTGCCCGACGTAAGGGTCCTTTGACTGACTTGGTGCCTTCACATGACTGTATGTTCAGTCCACGTCTGATCAGTTTTTTTTGTTTGTTTTTTGCGGATCGTTCATGGAATCTTTCTTTTTTATTGGGCCACAAAAAAGTGTAGACAGAAAACGGATGTCATCGTGCTGTCCGCGTATGTGCAGCCAGGCCAGAGGGGATAGAACATGTGCTATTCTTGTCCGTTTTATGGACAAGAATAGGTATTTTTTTCATTGGGGCACACTGACCACATCTGTAATTTGCAGACTGCGGACACGGTCGTGTGAATGCCCCCTGCTTGTAACAGTTGCGGATATGTAGGATATAGAAAGCCTATCGTCACATGGAGCAGTCGTTGTGACTGGATGAGAGCAAATGGTCATTAGCGCTGTCCTTTCACACCCGGCCGTGCCCGTATTTGTGGTCCGCAGCACGGGGCTGTATGTATGAGCCCTTATGATGATTTTAATATTCGCGTAAAAGATGCGGTCAGCGATTCTGATAGGGGATAACTAGCTGATAGGTGGGAGTCTGACTGCTGGGACCCCCTCTGATCCTGATGGAGCGGCAGGCCTAGCATGCGCTCTGCCTCTCCATTGATTCACTATGGGACTGATGGATATAGCCAAGTACAGTGCTTGACTATTTCTGGCGGTCCCATAGAGAGGGATTGGAGCTGCAGAGCTCCTGGTTTTAGCTCACGCATACTGAAAATGATGAGCACTACTGCCTGGAGTGGTCCATCTGACTTCTGAACATTACAGGATTTTATCTACCTCTTTTCTAAGGAACCCATGGAAAGAATTCCAAATGGCAAGTAGATAATCTCTGTTAGAGTTAAAGGCTATGGACACCTTCGGGGCATTTGTTTTCCATGGCTTTCTACTCATTTTGGGCTAAAAATAACTTTTTCTTTCTTTCTGCTTTGCAGTGAATCCATCAGCCTGCTGCTCTGAAAGCTCGATGTGTAGCCCTTACCTCTGAACTCCTGACAGGTCATAAACACTTATAAATAGCTGTATTCTCATCAAAATGCTAAGAGTATGTCTTAAAGGGAACCTGTCGTCAACTTTATGCTGTCCATACTAACGGCAGTATAAAGTAGAGACAGGTGAGTTGATTTCACCGGTCTGTCATTTATAAGTTAAAACTTAAAAGTAAGTGGTTGCCGAGAACCAACATCACAATCATTGCAGACTGGGCCTGGAAAAGAGTCCCGGCCACCTGAGAAGAGTCCTGGTTACTCATGAAGTCCTGACCACCTGCTGATGACTGACAGTCTTCTATCTAGTTTTCTGCCAGTCATCAGCAGATGGGTGAGAGAGCAGGAGATTATGTATAACCGTGACTCTTCTCAGGTAGATTTGACTCTTTTCCAGGCCTGGGCTGCAATGATTATGATGCTGGTTCTCGGCAACCACTTATGTTTAGCTCATGAGTGACACAGCGCTGAAATCAGCATTTCTGTCACTATTTTATGCTGCCCTCAGTGAGGTCAGCATGAAGTTGATGACAGATTCCCTTTAAGTGAGTGTTTATGAGCTGTCCAGAGTTCAGAGGTAAGGGCTACACATCTTGCTGTCAGAGCAGCAGGCTGACGGATTCACTGCAAAACGGATAAAGAAGATACACTGAAAGTGAAGGCTGTAAAACGAAAACTGTTGAAAATTTTTAATAAAGACCAATTGAAAAAGTTATTTTTATTTCAGCTGCCTGACTCCTTCAGTGTAGAACTGAAAGCAATTTTTAGCCCAAAATGAGTAAAATTCAATAAAAAAAAATTCCCTCCAAAGGTGTTCATAGCCTTTAAGGTACACTTTAATTGAGGGCTATAGGGGTTGTCCAAGTTATTTTTATTGATGACCTATCCTCTGAATCAGATCGGTGGAGGTCCAATACCCAGGACCCCTGCCGATCAGCTGGTTGAAGAGAAGGCTTGCGCGGTGCCAGCGCAGCCTTCCCGTCACAGTTTACCTGCTCGCCATCGCAACAGCAGCGGTATGCAGTGTAATTACACGGATCCATCCCATTTACTTCTATGGGATGGGATGGCTTCTTCTCTACAACCAGCTGATCGACGAGGGTGCCGGGTGTTGGACACCCATCGATCTGTTATTGGGTGTCCGACACTCATCAATAAAAATTAACTTTGACAACCGCTTTAATTGGACATATATAATGTGACATTGTCCTTAGGGATCTATAAGATCCTGTGACCAGTTAGGACAGTGCGCGCCACTAGGTGGTGCCCCGAGCTGTGGCGCTGTTTTCATCTTCTACAAAGTCTGTAAAATAAAAGATTGGGGGAGGGGGTACTATCCTTTGGGAGAGACTTATAGGCCACTCGTGCTCCTCTGGTATACTGGGAAGAGGGTATGCAAATTAACTCTTAAGCTCTGCCCCTAATGCCAGCAGATGTGAGGCAACTATCCTATAAGTCAATGTTCAGCCCTTTAGGACTTGAGACATGACTTGGATATTAAATAACCCAGATCCTCATCTGCAGACAGCTGTTTCGAGGCGATTGCCCCTCATCAGTGCAGAGAATACTGGCTTAACTGGGTGAGAGGCCTAAGTCACGATTTCGGGGGTAGTATCTCTCCTTGGGGAGAGGGTGGCCTATAAGTCTCCTCACGCCGATTAAGGCACTGTCCCCAAGGAGAGATAATACCCCCCCCCCAAATGCCGACTTAGGCCTCTCACCCAGTTAAGCCAGTACTCTCTGCTCTGCACTGATGAGGGGCAATCACCCCGAAACAGCTCTCTGCAGATGAGGTGCTGGCTTATTTAATATCCGAGTCATGTCTAAAGGCCTATTTAAACTTTGACTTATAGGACCCCGTTAGTCAGCAGGTGAATCACTTTCTATGGAGAGGCTGAGAGCTTTTAATGTATCCTGTACTGCTCTCCAAAGGTAGGAGGCGCTAGAAGATCACCACATGTACTTCACTGACGTGAAGAGGCCCCTGTAAGTTAAAAGTATAGTAACTTGTGGCCGCCGGAACATGAGATTAGATGGACTGATTGATAGAGCCTCCATGTTTTTATGCCACATAGAAGCTGCTACGGCTCAGTTGCTGTATGCTTTCATCTCCCAGCTTGCTATCCTGTTGCATCTTGTTATACTAGGTTGTAATTGCTTTCTTTTATACTACGCACATTCACCAATCCTGGAAGTGTAACGTTCAGTATTTCATATGCTGTGATAATTAGGAGTGACACTAAAAAGCTCTAAAGAATAGTGTGAAATGCTCTTTTATTGGAAAGCACAAGCTGTTTATTTACTTGTAAAATAATGAGAAAAGACTAAAGTAAAATTTATTTCTAAAGTAAAAATAAAATAACTGTAATGTGCCATAGATTTCCTAGCGAGTAAAGCATTGTAATATTCTTTATAGATATCTTGGTATGAAACGACTGGTGACAGCTATGAGTGGTAGGCCTTGTGGTGCCCATAACCCATTCCTCCAGCATCTCCATCTACGACTATCGGGGTGAACGGTACAGTAGGTTTCAACAAGAGGGGATGGGGGTCCTGTTGTGACTGCTTGGGGAAAAGGAGGACATGCAGTGACTGTTGAGGAAAATGAGACTACTAGAAGAAACGTGGACCCTGTTGTGACTACTGATGGGAAATAGAGGAGGTGTTATTGTGACTGAAAGGGGGCAGGAGAGGTCCTGCAAGTAGGGTTGAGCGAACCGGTGGAAGTTTGGGTTCGGCCGAACTTCAGGTCAAAGTTTGGGTTCGGGAACTGGACCCCATTTAAGTCAATGGGGACCCGAACTTCACTTTATTAACGGTAAATAATAGCATTCTTAAAACAGAATGCTAAATAAAATGTCTATCGCACAGCCGGTATCCTCTTTTCTTCAGGACCTGCAAAAGGACCTGCAGTGATGTCATCCCAGGTCCTGCTAAAAGAAGATAGAAGGTCCTTCTATATTTATTTAGCAGGACCTGCAGTGACATCACCGCGTTCACCATGTGGTGAATGCGGTGACATCACTGCAGGTCCTTTTGCGGGTCCTGAAGAAAAGAAGATCAAGTGGATGGGATGAGTTTTTTGTTTTTTTAACCCCTCAATAGACATTTTATTTAGCGTTATGTTATTTCAGAAAATAATAAAATCATCCAAACACCGAACCCGAACTTCAGTGAAAAAGTTCGGGTCTGGGTACCCAAATTCGCAAAGTTCGGTACGAACCTGAACTTTGCAGTTCGGGTTCGCTCAGCTCTACCTGCAAGCAGTTCTGGGGAACAGAAGGCAATGCTTTGTTCACTTGTGAGACATGGATGGCAACACTATGACTGCTGGAAGAAAGGTGATGGTGGAGGGAATGGGGTAGATGGAGGCACTGTTCTAACTATGCAGGGAGGAAAGGTGGGTCACTTCTGTGGATGCTGAAGGAAGATAGGGACACAACTTTAACCGATGGTGTAAGAAGAGTGCTGGAAGAAAGACTACTGGGGTAAAGGGAGGTTACTGCTATGACTGCAAGGGGCAGGGTTGTGCTACCTGAGCGATCATGTCTGTGGGAGAAAGGCCCGTTTCAGACGAGCGAGTTCCACACATCGGACTCAAAGCGTGAGCATGAGACTGCTCCCATCCTGACCACCCAGCACTGACAGGGGTTGCATAGCATTATATCGATTTATGATGCTATGTAACCCTTGGAGGTCTGGAATATATTGGATAAACTGATATAATGCTGTCAGTGTTATCCAATACATTCCAGAACTGTAAGGGTTACTTAGCATCTTAAATTAATATATTGCTGTGCAACCCCCATCAGTGCTGGGAGGTCAGGACGGGAGCTGCTGCGAGTCTGATGCGTGGAACTCGCTCGTCTGAAAGGGGTCAAAGGAGCACTACAAGTTATATAGGCAAGTCACTGCCCCTGAATTCTTGTGTAGTTTGTGCCAAAATTTGGCACATCTAATTTTAGACATATTTATGAGATTTAAAAATAACAGTACATAAGGTTGCTGAAAATGATTCTCTATGACATGAATGTGCAGAAATCTTAATCGGGGTGAAAAACTTTCTTGCTCAAAAACTAAGGCAAGAGGAAACCCACTTATTGCATAAGTAAACGCAAAACTCATCCAGTGTGATTAGGGTTGCACCTAGTATCGAATTATCATTGCCCAATCGATACTTTTGTACCGGTATCGATTCGATACCGGGATTTGCCTTTTACTGATACTAGGCTGCGCTACTGCACAGCCTAGTATTAGAGAAAATGGAGCGTGTTGCTCTCAGCGCATGTCATGTTCTCCTCAGCAGCACAGTGGAGGAGGGAGTCTCTCCCTCCCCACTGTGCCGCTGCTGCCACCAATGACAATTGAGAGGGGAAGAGGAGGAGAGGGGATGTGGCAACTGCACCACCAATGAACATAACTAAACCATTAATACAAATACAGGTGGCAGTGGCGGTGGCAGAATCGTATAGCTGGCACCCGCCTCCTGTATTAAAAACATCGGTGGCGCACTGCACCCCCCCCCAGTATTAAATCATTGGTGGCAGCGGCCACAGGGTCTACTCCTTCTCATTGGTGGCAGTTCCGATCGGAGCCCCAGCAGTGTAATCCTGGGGCTCCGATCGGTTACCATGGCAGCCAGGACGCTACTGAAACCCTGGCTGCCATGGTAAGCCCCCTGCTGCTGTGTGCACAAAGTCCAGGGCAGCAGGGAGAGTGTGAGGTCCTATATTATTTTAATAGTTTGGACGTGGCGATATGTAATATGTTTATTTATTGTTTATATATTTTAAATGTAAAATTGAGAAAGGGGTGATTTTTACATTATATTTTTGGTGTTTTTAGAGCTCTATTAGGGTGAATAGGACAAGGGATTAAAAAAAAACACCAAAATATTACGTAAAAATCACCCCTTTCCCAATTTTACATTTAAAATATATAAACAATAAATAAACATATTACATATCGCCACGTCCAAACTATTAAAATATAAAATAATATCTCATTCAAAGGTAAAACAAAATTAGAGCAGCTCTCACCTGCCTGGAGACTCCAACCATAAGGACACGGACTGCTCTCTCACCCGGACTGGGAGCAATATGTAGACAAGTAAAGAGAGGTTGTCCAGCCTTTTCTTGTGACGCTCCAAAAACACTTTATTTGATATCCAATGATAAAAACATCCAGGTACAGGTTACATCAGTCTACGCGTTTCGGGCTGAGAACAATTACTTGTTCTGATGTAACCTGTACCTGGATGTTTTTATCATTGGATATCAAATAAAGTGTTTTTGGAGCTTCACAAGAAAAGGCTGGACAATCTCTCTTTACTTGTCAATATAATATCTTCTATGCGGTGAATGCCGTAACAGGAAAAAAAAAAAACTGTGCGATTCGCCAGTTATTTTTTTTGTCATCTTGTCCCCCCCAAAAAATAGGATAGGACTGTTCGATTATCGGCCGGACCTGCCATAAAATGCGGAATGCACACGGCTTTTTTTTTTTTCTGTGGTATCGAATATCGCAATATATTTTTATTATATCGAAATCGAATCAAAATTTTGGTATCGTGACAGCCCTAAAGCCTCTTGCACACGACCGTATGGCTGTTTCAGTATTTTGCGGTCCGCAAAAAATACGGATGACTTCCGTGTGCATTTGATTTTTTTTTTTGCGGAAAGGAACAGCTGGCCCCTGATAGAAGAGTACTATCTTTGTCCGTTATGCGGACAATAATAGGACATGTTTGATCTTTGAATGGAAATATGGAGTACCTTCCGTTTTTGTTTTTTTTTTGGCGGATCCATTGAAATGAATGGTTCCATATACAGTCTGTATACGGAATGCAAAAAATCGAACGGAAACTGAAAAAAAAGAAGTTTGTCTGCAAGAGGCTTAAGTGTGATAATGACATGGCGGTATTATAGTGCCGGCTTGTCCCACTATATTACACTGTAAAACATGAAAGTATCACTGTGTAATGGGAAATGTGCTTGACAGAATTATAATAATGTTAAGAACGTAATGCAAGTTCAGCTGTGAGTCTTGACCAGTGGACTTCCCCCACCTTATCTCTGCTGATTGGCAACTCTCTGCCTATGCAAAGTATAGGAGGAAAGCTGTCCGTGCTCTACGGGGAGGCTGCCGACCATGAAGATCTGGTCTCGGCTATGAATATGTGCTGCCACTGATAGAGTGTGACTTGATAAAAACTGCTGAACAAAAATAAAAGTATTCCCCCAGTGCTGTAATCAGGATTTCAGATAGGGCAATGTAAACTTGGGGGCAGATTCCCTTTCCAGCACTGCGTGATCATACTGGAGGTTCTCCACCTCTATTTATCTGCAATGCATTCGGAAAGTCTTCAGAACTCTTAACTTTTTCTGCACTTAACACCCCATTAAAAAATAAAATAAAATTTTGCCTGGACATAAGTATTCAGAACCTTTGCTATGACACTTCAAATTTAGCTCTTGAGGCCTCCCATTTCTCTGGATCATCTTTGAGATGTTTCTACACCTTGATTAGAGTCCACCTATGGTAAATTCAGTTGATTGGACGTGATTTGGAAAGACATAACCCTGTCTATAGTAGGTCTCAGAGCATATCAGAGGAAAACCCAAGCCGTAATGAGAAACTAACTGCCTGTAGAGATCAGAGACAGGACTGGGTGGAGACACAGATCTGGAGAAGGGTACAAAAAAAAATAAAAAATTCTGCACTGAAAGTTCCCAAGAGCACAGTGGCCTCCATAATTCTTAAAGAGGACCTGACCTGCTCCTGCTAGATTGCGCTGATCAGCACTGGGATTAAAGCGATCCCTGACTGTTTATATATGTGCTATCTGCACGGGGTATGTGCAGATAGGATGTATATATCCAGTGGGCAGTCTGGAAGGGGTTAAAGAAAACGTTTCCAAGGTCAGCTGCATTCTGGAACATTTATCCCATCAAAAACTGCACTGTATGAACCCGGCCAAAAATATATATTTAGGACTACCTAAGGCAGCAGTAGTGACGGGTATATTGATATTCTGCAGACACCGTGCCACTTTGCGGCTGATTAATTCAGGCAATCACAGTGGTTTACATAAGCCTGTGCATCTGTTACATACGTCACCCAGTTGTGTCTGATTGTCGTGGGTTCTGATGGGAACTATATTTGGCTTTTATGAGGGGACCTTGTTTCCCTTATACAAAGTGGATTCTTTGACAATTTTCTTTTTATTGAAAATCACAGCAAAAATGCATACCACAACGGTTTACAATGGTGCAGATAGTGGAATACAGCAAATACAGTACAAAAAGTATATCACAGTAATCCAACCGCTTGGAGACATACATCACACAAAGTGGATTCTGTCCATTGAATATTAGACATACATTATGTCATGTGACAATATAAAAGGAACAGTAGAAATCTAGTCCCTTTAAATGCCTGTCATTTGTCACTTTTCAGAGTTTATCAGCAGTTCCCCGTATGACTGTGGTAGCGGTATCCTGGTTGGATGCTATAACTGTCACTCAAAGCAGAGGGGAGGGCTGTGAAGCAGCTCAATGAATAGAGCACTTACCAGTGAAACCTCATCCCCAGAATAAACCTTCATATTCACACTACTCCTGAATGAAAAAGCTTCACAAAAAGTATGTTTATAATGCTTTCCCTGGCGCCTTACCTAGTGCTGTCAGCAGTTTAGCAAGTCAAAACTGCTGACAGACTCCCTTTAGAAAGGTATATTCTATTGTAAAGGTAACCTAATCTGACATGTATTCTGATTACTGTGGAGCAGTGTGTGCATGTAAGATTACTTTATGGTACTTACTAAAATAGCCTTTTGTTCAAAATCTGGGCCATTTGCTATATTTGTCCCCTTGTTGGGCCAATCTTCTGTGCTGTCCACACAGAGGTCCTGTCCATAAGATGGCCGCTGATGGAGCGTCATGTGACCAGGCACATCAGTCTCCTCCATTCACACTGCACCTACACTAAACTCCAGGTAGCAGGTGCAGTGAATTTGAATGGAGGAGGCCGAGTGATTTGCCTGGTCACATGACCCTGCTTCAGCAGCCATTTTATGGACAGAACCTCTGTGTGGACAGCACAAAAGACTTAGCAAACATGGGGGGGGGGGGGGAATACCTTATTGAATATAGAAAATAGTGCAGAATATCAACAAAGGTTATATTATTAAATGTCATATAGTCATCCTATGTATACACTGGTCAATAGTACCACAAAGTGGACAACCCCTTTAAGGCCTCTTTCACACGAGTGATACAGATTGCGTCAGGATTTGCTCAGGGAAAAATTATGGTTTTGCAAGTTCAATCATTTTTTCTGCGTTTGCATTTAGTGTGTGACACCCCCCCCCCCCCCCCCCCCCACCCTCCTCTTGCAGATCGCCTGCTTTTTTCACACTCATTAAAGGGAACCTGTCACCTCCAACAAACATCCCAAGCCGGCAGCAGTACCTGAGAGTAGCCAGCAGCATGTTTGTAACGATCATTTTCTTCCTGAAGGCAGATGAAGCAAAAGCTGTAAAAACGTTCTTTTAGCCGCTGCCGGCGCGCTTCTCTAGTCAGGCTGGAAGTCACAGAGGCAGCGGCCTCCTTGCTTCAAGTCACGGTAACCACGCCCCCTTCCCTGTGACTGACAGCAGGCAGTTCGGCAAAGGCAGCTGAACTGTGGGCATAAGTGCTGTCAGTCACAGGGAAGGGGGCGTGGTTACCGTGACTTGAAGCAAAGAGGCCGCTGCCTCCGTGACTTCCAGCCTGACTAGAGAAGCGCGCCGGCAGCGGCTAAAAGAACGTTTTTACAGCTTTTGCTTCATCTGCCTTCAGGAAGAAAATGATCGTTACAAACACTGCTGCTGGCTACTCTCAGGTACTGCTGCCGATGTTTGTTGGAGGTGACAGGTTCCCTTTAAGAAAAACTGAATAACAACAAGCTACATCTCTTGGCAACTATCGGCAAAAAACACATTGCATCTGGGTGCCTTCCGTTTTCATGCAAGCCCTATTCACTTCTATAGAGTCAGAGCTGCATGAAAAACACTCAGTACAGAAGATGCTGCAATTTTTCCTAAATGCAAACATTATGCGTGAACAAACGACACTCATGTACACCGGCCCATTGAAATGAATGGGTCAGGATTCAGTCCAGATGCTAGGTGTTCTCTACACGCATCACATCGGAAAAAAAAGAAAAATAAGCTTTCGGTATTGCCGAAATGTCAATAGGGATGTTGAAGTCACCCATGATGATAGTGGGGATGTCGGGCAGCACGGTAGCGCTGTGGTCCTAGGTTCGAATCTGACCAAGGGCAACATTTGCATGGAGTTTGTATGTTTCCCCCCCTTGTTTGTGTGGGTTTCCTCTCAAGACATACTGCTAGGGATGCCATACCTGACTGCCTTACGTGACCACTGAAGCCGATGCGTGGTGACCTCATCACTGTAGCGTAGAAAACAAATATTGCTGGGACCACTAGAGGGGTGATCAGGTGGGTAAAGCTTAGGGCTCATTCACACAAAAATGTGAAGCCCGTGCTGTGGACTGCAAAATAGCGGTCCGCAATGCACAGGCACCGTCTGTGAGGCAGCCGCATGGGGATCGTGGAGGCATGGAACCCCAAGTAGCACTCCGTAGTGTTCTGTTCCACGTGTCCAGATTTGCGGACCAATTGAAGTGAATGGGTCTGCATCTGTGCCCGTGTATTGCGGATCCACAAATGCGGTCCGTAATACGGCAACGGGCAGCACATGTTCGTGTGAACAAACCCTTAGTTGTTATTTTAAATCATTGTTCCGTTTAAAGGGAACCTGTCACCATGAAAATGTAGTGCCTGGTCTAGGGCAGAGGGACTAATGTAATCTCTGCTCATTCTGGGTGGTGGTATCAATGATTGATAGCTACAGGGAAGGCTGTCACTGATAGGACCGCCCACATGACTCCTAAATCCAGAATGAGCAGAGATTTCCCATAAAACTAAAGATCAGTTTGCTCCGCTCCTCCTGCTCTATATTTCTACAGATTGCTGGGTTCCCTTTCAATGGACCTGATGGGTCCAAGTTCTGAATGCAGAGAACCTAGAGAAACGTAATAGAAAGTACGGCTCTCTCTTTTTGGCTCCGTTCCTGTAAATGGTTTATAACGGCTCACATCCCGTCTAATCAGTGAGAAGTCTGTCCCATAGGTTCTAGGACTGGGATTCTGCAGCAATGTGGTGCTCGTCTGCGCAGACACCCAGGTTTCATCTTCAGCCCTGCATTGTGTGGCGCATGGTTGTGAATGCGCGTGCAGCCTCATTCTAGCCCTCCCTGCTTTTACAGAGTGGCATGCCCCAGCAGTGGTTGGTCCGAGTGGGTGACGGCTGGGAGTTGTCGCAAAAGCACGCAGTTGGGCACACCGGAATTGCCTCACGCATTGTTCTGGGCGGCAGCTAGTCGCGCATGCTCCGTACACAACAACTGCGTGCTGTTTCCATGGTGTCTAGTTGTCTGGCGCGTCTGATTGGCTTTCGTGTGACTGTTCAGCCACGCCCATGAGCGAACGCAGGCGCCTGCTTTACATAGCCCCACCCCCTGTATTCCGGGTCGTTTACGTCACGGCTCGTCTCTGTTCTCATTGGTTTGCAGCAGAGGAAAGGCGGGCGGTTAGAGCGGAAGTGTAGGATTCTGTCTTGTGGTTCGCGATTGGCTGCTTGTAGAATAGGGAGGGACTTCCGGCTGACAGTCCGGGCTCTCCCCGGGGTTTTCTGCGCCTGCCGCCTGGAGACAGGTGAGGGATGTGGGAACATGGCGACGTCCGGGGGTGAAGGGTCGGGGGCGGGATTTGGTGTCTTGGTGACGGATGTGTGGGGAGGTGGCGGGTGCCGGATTCCTGTTACTGGCCCTGCTGCGCGGTCTGACCGGTGTGTCGCTGTATTGGTAGGACGGTGATGTCACCGGACCATTCATTATAAGGGCTGCTCGTACCGTTCTCCTGATGCCTGCCAGCACTACGTATACGTACGTACATTCCTGACTGTCACTGTGTGCCTGCTGTGCCCATCAGCACTTGTGTGGTGTTCACACAGGGCATGTGCTGACCTCATAGTCACCGGCCACTTATCCACTGAACAGCCCCCCGAAATCCCATTTTGGGGCCTTTGGTCGTGCCTCTCTTAGGTCCCTTGTGTAATCTCAGCAGGCGGTTATTCAGCGGGTCCAGCAGCACCCATCTAATATTGTCTTTAGGGCATCTATTCGATTTTCTTGGTCCGACTGTTTTTACAATTCTCATGAGAGGAGACAGTCTTGTGACAGGTAGAAACAACCCTTGGCTCGTCCTCTAATGCTCCGGCGCCCTGGGTCGGATCCACAGCAGACCAGAAGTGATGACATCAGGTCCATCCTTCACGTGAGTGCTCAACCAGTCACTGGACTGCTGAGCGGTCATGGGAACAATGGACCTGATGTCACTTCTGGTCCGGCGGGTATCAGACCGTCTGCACTGGGGTGGAGGCACCTTTTAGAAGTTGTTAAAAAGAGTTTACAGGGACTTCAATACTGATGACCTGTCCTCAGGATAGAGCATCAGTATCTGGTGGGGGGTCCAACTCCAGGGACCCCTGCCTGATCAGCTGTGGGAAGGCAGCTTTTCCCTAGGCCAGTGATGATGCGTTCATCGGTCTTGTGGCCTAGGAGCAGCTCAGCCCCACTGTAGTGAACGGGTCTGCGCGCGATATCCTGCAATGTACAACGCTGTGCTTGGTGAGCAGTCACAGGAGCACCGCTGCTGATCGACGGGGGTCCTAGGTGTCGGACCCCCACCGATCAGATACTGATCACCTATCCAGAGCATAGGTCATCAGCTAAAAATCTTGGAAAACCCTTTTAAAGAGTATCTAAACTTTTTTTAATTTTAGATGTGTCATAGGGACATAGCAAAAGTGTTGATCGATGGGGGTCCCAGCGCTGAGACCCCTGCCGAGACTCAGAAGTGCTCAGTCCAGCGCTGCTTCACCTTGATGCTGACTGCAAGCCTGTAGACTGTTTCTATAGATAGTCTATAGGCTCCCGCTCAGCTGTGAGGAGAAGCAGCGCTTGGCTGAGTGCTTCTGGGTCTTCGTTCTAGCGCTTGGATTCCCTCCGATCAACACTTTTGCTATGTCCCTATGACACATCTAACATTTCTGTCTACGCCCCTGAGAATTTTACATTCTGTTGGGAAACCCCTAGAAAAAAAAAAGTGTAACTGTAATGTACATGGGAATAAGGGGGTATTGAGACCTTTTCCTTCAATATTTGTGCCACAATGCCCTGCTGTAGGCTGATACCTCAATGCTGTTCGGGCATGCTGGGAGTTGTAGTTTTGCAACAGCTGGAGGGCTGCAATTTGAGGATGCCTGCCCTAAGGCATGATGGGACAACAGTCACATGACAAGTCAGGAAGTATGATTCCAATATGGGGGATAAAGGAAAACTGTAAATTTGGGAGGGGGGAATCAAACAGCAATAGGCGCTAGAGTAGTTGAACAAAATATACTTTTGAGAGAGAAGTAGTTTATGGCACAACCGCTTTATTGAATCTGACACCAGACAGTAAGCGGCTGTACTAGAACACTAGTTGTATGCCCATTTATCGGATCTGACACCAGACAGTAAGCGGCTGTACTAGAACACTAGTTGTATGCCCATTTATCGGATCTGACACCAGACGGTAAGCAGCTATACTGGAGCACTAGTTGACACCAGACAGTAAGCGGCTATACTGGAGCACTAGTTGACACCAGACGGTAAGCAGCTATACTGGAGCACTAGTTGACACCAGACAGTAAGCGGCTGTACTGGAGCACTAGTTGACACCAGACAGTAAGCGGCTGTACTAGAACGCTAGTTGACACCAGACAGTAAGCAGCTGTACTAGAACGCTAGTTGACACCAGACAGTAAGCAGCTGTACTAGAACGCTAGTTGACACCAGACAGTAAGCGGCTGTGGTAGAGCACTAGTTGACACCAGACAGTAAGCGGCTGTGGTAGAGCACTAGTTGACACCAGACAGTAAGCGGCTGTACTAGAGCACTAGTTGACACCAGACAGTAAGCGGCTGTACTGGAGCACTAGTTGACACCAGACAGTAAGCGGCTGTACTGGAGCACTAGTTGACACCAGACAGTAAGCGGCTGTACTGGAGCACTAGTTGACACCAGACAGTAAGCGGCTGTACTGGAGCACTAGTTGACACCAGACAGTAAGCGGCTGTACTGGAGCACTAGTTGACACCAGACAGTAAGCGGCTGTACTGGAGCACTAGTTGACACCAGACAGTAAGCGGCTGTACTGGAGCACTAGTTGACACCAGACAGTAAGCGGCTGTACTGGAGCACTAGTTGACACCAGACAGTAAGCGGCTGTACTGGAGCACTAGTTGACACCAGACAGTAAGCGGCTGTACTGGAGCACTAGTTGACACCAGACAGTAAGCGGCTGTACTGGAGCACTAGTTGACACCAGACAGTAAGCGGCTGTACTGGAGCACTAGTTGACACCAGACAGTAAGCGGCTGTACTGGAGCACTAGTTGACACCAGACAGTAAGCGGCTGTACTGGAGCACTAGTTGACACCAGACAGTAAGCGGCTGTACTGGAGCACTAGTTGACACCAGACAGTAAGCGGCTGTACTGGAGCACTAGTTGACACCAGACAGTAAGCGGCTGTACTGGAGCACTAGTTGACACCAGACAGTAAGCGGCTGTACTGGAGCACTAGTTGACACCAGACAGTAAGCGGCTGTACTGGAGCACTAGTTGACACCAGACAGTAAGCGGCTGTACTGGAGCACTAGTTGACACCAGACAGTAAGCGGCTGTACTGGAGCACTAGTTGACACCAGACAGTAAGCGGCTGTACTGGAGCACTAGTTGACACCAGACAGTAAGCGGCTGTACTGGAGCACTAGTTGACACCAGACAGTAAGCGGCTGTACTGGAGCACTAGTTGACACCAGACAGTAAGCGGCTGTACTGGAGCACTAGTTGACACCAGACAGTAAGCGGCTGTACTGGAGCACTAGTTGACACCAGACAGTAAGCGGCTGTACTGGAGCACTAGTTGACACCAGACAGTAAGCGGCTGTACTGGAGCACTAGTTGACACCAGACAGTAAGCGGCTGTACTGGAGCACTAGTTGACACCAGACAGTAAGCGGCTGTACTGGAGCACTAGTTGACACCAGACAGTAAGCGGCTGTACTGGAGCACTAGTTGACACCAGACAGTAAGCGGCTGTACTGGAGCACTAGTTGACACCAGACAGTAAGCGGCTGTACTGGAGCACTAGTTGACACCAGACAGTAAGCGGCTGTACTGGAGCACTAGTTGACACCAGACAGTAAGCGGCTGTACTGGAGCACTAGTTGACACCAGACAGTAAGCGGCTGTACTGGAGCACTAGTTGACACCAGACAGTAAGCGGCTGTACTGGAGCACTAGTTGACACCAGACAGTAAGCGGCTGTACTGGAGCACTAGTTGACACCAGACAGTAAGCGGCTGTACTGGAGCACTAGTTGACACCAGACAGTAAGCGGCTGTACTAGAGAAGTAGTTGACACCAGACAGTAAGCGGCTGTACTAGAACGCTAGTTGTGGGCCTGTTTATTGGATCTTGGTCTGATGGGTGGCAGAATGACTCAGGTTTGTTCTGGTTTCTACAGACACAGCTTATTAATAGTTTAAGAAAGCTTCATGTAATTTCCAAACGTGATTTGTTTGTCACTTTCTCACAGTAGACAAGATCTTGAATTCATTGAATGCTACTGTGTATGGAGGATGAGATTCTGACCTGGTTGTGTGATGAGACGGTGACATCATCAGAACATACAATATACAGGGTGAGCCAAAAACAGGCCTTGGTTTCCAGCAAATATAGAACAGGAAATATACACATTCTAACATTTCATGTGGTCTCTGCTGGAGATATATATATATATATTAGGGATCGACCGATTATCGGATTTACCGATATTATCGGCCGATATTCAGGATTTTGAACGTTATCGGTATCGGCATTTATTTTGCCGATATTCCGATAACGTCCTGGGAACACAGATCGCGCTGCTGACAGCGCTCTCCGTGTTCCCTCAGCAGCAGCACAGGGAAGAAGGAGCAGTGTCTCCTCCCCCTGGGGACAGGGGACAAGAGGAGGGGAGGAGCTATGGCCATTGCGCCACCAATGAAGCTTAATCTCACATTAATTCATATACAGGAGGCGGGAGCTACAGAATCACATAGCCGGCTCCCGGCCTCTGAGCTGTAGCTGCGATCTGCGGTAGTTAACTCCTCAGGTGCCGCGGATCGCAGCTACAGCTCATAGAGGTCGGGAGCCGGCTATGTGATCCTGCAGCCAGCTCCCGCCTCCTGTATATGAATAAATGTGGGATTAAGCTTCATTGGTGGCGCAGTGCACCCCCCCAAGCCCCCCAGTATCAGACATTGGTGGCGCAGTGCGCCCCCCCCTCCCCCCCCCCAATATTAGGCATTGGTGGCGCAGTGCGCCCCCCCTCCCCCCCAGTATTAAGCAGTGGTGCGCCCCCCCCCCCCCCCCCCCCTCCTACCCCAGTCGCAGTGCGCCCCCCACAGGATTCCCTCTCCCCTGCTCCTCCGATCGGAGCCCCAGCAGTGTAATGCTGGGGCTCCGATCGGTTACCATGGCAGCCAGGACGCTATTGAAGCCCTGGCTGTCATGGTAAGCTCCATGCTGCTGTGTGCACAAAGCACACAGCAGCAGGGACAGTGTGAGCTCCTATTCACCCTGATAGATCTCTATCAGGGTGAATAGGACAAGGGTTCTAGTCCCTAAGGGGGCTAAAAGTTAGTTTAAAAAAAAAAAAAGTAATAAAAATAAAAACACCAAAATATTAAATATAAATGAAAAAGAAAGATTTACAAAAAATAAAAATACCCATTAACAATAAACATTAATTTTCAGCAGATTTGTGGGAATTTTTTATTTTTTTTTTCAAAAATGAAAATTCCCAGAATATCGGTATAAATTATCGGCTATCGGCCTGAATGTTCACAAATTATCGGTATCGGCCCTAAAAAATCAATATCGGTCGATCCCTAATATATATATATATATATATATATATATATATATATATATATATATATATATATATATATATATATATATATATATCTCTCTCTATCACAAACCTTTGACTTTATAACTACACAATATAGAGCAGTACAAAGACACTTCAGTGACATCATACCAGAACCACAGCCTTACACCGCTGAGGAATATATATTCTGTTGTGACATCATCACAACAGAACACAGTATGAATAAAACCATATTATATAAAAAAAAACTAACACATGTAAAATGTCATAAATAATTTATATTTAATAAAGCTAAAATAGAATGGTGTAGCCTTTCAGCCCTGTATCATGGCATTAGTCACTGGCAGAGCTGATTTGGGTCTAAGACCCAGTAGCAGTCAGCCCCCCCCGCGAATCTGATATTCATAACCTGTCCTCAGGATAGGTGATGAATATAAAAAAGTAGACAACCCCTTTAAGTTGGATCTACACTGCCTAAGTTGTGCACCCCTGGCCTAAGGCCTCTTTCACATGACCGTATGGCTTTTTCACGGATCCGTTGTTCTGTTTTTTGTTTCCGTTTTTCCTTATGGCATATACAATATACACTAATTTCATAGAAAAAAAATTGGGCTGGGCATAACCTTTTCAATGGATTGTTCTGCAAAAACGGAACGGATACAGAAGACATGTGGAGTACATTCCGTTTGTGTTCTTCTTCTTTTTTTTTTTTTTTTTTTGCGGACCCATTGACTTGAATGGAGCCATGGAACGTGATTTGCGGGCAATAATAGGACATGTTCTATCTTTCAACGGAAATACAGAAACGGAATGCATAAGGAGTACATTCCATTATTTATATATTTTTTTTTTATTTTTTTTCTCAGAACCATTGAAATGAATGGTTCCGTATATATAGAAAACACAAAAAACGGCCCGCAAACGAAAGAAAAAAAAAGTGAAAGAGGCCTAATTGTCGGGCAGATTATCGGGAATGAATGTTCGTATGAAGTCTTGTTCCCCATAATCTAAGCGTGTGAAGGTGGAGAAGATCACCCCATGAACAAACAAAACACCTGTTCATTGGGTGAACCAGTCTTTCATGCGGACAGCTCAGTCATGGTGTCTGGCAGCAGATCCTACTGTACGATCTGCTGCCCAGGAACCATGAATCTGTATGAGGAAGAGCGGTAGCACTCGTCCCCATACAGTGGAGGTGATTACTTTCCTCCACAGACGAGCAGACCGTTACCAGGAGGGCATGCTTCCTTCCCGACAGTCGCCTACTCCATCATGCATTGGATTTTCTGACCGGATTTCGGACAGCAGAGACAACATAATCCAGTGTTTACAAGAGTAATAGGCAAACTTATAAAAGAAACTGAAGCAAAAATAATTTCCAGAGGGGGTGATAAGCCATGATGCATGAGAGATAAGCATCTGTTGCAACATCTATCATCTGACTGGAGACTGACACTTGTGGGCACTGTACGGTACTGAGACGTCTACGTTGTTCTCCTCATCTCACTTCTCATGGAACATCTACAACTGTTCATTTTTACGTTTTGTGGTGATTTCCTTCTATTTTAATATCCAAAACTGCGAAGTAATATAGCTGATTTATTACATTGTACGGAGAGGTTTACTATATCTTTCACATTGGTCCTTGTCCCACTGGAGCTCACAATCTAGTTTCCTTTACACCCAGAAACTTGGACTAACATTAAGCAGCATGGTGACCGGACGGTAGCTGGGTCTACTGGTGAAGATCAAGCTGTAGTAAATCGGGGACAGATGAAAAGTCTGTGAGTGTAATTTTATTGATCTATCTCCCACAACATACACTGCCCAAAAGAATTAAGGGAACCCATAAAGGGGTACTCGGGGCAACAACTAGACAGCCTCCAAAAAGGGACTGTTTTTTGCAGGTGGTGACCACAGAGAGTTACTTTCTCCATATCCTTCCTGACTGATTCTTCTGTAGTTTCACTTTTGGTTGAAGGCAGTACCAGCAGCCAATCGGGTTGCACAGTCAATCCTATGTCTCTATGTCACAAGGTTTGCTGTTTGCATAGTTTCATGGGTATGGAGGTGATACAGGGCACAGAGCTGGACAGGGCCGTAGAAGGACATGGACACAGTGTCTGCTCCTTTGCATAATGAGGAATCCGCGGGGCACTGCCAGAGCGCTATAAAATGACATTAAGTAGGTTGCATGCTTCTGACCATACTGGTCAGTGGCAGACTCTATGAGGGTGGCACGAAGGCCTGACTTCCTACAATGGGGCCTGTGATCACACAGCCCAGCGCCATGCAGCTTGATTGACATTTGCCATAGAACACCAGAACTGGCACGTTCCCCATTGGCACCTGTACAATAGAGTCAGGAGACACCGTGATGAACATTATTCTGCCTGCAACATCATCCAGCATGACCGTTTTTTTTTTTTTTTTTGTGCGAGTCTGTGATGGTCTGGGGAGGCGCATTCTTGCACAGTTGCCCAAACCTTTACATGATGACTATCGGTACACTTCTTATATGTACTGGATAAAATCCTCAGAGCCATTGGTAGACCTTACGCTGCAGTGGTCCTGGAGTTCTTCCTGATGGAGGACAATGCCTGGCCACATTTGGACAGAGTGCCTATATAAGTGTTCCTCAACTACAGTCCTCAAGGCCCACCTGACGGTCATGTTTTCAGGATTTCCTTAGTATTAAGCTGGTGACCTAATTAGTGTCAGTGCATCCATTATATGGGATATTCTCAAATCATGACCAGTAGATGGGCCCTGAGGACTAGAATTGAGGAACACTGGTCTAGGCAGTTCCTTGACTATCCTATTGACAGGCCCCTACATTCTCCACACCTGAATCCAATTAAGAACCTCTTGTACATTCTGTGTCCGTGCACTGTCCAGGAACGAACTGATCCCCTGATCCAGCTCTGGGAGGAGATCACCCAGGACACTATCTGCCTTCTCGTCGGGAGTACCTACAGGCATGTGTGTACCATAGCCACTACTGATTGATATTGAGTTGCCGATATGATATTGTCTTATAGGTGTGAGTCCCAACGCACCTATATCAAGA
The DNA here is from genome assembly GCF_014858855.1 of Bufo gargarizans. Lineage (NCBI taxonomy): Eukaryota > Metazoa > Chordata > Amphibia > Anura > Bufonidae > Bufo > Bufo gargarizans. The sequence continues at coordinate 185,806,359 of NC_058084.1, forward strand.
ACCGGATCCTGCATGTGAAGGAGAGCGCACTGTGCATGCGCAGCCGCCCTCCATTCCTTTCCTATTGAGGCCGGCGAAAATAGCAGAGCGCTGGTACGGCTATTTCCGTGGCCCCATAGAAATGAATGGGAGCAAGGGCTGCGCATTCGCGGTACGCTCCCATTCACTTCTATAGGGAGATGGCTTTTTGGTGGAAACAACACAGGGGACAGAGCTGGTAGCGGAAAGCCGTGCCGCTGCAGCTCAGCCTCTACTCAAGTGACCCCCATCTGATATTGATTACTTTTTTTTGAGGATAAGTGGTCAATATCTAGAAACCAGAAAATCCTGGTGATTGTGCTTCATGATTTGTATCGGTGGCAGCTTTTACTGCTCTCTGGGTGGCTGTCATTTTCTAATGATGAGTTTGGGGATGTGTAGAAATAGTTGGAGAGGGTTGTTTCTCAGATTCTTTATGCTTTGATGGTGGATGTGTTGCCTTTAGGTTATATAGTGCAAACATTTGTAGAAATCCATGCACATGTTGCAGAAACAGCCCTATTCCGAGACGTGAGACAACTCGGCCACGTGTGAATTCTCACAGTTGTGACGAGCTTCATGACGCTGCTCATTCCTGTTTTCATACATTGAATTCCTCTTCGTAGGTGTGTGGAGGGAACACATCTTTCAGGGGAGAGGTTGTACTTCCTTATTTTAAGCCAGATTTTTATGGGAGACTCTTTTTTTACTTTATTTTGGCTCATTTTTAGTTATTACGTTGTGGGTTTTAATATCATCGGATAGCAAGTGTAAGTGGAGATCTAAACTGCTGTTTGGCAATGCCTTTGCAAGGAAATGCTACTTCCCTGTGTCCACTTGCCTGACCTTCACAGCTACATATATCTCCACTTCCCGGACCCCAGTGATTGTTGTTGTTTTGTTTTTGTTGTTTTTCATGGCATAAGCTGGGTGTCATGGTGGCTCAGTGGTTAGTGCTGTTTACTTACAACTCTCGGGTCTTGGATTCATATCCGACCAGGAACACTATGTTTAGGCCTCCTGCACATGACCGTAGGTGTCCCTTTGGCGTATTGCGGACCGCACGTTCCATGTGCATTCCGCACCACTTCAATGGGTCCGTAAATCTGGAGATGCTGAACAGAACTCTACGGAAGCACTACGGAGTGCTTCCGTGGGGTTTCGTTCTGCAAAAAGATAGAACGTGTTCTATCTTTTTGCAGAATGGCTGGATCGCGGACCCATAAAGTGAATGGGTCCGTGATCCGCGGCGGCTGCCCCGCGGTCGGTGCTAGCCACGGGGCGCACATATTCGTATGCAGGAGGCCTTATGGAGATTGTTTTCCTCATGTTTGCTTGGGTTACCTCCTGGTCCTCTGATTTCCTTCTACACTCTGAAAGCATACTGACATACCTGAGATGGGGAAATTAGTACATAAGGACGAAAAAAGTCATCTGTCCATCCAGTTCGGCCTGTTATCCTGCAAGTTGATCCAGAGGAGGGCAAAAAAACAACAACTGTGAGGTAGAACCCAATTTTCCTCACTTTAGGGGAATAAAAAATTCCTTGCCGACTCCAATCAGGCAATCGGACTAACTCCCTGGATCAACGACCCCTCTCTAGTAGCTATAGCCTGTAATATTATTACAGCTCCTAGAAATACATCCAGGCCCCTCTTGAATTCCTTTATTGTACTCACCATCACCACCTCCTCAGGCAGAGAGTTCCATAGTCTCACTGCTCTTACCGTGAAGAATCCTCTTCTATGTTTGTGTACAAACCTTCTTTCCTCCAGACGCAGAGGATGTCCCCTCGTCACAGTCACAGTCCTGGGGATAAATAGATGATGGGATAGATCTCTGTCCTGACCCCTGATATATTTATACATATTAATTAGATCTCCTCTCAGTTGTCTTTTTTTTAACCCTAAGTTTGATAATCTTTCAGGGTACTGTAGTTGCCCCATTCCAGTTATTACTTTAGTTGCCCTCCTCTGGACCTTCTCCAGCTCTGCTATGTCTGCCTTGTTTACAGGAGCCCAGAACTGTACACAGTACTCCATGTGTGGTCTGACTAATGATTTGTAAGGTGGTAGGACTATGTTCTTATCATGGGCATCTATGCCCCTTTTGATGCAACCCATTATCTTATTGGCCTTGGCAGCAGCTGCCTGACACTGTTTTTTTGCAGCTTAGTTTGCTGTTTATTAAAATTTTTAGCTCCTTTTCCATGTCAGTGTTACTGAGTGTTTTACCATTTAGTATGTACGGGTGACTTGCATTATTCCTTTCCATGTGCATAACTTTACAATTGTCAGTGTTAAACCTCATCTGCCACTTATCTGCCCAAGCATCCAGATCCCTCTGTAGCAGTATACTGTCCTCTTCAGTGTTAATTACTTTATACAGTTTAGTGTCAGCTGCGAAAATTGATATTTACTATGCAAGCCTTCTACAAGATCATTAATAAATATATTGAAGAGAATAGGGCCCATAGTTTTCTAAAACTTTGACACAATCCTAATGCAGACAAATTTGTATGCTTGTAATAAAGGTTCCTGTACAAGGGGGGGAGCCCTATTTCAGCTAACCTGTGGAGGGAAGACACTTTAGAGGAGATTTACCATCTCCATTGCATGGGATGCTGGTCATAATTGTGGTTCATCCTCTGATATCAGGACCAGCGCAGAAAGCACCTGTTTTAATAAATCTCCCCCTTTGATCTGTACTTGCTCTTCATCGCTCCACCAACTCTGTGATTATAACTGGCTACGGGCCCTAAGATGTTGTGATTGGATACGCTCCTCTTTCTTCCTGTTCAGCCACATCCTTGTACATTATGCAGCTGAACAGCAAGGAAGAGGAGAACATCCAGTTGTGTCCTCAGAGGAAGAGCCTGCAGCCAGTCGGGTGGTCACGTGATTCTAGCCGGGGTCAAATCAAAGGTCTAATGACTTGAGAAAACACATACCCACTGTGAAAAGGAATCGGGGATGTAATGACATTTTAAAGGTGTCCGGTTGGTACTTTTTTAGAATGGCATAAAAAAAAAATATAGATCCCCCACATTTTGGGATGCCTCCTGGGTTCCTACTGGTCTCTACATCATGGTGCCTCTTGATACTGGGATTGGCTGGAGTGGTCATCTCCTGTATGTCGAGAGGTAGGGATCGAGACCGATTATCGGATTTACCGATATTATCGTCCGATATTCAGGATTTTAACGCTATCGGCATTTATTTTGCCGATATTCCGATAGCATATGGGGAACACAGATCGCGCTGCTGACAGCGCTCTGTGTTCCCTCAGCAGGAGCACAGGGGAGAAGGAGCAGTGTCTCCTCCCCCTGTGCTGCTGCTGCCGCCAATGAAAGTACAGGGGACAAGAGGAGGGGAGGAGCTATGGCCACTGCGCCACCAATGAAGCTTAATCTCCTATTTATTCATATACAGGAGGCGGGAGCTGCAGTATCACATAGCCGGCTCCCGGCCTCTATGACCTGTAGCTGCGATATGCGGTAGTTAACTCCTCAGGTGCCGAGGATCGCAGCTACTGCTCATAGAGGTCGGGAGCCGGCTATGTGATACTGCAGCTCCCGCCTCCTGTATATGAATAAATAAGAGATTAAGCTTCATTGGTGGCGCAGTGCGCCCCCCCAAGCCCCCCAGTATTAGACATTGGTGGCGCAGTGCGCCCCCCCCCCTAAGCCCCCCAGTATTAAGCATTGGTGGCGCAGTGCGCCCCCCCTCCCACCCAAGCCCCCCCTCAGTATTAAGCAGTGGTGGCGCATAGGGCCCAACCCCAGTATTAAAAACATTGGTGGCGCAGTGCGCCCCTCCACAGGATCCCCTCTTCCCTTCTCCTCCGATCGGAGCCCCAGCAGTGTAATGCTGGGGCTCCGATCAGTTACCATGGCAGCCAGGACGCTATTGAAGCCTTGGATGCCATGGTAAGCTCCATGCTGCTCTGTGCACAAAGCACACAGCAGCAGGGACAGTGTGAGCTCCTATTCACCCCGATAGAGATCTCAGGGTGAATAGGACAAGGGTTCTAGTCCCTAAGGGGGGCTAAAAGTTAGTAAAAAAAATAAAAAAAAAGTTACAAAAAAAAAATAAAATAAAAATATTAAGTATAAATGAAAAAGAAAGATTTACAAAAAAAAAATACACATTAACAATAAACATTAATTTTCAGCAGATTTGTGGGAACTTTTATTTTTTTCAAAAATGAAAATTCCCAGAATATCGGTATAAATTATCGGCTATCGGCCTGAAAGTTCACAAATTATCGGTATCGGCCCTAAAAAATCAATATCGGTCGATCCCTATCGAGAGGGACCAGGAAGTAGAGGGTCAGAACAGGTTTAGAGGTTTATTAGGCCATCAGCTGGGTATTCCTTTTTTTTTATGCCTTTCTCATTGTATGAACTATTTCTGGACGTTTCCTGGTCCTCGCATTTGTTGCACCTGATCTGTTTTTCCACTGTGATGTAGAAGGGTTTTCTAGTCCAGTACAGCATCACTGTTGGTAGTCCTGGGATGTGTATTTTGTTAGCTCTCTGAGTCCAGTGTTTTATATTCTAAAGCTCCTTTTGTTTTTCTGGTGTGAATAGAGTTGCCATAAATGAGATAAAATTGACCTTGTGTATAAAATATCAATGAGAACCTGTTGTCTGAATGCCCATTACACTGAGTAATGGATTGGTATCTAGCTCTATGATGTCTATGATCATGAAAGGTCTTGGGCTAAGCTTGATGCGCCTTTGATGTTTAGCATTTTATTGTGAAGCCGATCACTATTTTCATGACTACTGCCCTGCTTTTATGAACCTCTAAAGCTGTTGTCCGGCTGGTTATGTGTTTGTTTGTTTTTTTGTTTGTTTTTTAAACACGGAATAGCTTAAAAGAAGTAAATCTCACCTCATCAGTCTCCTGCTGCTCCCATTCTGATGCCTCCCGGGTCCCCTGCCGGTTTCTGCATCCTGGTCTGCAGTGAGAGCGCTCGGCCTATAGCAACGCTGGCGAACCTTTTCTTAGGGCTCTGTGTGGTGCCATTCCTCTTTTATTCTTCCTGGAAAAGTACTGGGTATTTCCATTCCCCTTAGCAGTGGGGCGTGTTCTACAGAAATTGGGGGAAATTTATCATGAGGGGGATATTTGAAGTCCGTTTTGCTTGAGTCTGCGTTGGAGCACTTTATGCCGCCTTCATCCAATGTCTCATGTTACTTGATAAATTAGTCTTATCTTTAGACCTAACACTTTGGTCTAGAGAAGCTCCTCCAGTTTTCCTACTCCACCCTTCTCCTGGAGTGAGATTGCAAATCTGGAATCAAATTCATTAACATAGCTAACCACACCCACTTTCCCACCCACATTACAAAACTGTGGAGAGAATTATGCGCGAGTGCAAAAAAGTTGCTAAATTTAGCTCTTTTTTTTTAATATAACACAGCATACTTTTTTTAATGGTGTTTTTTTTATGGTTGGTTTTTAAGTGAATGCGTCACGAGTTTTTGAACTGGAAAGTATAGGTGTTGGGTTGCTGGGTCTCGCCGCCTGCACGTGGGCAGCAGTTATGTAAGGACCCACTCAAGACGGGATGAGTGGACCTGTGCAGTTTGATCAAAATGTATATGAAGTGCCTGCCTCATCCAGTTTATAAACTGATGCTGAGAAGCAATAGTTAAATGGCATGTGGATGTGTGATATATTCGGGAAAGTATGTACCAACCTCTGATGTCACTGGCATTGGCATAAAATCATCATAAAATAAACTTTAAAAAAATGCTGTAGTCATAACATGCTGCAATCTAAAAAATAAATAAATGCAATATTCCCCCATTGTCTGCCATGGGATAACCCCCTTTAAAAATGTGCCTCTTTTCAGGGTAGGTCATCAATATAAGATCGGTGGGGGCGGTGGAACGAAAGACATGATGTCACGGGTGGAGAAAAGACCTCATTGCATGCTTGGAGTCCGACCACCACTAATGACCGGTCCAGAGGCTAGGTCAACAGTGTTTAAGTCCCTGAAAATGCTTAAATCAGAATGTCCGAACATACGAATGACAGTATAATTTTGGCTAATATGACTGCAACCCCAGATATCTAATCTTTCCTTTGTGTCGTTTTCAGGTTTTCTGACAGAGAACATTTATTACTCCAAGGGATCTTCTAATACTTTGGAATGTGCCAGCTTGACGTCTTATGGAGGATTAATTAGTTCACTTTAAGAAGTTTTTGCACTAAAGGACTTTAAGCGGAGACAAAACACGCAAAAAATAAAAAAAAGGGGGAAAATGTCGTCCAACAGAAGTCAAAACCCTCATGGACTTAAACAGATTGGCTTGGACCAGATCTGGGATGACCTGCGGGCCGGCATCCAACAAGTTTACACTCGACAGAGCATGGCAAAATCTAGATACATGGAACTCTACACGTATCCTTAACCCTGATCTTAATATTTAATCTGAATTTATTTCTCTGTATTTGAAGTCATCGACTGCCAAATGTTCCAGCTGTGGTGAGGCTTGTGATTTATGCTGTCTACAGGCTGGGTAAATGCATTTTCAAAGAGGATATGAACGGTTAAATCATACGGTAAGGTTAATAGGGGTTAGTATCCATGTTCCTGGTGGTCTAGGTCAGTGTAGGGGTTGTTACTCGTCTCTCCAGGCTCCAGTGTTGGTTTAGCTCCCTTCCCTGATTGTAGAGATGAATGCAGGGAGGGGTAAAAGATGACTTTGCCGCTGTAACTTTACAGCCGTACACATGAATGCTCTGCCCGTTCACAGGGGGACTGAGCAGGAGCCGTTCCCCTCTGAGCGGGGGCGTTCTCAAGTCTCTCTGCAGTGCATCTTACTGGATTCCAGTGTGGGTGAACAGAACCGGTCCGATCGTTGTGTTGGCCATGGTACAGCTGGAGCAGGATGTGGTTTTCATATTGTTTCCAGATGAGATTGTGTGAGCTAAAAGATTGGAAAAGGTGTGCCATGGTGACCTATGTGCAGCTCTAATCACTTACAGACTAGATTGTTCCTTCCAGCAATGTCGCCATTCAAAGCAACTTTTCCAGGTCGTTATTCTTTCTCTGAGCTTGAAAGTTCAAAAAATGGCTGTCACTTCCTATGTGGCACATTTGTCTCGTTGCTTTATTGACCTCCAATAAAACTCTTTTAAAGGGGTTCTCCGGGGCTACTGTAAAAAAAAAAAAAAAAAAAGTCTACCGGATCCTCTACTTCACCGCCAGATCCCCATTGGCCATAATGAGGTCCAGCGGTGATCTGGCCTCTTTCAGGCATAAATGCCGGGTTTTGGCCGGACAAAAGCTGTTGCATGCAACGTTTTTTTGGCCGGCCAACAGCTGCCATTTGTGCCTGATTTCCTTAAAGGAGAGGTGAATGAGACCTAAGTACTAACTAAAGGATCTTTCTCCTACAGGATAGATTTTATAAATACGCCAGAGAAACCCTTTAAGGGTTATTCCCATCTGGGACATTTTTGGCATATTGATGGGATGTGCCATAAATATCAGATGCATATCCTACCTCTGGGACCTCTCCTACCTCCAAAATGGAGCCTGGAAGTGAACGTAGAGCAAGCAGTGCATGCACGGCCACTCTCCATTCAACATGATGGAACTTCCAAAACTAGTCAAGGGTCCTCGCAAGGCTGTTTTTGGAACTCCTATATCAGTGAAGGGACAGCATACCCTCATGTGCAGTGTCCTTGCCGTTCCCTTCAGGGGGCCCTGTTTTGTGCAAAGTTTTCTATTTTTACACCTCTCATTCTAGTTTTGAAAATTGGGTGGGGAAGTGGGCATGGTTAGCCCGTTGAGCTGATTTAAATCGGTTATGCCATGTTTACTGTAAAGAAAGGGAAAAAAATGAATTCAGACACATAATACAAATACAGCTAGACGCAGCCCTGTACCTCACATGAGTCTAGAGATTTCCCCCCCAATTCATTGCTTGCTTGAATTGTTCTGCTGGATTCTCTTCAGCTGGCAGCTATGGGGATGTGTCCTTTTTGTCATAGCTGTTTTATGAGCACTCCTGCTCTACAACTAACAGCTCTGGTTCTTAGATCAGCCATTACATCTAGGATTGGAGGTAGCTCCAGTTCCAGCCATTGACCATTTGATTGCCGCAGTCTGTGACCGCAGCATGATCAAAGGGTATTTCCCCATCTGATTAGGTCCCAGTGATCGGAGGCTTGGGAAGCCCTCTTCGGTCAGCCCTGGAGACCTAGAAAGGACACCAGGACTGTCAGTTCAGTAATCCTGCAGTCAGGGCACACTAATGTTCTCGGAGCATAATGTATTAGCATACAGGAGTACAAAATCATGTAAGACAATTATTCCTTAATGGGATTTTTTTTTTAAATGTAATAAAAAATTAAAAGTAATAAAGGCCAGCAAAAATAATAAATAAGCAATTATTTTGCATAGAATACATTTTATTGTGCATACATTATGTAAAGGCAAAAAACTACACGTATTAGGTATCCACATCAACTCATTTAACAGGTTATTCGGTGTGACCTATGTACAGTGTAAACAAAGTTTAAAAAAAAAACCACTAATGCCAATGTCCATCACTTTCTATGTCTGTGACACAAAAAATTGATATAAATTACAAAGTAATTTAATATGTACTTTTAAACAGCACCAAAAATGCTATTTCTACTGCATAAAAGTAGGCCTTAGGCTACTTTCACACTAGCGTTCGGGCGCATCCGTTCTGAACGGATCCGCTCATAATAATGCAGACGGAGGCTCCGTTCAGAACGGATCCGTCTGCATTAAAATGGCAAAAAAATAGCTAAGTGTGAAAATAGCCTCGGACGGATCCGTCCAGACTTTCAATGTAAAGTCAATGGGGGACGGATCCGCTTGAAGATTGAGCCACATTGTGGCATCTTCAAACGGATCCGTCCCCATTGACTTACATTGTAAGTCTGGACGGATCCGCACGCCTCCGCACGGCCAGGCGGACACCCGACCGCTGCAAGCAGCGTTCAGCTGTCCGCCTGTCCGTGCGGAGGCGAGCGGAGCGGAGGCTGAACGCCGCCAGACTGATGCAGTCTGAGCGGATCCGCTCCATTCAGACTGCATCAGGGCTGGACGGCTGCGTTCGGGTCCGCTCGTGAGCTCCTTCAAACGGAGCTCACGAGCGGACCGACGAACGCTAGTGTGAAAGTAGCCTTATATAGCCATGTGGATGAAAAAATAAAGTTATAGCTGCTTAAACATGGAGGCAAAAACGAAATGATCAATTGGATTCTGATTGAGGCTTGGTCAGTGGCGCTACATGTGCCACAGCAATTTTACCTATGTTCAGAGGGAAATGAAAAGTTCTGTGACTTCCTAATATTGGGGAGATTTACCAGTAGTGGCCAGTCATAGCTTAACTTTCATTCTGTATTCTGCTCTTGAAAAATGAAAGCTGCCCTGTGGTTGGTTGCTGTGACAGACCTTTTCATAAATCTTCCTCTGTGTTTCGGTGGTTTGCTGGCAGTGAATGAGGGCACTGTTTACGTTACGCCGTGCCCTTTAATAGTGTTTCAGTGCGGACATGTCACTTCAGGTGCAGGCACGGCTTCCCGAGGAATGGGCGCAGATGGGTGTGTGAAGGTTTCTACAGTTGTTTGACTTGACATAGACTTAGTTCCACGTCATACGGTTGTTAAAATGTTTACATGCTTATTCTTGTGTTTGAGCATGTTTCTTCACATGTCCTAGACAGGGACACTTACCTCTGTCTTATAATCATCATTTACAGCTGTATTTTTGGATATTCGATTAGGGTACATGGAAGACCTTTCCAGGTAATAGAAAGTTCAGTGTCCTGACCAGAAATATACAATTGCAATAAATCGCTACAGACTGCCACTTGTCACCCTTTATGGGAATAGATTTTTTTATTTTTTTTATGCGAGGGTGAGTCTTTTAAAAAGACCTCCTCCCACCTTTTGCTGCAGGATCTGGCTTCTCTAATCCCTAGTGATCAGTAATTGGCATGGGAATAGGGCTGTAGTAAATGATTATTTTAGTTAAGAGTATTCTACCAATTATTTTTTTTTTTACGATTTAATCGAGTATTCTAATAAGAAAAAATGAATTAATAGACTGTTTTACTTTATAGAAACTCATCAGACCCCCTGCCATCAGTCCCCAACACCCTTCGTCCCCCCCTGTCCGATCAGTCCAAGTGCATCAGCTCTGTTCCCCCAGTGTCATCACCTGGCTTTAGGTATAAAGAAAAAAGTGCAGAATGTCATTAAATGTATCGTAGTAGTGAGTTGTTTAAGGCCTCGTGACTTTAAATCCATATGCAAATGAGCAGTTACGTGCACCGAAGGCAGGCCCAAGCCACTCTGCACCACCCTTGGTCCGTCTTCCTCTGCTAGTTCCTTCCTCTCCTAGTTCCTTCCTCTCCTTGATTGACCGGGCCATGTAAGATGACTATGCAAGATCTTTTAACCCTTTGAAACACTTAGATTAGTTGTAACATAATCATACAATTCATCAGCCAGACAATTGGATATATTGTTTGTGATGATGGGAGAAGGAAATCAATCTGAAAATGGAAGATTGTCTAGAGATGTGGTCTTTATCTAATTTCACATGATCTGTTCCTTAACCCTTGCTGTCAGTCATGTTTATAACTACTGTACTAGTGTACACCAGTCCAACCAGGCACGAGGTGCTGGAGTACCACCATCAAAATCCAAAAAAGGCCAGACCCCTGGAGGGGCCCAGTTTGTGGGACTTGAACTGTACAAAAGGCTAAAAGAGTTTTTGAAAAGTTATTTGACAAACCTTCTGAAGGTAAATTCTTCATCTAACAGTCAAGTAAGTGAGCGTTCACTTGGCCATATTTTCTCTCTGCATCCGATCTGCTTTTTTTTTTTTGCGGATCGGACGTGGACCCATTTATTTCAATGAGGCCGCAAAAGATATCCATTCTGCGGCCCCACCAAAAAATACTAAATGTTCTGTTTAATAAAAATGTGAAACGCACAGGCTTTCGCATTAACACAGGCTGCCGCAATCTGTTTTGTAGATCCGCAATTTGTGGACTGCAAAACAGATACGGTCATCTCAATGCTGAAATATTCTTGTGCTTGAAGGGGTTGTCCAGCTTTTGAGACTTTAACTGTCCCCAGCAGTGTGTTGTACTTTATTGAAGAAAATAAAATCGCACTCTCCTGCTCCCTCCCCGCTCCGTTTAGCGATCTTTGGGACATGTTACCTCTGAGGCCAGTCTTTGGCTGCAGGGGCGTATGTGACCCCTTCCATCTGGAGGATTATAGGCTGGGACAGGAACTTCACTGAATGGGAGTCTAGGAGCCGGAACAAAGTTGCGGGGAGAAGGTGAATGATTTTTCAGTAGGTAGAACATGCTGCTGGAGAAAATGTAAAAAGTCCCAAAAGCGGGACAACCTCTTAAAAAAGGAATAGTTAAAAATCATGTTGGATGTGTGTTTACCATAATTTTTTTATTTTATTTTTTAGGATGGTGAAGATTTAATGGATGAGAGTGTTCTTAAGTTTTACACACAGCAGTGGGAAGATTATCGGTTTTCTAGCAAAGTTTTGAATGGGATCTGTGCATATCTCAACAGACATTGGGTTCGACGTGAATGTGATGAAGGACGTAAAGGAATATATGAAATTTACTCAGTAAGGGTCTCAGTTGTGTGTTTGTTTGTTTTTTTTTTTGTTTTTTTTTAACAATACTTAGAGAAAAGTTACTATTTATTAGTAGATTGTCCTGAAATCACTGCTCTTTTACTTCCAGCTTGCCTTGGTCACCTGGAGGGATTGCCTCTTCCGTCCTTTGAACAAACAGGTAATAACCACAGCCCGGATGATTTTGTATCATCCAGGTTTACGTCTTGATAATTTAGGCTAAGGCTACATGGCGACATGAGTTGTGCAACAAAAATAGTACCGCTACACAACGACATAGCGCTGAAAAGTTGCATAATATCTTTGTAATGATAGGCAATGGTGTTGCAGTGTGACATGCTGCAACTGCGACAGTTGCTCAAAAGTCCAACTTGGATGGATTTTTGCGACTGTCGCGTCACAGCATGTCGGATTGCGACACCATTGACTATCATTACAGAAAAGATGTGACTTTTCAGAGACAAAAAGTCACACGACACATGTCGCCGTGCAGCCGTAGCCTAATGCACCATTAAGAAACATTATTATTGTCGTTGTGTTTTTTTTGTTTGTTTTTTTAACAAAAGGCTATAGACACCTTTGCACCAAGTAAAGTATTTGATTCATAAATAAAAAATTAATCAACATCCAAAATCTTTTTCATAAAAAAAAAAAAAAGTTTGCTTCTGCAGATTGTGTAAGTCCTTCACCTAGCTGCTGGTGTTGCAGGATTTGAGCTAAATCTGTCAGAGCACTGCTCCTGTTTCTGCCTGCTCTTCCTTCTGTGATAGGTCATTCCTATCAGATTGATGAGGGTCTGATTCACGGAACCACCAACAATCTGCTGTTTTCACTAACTGCGGCACTGAAACTACCCAGCTCTGTACACTGGGGAGTGGCTGGTTACAGAAGACTTTTTCCCATTCACTTCAGCAGGAGGTTGTACCCTGTAGATGTGGAGAGGATGGAAGGAATAAAGGGGGCATCTCATATAGGCTATAGATAGCGTGGAACTCGCACACATGCAGTTTGCAGGCAGTAGCATCCTGGATAGAATCTGCATGTGTTATTGGGATGGACACATCGACGCAAGTAGGACCAGATTTTAAACTGGATATCACGACGTCTGTAAATTAAATACGGGAATGAAGATTGCAAGTGGAAACTTAGCACAATTTTTTTTAACTCGAGTAACCATTGACTACGATCGACATCACAGGGCATCATTTTTTTTTTTTTTATTCACAATATAATTAATCCCTTCATAAAAAAAATATTTTTATCTATTTCTAATTACACCTCCCAAAAAAATGAATAAAAAGTGATCAAAAAGTCATACATACTGCAGAATAGAATCACTAAAAATGAGCCCTCTCACATCTTCATAGACTTAAAAAAAACATTTCTCGCCCATTTTCCTTGGGGGACACAGACCTTGGGTATAGCTCAGCTCCCTAGGAGGCGTGACACTAAGTAAAACTGTTAAGCCCCTCCTCCATCAGCTATACCCTCAGCCTGGAGATAGAGGCTACCAGTTTTAGCTTAGTGTCCAAGGAGGCAAGACACTCCCTGCTACTGCAGGGCTGTTTTCTCCTTGTTATTTTTACTTTTTCTTCTAATTTTGTTATTTTATTTTTTCCTAGGGATACCAGAGACGCATTTGACCTCTCTGCTCTCCCGGGGTTGAGCTGCGCCAGTGCCAACTTATCTGCACTGCTGCCTCCCCCACAGAAGCAATAGGAGGATCTGGGCAGCAATGGCTCCCCTACATCCCGCCAGCTAGGGGGTCGCCCGCACGCCAAGCCCCTCTTCCAGCTTCCTGCCACTGCGGTGCCAGTGGCTGAAGGGGCGACCCTGCTGGAAAGGACTGAGGGTGAAGACGTCGCACGGTGAGATGGCTATTCCAGCCCATACCCCGTCCCTATCTGCAGCATCTACCCCTCTGGGTAAGGGGGGCACCCGTGGTCGCTCATTCTGAGCGCTCATCTGCAGGACAATGCAGCACAGCAGCATCCTCAGCACCCCCACGCCGTTCCCCCCCACGCTGCTATCTTTCTCCCCCCCCCTCCCCCTCATTCGGGGCTGACTCCATTTTTCTCTTCTCTCTCTCCCCCTTCCCGCCGAGAACGGGGGGCGGGGCTTAGCGGTCCCGGCAGGGGGCGGGGCTTCCGCGCGTCATTTTGGGGGCGGAGCTACGTTCTCCTTCACAGGAGACATTTCAAGCGCTGGAGGGGGCGGAGCTTGTTCCCCGCGCTTTCTGCTGAGGTTTCCCGCGCTTCCTCACTCCTGACAGGAAGCTGGGACACGGTGGGGGACTCTAACCTCCTGTGTACATCGCTCGGCTTCTGTGGGCGCTCTCTGCTGCTCACTGCTGTTCACTGCTTCTCTGCTGCTGCTGATCTGGGCCATCTCCTGACGTTCTTCTGAGGCACTGGTAGGACAGTTAACCCTCTCCTAACCCTCCTGGTCATAGCTGCTATAACCCTTTGTGGTCTCTATATTAGAGTACAACCACACTTCAGCATGTCAGATCCCACAGGTGCCCCCAAACCCTGGTACCATGCCTGTACCGCCTGTAAGGAACTTTTTCCGCGTGGGCAATCTGAGCCGCATTGCCTTGCATGTCAGGCCCCGGTGCAGGGCCCGCTTCCCGCTGCGCCCCCCGGTGCCTCTGAACCCCCTGACTGGGCTAGGTCTCTGTCTCAGGCGGTGGAAAGCCTTACACACGTAGTGGGCCGTCTCGTGGATAGACCGCCTCTCCCGCAGGCTGCCACAATCCCTGTCGCACCCGCTGGGACTACCGTTTCTGCCGCCCCCACTGGTTCCCTGCCTCCCAGCGAATCTTCCAGGGCCCGGCATACTCAGAAACGTTCAAGGGTTGAGCGCACATCTTCTCCAGATGCTTCGCTCTCTCCGCCATGCGTGCGAGCTCAGTCAAGTCTATCCTCTCAAAGGGATACGCTTTCTGAGGGAGAACTGGCGGATTCGGACGTGGACATGGACTCAGAGCTTCCGTCCAAATTGGCGTCCGCGGTGGGGCATCTTGTCACTAGCATCCGTGATACCTTTCAGCTACACGATGACCCCCCCAGCTCTGAACAGGCCGGCGTGTCCTTTCTCCGCCCCAAACAGGCCTCCAAGGTTTTTCCCATACACGCAGATTTTTCTTCTGTGGTATCCAAGGCTTGGACTCGGCCTAACGTCCGCTTTATTACACCCAAAAAGCTGGACATTTGTTATCCCTTTCCAGCGGATTCTGTGACCACGTGGACATCCCCGCCTAAGGTTGATCCTCCCGTGGCTCGCCTGTCCAAAAGCACTACTATTCCTGTACAGGACGGATCTTCCCTCCAGTCTGTTGAGGACCGTCGTACGGAATCCCTCTCCAAGGCCATATTTACTGCCTCTGGTTCGGCCCTTAGACCGGTCTTTGCCTCCGCCTGGGTTGGCAAAGCGGTCTCTGAATGGGGTTTGCAACTGGAACGGGAGTTAGGGTCGGACGTCCCTGTTCAGGACCTCCGTTCCTTAGCCCAACTAATTATTCAGGCCGGAAAATTCGTCTGTGAGGCCTCCCTTGATGCGGGTGCCCTCATTGCCCGTTCCTCTGCCCTGGCAGTTTCTGTCAGGAGGGAACTCTGGCTGAAGGTTTGGGCGGCGGACGCCGCTTCCAAACGCTCTTTGGCCGGCCTACCATTCACGGGTTCCCGCCTGTTCGGAACCCGTCTGGACGAACTTATATCAGAGGCCACGGGTGGGAAGAGTACTCACCTCCCCCAGTCCAGGCCAATGGGCGCCCCCCGTGGTCGCGCTGGTTCGTCCCGTTTTCGGTCCTTTCGCAAGCCCACCGGGTCTAGACCCGCGGCCAGTTCTTCTTCCTCTGGCCCAGCCCAGGATAGACGCAAGAAGCCGTTTTTTCGGACGCAACCTACCTGGCGCAAGTCCCAGCCTGCACGGGCTCCCACAGGCCAGCAGCCCTCTGCCTGAAGGTGCGCCCCCACCCACCCGGGTGGGGGGCCTCCTTCTCCTATTCAGGAACGTATGGCGGGCCCACATCTCAGACGCATGGGCGCTCGAGATTGTATCTTGCGGATACAAAATCGAATTTGCGTCCATTCCGCCAGACCGTTTCTTCCGATCCCGTCCTCCGCGAGATCCCGTACGAGTGGCCGCCTTCTTCGCGGCCATTCACTCTCTAATGGACAAGGGTGTCGTCGCCCCCGTGCCTCCGACGGAAAGGTTCAGGGGGTTCTACTCGAACCTCTTTGTGGTTCCCAAGAAGGAAGGCTCAGTGCGTCCGATCTTGGACCTAAAACGCCTGAACCGTTTTCTCCGACTGCAGAGATTCCGGATGGAGTCTCTCAGGTCCGCAGTGGCCTCCCTGGAAAGAGGGGATTTCATGGCCTCAATCGACATTCAGGATGCATACCTCCACGTTCCGGTTGCTCCATGTCATCACCGCTTCCTGCGCTTTGCGGTGGGGGACGATCACTTCCAATTCGTCGCCCTTCCCTTTGGTCTGGCGACTGCTCCTCGAGTGTTCACCAAGGTCCTGGCCCCTGTCTTGGCCCTTCTACGTTCAAGAAGTGTTTTTCTTCTCCCATACTTGGACGACATCCTGGTCAAGGCACCCTCCTTCTCTCAGACATCCCGCAGTGTGGAACTCACTCTGGAGACCCTGACGCGGTTCGGTTGGATTATCAACCACCCCAAATCTTCCCTTACCCCCTCCAGACGGCTGATCTTCCTGGGGATGCTCCTGGATACAGAGTTGGCGGAGGTCCGCCTTCCGTCGGACAAGCGTCTGGCCCTTCGCGGGTCGGTTCGCAGTCTCCTCCGTCATCACCGCCCTTCCCTCAGATCCAGCATGCGGTTGTTGGGAAAGATGGTTGCCTGTTTCGAAGCGGTGCCGTTCGCACAATTCCGATCCCGCACCTTTCAGAGGGCAATTCTGTCGGCCTGGGACAAATCACTGAGGAGTCTGGACAAGACCTTTCTTCTGCCTCCCCTGGCTCGAGCTTCCCTCGGCTGGTGGTTGCATATCCCTCTAAGGGGGAAGTCCTTCCTTCCACTGAACTGGCTGGTGATTACCACAGATGCCAGCTTACGGGGGTGGGGGGGGGTTTTCCCTCCCCGGTCCGTCCAGGGCGTTTGGTCTCTATCGGAGTCCAGACTTCCAATCAATATTCTGGAACTGAGGGCGATTCTTCTGTCCCTCAGACACTGGACCCATCTGCTGAGGGCCACCCTGTTCGGATCCAATCGGACAATGCCACGGCTGTGGCATACATAAACCATCAGGGAGGCACTCGCAGCGATGCAAGAGGTGACCCTCATTCTCCTCTGGGCAGAGACGCACGTGCCGGCCTTATCTGCGATTTACATCCCGGGGGTGGACAACTGGGCGGCGGATTTCCTCAGCCGGTCCACCATCGACCCGGGAGAATGGTCCCTGCACCCAGAGGTGTTCGAAGCCCTTTGTCTTCGCTGGGGTCGCCCCGACGTGGACCTCATGGCCTCCAAATTCAACCACAAGGTCCCCCTATACCTGGCCAGGGCACGGGACCCGAAGGCATACGGCGCCGACGCGCTCGTCCTTCCGTGGCGCGAATTCTCCCTTCTGTACGTCTTTCCTCCTTTTCCCCTCCTGCCACGGGTTCTTCGGAGGATCGCGGCAGAGGGCGTCCCCGCGATTCTAATCGCCCCGGATTGGCCCCGCCGGTCTTGGTACGCCGACCTAATGTTGCTGTTGGCAGACTCACCGTGGCCACTGCCCTCCAGGGAAGACCTTCTCTCTCAGGGACCGATCTTCCACGAGCATTTAGGCTCGCTACGTTTGACGGCGTGGCTATTGAGACCGCCGTCTTAACGCGACGGGGTTTCTCCGCGGACGTAGTCCGCACCATGATCCGGGCTCGTAAGCCCGTATCCTCTAGGATCTACTATCGGGTTTGGAGGTCCTATCTGGGGTTCTGTGAGTCCCGGAGCATCCCACCTCTCCGGTTTTCTCTTCCCACAATCCTGTCCTTCCTCCAGTCGGGTCTGGACCTGGACCTGGGGCTGTGCCTCAGTTCTCTGAAGGGTCAGATTTCGGCGCTGTCTATTCTTCTCCAGCGTCCCCTGGCCCCTCTAGGGCCAATTAAGACCTTTTTACAAGGGGTGGCTCACTCTGTTCCGCCGTACCGCCCTCCAGTTCCTTCCTGGGACCTGAATGTGGTGCTCTCGGCGCTCCAATCAGCCCCCTTCGAGCCTTTACGGGAGGTCTCCCTTCGCCTTCTGTCCTGCAAGGTCATCTTTCTTGTGGCCGTCACGTCTCTCCGACGGGTGTCGGAGTTAGCGGCTCTTTCTTGCTCCGAACCTTTCCTGATCTTCCACCAGGATAAGGTTGTGCTTCGGCCTGTCCCGACTTTCCTGCCAAAGGTGGTCTCCGCCTTTCACATCAATGAGGACATCGTCCTTCCGTCGCTCTGTCCCTCTCCTTCCCACCCCAGAGAACGGGAACTGCACCGTCTGGATGTGGTCAGGGCGTTGAGGATTTACTTGGAGGTCACCGGGTCCTTTCGGCGCACGGACTCCCTGTTTGTGGTTCCGGAGGGTTCGCGCAAAGGGTTGGCGGTCTCCAAGGTGGCTATTGCCCGTTTCATTAAACTGGCGGTGTCTGAGGCTTATCGAGCCAAGGGCAGACCTCCGCCTTTTGGCGTCACTGCTCATTCCACCAGAGCAGTCGGAGCTTCCTGGGCGCAGAGGCATCGGGCCTCGGCTGAACAGTTGTGCAAAGCAGCCACTTGGTCCTCTCTGCACACTTTCACAAAGTTCTATAGGGTGCATACGCATGCATCAGCGGATGCTGCGTTGGGCCGCCTGGTTTTGCAGGCAGCGGTTTCCTGATGCTCTGGTGGTGTTCCGCCTTGGGTTTGTGGTCCCTCCCTTCTTGGACTGCTCTTGAACGTCCCAAGGTCTGTGTCCCCCAAGGAAAATGGGCGAGAAAAGGAGATTTTTGTATAACTTACCAGTTAAATCTCTCTCGCTCTTCCTTGGGGGACACAGCACCCACCCTTCTGTGTTTGGTTACAGGGTTATGGTCTGGCGCCCCGTTGGGTTGCTGGCTGGTTGTTTCCGTTATTGGTTGTTATCCTTTCACTACTTGGACACGCAACTGGTAGCCTCTATCTCCAGGCTGAGGGTATAGCTGATGGAGGAGGGGCTTAACAGTTTTACTTAGTGTCACGCCTCCTAGGGAGCTGAGCTATACCCAAGGTCTGTGTCCCCCAAGGAAGAGCGAGAAAGAGATTTAACTGGTAAGTTATACAAAAATCTCCTTTTTTTTACAATTTTGTTTTTGTTTCTATTAGTTATGTTTAGGAAGTTTATTTTGAGCGCTAGTTTCAAGGGTTAGACACACAGGACATGGTATGTGCACTGATGAAATTTAGTAGATTTGATGAAATTTTATCAGGGCTATTTTCAAATCCTGAGTTTCCTCTGTGCCAGCAATAATTGGTGGGGGGGAGTGAAACATGGACATGGTAATTATGTATTGCTGTCTTGCGTGATTCAACTACTTAACAATTAGGTAATCACATTGGTCCGTTCCCTTCAGTGTGTAACCAGGATACCAATACATGAATCGCGGGTGGGGAATCTGCTCATACAGCGAGGAACAGAAGTATTTAAACAGCCTGCGATTTTGCAAGTTCCCCCAATTAGAAATCATGGAGGAGTCTGAAATTCACGTTGTAGGTGCATTCCCACTTTGAGAGACAGAATAAAATAAAAAAAATTCAGGAAATCACATTGTATGATTTTTAAAGAATGTATTTGTCTTGCACTACTGAACATAAGTATTTGAACACCTGAGAAACGGCACGAATTCTGGCTCAAAAAGACCTGTTACTGTGCCTTTTAAAAAGTCCACCTCAACTCCACTCATTAATCTAACTTAGTAGCACCTGTCTGAGCTCTTTAAAGACACCTGTCCACCCCACAGTCAGTCAGACGCCAACTACTACTATGGGCAAGACCAAAGAGCTGTCAAAAGACACCAGAGACAAAATTGTGGACCTCCACAAGGCTGGAAAGAACTACGGGGCAATTGCCAAGCAGCTGTTGGAGCAATTGTTAGAAAATGTAAGAGGCTAAAGACGTCAGTCTCCCTCGGACTGGTGCTCCATGCAAGATTTCACCTCGTTGGGTATCACTGATAAGAAAGGTGAGGAATCAGCCCAGAACTACAAGGGAGGAGCTGGTCAATGACATGAAGAGAGCTGGGACCACAGTTTCAAAGGTCACTGTCGGTAGAACACTACGCCGTCATGGTTTCAAATCATGCATTGCACGGAAGGTTCCCCCTGCTCAAGTCATCACATGTCCAGGCCCATCTGAAGTTTGCCAATGACCATCTGGATGATCCAGAGGAGGCATGGGAGAAAGTCATGTGGTCAGATGAGACCAAAGTAGAACTTTTTGGTCTAAACTTCACTCGTCGTCTTTGGCGGAAAAAGAAGAATGAGTTGCATCCCAAAAACACCATCCCTACTGTGAAGCATGGGGGTGGTAACATCATGCTTTGGGGGTGCTTTTCTGCGAAGGGGACAAGACGACTGCACTGTATTAAGGAGAGGATGAATTTATTGTGAGAGATTGAGCAACAACCTCCTTCCCTCAGTCAGAGCATTGAAGATGGGTCGTGGCTGGGTCTTCCAACATAACAACAACCCGAAGCACACAGCCAGGATAACCAAGGAGTGGCTCTGTAAGAAGCATATCAAGGTTCTGCAGTGGCCTAGCCAGTCTCCAGACCTAAATCCAATAGAACGTCTTTGGAGAGAGCTGAAACTCTGTGTTGCTCAGTGACAGCCCAGAAACCTGACAGATCTAGACGAGATCTGTGTGGAGGAGTGGGCCAAAATCCCTATTCCAGTGTGTGCAAACCTGGTCAAGAACTACAGGAAACGTTTGACCTCTGTAATTGCGAAACAAAGGCTTCTGTACCAAATATTAACACTGATTTTCTCAGGTGTCAAATACTTGAATGGACAGATCTGCTTTATTTCATTTTTCTGCCTTCTTATTCTAATGAACGGTCGGCTCGGTGTCTTGATGATGAAATTATGTTGTCTGACTAGGTCACAAACGCAGTGCTGAAACTAATTGAAAAGGAGCGGAATGGAGAAACGATCAACACTAGGCTCATCAGCGGAGTTGTACAATCTTACGGTAAGCACGTCTGTGCTGTTGGAGGACATTCACTTGCAGCAGATTTGTTGCAGAAAGTCCGTTCTGCTTTGGTGGCACACCTGGATTTCTGCAAGCCCCATTCAGACTACTGGGGCAAATCTGCGCCATATGAATCCAGCCTTATTTCACATGTTCTTCTGTAAATTGCATTTCCACTGCATCTTGAAAAACCGGAACGGATGGGGAAAAGAAATTTTTTATCATAAAGTTAAAGGCGTTGTGCAGACTGTATTGATGACCTATCCTCATCACAACCGCAGCGGCGAGCAGTGTAGGGCTAGTTTCACACTCGCGTTTTGGGCAGATCCGTCATGGATTTGCAAAAACTGATCCATTACACTAATACAACCGACGGATCAGTCATGAACTCCATTGAAAGTCAATGGGAGGCTGATTTGTTTTCTATTGTGTCAGAGAAAACTGATCCTTCCCTATTGACTTACATTGTGTGTCAGGACGGATCCGTTTGGCTCAGTTTCGTCAAGCTGACGGCAAAACGCTGCAGGCAGCGTTTTGGTGTCCGCCTCCAGAGCGGAATGGAGACTGATCGGAGGCAATCTGATGCATTCTGAGCGGATCCTTTTCTATTCAGAATGCATTAGGGCAAAACTGATCCGTTTTAGACCGCTTGTGAGAGCCCTGAATGGATCTCGCAAACGGAAAGCCAAAATGCGAGTGTAAAGTAGCCTAATTACAACTAAGCCGACCCATTCACTTCTATGGGATAACTCGAACAGGAGGGAGAAGTCGCATTCAAGTGAATGGGATGGCTTAGTTGTAATTACACCTGCTCACTGCTGCGGTTGTGACGACGAGCAGGTAAGGCTGAAAAGAAGGCAGAGCTTGTTCGACTACTGCTTTCTCTTCAAAACAGTTGATCGGCTGGGTGTTGGCCTCCACTGATCTGATATTAATGATCTTTCCTGAGGACAACCCCTTTATCACCGATTATGACAATGTGAACTAAGAATACAGACATGGAGAGCGGCGCCCAGGGATCTCACTGCACTTACTAGTACCCCTGGGCGCCGCGCCGTTCTCCTGCTATGCCCTCTGGTATCTCCGGTCACTAAGTTATAGTAGGCGGAGTCTGCCCTCGTTCTGCTGTAGCGCTGGCCAATCGCAGCGCAGAGCTCACAGCCTGGGAGGTTATTTTCTCCCAGGCTGTGAGCTCTGCAATGCAATTGGCCAGCGCTACAGAAGAACACGGGCAGACTCCGCCTACCATAACTTAGTGAGTGAAGATACTGGAGGGCATTGCGGGAGAACGGAGCGGCGCCCAGGGATAATAGTAAGTGCAGTGAGATCCCCGGGCGCCCCTCTCCATGTCTGTATACTTAGTTCACAATGTCCGGATCGGTAAAAGGTCCTGTTTAAGTGCTAACTGAACATGACTGATGCTTTTTATGTGTATTTTCCTTTTTCTTCTGATGGATAAGGGTCCATTCACGCATCCATATGTGTTTTGCGGACCGCACATCGCCGGCACTCATAGAAAATGCCTTTTCTTGTCCACAATTGCGGACAAAAATAGGACATGTTCTATTTTTTTGTGGAACGGAAGTGCAGATCTGCGGATGCGGACAGCACATTTCGGACCCATTGAAAATGAGTGGGTCCACAGCTGTTCCGCAAAATTGCCTTGGGCGGGGCTATCAACTTGCCTTGGGCAGGACTAAGCTCCATTCAAGTGAACAGAGCTTAGCCCTGCCCAGGCAAGTTGATACTAATCGTGACGTCACTGGGCCAGCAGTAAACAGTGAGAAGGCCGCGGCGCTGCTATAGCGCAGCTGCCTTCTCAAACAGCTGATCGGCGGGGGTCCAAAGTGTCGGATCCCCGCTGATGATTTATCCAGGGGATAGATCATTAGTTTAAACAAGGTGCAGAACCCCTTTAAATTTCTAATTATATGAAATTACAAAAGTATTCAGATCCAGGTGCTGGTTTGAAAAATCGAGAATGTCTTGTGACACAATCCCTTTAATGCCCCCATGACCTTTTAACGCTTCCACTCCAAGACTACCAGGGACGTTTTAGCCTCCTGAAGGATAGATGTGTCTGATTGGGGACAATAGCTGACACAGCTGTTTTTAATAGCACTAGTTTTTGAAATGCTTAGATTTTCCTTATAAAAACCATACTAACTAATCAGCGTGAGCCAAACACTATTTGGCTGTCTCTCTATAGACTGTGATTGGAGCAGTAGGGCACACGCTGGACCACAGCCCCAGTCATACTTCTGGATTCCACTTGTAGTGTTCATGAGGGCTCCAACACATTAGTCACCAATCCTGTCAATACTTTTTTAAAGGGTCCCTTGCATCAAAAATGTATCATCTCTTTACCAACCTATAGTGAATATATTTTATGTAAACATTTCTTATAAAAATGATGGTTTTCTGGATAACATTTTTAAAGATACTCAATGTATTCGACTTCCTGTCCTGTTTGTAAAATTTCTTTGCTGTGCTAAGTGCTCAATCAAACAATCTGTCAAGTTTGTCGGACCATGGGTGCGACCAGAGCCCCTCTGTAGTGACAGGATTAGGGCAGCACACATTACACTTATCAATGCTTTTTTCTCTCGGCATCTTTATCTAGACCTTTTTAAGATATTTGTCATCCCAATTCTACACCTACCATTGCAATGAGGATTACTCTGCAGATAGCACCTTCCCCTCACAGAAGAAGTAAACTGCCATTGGATCACTTATCAATATAGGAGGTTTTATTATATATGTTAAATGCTACCAAAGGGCAACATTTTGTAATTTTCAGTGGTATAATACTGCTGAAATGAAACCGACAAACTTCTAGAAAAAAGTGTTTTCTTTAAATATTAAGTTTAAAAAATAACTTTCTGGTGAAAATATTCCTTTAAGTAAGTCTAGAAATATCCATTTTTTATTAGTCATGAAGAAATATTTTGGTTGAAACCCATTGAAATTTAGTCGTAAGGAACACTAGTGCTCGTTGGACTTCCAAATTTGAAAGTGATATGTGCACATAACAGGTTGATTTCTGTAGGTAGAAAGCTTATCCGAGCTTAGAAGTGCTGGCTGAATGCAGACATTGTGGCGGAGGCTCCCTCAGAACCATGGGCTGACACTGTCCTTTTGTATCTGCAGTTGAGCTGGGCTTGAATGAAGATGATGCCTTTGCCAAAGGCCCAACGTTGACTGTGTACAAAGAGTCTTTTGAGTCTCAGTTTTTGGCCGACACGGAGAGGTTCTACACAAGAGAGAGCACAGAATTTTTACAGCAGAACCCAGTGACAGAATACATGAAGAAGGTAAGTTCAGGGCTGGCAGGGTTTGGATGGCTGCCTTGCTCATCTGTTCAGTGTAGAGCACTCTCAAGTAGACCACTTGCGTTTGCATCCTTTGAAGACCTCAGAATTTGTCAGTGATATTGCCTACTTTACCCTTCTTTTTTGATAGTGGTGCTCCTGAAAATGAAGCCTCATTAATGTATGTAGATAACCACATACCTCACTATTGCAATTACTGGCTCTAATTTAAGGGGTCCTCTTTTTAGTATTGATGACTTCTCCTCAGGATAGGTCATCAATATCAGATCGGTGGGAGTCTGACTCCCAGCACTCCGCTGATCAGCTGTTTGAAGAGAACACAGCGCTCATACGAGCACTGCCTTTTCTGCTTTGTTTACCTGCTAGAGGCAACAATTGCAGTGGTGAGCAGGTGTTATCACAAGTATGGCATCCCCATTCACTTCTATGGGACGGCTCTGTATGTTCAAGTGCATAGGAAGGAATGGGAACACCATACTTTAAAATTACACCTGCTCACCACTGCAATTGTTGCAGCAAGTAAACAGAGCAGAGAATGCAGTGCTTATATGAGCGCTGTGTTCTCTTTAAACAGCTGATCGGCTGGAGTCGGACCCCACGCTGTTCTGATATTGATGACATATCCTGATTATAGTTCAATAGTAAAAACCGGACAACCCCTTTTAAATGATTTGTCTCTTCATGGACAATGGGGGCATATCGCTAGGATATGCCCCCATTGTCTTATAGGGACCCGCACCTATATTGAGAACGGAGCCCCGCAAGTGAAGGAGGGCGCACTGCGCATGCGCAGCTGCCCTCCATTCATTTTCCTTGGGGCCGGCGAAAGTAGCCAAGCACTTGACTATTTCCGTCAGGCCCATAGAAATGAATAGGAGCGCGCGTGCGCTGTATGTTCCCATTCACTTCTATGGGGAGCCGGCTTGGTGGTGGCCGGACTGGAGTCCTCCAGCCACCACCTTGCGGGGCTCCGTTCTCTATATAGGTGCGTGTTCCAACGGTGGGACCCGCACTTATAAGACAACAGGGGCATATACTAGCGATATTCCCCCATTGTCCATGATGAGACAACCCCATTTAAGTATGGCTAAGCTCACAAAAAATGCTTTTAGGAGAATATGTTGACTCTCCTGATTTTCAAATAACATCTCTGGAATACCTTTTTTATTATTCTGTATTGTGCTGTCCCTCTGTTTCTACTAGAAATGTATTGACTACATTGACAATTTGGGTGTTGTCAGTTGGGTGGGTGTCCCTGTGGTGTCTGTCACTGACCAGTCAGTGCTGACAGTATCAGTGTGTAGGGACACTTTACACCGGAGGAATAACTGAGGGGCTTCACAATGCATAGGTCTAAGAAAAGATTTTCCAGGATTGTTATATCATGGTGAATGCAGGTATTTACTGAAATAGTCTTGTCAGGAGATGTGACAGGTCCTCTTTTAAGAGCTTACATATATTGGTGACTTATCCTCTGAATAGTTCTGACACTAATCGGCTGTTTCGGACTGCTGCATAGCTGGAAACTATACAGACGGCTCTAGTCACTGTGTAGTGGTACTACAGCCCAGCTTCCATTCAATTGAATAGGATCTGAGTTTAAATGGGTTTTTCAAGAGTTTTTTATTTTATTTTATTTTTTTATTGATGATCTAGCCTCTGGATAGGTGATTAGTATCTCATCAGTGGGGGTCTGACACCTAGGACCCCCACCGATCAGCTGTTTGGGAAGGCATCGGCCCTCGCCTTCTCACAACTTTGCCTAGGCCTTGTGACGTCACGTTCATCGGTCGCATGGCCAAGGCGCAGCTCAGCCATGTTGAAATGATTGGGGCTGAGCTGCAATACCAAACAAAGCCACTATACAATGGATGGCACTGTGCTTGTTGAAGTGAGAGAAGGCCGTGGTGCTACTGTGAGTGCCGGTGCCTCATCGAACAGCTGATCGGTGGGGCTCCTGGATGACAGACCCCCAGATCATATACTGATTACCTATCCAGGATAGGTCATCAGTTAAAATATCCTGAAAAACCCCTTTCAGTGCCAGAAACCGTGCATGGAGTCTTCTGCTTGCACTTTGTCTGCTGTTAGACTCCAATGCTACGGCAGCCCAAAACAACTGATTGGATGGGGTGTCAGATGTTGGACCCCCAACTGATCTGATATTGATAACCTGTCCTAAAGGATAGATCATCAATATCTGTAGCCCGGAGAGTGCCTTTCACTTACATCTCATTTGCATCTAAATGTAAAATTGATTTGGATTTAACTTGTCAAGTACTCAAGGATTTACCCGTACTTATCTGTGTCATTTTGGCTTCTTATCAACCTGTCAACAACATGAGATCAGTTTTGCCCTAATGCATTCTGAATGGAAAAGGATCCGCTCAGAATTAGGGTTGTTGCGATACCCAATCGATACTTTTGTCCCAGTCGATACGATACTGGGATTTGACATTTATCGATACTAGGCTGCCCTACTGCGCAGCCTAGCATCAGAGAACATGGAGCGCACTGCTGTCAGCGCGCTCATGTTCCCTCAGCAGCACAGGGGAGAAGGATTCCCCCTCTCCTCTCCCCCCTGTGCCGCGCTGCCAATGAGGAGGGACGGGTGCACTGCGCCACCAAAGATAGTAGTGGACCTTTCATGAGTCCAAAAATTGTAAACTAACTATCGGGGCTATGTAGAGCGGCGCCCAGGGATCTCACTGCACTTACTATTATTCCTGGGCGCCGCTTCGTTCGCCCACTGTGGCCCCTTGCAGTGTTTTGGCGCCCGTCTGATGAAACTGAGCCAAACTGATCCGTTTTCACAGACAGTCTGGCACAATAGAAAACGGATCCGCCCTCCATTGACTTTCAATGGTGTTCAGGCCTAAGGCCTACATGCACACAACCGTATGTGTTTTGTGGTCCTCAAATTGCGGATCCGCCCAAAAAGGGATGACATCTGTATGCCACCCTTTTTTTTTTTTTTTTTTTTTTTTTTTTTTTTTTGCAGATCCATTGTAACAATTCCTAAAACGGACAATAATAGGACATGTTCTATTTGTTTTGCTGGGTTACGGAACGGACATATTGATGTGGACAGCACACGGCTGTCCATTTTTCGCGGATCCATTGAAATGATTAGGTCTGCATCCTATCCGCAAAAGAAAACTGAATGGACATGGAAACAAACAACATTTGTGTGCATATAGCCTAAATCTCTACTTTTTCACTGACCCCTAGGCAGAAGCCCGGCTTCTAGAGGAGCAGCGACGTGTACAGGTTTACCTACACGAGAGCACACAGGATGAGCTAGCACGGAAATGTGAACAGGTTCTGATTGAAAAACACCTGGAGATCTTTCACACGGAGTTCCAGAATTTGCTAGATGCAGATAAAAATGAAGGTAATCTGCTGCTTAATGGATGATGAGGTTATTCTATGCGTGTGCAGCCTGAAGCAATTACCTTTTAAAGGGAACCTGTCACCAGGATTTTGTGTATAGAGCTGAGGATATGGGTTGCTAGATGGCCGCTAGCACATCCACAATACCCAGTCCCCATAGCTCTGTGTGCTTTTATTGTGTAAAAAAACAATTTGATACATATGCAAATTAACTTTAGATGAGTCCTGTCCCTGAGATGAGTCAGGGACAGGACTCATCTCAGGTTAATTTGCATATGTATCAAATCGTTTTTTTTACACAATAAAAGCACACAGAGCTATGGGGACTGGGTATTGTGGATGTGCTAGCGGCCATCTAGCAACCCATATCCTCAGTTCTATACACAAAATTCCGGTGACAGGTTCCCTTTAATGATCTAACTGCGTACATACTATTCAGTTTCCTTCTTTGCAAGCTGTTCTTTTTGGCGAGCTAAGATGTATATTAGACTATTTATGAGCACAAGGTTTCATTCTTAAGGCAGTATTACACTGGCCGATAATGGCTAACGAGCATTCACATGAACGCTCATTAGCGATCATCTTGCAGTGTAATACTGCCGCCGATTGGCTGAAAGTATAAACTGAAAAGGTAACTGTCTATTCGGTTTAAAGAGTCTTATGTCAAAGCTGTAACTGAGCCTTAAAGTATAACTGTCGTATTTTATATATTTTTTGGAGTATTGGATTGTGGTGATTAATATCTCCTTGGTGGCCCTATTTCAACTTTTCACTGTGTATTTAATTACCCCTTAATTCCACATTTTTGCTCCCTGTACTGCCTGCTTTTACCTGTGCTTAAAATCAGGTTGCTATGCAGGGTCTGTCTATCTGTTGGAGGACGCAAAAGCAGGCTGCGTGCAAGGTCAGATTACTGACAGCCAGGGACTGTAAGTAAATGATTAAAGCCAGGTCCTCCCCGGCAGCTGATAACAGTGCCTGGGCTGTGTGCACGTCTCCCTGTCCCTGCGCTTGGCAGACACTCCCTCACTCAGCAGAGCTGGAGAAGGCAGAGTTGAAGCAGCGCAGACCAGGGAAGGGAGATCTGCCATCTGCTCAGTGTATAAATGAAAGCAACATGTGGTAAGAGGACCCCTTTGTGCTGCAAGAGATTAACCCTTTAGGGGGGAGGGCTCTGGTTACTGACACTTTTGGGGGGCTATTGTTATTGGCTAGTGAGGGCAGGCAGGATTAGCCTCAGGGTGAGGGCAGTGGCGGCCATCTTAACTGAATAGTGAAATTGCAGTTTTATGCAGACTGGTTGCTAAGGGCTGCATAAATATGGGGTAATTCAGGCTAATAGTAACTGATTCTGGAATATCATGTTATTAGTAACTACATATATGAAAATTTAAATTAGGGTCTAAGTGTGACAGTTATCCTTTAAGCCTTATTCACACGTCAGTGATTTCCATAAGTGATTGTGCGCCAAAACCCCCCCCCCCCTTGCCCCTTCAGGTACACTTACCACAGATTGAGAACCTGGATTGTAGACTATTAACTTCTGAAGAGTAATCGTTTCTGAATAATTTATATCAGGAAACGCTGAAACATTGCTGGACTCAGCATTGAAAGTCAGTGAAATGTTCTTACTGTAAATGTTCTACAGAACAGACGGGTAATGACTGTGATTTCACATGTAGATTTTCATTCACAGCTCATTGTTAAAGGGAGTCTGTCACCTATTCTGAGCCTTTTAGACCACTGAGATCAGGTTATAGACTCCTGTGCGCTCATTACAATGGTACCTTTATTTGTTCTGTCCCTTGCCGAGATCTTAAAAAAAAGACTCTTTAAACTTATGCTAATTAGGGTCGGCAAGTGCCCAGGGGCGGCGTTAGTGCAGCAAGTGGCCTGGGCCCTCACCGATGTGCCCAGAAAACCACACCTCTTTCACTCCTCTGGCCTTCCCTTCTTTCCTATTACCTCCTCCTCTGCGGCGCCGGCTCATGCGCAGTCCAACTACCTGTTCCTCTGCCCATAATGGGCACAGCAGTGCGCACATGCGGGGCAAGTGTGGAGCGGCACAGGTGTGAGATCTGGGAGGGAGAGGAGGAGGTAATAATAGGAAACAAGGGCGGGCCAGAGGGGTGAAAGAGGTGTGGTTTTCTGGGCACATCGCGAGGAGTCTGGGCACTTGCTACACTAACGCCACCCCTGGGCACTTGCCAAACCTAATTAGCATACGTTTAAAGTCTTTTTTTGAAGATCTCGGCGAGGGACAGCACAAATAAAGGTACCATTGTAATGAGGGCACAGGAGTCTATAACCTGATCTGAGCGGTCTAAAAGGCTCAGATTAGGTGACAGACTCCCTTTTAACCACCTTTTTACTGGATTCCCAATATGTCCTCATTTGTCACATCTAAATCCCCTCCCCTAATACAGACTTACACCCTGTTCTGTTTCTGGGAAGTATTGCTTATGACGCCTTTCTATTTCAGATTTGGGGAGAATGTACAATCTTGTATCAAGAATTCAGGACGGCCTGGGAGAACTGAAAAAGCTTTTAGAAACGCATATCCACAATCAGGGACTTGCTGCCATAGAGAAATGTGGGGAAGCAGCACAAAATGCAAGTATTCCTCTGTCAATAAAATCGTGCTGTGGGGCCAACACTTACTCCTATTGCATTTAAAGTGCCTTCTAGGCAAATGGGTCTCATTGCCCATGTATGCAGTGGGGGGCAAATTGAAATGCCTGGGGAGGCCGGTGACCCCTATTAGGGGCTGATGTATGGGGCAACTGAATACAAGTTTGGATATCCACAGTGCAAGATGTGCGTCTTGTGTGTACAGTGGTCCCTCAGTATTTATTGGTTCCAGGTCGACCATTGTAACTTGAATAATCGGTTCCAAAGCCTCAAAATGTCATCCAACATAAGAGAAAATTAAGATTTAATAAAAAATATGCAGATAAATAAGACAGATAAAACAGGAATAGCTAAAAACTAGCAACTAATACATCTATTTTACCAGAGAAGTGGCCTTGATTAGTTGGATCGGAGTTTCAAGTAACGATTGGTCAGAAAAGGGCTATTGCACAGTTAGGACCATATATATTCGGACACTGACAATTTTTTTTTCCTGTTTGCTAAAACATTTAAGTTATAGTTATATATCAGACATGGACATAAAGTCCAGACTTTTAGCTTTCATTTGAGGGTATCCACATTTAAATTGGAGGAAGGGTTTAGGAGTTTCAGCCCCTTTACATGTGGCACCCTGTTTTTAAAGGGACCAAAGGTAATTGGACAATTGACTCAAAGGCTGGTTCATGGACAGGTGTGGGCAATTCCTTCATTTATTTTATTTTCAATTAAGCACATAAAAGGCCTGGAGTTGATTTGAGGTGTGGTGCTTGCATTTTGAAGATTTTGCTGAGAAGTAAACATGCGGTCAAAGTAGCTCTCCATGCAGGTGAAACAAGCCATCCGTCATCTGCGAAAACAGAAAAAAAAACATCCGAGAAATTGCTACACTATTAGGAGTGTCAAAATCTACAGTTTGGTACATCCTGAGAAAGAAAGCAAGCACTGGTGACTAGAGATGAGCGAACTTCTGTTTTAAGTTCGGCGTCTAAAGTTCGGGTTTGGATTAGCGGAGAATCCCGATCTGGAACCGGATATGGATTCCGACTTCCGTTGTGGTCCGTGGTAGCGGAATCAATAATCGTCCATTATTGATTCCGCTACCACGGACCACAACGGAAGTCGGAATCCATATCCGGTTCCAGATCGGGATTCTCCGCTAATCCAAACCCGAACTTTAGACGCCGAACTTAAAACAGAAGTTCGCTCATCTCTACTGGTGACCTCAACAATGCAAAAAAACATGAACGCCCATGGAAGACAACAGTGGTGGATAATCACAGAATAATTGTGTACCATGGTGAAGAGAAACCCCTTCACAACAAGTGAACAACACTTTCCAGGATATAGGCGTATCAATAATCAAATCTGCCATAAAGAAAAGACTGCATGAAAGTAAATACAGAGAGTTCAATGCTGAGTGCAGGCCACTCATAAGCCTCAAGAATAAGAAAGCTAGATTGGACTTTGCTAAAAAATAAATATATATATATATATATATATATATATATATATATATATATATATATATATATATATATATATATATAAGCACACTTCTGGAAGAACATTCTTTGGACAGATGAAACCAAGATCAACCTCTACCAGAATGATGGAAAGAAATAAGTATGACGACGGCATGGTACAGCTCATGATCCAAAGCATACCACATCTTCTGTAAAACACGGCGGAGGCAGTGTGATGGCTTGGGCATACATGGCTGCCAGTGGCACTGGGTCCCTAGTGTTTATTGATGATGTGACACAGGACAGAAGCAGCCGGGTGAATTCTGGGTTTTTCAGAGACATACTGTGTGCTCAAATCCAGCCAAACTGGTCGGCGTTTCAAAATACAGATGGACAATGGCCCAAAACATAAAGCCAAAGCAACCCAGGAGTTTATTAAAGAAGTGGAATATTCTTGAATGGCCGAATCAGTCACAGGATCTGAACCCAATAGAGCATTTCACTTGTTAAAGACTAAACTTCAGACAGAAAGGCCTACAAACAAACAGCAACTGAAAACCGCTGCAGTGAAGGCCGGCAGAGCATTAAAAAGGAGGAAACACAGCGTCTGGTGATGTCCATGAGTTCAGGACTTCAGGCGGTCATTGCCAACAAAGGGTTTTCAACCAAGTATTAGAAATTACATTTTATTAACCACCTCCCGACCGCCTAACGCAGATATGCGTCCGGGAGGTGGTTGCTTTACTCCTCCTGGACGCATATACGCGTCATCTCGCGAGACGCGAGATTTCCTGTGAACGCGCGCGCTCACAGGAACGGAAGGTAAGCGAGTGGATCTCCAGCCTGCCAGCGGCGATCGCTCGCTGGCAGGCTGGAGATCCGAAATTTTGAACCCCTAACAGGTATATTAGACGCTGTTTTCATAACAGCGTCTAATATACCTCCTACCTGGTCCTCTGGTGGTCCCTTTTGTTAGGATCGACCACCAGAGGACACAGGTAGGTCAGTAAAGTCGCACCAAACACTACACTACACTACACACCCCCCCCCCCCCCGTCACTTATTAACCCTTTATGAACCCATGATCACCCCATATAAACTCCCTGATCACCCCCCTGTCATTGATCACCCCCCTGTCAGGCTCCGTTCAGACGTCCGTATGATTTTTACGTATCCACGGATTCATGAATCGGATCCGCAAAACGCATACGGACGTCTGAATGGAGCCTTACAGGGGGGTGATCAATGACAGGCGGGTGATCACCCATATACACTCCCTGATCACCCCCTGTCATTGATCACCCCCCTGTAAGGCTCCATTCAGACGTCCGCATGATTTTTACGGATCCATGGATACATGGATCGGATCCGCAAAACACATGCGGACGTCTGAATGGAGCCTTACAGGGGGGTGATCAATGACAGGCGGGTGATCACCCATATACACTCCCTGATCACCCCCCTGTCATTGATCACCCCCCTGTAAGGCTCCATTCAGACGTCCGCATGTGTTTTGTGGATCCGATCCATGTATCCATGGATCCGTAAAAATCATGCGGACGTCTGAATGGAGCCTTACAGGGGGGGTGATCAGTGACAGGGGGGTGATCACCCTGATCACCCCCTGTCATTGATCACCCCCCTGTAAGGCTCCATTCAGACGTCTGCATGTGTTTTGTGGATCCGATCCATGTATCCATGGATCCGTAAAAATCATGCAGACGTCTGAATGGAGCCTTACAGGGGGGGTGATCAGTGACGGGGGTGATCAGGGAGTCTATATGGGTGATCACCCCCCTGTCATTGATCACCCCCCTGTCATTGATCACCCCCCCTGTAAGGCTCCATTCAGACATTTTTTGGCCCAAGTTAGCGGAAATTTTTTGTTTGTTTTTGTTTTTTATTACCAAGTCTCATATTCCACTAACTTGTGTCAAAAAATAAAATCTCACATGAACTCGCCATACCCCTCACGGAATCCAAATGCGTAAACATTTTTAGACATTTATATTCCAGACTTCTTCTCACGCTTTAGGGCCCCTAAAAAGCCAGGGCATTATAAATACCCCACATGTGACCCCATTTCGGAAAGAAGACACATGTGGTATCGCCGTACTCAGGAGAAGTTGGGGAATGTGTTTTGCGGTGTCATTTTACATATACCCATGCTGGGTGAGAAAAATATCTTGGTCAAATGCCAACTTTGTATAAAAAAATGGGAAAAGTTATCTTTTGCCAAGATATTTCTCTCACCCAGCATGGTTATATGTAAAATGACACCCCAAAACACATTCCCCAACTTCTCCTGAGTACGGCGATACCACATGTGTGACACTTTTTTGCAGCCAAGGTGGGCAAAGGGGCACATATTCCAAAGTGCACCTTTCGGATTTCACAGGCCATTTTTTACAGATTTTGATTGCAAGGTACTTCTTACACATTTGGGCCCCTAAATTGCCAGGGCAGTATAACTACCCCACAAGTGACCCCATTTTGGAAAGAAGACACCCCAAGGTATTCCGTGAGGGGCACTGCGAGTTCCTAGAATTTTTTATTTTTTGTCACAAGTTAGCGGAAAATGATGATTTTTCTTTTTTTTTTTTCTTTTTTCCTTACAAAGTCTCATATTCCACTAACTTGCGACAAAAAATTAAAAAAATTCTAGGAACTCGCCGTGCCCCTCACGGAATACCTTGGGGTGTCTTCTTTCCAAAATGGGGTCACTTGTGGGGTAGTTATACTGCCCTGGCAATTTAGGGGCCCAAATGTGTGAGAAGAACTTTGCAATCGAAATGTGTAAAAAATGACCGGTGAAATCCGAAAGGTGCACTTTGGAATATGTGCCCCTTTGCCCACCTTGGCTGCAAAAAAGTGTCACACATCTGGTATCGCGGTACTCAGGAGAGGTTGGGGAATGTGTTTTGGGGTGTCATTTTACATATACCCATGCTGGGTGAGAAAAATATCTTGGTCAAATGCCAACTTTGTATAAAAAAATTGGAAAAGTTGTCTTTTGCCAAGATATTTCTCTCACCCAGCATGGGTATATGTAAAATGACACCCCAAAACACATTCCCCAACCTCTCCTGAGTACCGCGATACCAGATGTGTGACACTTTTTTGCAGCCAAGGTGGGCAAAGGGGCACATATTCCAAAGTGCACCTTTCGGATTTCACCGGTCATTTTTTACACCTTTTGATTGCAAAGTTCTTCTCACACATTTGGGCCCCTAAATTGCCAGGGCAGTATAACTACCCCACAAGTGACCCCATTTTGGAAAGAAGACACCCCAAGGTATTCCGTGAGGGGCATGGCGAGTTCCTAGAATTTTTTATTTTTTGTCGCAAGTTAGTGGAATATGAGACTTTGTAAGAAAAAAATAAAAAATCATCATCATTTTCCGCTAACTTCTGACAAAAAATAAAAAGTTCTATGAACTCACTATGCCCATCAGCGAATACCTTAGGGTGTCTACTTTCCGAAATGGGGTCATTTGTGGGGTTTTTCTACTGTCTGGGCATTGTAGAACCTCAGGAATCATGACAGGTGCTCAGAAAGTCAGAGCTGCTTCAAAAAGCGGAAATTCACATTTTTGTACCATAGTTTGTAAACGCTATAACTTTTACCCAAACAATTTTTTTTTTGCCCAAACATTTTTTTTTAATCAAAGACATGTAGAACTATAAAGTTAGCGAAAAATTTATATATGGATGTCGGGTTTTTTTGCAAAATTTTACAACTGAAAGTGAAAAATGTCATTTTTTTGCAAAAAAATCGTTACATTTCGATTAATAACAAAAAAAGTAAAAATGTCAGCAGCAATAAAATACCACCCAATGAAAGCTCCATTAGTGAGAAGAAAAGGAGGTAAAATTCATTTGGGTGTTAAGTTGCATGACCGAGCAATAAACGGTGAAAGGAGTGTAGTGCCGAAGTGTAAAAAGTGCTCTGGTCATGAAGGGGGTTTCAGCTAGCGGGGCTGAAGTGGTTAACAATTATTTAATTTGTCCAATTACTTTTGAGCCCCTGAAATGAGTTTAAAAAATGCTTTAGTTCCTCACATTTTTATGCAATCAGTTTGTTTAACCCACTGAATTAAAGCTGAAAGTCTGAACTTCAACTGCATCTGAATTGTTTTGTTCAAAATCCATTGTAGTAATGTACAGAACAAAAATGAGAAAAATGTTGTCTCTGTCCAAATATATATGGACCTAACTGTTGAAAATATTGTATCCTGAGGGATGACTATATAGACATCTACTCCCAGTGGTGGTCAAGATTCCACAGGAAATAGAATGAAGCAGAGTTGATCACCTTTATTGCATTTAATGTAAAATCTAGTACATTGACAATACTCTGAAGACCCCGTGTTTATGCTTACTACCGGAGCAGCACACAGTTCTGCAGGTATACTGTACTAGTAGTATTACAATATTGTCCCCATCATTATTCCTGTCATTTATGCCAGAGGTGCACAACATTTTGAGTGTGTAACAGGTTGTAGTTCCACTTTTGAGATTTCCTACTAGAAGGAGAACAAGGTCACGGATAAACTACAATGGAGAGCAGCAGGCATGCATGGCCGCCTCACATCTTCCTTCTTTGCGTACCATAAATGTTTAATACGGCATCCTCTTGAAAATATCTCTTTAGGTAACACTAATACGCTGTGTTAAGCCTAGTGCAGGACTTAAAGGGGTTGTATACATCCCAGAGATTCAAAGGACTCCAAAGAGAGTATACAGTGCTGCCCCATAAGGCCTTCACTGTGCATAACACAGTACAAGTTTTACCTGGATTGCTCCTTTAAAGGGGTTGTGCCACGAAACACGAAAAATATTCTTTAGTTTTCAACCCAACACCTGGATCTGAATACTTTTGTAATTGCGTGTAATTAAAAATTTAGTGTAGTCACTGAACTATTCAATAAAATGTACCTGTATAGCGCCACCTGCTGTTTCTTTGTCTCCTTATTCTCCTGTCCAGAGTACAGTTGGTTACACGTGCTCAGTTTAAATCTTCAACTGCCACCAGTGGTATCTTCTGTTTAGAAGTTGTGGCAGTTACAGGGAAAGAGCAGTGGCATCTAGAAACAAAATGGGGAAAAAGCGAAAGTGCAGAACGTCCGCAGGTTCAGGGCCACTCATTTGTGTAGAGGGCACAACAGCCTTTCACGCTTGTACGCGGTCCTTCCGGTGTCCAATCCGGAAGCTAAACTGTAGGTAAAAGAGAAGAAGACTGGGACTGTATGCGGTGCTGCAGAGCAGCCACAACTCTGGGAAAACTTTATTGGTGCTAGAAGGCAGCGCATTTTGGCATCGAACAGATCCCT
This sequence comes from Bufo gargarizans, assembly GCF_014858855.1. NCBI lineage: Eukaryota > Metazoa > Chordata > Amphibia > Anura > Bufonidae > Bufo > Bufo gargarizans. Next base: position 185,843,394 of record NC_058084.1, read on the forward strand.
TCATCCAGCAGGCTACACCACAATTGCCTGATGAAGGGATCCGTTCAATCCCGAAATGTGTTGGCTTCTAGCGCCAGTAAAGTTTTCAAACTTAACTCTCCCAGAGTCTCGCCTTCTCTGCAGCGCCACGTACAGTCCTGGTCTTCTCTTCTATTTCTAGTTACAGGGAAAGAGCTACAGCAGAAAGGACACACCCTCTGAGCTGCCGGCTAAAATAAATGTAGCAGAACAATTAGAGCAATGATTTCTGGTTCCATGTGAGGTACAGGGCTGGTTATTTGTTAGAGATTGTTATGTACCATATTATGTCTGATTTTCATTTTACATCAATTATGGAAATACCCCCTTAAGTTGCTTAACATAGAACTGGTGATTGGGGGACGCACACGGGAACATCACGTGTGCGCCACTGGTTTATACTATTTATGTGTTACGTGTTTTATCTTTTCCTTTCTATTCAGGATCCCAAAATGTATGTACAGACTGTTTTGGATGTCCATAAGAAATATAATGCACTAGTTATGTCTGCTTTTAACAATGATGCTGGATTTGTGGCGGCACTAGATAAGGTGAGTGTAACTGCACCAGATAAATCTGGACAGATATGGTGGCATGGCGTTTGGATTTCTTCTCATGTCCCTTTTCTTAATATTTCATGGCAGGCTTGTGGCCGATTTATAAATAACAATGCAGTGACAAAAATGGCCCAATCTTCCAGCAAATCTCCAGAGCTGCTTGCCCGTTATTGTGATTCACTACTGAAGAAGAGGTGAGTGTATATGCTGTAATGTCATGTGCTGATATCAGTGTTCTCTTCCCGGTGTATTCATACAATATTCCTTCCATCTACCCTAGTTCTAAGAACCCAGAAGAGGCAGAATTGGAAGACACACTCAATCAAGTTGTAAGTGTCTCTAATTCATCTCTACACTGCAGTTACATATCTTAGATATATATGTTAAGGTCCCTTTACACTGCCCAAACATCGGGCAGATCATCGCTAACCAGAGTTCGTAAGAACGCTCATTAGTGATGATCTGCCGCCAATTAGCCGTTGAGCGAAGCGCTCTCTCATCTGGTAATGGTATCGTTAATGCAGTCGCCTAAAACATTGATTGCCAGAAGCAGATTGTGCCATCTAAACAGCACTGTGCTGCTGGCAAATAATGATTCTGTGTGAGGGTGAGCAGTGGCGTTAGTGATCGCGCCTCCCCTCTTCATTTTCTGGTCATTGACCCATGTAAAAGGGCCCTTAGTCTGTTGCATATCAGCTCGATATAGGTCTGATTAGTGGGAGATGTGAGGACGCACATGAACTGGTGTTCTTTGGCCCGGCAGACTCCCATTTTTACAAGTTGTCTTCTTTTTTCGGAACCATGTCATTTTTTATGGGAGTTGCATGTAAACAGAAAGCTCTTAATTTTTACAGATGGTCGTCTTTAAATACATTGAAGATAAAGACGTGTTCCAGAAATTCTATGCAAAGATGCTTGCAAAACGACTTGTTCATCAGAACAGTGCGAGCGACGATGCAGAAGCGAGCATGATATCCAAACTTAAGGTAAGCAGAGAAGTGAAGCTGACGGCTGAGTGGTGGCTTCATGGCGCTGTTAGTGAGGTTGTGGAAGAAATTGCATTGACTTGTATATCATACGCTGAAATGGAAAGCGTAACATCCAGGGGTACATTATTCATGGTACTTGTCATAGTGGAAGATTTCTAAAACCTAAAATTTTGGCACACCCTTTTTTTTTTTTTTTTTTTTTTTAAATACAGCCCCATACATTTCTCCCTTTATGGGATGAACTACCTCTGGCGCCCCATCTCTTCTGAAACTATATTTCCCAGCATGCAAACTTGTTGGACTGTTCTCAGAACTGCCATAAAAATGAATGGAACATGCCGGGGTTTGTAGTTTCAGAACAGCTGGAGTGTTGAAGGTTGCTGACCCCTGACATAGTATCTAATAGGCTTACTATAGCAGTCACATGATCACAAGCCACCACTTGGTGTCTACTTGGTTACTGTTGTCACTCATCACATAGTAATAGGGTCCGTCTTGCTACGAATTCCATATTGCTATTTACCCTTTGGTAACATGGGGACATTGCACTGCATGCTGACAGCCAGAGTTTTCAATGGCATGCATCAGATCTCATGGAAACTCTGAGCATCATCGTAAGGTACAGTTTTGGATGCTTTTTTGGCCAAAGCTAGGAGTTGGACATATTAGCAGCTCATGGCTGCCTTAAGTATGGCAGTACATTTATGCCAAAAGGTGGCACCTGGTGCATGTCTCAACTACCCCAAGTTGCACCTTTTTCAAAACTGTCAAGGTGCAAGTCGCAGTCAGACACACTGGATTTTTTAGGAGGACAATTTATAAATGAATTCTGTGCAGGTTGCTTAGTAAATCTCCCCAATGTTTGTATTTCTGAGAGATACCACTTAGGTTTTAAGTCTTTCTCTCATTTGCCTGTAGGAGCTGACTTGCCAAATGAATCTTTCATGGTTTCTATTCAGTTTCACTATCGATCTTGTAGCTTTGTGTTCACGTCCCTTTATGTTCTTTTTCTGCAGCAAGCGTGTGGTTTTGAATATACCTCGAAGCTGCAGAGAATGTTTCAAGACATCGGCGTCAGCAAAGACCTAAATGAGCAGTTTAAAAAGCACCTGACAAATTCAGAGCCGCTCGACTGTAAGTGCACCCACCATGTATTCAGTTACAAGTACTGGAGGTTGCTATTCGCCCCCCACCCCAGTTACATGCCGGCTGTGTCTGACTTATAACCTCATTGTATATAATTGTTTCTAGCAGCTCTTTAAAGAGGACCTTTCACGGGTCCGAACATTGTCAAATAACTAGCGGGATGTGTAGGACATCGTGAAGTGATGTTACAGCGCTTACTAGTTTCTCTATGTTCTGTTTGCCCGCTGTGTCCCCGTACTTGTTTCCCACCTGGTATGTAAATTCATACCATCGGTACAGAGAGGAGGAGACGGCCCTGTTTCTCAATGGGCGTCTCCAATCACAGCGGAGAGCAGCACAGCCAGGGAGGAAAAAAAAAAGCCTAACCTACACAACCCGCTAGTTATTTGATAATGTCCGGACTTGTGAAAGGTCCTCTTTAATTTAGCACCTTTTGGGCAATTGCGATCAGTAGAAACTTGGCCCACTGCTGTTTGTAAGACACCTCACATACATCACACTACACATGTCTGCCAAAACCACTGTAGTGGTTGGGCTGTGTCAGCTGAGAATCTAAGGAGTATGAGGAGCTCCAGACTGTCCCTCAACAGATGTCAGGAGAAAGAAGGATTGGGTGCATTCAATCATATATTCTCTTGGGAGATAAGCATGCATGTATCCAGCATGGGGAGAAGGCTGCTGCTAAACACCTGCCAGTGGTTTATGTCCCTGAGAAAACGAGGTTCAGGCATGTTAAAATCCAGTTGCCTGATCCTTATGTCCCTCGACACCTGCTTTAAAGATTCGAGGCTCCCACACACATTAGATGGTTAGCTGCTCCAACCAACCTCTGTGAATTCTGCAATCCTTTATCTTATATGTATGGGCGGCTTAATAGCTCTCCCTTTTATGTCTAAGTATTGGGGGTAGAAACTGCCACAAAACATCTACAAAGCAACGTACAGAACTGACTGTAAAGTGCCCATTAACTAAGGGGTACGTGGATCTCCATGCATGTCTTTGGACTCTGCTTTTTCTCAGACTCCAGTGGCACTTTACCATGTAGTGCTGCCATTGCGGGTTAGGCTACTTTCACACACGCATTTGGTGCGGAGCCGTCATGGATCTACACAGACGGATCCGCGCTGATAATACAACCGCATGCATCTGTTCAGAACGGATCTGTTTGTATTATCTTTTACATTGCCAAAACAGATCCATCTCGAACACCATTGAAAATCAATGGGGGCGGATCCGTTTTGTATTGCGTCAATGAAAACGGATCCGTCCCCATTGACTTGCATTGTGTGTCAGGACGGATCAGTTTGCCTCTGCATCGTCAGGCGGACACCAAAATGCTGCTTGGATGAGCGGAATGGAGGCGGAACAGAAGCAAACTGATGCATTCTGAACGGATCCTTATCCATTCAGAATGCATTAGGTCAAAACTGATCCGTTTTTGGACTGCTTGCGAGAGCCCATGATGGATCTCACAAACGGACCCAGAAACGCCAGTGTGAAAGTAGCCTTAGGCCAAGCACCTCCAGTTGGCTGAAGTGCCTTTTTCCTTTTAGATTTCCTAGGCTCCTGGAAGTTCTGTGAGATGCGGCTGAGCCCACCACCACTGTGCACTTTCCGACATACATGCCTTATAGTAGAAGGGGCTTTTGAGAACTAGTAGATGTTTTGCTCATTAAGACATCTGCCTATGCCCGAGTACTCCTGTATAATTTGCCATCCAGCATATTGTAAGACGTGTTGATTTCTCTTCCTTCACAGTGGATTTCAGCATACAGGTTCTCAGCTCTGGATCGTGGCCTTTTCAGCAATTCTGCACATTTGCTTTACCTTCTGAGGTAGGTTACGGTGTGACGTGACTGGTATTATGATTTCTACCTGGGTTGTTCAGGTTATGATGATAATTTTAACAGGAAGGAAGCTATGAACATGTGGTTGTAGTAATATGCAGTCATTTCAGGACAAAATTTGGCACAAAATATCCATAACGCTGCATAATTTACAAGGTGCTGTGCCTCAGTGTAAGCTAAAAGCCGCACTGAATATTTTGACATTTTGTCAGCCTTGTCAAACTGTTTAACCTCTATTCCCATTTTGAATCTACATTCAATGGGAAGATTTCCCTTACCTTTAATATCTGTTGTTTTGGGAATGAAGAGTTTCACGCTATCCATGGTAATGCATGGGCTCCCCCCTTGTGGTGGTTGTCCATACTGGCCTATGTAGTCTAACCTGTTCCATCTGAAGTGTAAGGCTAAGTTTCATACATGCGGTAGAGTTATCCTTTCCCGGAACATCGTGCCAGGGTCCTCAGGACTATAATGGGAACTGGGCAGTCCTCGGATTCAGCCGGACATGAGCTGTTGTGTTCAGCTGCCATATTTCTATGTTGCATATGTTTTTTTTATTTTACTTAAGTAATGCTTTTTTCCCACCCTTACAGTTGGAAAGAAGTTATCAGCGGTTTACAGCTTTTTATGCCAGTCGGCATAGTGGGAGAAAACTGACTTGGTTATATCAGTTGTCTAAAGGAGAGTTGGTTACCAACTGTTTTAAGAATAGATATACCTTACAGGTGGGTATACACATCATGACCACGTCTGCTCATGTTGTGGCACTTTGACATTGCCTCTATTTGGATTTTAGGCCTCCACGTTCCAGATGGCGATCCTCCTTCAGTATAATACAGAAGATGCCTACACAGTACAGCAGCTGACAGACAGCACGCAGATAAAAATGGTAGAATTGACTTTTATTCCCTTACATTTGTTAGAAGGTCCATGTAAACTCCTCTGTTCTATGGCAAACCTGTATAGTACAGCCCCAGGGTGCGTGCAGCCTTCCTTAAATGAGAATGCACGTTTATTTGCTATCATTTATATAGATATGTGGTGCTTCATATCGAATATATCAGGTCACTCCCTATCCTACCTTCAGAAGTTCTGCTGTACTTACATGTCATATTAGACAATCTGCTGAACAAGTAAACCACAAAGATAACTGTCACTGTAACCTGCGTGTCTTATGGAATATTTTGGGGCTTCTGTCATAGTAACATAGTTTATAAGGCTGAAAAAAAACATCTGTCCATCCAGTTCGGCCTGTTATCCTGCAAGTTGATCCAGAGGAAGGCAAAAAAAAAAAACGACCCCTCTGTAGTAGCTATAGCCTGTAATATTATTACACTCCAGAAATACATCCAGGCCCCTCTTGAATTCCTTTATTGTACTCGCCATCACCACCTCCTCAGGTAGAGAGTTCCATAGTCTCACTGCTCTTACCTTAAAGAATCCTCTTCTATGTTTGTGTACAAACCTTCTTTCCTCCAGACGCAGAGGATGTCCCCTTGTCACAGTCCTGGGGATAATCAGATGATGGGATAGATCTCTACTGACCCTTGATATATTTATACATAGTAATTAGATCTCCCCTCAGTCGTCTTTTTTCTAACTTGAATAACCCTAATTTTGATCTTTCAGGGTACTGTAGTTGCCCCATTCCAGTTATTACTTTAGTTTCCCTCCTCTAAACCCTCTCTAGCTCTGCTATGTCTGCCTTGTTCACAGGAGCCCAGAACTGTGTATACAGTACTCAATGTGTGGTCTGATTAGTGTATTATAAAGTGGTAGGACTATGTTCTCATCACGGGCATCTATGCCCCTTTTGATGCAACCCATTATCTTATTGGCCTTGGCAGCAGCTGCCTGACACTGTTTTTTGCAGCTTATTTTGCTGTTTATTAAAATTCCTAGATCATTCTCCATGTCAGTGTTACCGAGTGTTTTACCATTTAGTATGTACGGGTGACTTGCATTATTCCTTCCCATGTGCATAACTTTACATTTGTCAGTGTTGAACCTCATCTGCCACCTGTCCGTCCAAGCCTCCAATGTATCCAGATCCCTCTGTAGTAATATACTGTCCTCTTCAGTGTAAATTACTTTACACAGTTTAGTGTCATCTGCGAAAATTGATATTTTACTATGCAAGCCTTCTACAAGATCATTAATAAATATATTGAAGAGAATAGGGCCCAATACTGACCCCTGAGGTACCCCACTAGTGACAGTGACCCAATCTGAGTGTGTACTGTTAATAACCACCCTCTGTTTACTATCATTGAGCCAGTTACTTACCCACATACAGACATTTTCTCCCAGTCCGAGCATTCTCATTTTATATACTAACCTTTTGTGTGGTACAGTGTCACCCCCCCCCCCCCCCCCCCCCCCCCAAGATAGGAAGTGCATTAAAATAAATATTAAAAACTCTTTAATCATCCCGCAACTCAATAGTCCCCATGAGTCTCTGCATACTCCTGTGTAGCTGGTCATGTGCCGTCTACCTACATCACAGCTGCAGCAGATCCCAAGCTTCAGCGCCCTAAATGCAGGCGAGTCCACTTAGGCCAATGATTGGCTGCAGCAGTCATGTGCATAGACTGCATGGTAATCTAGGAAGTATACCCAGACTGGTGGGAACTGCTGGAGCAGTGAAGGATTAAACAGGCAAGTGAGGATGAAAGTATGTATTTATTTTTAACTATTTCCTACCTTAAGAAATAAAAGGATATTCTGTTTCCTGGACAACCCCTTTAAGCTGTTGGTAGACCATAAAAAGGCTCTTTGACACCCAGAGTAATACCAGTGACAGTTTTCTGTTTGTTCAGTTTGATTGACACATTGATAATGATTTCATGTATATAAAGCACTTAATGAATATCACTTTTTCAGGACATCTTGGTGCAGGTTCTGCAGATATTATTAAAATCCAAGTTACTGGTGAGTCATTGACTTTGTGTTCACATTATATAGTATGAAATATGGTTTTAACAGGGTTCTGTGAAAATGTCAGTTGAGAATAATCACGGTATTGTAGAGTTAAGAAAATACATACATGGCTGCCAATGGACCTGGGCCATTGGTGTTTATCGATGATGTGACTACAGATAGAAGTAGCAGGATAAATCCTGAAGATCATAGAGCTATACATGCTGCTCCGATCACTCAGATGCTGCAAAGCTCTCTCTTCTACAAATGGAGAATGACCAAAATCTACACCAACCGCACTCAACTGGAGTATTAAATGGCTGACTCTGCCATCTGACCTCAAGATGATTAATCCTGCTTTTCACATACTGAAGATAGTAGTAGTCCTTATGGAGACGACCAGGTTGGCATATGGAGTTTTATAGGCCAGCCAATTCTCCCTGTAAAAGGCGTATAAATCTTGGGGGCGGCAAACAAGCTCTCTTAGTGCCATCTATTAAATGGCTACCACTTGCATCAATTTCCGGCCTTTGAACATCACTTGGGCTATAAGCCAAAACCAGATGGTCCTCTCTGCCCAGTCAAGGACATTTAGAATAGTTTCCATGTAGCATACGAGGGGTATACATTTATGCACTACGCAGATTAAAAAACATGGGAATACATGGTTAATTATCAAATGTTATACAAACATATGAATTCTAACCTTATATAAAAAAAAACTATAAAAACTATTGATTTGAAAAAAAAAAGAATACATGGGAAAATAAGGAACAGGTTAATGAAGACTAGACTTTACATTTCCAACTATATCGGCAGTGTTTCCGTCTTTGTGCCATGTTTGAATCTGCCCCCTTTCAGGCTTGCGTATACTTTATGTAGCGACAGCATGTGTGTTGTGCATACAACTCAGTATATGCAGGGTACATTTGTACTTTGAAGATGTGTTTTTTCTATTAAACTGCAGGTGTTAGAAGACGAGAACGCAAATGTAGACGAAATGGAACTGAGGCCAGACATATTAATAAAGCTGTACCTGGGCTATAAGAAGTATGTTCATATAACTTACAACTATTACACATTTTGGCAGGTTCCTGAATTTTTTTATAGGTGTAGATGATGTATCAATTTGTATTTACCGTAATGTTTTAGTTAAATGGGTTGTTAACCCTCTTGGTCAGAGCCCTCTGGCCCTTCCCCCTCCATCGTGGTCAGACCTGTGGAGACGATCGCACTTACCTGTTCCTCGCTTCTGGATTCCGGCTCCTTGTCTCCTCCCTGACCGCTGCAACTCGCGGTTCTTCCCAATGTCAACATCCAGGTTTAGGCTAACCGGATTAGAGAGCTGCGGCAACCAAGGGGGAGCAAAGGAGCTGGAACACAGGATCAGGTGAGTAAGAGAAATCATCTTCTGAGAGGCCCCGCCGGGGATGAACAAGCCCTTTAAAGATGAGGTCACGTATTGCTGTTCTGCTGCATTATTATCACACTTTTTAGAAAATCGGGATCATGTTGTCTAGGTCTCTTCTGCATTTTCTCTGTAGAGTAGAATATTGCTGCCGTACTACTACCATCACGATTCTGGAATTTGCATCTCTTTTTAGAGTTAATGATTTGTTTCTTTTCTGTGTTTCTGCAGTAAAAAGCTTAGAGTGAACATTAATGTCCCCATGAAGACTGAGCAGAAGCAGGAGCAGGAAACAACGCACAAAAACATTGAGGAAGATCGCAAACTGCTTATTCAGGTACATGTCCTTTTCTCTCCAGAGTCTGGTAAAGTCCAGCCTGGGTATTGATCTGGTTTCTCTAACCTTCATTTATGGGACATCTAGAACAGACAAACAGGGCAGGGAAGGTTTTTTATTTTATTTTTATTGCATTTAACATCTACATTCAATTTGTATCTCTTTATGTAGTTTAGATTTATATTTATATCTCTACACAAAGTTCCATGTCTTAGGGGTGTCTTTCAGGATTTTATTACGTGCCTGTGCATCTAGTCCAACGTTGTTCTGTATGTCTTATTTGCTGTAAGAGGAAGATACTCTTAAACGCCTTCACTATCAGCATTGAGTGCAAGTGCGACTAAAATAAAATAGAAATGTAAAGTGGTAAATCTGTGAAGGGAGGTCTGCTAATTGACAAAAAGCCAGAGATGTACTTTGCAGAGGTTGTCCAGTGTTGGGTATTGTATAATGAAGAGTATCCAGCTGAATACACTGTAACGTGCCATCAACATATGGGTTGTGACAGAGACTCAGCCTATGACAGCAACCATCAATAGTAGTAAAGCCTATATTTATTTAGAAAGTTACACAATTTTCAATCTGCCCTGTCTATAGGCTGCCATTGTAAGAATCATGAAGATGAGGAAGGTCCTAAAACACCAGCAGCTCCTTGGAGAAGTTTTGACCCAGCTGTCTTCAAGATTCAAACCACGTGTTCCAGTTATCAAAGTGAGTATGGTTCAATGAACATCTTATTCAGCTAGGAAAAGCTTTGATGACATACCAGGGGGCTGTCAGCATGATTTTGAGGAAGCAAAAATCATAATTCTGTCCAAGTCACCGTCAGCATTCGTCAGGCATCTGGCAGAACAGGTTTCAGAAGTTCCTGGTGCTGTATTATTACTGCAGTCTGTGCACGTGTAAAGAAGCCTCCATTATATAGATCCATGTGCCGGGTAACTCCTAAACAACAACCCACTCTGCTTTTATTTTTATAACTGTTAAAATGCTCTAGAATAACACATCATAAGCCTACTTATGGTTATGTGACATTATCCCATATCTACAGAATAGGGAATAACTTAGATCATTGGGGGTCCTACCACTGGGACTCCCACCAATTATGAGAACTGGGAGCTCCCCCAACACGATCAGAGCGGTCTGTCAGCCGTGGGCATAGCTGCTCATTTCTGTGGGAGTTCCAGGGGTAGCAGAGTGCAGTGCTTGGTTATCCCCGGAAGTCCTCTAGAAAAGAATGGAGCTATTGCACACATCCCTGACCGGCCACTCCGATCATTTCAGGGGCTCTACAGTGTATGTGGTCCCTGTTAAGAAAGGAATACAAATCCCCTATCCTAGTCAAATAACTGTAATATCCCTTTGTGGCTAAAAATACCTTTTATGTAAAAAATATAAAAAATCTTCCCGATAAAAAGTTTTTAAAAATATAGCCGTTTAAGTGGCATATAGCAAATGGCTATAGTCAAAATGTGTGGTAATAAGGGATTCCCTGGAATTTTTATTTTTTATTTTTTGTGTGCGTTTGTTTTTTTTTTAAATAAAATTATTATTCATGTTATACATACCTCACTGCTCCAGTTTTGCGGTTCCCTGGCGGTCTCTGCTTTCAGCTCGCCTCTCAACACACAGGAAATGACTGCTCAGCCAGTCACATTGAGTATATAGATTGAATTAGTGGGGGTTCATGACATAGCAATTCCTACTGGCTTAGTTCAAAAGTATTTATAGCCCAGACCCGTGGGTGTTAGAGGACTGGTTACCTTCTGACATGCTTGTTTTAGTCAATATTCTTCATGAAATAAGAATTCTGAAGCATCTACTGTATACTTAGAATGCAATGCCTTGTTGTTCCTCTGTTATTCCTCTAGTTGGGCGTCTGTCCTTGCACACTCCGACACTGTCTAGTCAGTGCTTATAATGTCAGTGTGTAGGGACCTACCCCTTTGATAAGGAAGAATGGTAACACCCAGTTGTGAATTTATTATTAAATGTCTACCAGTCAAACGGCAGGGTGCAGAATTCTCAGAAGAGATGATCCAGAATTCTAGTTTAGGGTAAATGAAAGTAATTTCTGGTCCTCTTTATTGATGCTGATTAATAGTAAAATGTGACCTGTGACAGTTCTGTGGTTAATACCAACCTGTGGTTTTTGGAAGTTCCCCATTTATTTCCATGTTCCCATTTATTATCTAGTACTTGTCACCTGTTTAACCCCTTAAGGACCCATGACGTACATGTGCGTCATCTCTGGCCATGACTTAAGGACCAGAGAAGTACATGTATGTCATGGTGTTCGGGCGGGTGCAGGAGCTGCGCCTGCCCAATCAGCTGCAGGGGTCCAGCAGTCACTGATAGCCAGAGCCCTGCTGTATGCGCCGACATCGGCACTGGCCAGTCATGAAGTACAATATGTGACGAAAAAACATTCTCCGAATGGCTTAGATAAGTAAAAGCATTTTAAATTTATCAGCACATAAAGTGACACCTGTCAGATTTGCAAAAAATTGTCTGGTCCTTAAGGTGAAAAATAGCAGGGTCCTGAAGGAGTTAAATGCCCATAATCAGTGCTACCTTGTGGTGATTCAGCTTTACTGCATAGTATTCTTGAGGTTTCTAAGATTCAGAGGAATCTACAGGACAATGTATTTTTCATCTGTTATTTTTAGCTTCTCACGTTTTTCTTTTCTTTATATTCTCTCTAGAAATGTATTGATATCCTAATAGAAAAAGAGTATCTAGAGCGCGTGGATGGCGAAAAGGACACATACAGTTATCTGGCTTGAATGAAAAGAAAATTTTATACGTATATTTAGAAATTGCCTGATTGGTTAAATGTCATTGTGTGACACTGCAGATAGTTGTGTGATGGAAAGAATGGCGACACAGGAACTTCAGAGGAGCTGCTATGCTGCCACCTGGTCCAACACTTTTTAATCACACAGGAAAAGAAAATGGATGCCCAAATGCCAGCTTCGGGACTGCCACAGTTTCAAGCATGTAAATATGAATATATGGACACCAGTGCGCTTTAATTTAAGAACTGAGGGTAGCCTGTACCCAAACAGAACAGATGTTTGCATGCTACCACCTCTTTCCTTTTAAATCAGTACATTTTGGCTGTACGGGCAACAGGTGTCAATGGAGCTAGTCCCTAGTTATATTGGCAGCACAATGAGTATGAATGGACCTAATGTAATCTGCTATGAAATACCATTTGTATAGTGTGTTTAATTTTTTTTATGTGTGTATGAATAAAACAGATAAAATACACAAAACCTGTGTGTTCTTTCCTTTTAAAAAACAAAACAAAATTAAAGGGTGTTGTCCTACAAAAAATATTCTGCAGTTTTCAAACCACCAGCATTTTGGATATGAATACTTTTGTAATTGCCTGTAAATAAAAATTTAGTCAGAGTTATTCATTGAAAATTGTCTCTAGCGCCACCTGCTGTTTACTCTTTTTCTAATTTCTCTGTCCTGCTCACTGAGATGGAAACACATGCTCAGTTCCATCCTTCAACTGCCACTGCCTGCAGCTGAAAGGACATACCCCTGAGCTGACAGTTTGAAATCAATCTACCAGAACAATTGGAGCAATGAATGGGGAGATCTCCGGATCCCTGTGAGGTACAGGGCTGGTTCTGGCTGTGTTAAAGCAAGATTATGTGTGATTTTCATTTTTACATTATTGGGATAACCCCATCAATAAATGTATTGACATCCTCTTCAGGACTTGGGGAGGGTCACATTTTTGATCATGGATGTCAAACATTTTTCAGAATGCTGCATTTTAGTGTCATTTCTAAAAGTGCCCTAGATAAGTCAGCCAGTTGGTTACCTGAGATGTGGGAGATATCCTTTCTATTCCACTACAGCAAATGTCAGACGGGAGAAAGCATCAGACATTCAGTTTTTTAATATGCCCAATCTTTCGTTCCCTCTGAAAATAAGCCCAGTGAACATTCTGCCTTTGGGAGGAATGGCAGATGCCATCTAAGATATAAGGTTTAGGCCGAATGTGAGCGGTCCGTGGTATCCCGGCCTGGCATCCTGCTGACAGCAGGCGTGCACGACGTCATTGGTTTCTATGATGATGTGCACTTCATGCCGCCACTGTACTACAGTATACATGATCTATACCAGTGTATTACTGTAGTGCAGCGGTGGCATGAAGCACACGGCGTCATAGCAATGAGCATTCGGCCTTACTCTCTCCAAATAGGCTTTCTGGTTCATAAAGTTGGAGCTATGATAATCTGAATAACAGAGTACTTGTTTGCACAGGTTTATCTGTGTGACTAGAAGACAGCCACCATAGGGTCATGTATTACACACCTGGTGGGATTGTCCCAAAGTGAAGAGGCTTTGGCTAGGAATCCACAACCTTATTTATTGTGTGGCCAGATATATTAGGACAGACCCCTGGAAAGCATTACTTAAAGGGGCTCTGTAGTTCTTTCTTACTGATGACCTATCTTCTGGATAGATCATCAGCATCTGATCGGTGGGGGACCCACTCTGATCAGCTGTTTGAGAAGGCAGTGACTGTCCAGGAGTGCCACGTCCTTCACGCTGTTTACAGCAGGCCCAGTGACGTCACGACTAGTATCCCTAGACTCGGAGCGGCTAAGCTCCATTCGGGTGAACTGGGCTTAGCCGGCGCCCAGACCAACTGCAGAACCCCTTTGATAAACAGATCATGAGAATTCCCCGACATCCGCACAATTGAGAAGTTTTTTTTCTTTCTAGCCACTAAGCAGATTATAGCGGCAGCTTAGAAAAAAACATCCCTGAAGTTTTCTGCAGTCAAGCTCCGACTGGATTTTTACATGATAAACCCCTTCCCAACATATGACATACTAGTACGTCATGATGATCAGCCGGGCATTGGAGCTGTGCGCACCCGATCGATGCAGGGGCCCGGTTGCAACTGACAGCAGGGCCCCTGTACTTTCCTCTGGCTTTGCTGTAAATGCCAGAAGATTAACCCCTTATATGCCGCAATCAATGCTGACCGCAAATGGCTGCCATGGTAACCCAAGGCCTCAGGGTCTGCCATGTACAGAATAGCCTGAGAGACACAGGCCGGGTCTCACAGGCACACAGCCAGTGTATTACACTGACAGGCAATGTAGTACAATACAGCACCAATAAAAACGTCCACTCTTTCCCCCCAAAAAATAAACGAGCCCCTACGCAAGACTATCGGCAGAAAAAAAATATGGCTTTCAGAAAATGGAGATAAATATTTTTCCCCAGTCGTCTCCATGACACCAAGGGGGAGATTGACTTCCTTCTGATTGGACAGGAAAAACAGAGAGGTTAAAAACCCCACCCCCTCCCTTCACCGCCAGTGTTTTTCCTGTCCCATCAGGATAGGAAGCAGGAGAGGTGCATGGAGCTCGTTTGGGCTCACCTGGATTTATTCATCTGCAGGCCGAGGTCGGATCTGCAGTGCAGCTCTCCCTCCTCTGTCCAGGCCTGGGCTCGGGCGCGTTTTGTAGTGGCGCCTGCGAAGATTCCCTCTCCGGCGGTCCCGGAGGGCTTAATGCAGGGGGAAGAAGGAGCGCGGCGGATCGGCACAGGCTGATGGCGTCAGACGCCGGGGGCCGAGCAAAGGCGCGCTGACGTCATCCACATGCGCCACAGGTCCTGAAGTCAAAGGAGGACTCCATAAAAACTCACAGGACCTGTGTAATGGCGCCCTGCATAGCGCGGCTCACGTGGACAGCGGAGCATTTCTGGAGCGGTCGGGAGTCAGAATGAGTGCCCCCCTCACGCCGGGCTCTGGAACCGAGCCTGCAGCAAACCCTGGGACCGTGAGTAACCTGTTCTCAGGCACATGCTTAATAGGTATGGTTCAGTATGCTCATCCTTTCCTCCCTTACCATTTCAGGGAGAAATGGATTCGGCTTCCACAGCTAAAAAAAACCTAGAAAATGTGGTATCTGCTGTAAAAGATTGTCTAACACTGGATCCAAGCCCCTGTGTAAAGAGTGCACCTCCAGTGTCGTCAAATCCGAATCTTCTAGTTTAATTGAAGACATTAGGAAAGTAGTTAAGGAAGAAGTTCAGCTTTCCTTAACTGCCAAGGAACCTACTCCCCCCAAACTTACCCCCCTCAGGACTCCCGTAGCAGTAAATCGCTTATTCTGGATTCCGACTCTGAGGGGCTGGCGGTCTCAGACTCCGAATCAGTGCAAAAACACCTGGCTTCTTCAGATGAAGAGGGTGAATACAAGCGTTTCCTGTTTAATCCCGAAGATATTGATGAGCTTATCAGGGCCACCATTCAGATGGAGATGCCAAAAGCTCCTAAATCTACCCAACATGAAATTTTTGGAGGTCTAGGAGAGAGGAAGAAGGCGGTTTTCCCAGTTCCAGACAGTGTCCAGAAATTGATTCGGTCAGAGTGGGAAAAACCGGATAAGGGATCCTTTATCCCAAGGGGAATTAAGAGGCGCTACCCCTTTAGCCAGGAGGACTGTACTGACTGGGAGACCATACCAAAAGTAGACGCGCCAGTCGCCAAGGTAGCAAAACATACGGCCTTACCTTTCGAGGACTCAGCACAGTTAAAAGATCCTCTAGACAGGAAAGCAGAGAGTCTTTTAAGAAAGACTTGGGAAACTACGGCGGCCCTTCTCAAACCGGGCGTTGCCTCTACGTGTGTGGCCAGAACTCTAAACCTTTGGCTAGAACAGCTGGAGATACATCTGGTCAACAAAACACCGCGCGACCAAATTTTAGAGAGCTTGCCTTTATTAAAAATGGCAACCTCTGGTTTGGCAGACGCAGCAGCCGAGTCAGTTAAATTGTCCGCCCGTACAGCTGTTCTCTCTAATACAGCGAGACGGGCACTATGGCTTAAAGCGTGGTCCGGAGATATCACGTCTAAGAATAAATTAATTGCACTCCCTTTCCATGGACAGTATGTGTTTGGAGAAGATTTAGACAAAATCTTAGAGAATGCAACAAATAAAAAAAGGGGTTTTCCAGAGGAGAGACCTAAACAAAAAAGGCAGCCCTTTCGTGACCGATTTTTTTCTGAATAAAAAAGATAAAGGGAAGACTGGGAGGTGGAGCTATGCGAAGGGAGGCAGGGGGAGAAATTTCCTCTTCAACCCAAATCGTGCTGAGGCCTCCACATCCATCAGTAAGCAATGACGCCATACCAGTGGGGGGAAGACTCAGCTCCTTTCTAGGATCTTGGGAGCACGTAACAAGCAGCTCGTGGATCTTAAATATTATAGAAGAGGGTTATTTAATAGATCTACTCTCTCCCCCTCCACAGAAGTATGTGATCACTACCCTTCCCCCATCCCAAATTATTACCTTAAAAACGACATAAAGAACTTGTTAACCTTGGCCGCGATAGAGCCCGTCCCAAAAAATCAGACAGGACTGGGATTCTATTCCCGTCTCTTCATCATAAGGAAACCAAACGGGAAATCCAGAGTGATCATAAATTTGAAATATCTAAACAAATATGTGAGATACCAAAAATTCAAAATGGAGACTCTAAGGTCGGCAGTGAAACTCTTAAAGAGGAATGCGGTGATGGCCACAATAGATTTAAGCGATGCCTATTATCATGTACCGATTCACAGGTCATCAAGGAAGTTCCTAAGGTTCGCGATAGAGTTGGAGGGAAAGGTTCAACATGTTCAGTTCAGGTGTCTCCCCTTCGGGATCTCTTCTGCCCCAAGGGTTTTCACGAAAATAATGGCGGAAGCCTTGACAACTTTGAGAGAAAAGGCAGTCTGTGTGATCCCCTATCTGGACGACCTACTGGTAGTGGCAGACAACATAGAGACACTGGAAATCCATCTCGGGTTAGTCCTGGATCATCTACAGAGCCTAGGTTGGATCATCAATTGGGAAAAATCGGATTTAATCCCGACCAAACGGAAGGTATTTTTGGGCATAACACTAGACACAATTTCCCACAGATCCTTTCTTCCACCCCAAAAGATAGTAAAACTTCAGACAACTTTAAGGAAGTTCAAGAAGGAAAAATTCTGTTCTATAAGACAGGCCATGCAGGTGTTAGGGAGCCTTTCAGCCTGTATCCCAGCAGTGGCCTGGGCACAATTCCATCTAAGGCCACTCCAGAAGTTCATTTTAGACAATTGGAACAGATCACAACTAACTCTAGAAAGACAAGTATTCCTAGATTCAAAGACCAAAAAATCACTAAATTGGTGGCTCATCAAATCCAACCTAGATAATGGGATATTCTGGGCACAAGATCTCCCTCTAGTCATTACAACAGATGCCAGCCTTCACGGTTGGGGAGCGGTTGTCCAGGGTAACTCCTACCAGGGAACATGGAAGAGTTACGTGAAACAACAATCCTCAAATTTCAAGGAACTGAGGGCAGTGTGGGAAGCACTGAAACACGTGAGTCAATTGGCAGGGGGTCGTCATGTCCTAGTCTACTCGGACAACGCTACAGCGGTGGCCTTCATCCAACACCAGGGAGGCACGAGGCATCGCCTACTGCAGAGCCTGGCAAACAAAATCTTTTCCTGGGCAGAAGAGAACATACAATCTCTGTCAGCGGTCCATCTGAAGGGAGCCTTAAATGTTCAGGCCGACTACCTAAGCCGGCACAGACTAGACCCAGGAGAATGGATGTTAGCACCGGAAACCTTCCACCTGATCGCAAAGAAATGGGGCAGACCGACGGTAGACCTATTTGCATCCAGGAGAAATCATCAACTAGACCAGTTCTTCTCCCTCAACCCCAGGGATCATCCTCGGGCAGTAGACGCCTTCAACCAGAATTGGACAACAGACCTGGTCTACGCGTTTCCCCCCATCCCCAGAGTGTTACAGAAGTTCTTAAAAGAAAGTTGTACCCTGATTCTGATAACCCCCTTCTGGCCCAAGAGAAGTTGGTTCTCTCTCTTGAAAGCCCTCAGCATAGAAGCCTCTCTTCTTCTACCTCGGAGGCCGGACCTTCTAAGTCAAGGACCCATTTCTCACCCAGACCTAAAAATACTAAAACTAACAGCCTGTATTCTGAAGAATCCAACTTATTAAAGTTGGGTCTATCTAAAAAAGTAGTAAATACCTTACTCCTTAGCAGGAAACAAAGTACCAACGACAAATATCTAAAAAATATGGGAAAAATTTGCTGATTGGTCTGGAACCTCCTTTAACCAGTTCAGAGCCAACATCCCACTTATTCTTGATTTTCTTCAGGAAGGGCTAGATGTAGGTCTATCCCCCAGTACCCTTAGGGTTCAGGTATCAGCTCTAGGGGCACTTTATAATACCAAGCTAACGGAACATCCCTGGATATCCAGATTCCTTAAGGCAGCAGATAGGATCAGACCTACCATTAGATACATGGTGGCACCATGGAACCTCAATACGGTACTAGGGGGTCTAACCTCTGATCCGTTTGAACCTCTGGACTCTACCCATATCAAATGGCTTACCATTAAAACAATTTTTTTGGTGGCAATAACTTCAGCCAGAAGGGTCTGTGAGCTACAGGCCTTGTCCATCCAAGAACCAATCCTTTCTATATTTCAGGACAAGTTAATTTTCAGACTAGATCCGGCTTTCCTCCCCAAGGTAGTTTCGACCTTCCATAGGTCTCAAGACATTATTCTTCCTTCATTCTGTGACGATCCGAAAAATTATCAGGAAATCACTTACCATACACTAGACGTTCGGAGAGCGGTCTTAAAGTACCTGGAAGCTACCAGTCATTGGAGAATAGACAAAAATTTGTTTGTCCAATTTTCAGGTCCTAACAAGGGGAAGAAAGCGGCAAAAAGTTCCATCTCCAGATGGATTAAGATGGCCATCTCCGAAGCATATAAAGCTCAGGGAAAAGATGTCCCTGCTTCCCTTAAGGCACATTCCACGAGAGGCATGGCCGCCTCCTGGGCGGAGAAAGCTTCAGCCTCCTGGGCGGAGAAAGCTTCAGCCTCCTTACAACAGATTTGCAGGGCCGCAACCTGGAAAAGAGTTCATACTTTCACTAAACACTACAGACTAGATTTAGCTGCTAACGATGACCTAAGATTTGGACGTAAGGTCCTTTCTGCAGTCCCCCCCAATAGTATCTTTGATATTTTCTCAGGACTTGGTGTCATGGAGACGACTGGGGAAAAGAGTATTACACTCACCGGTAATCCGGTTTCCTGGAAGTCTCCATGACACCACATATATCCCACCCTTGGTTTTTTTCTGCTAATATCTATGATCCTTTTATCCTGGGGTTTTCGCTATAATACACTGGCGATGAAGGGAGGGGGTGGGGTTTTTAACCTCTCTCTGTGTTTTTCCTGTCCCATCAGAAGGAAGTCAATCTCAGGACTTGGTGTCATGGAGACTTCCAGGAAACCAGATTACCGGTGAGTGTAATACTCTTTTTATAAAATACATTTTCTTGTGTAAAATTGAAATAAATAAATTAACATATCAGGTATCCCTGTGTCTGTAACAACCTGCTCTTTAAAAATAACACATGATCTATACTGTCCAGGTGAACCCCGTAAAAAAAAAAAAAAAAAAAAAAAAAAACTGTGCCAGAACAGCCATTTTTTTTGTTACCTTGCATCACAAAAGGTGTAATATCAAGCGATTTAAAAATCATATTTACCCCAAAATAGTACCAATAAAAAGTCACCTTATCCTGTATTTTCCAAAATGGGTCACTTTTTGAGAGTTTCTACTGTAGTGGTGCATCAGGGGTTTTTCTAATGCAACGTGGCAACTTAAACTTATCCCAGTGAAATCTGCCCTCCAAAAATTATATGTTGCCCCCCCCTGCCGTGTACCCATACAGCAGTTTACAACCACATGTGGGGTATTTCTATAAACTGCAGAATCGGGGTGATTAAATATCGAGTTTTTCTTTTGCTGTTAACCCTTGCTGCTTCAAATGGATTAGAATGGAAAATCTGCAAGTTACATTTTAAAATGTCTCCATTTTCCTTTAATTTTTGTGGAACACAAAGGGTTAACAAGGTTTGTAAACTAATATTTAAATAAATTGCGGGGTGTAGTTTCTAAAATGTTTTGGAGATTTTCTTAAAAATTGCATCTAAAATTGTACTACATCTAAAAAAAACAAAACAAAAAAAAAAACATTTATGGTACAAAATGATGCCAACATAAAGTAGGCCTGGGAAATGTAATTATTTTATCTGTCTTAGGCCTCATGCACATGACCGTTCTGGTCCGCATCAAAAACTGCGGCTCGGATGCGGACCCATTCACTTCAATGGGGCCGCAAAAGATGCGGACAGCAATCCGTGTGCTGTCCGCATCCGTTGCTCCATTCCGTGGCCCCGCAAAAAAAAATAGAACATGTCCTATTCTTGTCCGTTTTGCGGACAAGAATAGGCATTTCTACAATGGGCAAATTGCGGAAGGCACACGGGCGGTGTCTGTGTTTTGCGGATCTGCAATTTGCTGACCACAAAAAACGGAACGGTCGTGTGCATGAGGCCTTAAAGGCAGAGGATTTTTGAAAATTGTGCATTTTTCAAAATTGTTGGTAATTTTTTTTATTTTTTACAAATCAAGGTTACACATATTGACTCAAATTTTCCACTTTCATGAAGTACAATGTGTCACGAGAAAATCTCAGACTGGTTTGGGTGAGTAAAAGCTTTCCAAAATTATCACGTAAAGCGACACGTCAGATTTGCAAAAAAATAAGTAGTAAACTGTCCCGGGGTAGAAGAGGTTAAAGCGGACCTTTCATCACGTTTGTAAATGTCAAATTAGGTTTTTACCTTATGGGGTGGCCCACACTGATGCCTCCCCATTCGTCCCCAGTGCCCTCCTCTGTTTTTGGCGCCTTTCATGTAAATGAGCAGTATCGGTACAGGGAAGAGGAGACGGATTCTTCCTCAGCGGGCATCTCCTTCTCCCTGGCTGTGAACGGGATCCAATCAGAGCGGACCGCTCACAGCCAGGGATAAGGAGCTCAAGTACTTGTACTTCGGGAGCTGTCTTGGAAGACCGGCCGGGGAGCATCGGAGGATTGCGAACAGGAACGTTGGAATAGGCAGGAGCAGCATCAGCGTGTAGGTAAGTATAATATCTCATGATTCAGGAGGTGGGTAATCTAAAATATAACATTTATTGATAATGCAGATAAAATATAGAGTAATTCCTAGATAAAGTGTGCAGTAACAAACCTTGGGATAGAACAAGTTGGTATACACTGGAAATAGCCTAAGTGTCTATCCCAAATGAAAAATACATATAAACACTTAAATAGTGCACGGCGGCACCAGTAACCAGTTGTCCTACCGGTACCGCGAGACAGGATACGGATCGTTCACCCCCGACAATTCTCCTATGACAGCTTCTTCATAAATGTTGACAAATGAAAAAAGTGATGTCAGGCAGTGATGCACAGGAGTGCAGGGTCCCTGTATAGGCCCTATGGCTGACTGACAATAATTTCCCTAATTCTAGATATAGGTAGCAGCCTCACCACAGGGCACTCGTCCTTACAAGGACGACCCCGTCCGGAACCTGTCCCTGAAAGATAATGCTAAATGTCCCTAAAGGATCTAGAAAAAAAGCTCCCTACACGCATGTTTCACTGCCTGCAAAAAAATAACAAGCAGTTCATCAGCGGAGATGAAGGAAAGAGCACTAGGGATAAATATAAAATAAGTAATCCCTAGAGACCAGCCTGACAAGGTTCGTCGGCCAGTAATGGAGGTTTGACCAGATAGTGGACATCTCCTGAGGCGGTCTCTATAGATGGAGAGACTAAGGTATCTGCAGCTATGTGATGCACAGAAAACTGCACCTGGGCGTAAGTATAATATCTCCCCTAGAAAACTAGCAAGTTGGGCAATATACAGGAATACTCCCCCTAGATAACGAACATGCTGGGGGTTATGATAGTTAGCACCACAACCCCCTCAGACAATGAGCATGCTGGGAGTTATGATAGTTAGCACCACAACCCCCTCAGAGAATGAGCATGCTGGGGGTTATGATAGCACCACAACCCCCTCAGACAACGATCATGCTGGGGGTTATGAAAGCACCACAACCCCCTCAGACAACAAGCATGATGGGGGTTATAGTTTGCACCACAATCCCCACAGACAACAAGCATGATGGGGGTGATTATACATGCACCACAACCCCCTCAGATAACGAGCATGATGGGGGTGATTATACCATGCACCACAACCCTCTCAGACAATGAGCATGATGGGGGTGATTTTACCATGCACCACAACCCCCTCAGGCAACGAGCATGATGGGGGATATATTTTGCACCACAACCCCCTCAGACAATGAGAATGCTGGGGGTTATGATAGCACCACAGCCCCCTCAGATGAGCATGATGGGGTTATTATAGTTTGCACCATAATCCCCACAGACAATCAGCATATTGAGGGTTATTATACTTTGCACCACAACCCCCCCCAGACAACGAGCATGATGGGGGTGATTATACATGCACCACAACCCCCTCATACAACGAGCATGATGGGGGTGATTATACCATGCACCACAACCCCCTCAGACAACGCACATGATGGGGGTTATTATACCATGCACCATAACCCCCTCAGACAATGAGTATGCTGGGGGTTATGATAGCACCACAACCCCATCAGACAACAAGCATGATGGGGGTTATTATACAGTCCTGATCAAAAGTTTAAGACCAGGGTCTTCTTTTGGGTGGATCAACACCGCTGGCTGACAGTCATGGTAGCGTCTGTTAGATTTAGAGGCCTCCATTACTACTATTGCAAGTAATTGTACCAAATAAAATAAAAACTTTTGGGGAACAAAAAACTTTATTGAAATCAACGCTCCACAACAACAGCCCTCTCTTACAAATGTGTTTAATCCACCCCACGCAACTCTCATTTCTTTGCGAATTTGTTGTGCTACACTACAAGTTATGTGGGAAAATACACAGATATCAACATGTACATTACAATAATAAAACCCTTGCACGAGACAGGTTGTCCATTTTTTAGGGAGGATTGGTCCAACCTTCCTGTTCATTTAGTCTCATATAATACTTGTCCTAACACACTTGCAAACAACCGACTGGGCTGATACTATTTCTGCCATCCTACTAGGATTCTACTGCTTTTAGCCATACCGCTTGCCACACCCATGCCCGCAGCTTCCCTTTGTCATAGTATGTAATATTTAAAAAAAAAAAATTCCAGGTTTAAAGATGGATTTTTCCAGGTTTAAAGATGATTTCTTGCACCTTAGAAATAATATTTATTTTATGGCACTAGTGCTAGCCATACATGGAATATAATGATTGATCCATTCACAATTTTTTTTATTTAATACATTTTTAGGTTAATCCATTATTAACAATTTATATTTGTCTTCACTGTCTAGATAGTTGCAATAGCTGAACACTGCAAATAAAATATGGAAGCCAGGTTGATTCCGAACCCTGTTTTCCAGAAAATCCCACTCGATCACCAAACAATGAAGATAACATTGGGACCGAAGAGTCAGGCAACAGAATTGGCAATAACGTATGGTAGAATTGGCAATAACGTATGGTGTAATTGTGCAAATTGTGAACCGATGCCGACTAAAGTGGAATCAAACTGTTGCAAAGAAGTGGCAAATATTGATCCATATTTAGAAGACATAGGATGTATAATTGTACGGTCGTGGCCAAAAGTTTTGAGAATTACATTAATATTGGAAAAGTTGCTGCTTAAGTTTTTATAATAGCAATTTGCATATACTCCAGAATGTTATGAAGAGTGATCAGATGAATTGCATAGTCCTTCTTTGCCATAAAAATTAACTTAATCCCCAAAAAACCTTTCGACTGCATTTCATTGCTGTCATTAAAGGACCTGCTGAGATCATTTCAGTAATCATTGCGTTGCATAAAAATGGCTTCACAGGCAAGGATATTGTGGCTACTAAGATTCACCTCAATCAACAATTTATAGGATCATCAATAACTTCAAGAAAAGAGGTTCAATTCTTGTTAAGAAGGCTTCAGGGCGTCCAAGAAAGTCCAGCAAGCGCCAGGATCGTCTCCTAAAGAGGATTCAGCTGTGGGATCGGAGTGCCACCAGTGCAGAGCTTGCTCAGGAATGGCAGCAGGCAGGTGTGAGCGCATCTGCACGCACAATGAGGCGAAGACTTTTGGAAGATGGCCTGGTGTCAAGAAGCGCAGCAAAGAAGCCACTTCTCTCCAAAAAAAACATCAGGGACAGATTGATCTTCTGCAAAAAATATGGTGAATGGACTGCTGAGGACCGGGGCAAAGTCATATTCTCCGATGAAGCCTCTTTCCGATTGTTTGGGGCATCAGGAAAAAGGCTTGTCCGGAGAAGAAAAGGTGAGCGCTACCATCAGTCCTGTGTCTGCCAACAGTAAAGCATCCTGAGACCATTCATGTGTGGGGTTGCTTCTCATCCAAGGGAGTGGGCTCACTCACAATTTTGCCCCAAAACACAGCCATGAATAAAGAATGGTACCAAAACACCCTCCAACAGCAACTTCTTCCAACAATCCAACAACAGTTTGGTGAAGAACAATGCATTTTCCAGCAAGATGGAGCACCATGCCATAGGGCAAAAGTGATAACTAAGTGGCTCGGGGACCAAAACGTTGACATTTTGGGTCCATGGCCTGGAAACTCCCCAGATCTTAATCCCATTGAGAACTTGTGGTCAATCCTCAAGAGGCGGGTGGACAAACAAAAACCCACTAATTCTGACAAACTCCAAGAAGTGATTATGAAAGAATGGGCTGCTATCAGTCAGGAATTGGCCCAGAAGTTGATTGAGAGCATGCCCAGTCAAATTGCAGAGGTCCTGAAAAAAAAAGGGCCAAAACTGCAAATACTGACTCTTTGCATAAATGTCATGTAATTGTCGATAAAAGCCTTTGAAACTTATGAAGTGTGTGTAATTATATTTCACTACATCACAGAAACAACTGAAACAAAGATCTAAAAGCAGTTTAGCAGCAAACTTTGTGAAAACTAATATTTGTGTCATTCTCAGAACTTTTGGCCACGACTGTACATGATTACTTTCATCAATTTTGTCAAGATCGAGGAAGGGTGGAGGTCTCAATGCGGGCAATTGGTCAAGTCATGCATCCTCCCCCGGATAAAGACTTGAACAGGTTTGCAAATTTGTGTTGCGTACGGTTCACTATATAATCGTATTGATGCAAAACCATGGTGCAGGCAGTTTGGGTTTTGATACAGTAATGCTTGTCAAATTTATGAAAATATGTATTATTTTATTGTTCATAACTAAAAATATTCATATTTTTAATATATGTTACAGGCTACTTAGAAAAACTGCATATCGTGGATTCACAGCCTGGATACACGGCTATCTTGGCGTTGGAAAAAGAAGACCAATTCCTTCTTGTGCTGTCTCTGTAATAAGAAAAGTTTTTCCTTACCCGGACCAAGATTTCTCTATTTCTATATTATACATTTTTATTGTTCTTGTTGGCCAAATAAATCTCAAACATTTGAAAAACATTTTGTTTTTCATTTTTGTTATAAAAAGAATCTATCTTAGATAGGAAAAATGTTCTACAAAATGACACTTGTGTGGGATACATCAAATGTTTTACGCTTATTTATTTATCAAATTCGCACTTTTGTTGTGTTGTGCTGCATCCAACCAAAGTCCACATAGTTGTGGTATTGGCACATAGTAGTAGGACTAGTATGCACAGGTAGAACTGACCTGCTAAATGATTCAGCCATGATTGTATAAAAAAAATTTAAACAATTCAACCAAAAATGTGTTATTCTTACATAAGATGACAGAAGGGCACTTTCTAATACGACCATGTTGGCACAAGCAAATAGAGTTATGCAGAACAAGGTGTAACAGTCAAGTGAAACATGTAATGCTCTGCGTAAAGATTAATACGTTCTTAATTGTCAAGATACGGCAAAAGATTAGACCCATTTGATCTTTTGCGCTGCACAGTAATGGAGATGAAAGCCCTACGACAGTGATATGTGTGCTCCCATGTCGGACATCCACTAATTCTAAAATAGGAATTTAACTATCTTGTACTGTTTATTCACGATCAAGTACCCATTATAGTAAATTGTTCACGACCCCAAAAAAATATATAGTTAGAGGTTACAGTCCTTGAGATCTACAACGTGTGCTTTAGGGAGCATTCACACGACCATGTGAATCCCGTGCCCGTATTGCGGTCCGCTAAGCATCCGTGTGGCAGCCGTATAGGGATCGCGGCCCCATTCACTTGAATAGGTCCGCGATTCCTCCGTTCCGCAAAAAGATAGAGCAAGCTCTATCTTTTTGCGGTGCAGAAGCACGGAATGGAACCTTATAAAGCACTCCGTAGTGCTTCCGTAAGGTTTCGTTCCGTGCTTCTGTTCTGCATCTCCGGATTTGCGGACCCATTGAAATTAATGGGTTCGCATCCGTGATGCAGAATGCACAGGGAACGGTGCCCGTGTATTGCAGATCCGCATATGCTCCCTTAGAGAAAGGACTATTTATTGGCTTTGCCAATATTGCGCTACAGATAACCTATCCTCGGTTCAGGTTTTCTGTAGCTGTTGCGATGCATCCTTCCCTCAGCTCAGCAAGCATACGTTGTATAGCAGCTGCGCTTTGTTTCTCACTGGGCCTCATTCACTTCAATGTGGTACAAGCAACATCTAGGCCATATGTGAGATGAACGTGTGGTCACCGCCCTTTGAAAAACTCACAAGGCACTGGTGTTACAACGAAGCGTTGATGCCTTTTCAATCTGCAGATTGACTTGGGTCAAACTACCAACATTCATATTCTGATGACCTATGCAGAGGATTTGTCACTAACAATGTAGTAACTGGAAACCACTTATGTAACCATAGTGCGCAATGAAGGAATAAAAAATCGTAGATTACAATATAAATTGAATATATTTTTATTCAATAATAAAAATGTGTGTGTGTATATATTGAAAAAGGTTCTGTGAGAGAACCGAAACGTTGTCTTATTTGACATGTGTGAATAAAACTACACATTTTTTCTACACTTCAAGGAGTGCTGCGGATTTTCTTCATTGTTTTACGTCTCGAATCGAGGGACCACCGCCGGCACCACACAGCTACGGCTGAGCAAACGACAGGAGTGCTGCCTGAAACTTCTTTTATGGAGATATATATATATATATATATATTTATTTAAAAGCCTCCTCCATATCCCCTCATAGCTTTAACCAATCCTCACATGATGATTTTGGACATCCATTACATATATTTCAGAAAATGTCATAGATTATGGATTTACAAACTCTCAGAGAAAACTCCACATTATATGCAATTTAGCCTTTTTTTAGGTGTGGGAGGGAGGGAGGGAGTGAAGAATTAGTTCATCTGCAAAACTTCAATGGACGGACCATGTTATTCCCATCACAGACAATGGGGGCATATCGCTAGGCTATGTCCCCATTGTCTGATAGGTGCAGTTCCCACCTCTAGGACACGCACCTACAACGAGAATGGAGTGGGGAGAGCAGTTGCAAGAGGACCCCAGGGTCCGTCCACCACCAAGCTCTGCTCCCATAGAAGTGAATAGGAGCGCGGCCCCTGCTCCCATTCATTTCTATGGGGCAGACGGAAATAACCGAGCCAGTGCACATGCACAGTGCGCACTCCATTCCTTTACCCACTCCGTTCTCATTATAGGTGCGGATCCCATAGGTGGGACCCGCACCTTACAGACAATGGGGGATATCCTAGCGATATGACCCCATTGTTTGAGATGGGAATACCCCTTTAAACTACATCCCTGACTATTGTGCAGTTATTGGTGTTCACAACCAAAAAAATTCTATTGAATGGATCACCAATTTGTGACCAGTTCAACTTTTTATTTTATTTATTTGTAAAGAATCCAAATAATGGCACATGTCATTTTGGTTGACTAACTAATCCCCCACCACCCAAAAAAAAAAAAAACATAAAAGGCTGTAATTCCTCGGACAGTTTTCAAATCCATTTTTTTCCCGATGGATTTCATGGATGCCGAAAAATAAAAATGTATTATATATATATATATATATAGAGAGAGAGAGAGAGATCATACTATCATACATTAGGGTACTTTCACACTTGCGGCAGGACGGATCCGACAGACTGTTCACCATGTCGGATCCGTCCTGCGGCTATTTCGC
Organism: Bufo gargarizans; assembly: GCF_014858855.1. Taxonomy (NCBI): domain Eukaryota; kingdom Metazoa; phylum Chordata; class Amphibia; order Anura; family Bufonidae; genus Bufo; species Bufo gargarizans. The sequence continues at coordinate 185,871,801 of NC_058084.1, forward strand.
CGGACTGCCGCTCCATCCCCATTGACTATAATGGGGACGGGGGCGGTGCACGGCGAAAGCCTCCGGACTAAAAATTACTGCAGAGACAAGGTACGGCTGAAAGAAGTCACCATGGTGGTCTGGTCTTACAGGATAAGGAGAGGAAAGAGAATATTTACATCAGAGAAGAGAAGACACTAGATATAAGAGGTATGTGGCGCTGTATGACCCTGTATGTTCTGTAGCGCTGTATGTAATGTTTTTCAAGTATGTCTTTAACCCCTTAGGGACGCATGACGTACTGGTACGGCATGTTTCCCGAGTCCTTAAGGACCCATGATGTACCAGTACGTCATGAGTTTAAAATAAGATTGCGGCGCCCCGGGGGTTAATCCGAACGGGATGCCGGCTGAAATCATTCAGCCGGCATCCTGTCACAACGCCGGGGGGGGGGGGGGAGTCATGTGACCCCCCCGTATCGGCGATCGCAGCAAACCGCAGGTCAATTCAGACCTGCGGTTTGCTGCGCTTTTAGCCGATTCTGATCCCCGCGGTCTCTAACTTTAAAATGCCCGAAATAAAAGTTTTATTAACCCCCCCTGCACCCCTGAATGATATTATGTGGGCGGGTGGTGCGGCAGGCGGGATCGCGATCCCCCGCCCGCCTCCCCTTGAATAATCGTTGGCGTCTAGCTCACGAGCGGACCCGAACGCAGCCGTCCAGCCCTGATGCAGTCTGAATGGAGCGGATCCGCTCAGACTGCATCAGTCTGGCGGCGTTCAGCCTCCGCTCCGCTCGGACAGGCGGACAGCTGAACGCTGCTTGCAGCGTTCGGGTGTCCGCCGAGGCGTGCGGATCCGTCCAGACTTACAATGTAAGTCAATGGGGACGGATCCGTTTGAAGATGCCACAATATGGCTCAATCTTCAGGCGGATCCGTCCCCCATTGACTTTAGGCTACTTTCACACTAGCGTTCGATCGGATCCGTTCTGAACGGATCCGATCATAATAATGCAGACGGAGGCTCCGTTCAGAACGGATCCGTCTGCATTATTTTTAGCATATAACAGCTAAGTGTGAAAATAGCCTCGTACGGATCCGTCCAGACTTTCAATGTAAAGTCAATGGGGGACGGATCCGCCTGAAGATTGAGCCATATTGTGGCATCTTCAAACGGATCCGTCCCCATTGACTTACATTGTAAGTCTGGACGGATCTGCACGGATCCGCACGGCCAGGCGGACACCCGAACGCTGCAAGCAGCGTTCAGCTGTCCGCCTGTCCGTGCGGAGCGGAGGCTGAACGCCGCCAGACTGATGCAGTCTGAGCGGATCCGCTCCATTCAGACTGCATCAGGGCTGGACGGCTGCGTTCGGGTCCGCTCGTGAGCTCCTTCAAACGGAGCTCACGAGCGGACCGACGAACGCTAGTGTGAAAGTAGCCTTACATTGAAAGTCTGGACGGATCCGTACGAGGCTATTTTCACACTTAGCTGTTATATGCTAAAAATAATGCAGACGGATCCGTTCTGAACGGAGCCTCCGTCTGCATTATTATGATCGGATCCGTTCAGAACGGATCCGATCGAACACTAGTGTGAAAGTAGCCTTACCTGCTCATCACTGCAAATGCTACAGCGATGAACAGAGACAGCACTTCTTATATGAGCGCTTCCCTCTCTTCAAACAGCTGGGGGCAAAGAGGGCATTACTACTATGGAGGCGGCACAGAGGGCATTACTAATGTGAAGGGGGCACAATGGGCATTTCTACTATGGAGGGGGCACAGAGCCAGAGGGCATTACTACAATGAAGGGGGCACAGTGGGCATTATTACTGTGAAGGGGGGCACAATGGGGATTTCTACTATGGAGCGGGCACAGTGGGCATTACTACTATTAAGGGGGCACAATGGGCATTATTACTGTGAAGGGTTAAAATGGGCATTATTACTATGAAGGGGGCACAATGGGGATTATTACTATGAAGGGGATACAATGGGGATTATTACTATGAAGGGGATACAATGGGGATTATTACTGTGAGGGGGCACAATGTGGGCATAATTACTGTGAGAGGGCACAATGGGCATTTCTACTATGGAGGGGGCACAGAGCCAGAGGGCATTACTACAATGAAGGGAGCACAGTGGGCATTATTACTGTGAAGGGGGGCACAATGGGGATTTCTACTATGGAGCGGGCACAGTGGGCATTACTACTATTAAGGGGGCACAATGGGCATTATTACTGTGAAGGGGTAAAATGGGCATTATTACTGTGAAGGGGTAAAATGGGCATTATTACTGTGAAGGGGTAAAATGGGCATTATTACTATGAAGGGGACACAATGGGGATTATTACTGTGAGAGGGCACAATGTGGGCATAATTACTGTGAGAGGGCACAATGTGGGCATAATTACTGTGAGAGGGCACAATGTGGGCATAATTACTGAGAGAGGGCACAATGTGGGCATAACTACTGTGAGGGGGCACACATCTGTACAAAACTATTGTGAAGGTTGTACAATGAGGGCAATACTACTGATGGGGTACAATTTTTTAAAGTATTGGGGTGGAGGGGTGCCAGAGAAAGGAACCGCCCCGGGTGCCAAACACCCTAGGCACGCCACTGGCTGTGGTTGTGGACCGTTGATTTTAATAAAGTTTTTTTTTCCAAATGTTATTTTTTGTGTTTGGTACAATTTCTTGCAGTGGTAGTGATGGAGGCATCTAGATCTAACAGACGCTACCATGACTAACACTTGTCAGCCAGCGGTGTTGATCCACTCGAAAGCCGAAATAAACCCTACCTCCATTACCCCAGTGTCCAAACCATCCGGGTTTGCAGGGAAAAAGCTGGGTTTGCATCAGTTGGATAATCCATGACTGGTTATGATGAATTGGGGGATCCCAGTCCTTCATTTCCACCAAAATTTGAAAAACAAAGCAACGTGGGGTCCCTTTTTTCCCAACCAGCCAAGGTTTAACCAACAGCTGTGGGCTGTTATTATCATTGTGAGAAGGTCCATGGTTTTTGGCCCCTTAGCCTAGAAATAACAGCCCGCAGCCACCCCAAGACCAGAACCATAAAATAGTTTCACCCTTGACGACAACCCAGATCTTCCAGGCACCCCTTGGGCTTTGAGTACCGGGGTAATTGAGGGTGGTTTACTGTCAGCACTGGGCGGAAAAAAACGCTGGCTGACAATAAGACCCAGTCATAGTTATGGGAGCGTCTGTAAAGAGACACCCATTACTACCACTGCAAGAAATGAAGTGCACAAAATAAAAACCATGTTAGAAATACCTTTATTGAAATAAATACTCCCCAACTACTGCCCTTGTTAACCATTTTAATCTGTAAATTCCACATGACTCTTCAGCGATTCTGATGTAGTCCAAGATACAACCTAAGAAAAAATAAACAGATATGAAAGAAACTGGGTATGACTACACGAAATGTAGAAACCAGCTGCGAATGACATACAGAAGGCTCCCCGGAGGAGAAAGCACCTGACAGGCGCAGACAATAGCAAGATCCAAGGGAACTGCCCTCTATCATATAGTACAACTAAGCAGAGAATATAAGAGAACACCCGGACCCAGAAGGAACTACGGGACCCTGTCCGATGCCAGAGCAATCAGCAGGAAATTCACCTACGAGGCAGGTGTGTGGCACACAGAGGTTCTGTCCCTGACTCATCAGGAAGGACGTCCAGCGAGGAAAATGTCGCTGACCCCAGAAGGATTCCGTGTGGCGGAGGACATCCAGTGATGGCCGAAAACTGCTGCAGCGGCCGGTGCTCACCAAGCTACGTACCCCAATCAGAACAGATCAGCCATATACTGGGTACACCAGAAGTAGCACTAGACCGACAAGGTGAAGGTGGTGGTTGGGCTGGCCCACCCCTGACAGATATGGTTACCATGTACATGCTGAAATAGGATGGCCTGTTGTGGACAGTGCCTTGAGAGAAAGTACAAGGAGACCATAGAGCACGACAGCAACAGAGTGGCAGATGTATGGAAGAACCAAAAAGCGGAGTAACCAACATCCGCAGCACAGATCAGAGCCCGGGGGGGGGGAAACACCCAGTAATACAGAAAACGTATGGGCCACGGATTGCACCATAGGGTCCAGCACGTGGAATACTAAAATTACTCGCCTAAACCGAGGTAAAGTGGCTGCATGTTGCACTCTAAGGAGAGTGGAAACAAAGCCACAGCATCCGGGAATGCGACCGCATTTGGAGGGTATAGGTCCTCAACCTGAAAGGTAGAAATACGGCTGTGTAGTGCAGAGATACGACCAGACAGGTGCCGTGGGTACAGCATCTGGAGATGGTAGAGGTACTAGATTTAAGATTAGAGCGATGTGGCCGCATGGTGCACCCTAGGACCGGAGAAGTGCAACAGCTACCGCGTTAGCAATGATACCTATATTCCGCTCGGGAAGGGGAAAATAGGGCCGCACGGTACCACAAAGAACGACAGGTGCACACCACAATCAGGTAGGTGCAATGGCAACTGAAGGAGGCCCCTATTTCACCTGAGGGAAACAGGGCCGCATCAACAGATCTGGAGATGGTGCAGGAACTTCAGCTATGAAGGAAAAAGATGGCTGTTTGGTGCACCTATGATGAGGTAGGTGCAGTGGCCACGGCAATACAAGGTGGCCTCATTATCTCGTTCGGTAAGGGAGAAATAGTGCCGCAAGGTACACCATAAGGCCAGATAGGAGCAACGGCTACAGCCTCTGGAGATAGTGTAGGTACTCTACCTATGAAGGGAGCAAGGTGGCAGCTTGGTGCACAGTAGAACCAAACAAAGGCAATTGCTACAGCAATTGAGAGTGGCCTCTATATCTCGCCTGGAAGGGAGAAATAGTGCCGCACGGAACACAATAGAGCCTGCCAGGGATATTGGATACAGCATCAGGAGATGGTGTAGGTACTCTACCTATGAAGGGAGCAAGGTGGCTGGGAACAGACAGATGCAATTGCTAAGGCAATTAAAGGCGGCCTGTATATCTCGCCCGGTAAGGGGGGAAATAGTGCCGCATGGAACACCCTAGAGCCAGCCAGGAGTAATGGCTACAGGAGTAGGTGCAGGAACGCTACCCATGAAAGTACAAGGCAGCTAGAAACAGACAGATGTAATCGCCACGGCAATAAAAGTTGGCCTGTATATCTCTGGTACAGGCACTACAAAATTAACTTTAGAGGCTGAGAAGGGTTACCAACCCTACAAGAGGCGTTTGCCTGTATCAGCTTACTTAGAACATAGCCCCTGGTATAGGGGAACCAGGAAGGTCCGCCGTGTACAGCCTACGAGGGCGTACATACCAGAGACACCAAGTAGGAGTCCCAGTTGCTAAGCACGGTGATGGCTGCCTTACCTGTGCAGTAATTACCTGTACAGGCAGGAGAGCGCCACCAAACCTGGGTAGGGTAGGTTCCTCTGTGCATGTTTGTCGACCTCACAGAGGGATTCTGCCTGGTGGAAGACCGCCTGATGCTCTGTTCCGAGGGAATCGGTGCAGAGGTGTCCCCAGAGGCAACAGACAGAGAAGGCTTCGTCACCAGCCTAAGGCCTGTCCTGGGGCGACCCGAGGAGGGGTGGAGCTAATTGATACCACCCGAGGTTGGTCTGTGGGCTACTGCTTGCGTGACCCTGCATCTGAGCATGCCCCATCAGCCGGGAGGACCCTTGGGGGAAGTAGCCTGCATAAGCAAATCAGCCAGAGGCTGCCTACCAGACCCCAGGAGCTGCACAGCGCGTCCCATGCAGGAGAGCAGCAAGATGGCGACCCGGTGAGAGAAGGAGCCAGCAGCCGGAGGAAGAACCGCCCCTCTGAGACAGAGCAGGGAACCCACGCAGGAGCTGGATTCGACAGGCAGGAGAAGGCCCCTCCCACAGAGGGGAGGAGACAGAGCAAGCCCGGGAAGCTCAGGAGTGGGCGGGGAGTTGCGGCCTAGTAGGCCCGAAAAGCCGGGGCCTTAATTAGTAGAGCGCGATCATGGAAGTGCTCCAGAGCCTGCGCGACGAACGGGGGCCAGATGGAGGAGAGAACTGGAGAAGCAGCCCCCAGAGAGAGAAAAAAAACGGAAGGCCAGGGGGCTTCTGGGCCCAGGATACAGCAAGAGATGCAGGTATCCAGGAAGAGAAGGGGGTTAACGTGCCCAGGCCCGGGGAGGAGGGTGGGAGACCCTAATCTAAAGGAACATACTCCCCCTCAGAAGCCTTCAGGCGCAGCAATAACCACCCCCTTGGCGGACTCAACACCGGAACCGTGGGACTGCCGGAATTCCACTGCGGAAGCAGAGCTGGGGACTGGGTGGCTGCCAGGTACCTGAGTACGCGCCCGCAGCGGGGCAACTAAAGTGGAACACGATGGAGCCACCCCTGCAGCAGGCCGGAACCTGCAGAGAAGAAAAAGAAAAAATGATTGAAGAAAAAAAGAAAGTAAAAAAGTAGCAGGATGACCTGTGCACAGAGGGCAGGTCAGGTCTGCCTCCTACGGACACTAGAACAAGACTGGTTAGCCTAGTGCCTGTGGAGAGGGTATAGCCCAACGGGGAGGAGCCAACACTTTTTATGTCTAGTGTCTCCTCCTAGTGGTAGTTGGACATATACCCATGGTGCTGTGTCCCCCAATGCCATGCACGAGAAATACACTGTGTGTCAGGTATTTCCTGTCCTGAATGCAGATAATGATTTATAATGCTGTGAGGTCAGGCAAAAACACACAGCTTTATAAATCATTGTCAAAGGAGCAGCATTCAGGACAGGAAATACCTCAGACACACAGAGACTATTTGGTCTAAGGTCTCTTTCACACGAGTGGATCCCGTGCAGGTAATCCGCTGCGTTAAAGAGAGCCAAGCCCTGTTCCGGACAGCAGAGACACGGAGCATTAACATGATTGATAACGCTCTGTGCCTAGCCTAATGGCTCTGCCTGCTCAAGTCCCCAGTGACCATTTTACACATTGCATTAGTTATCTGCCAACTTATTTTGTAACAGCAGTTTTCCTTCTGTGGTTTATATCAAAGCCTAAGGCTACATGCACACAAACGTGGTTTGGTTCCGCATCCGAGCTGCATTTTTTGCGGCTCGGGTGCGGACCCATTCACTTAAATGGGGACGCAATGGATCCGCAAAAAAATTTAAAAAAATATACGGACGTCATCCTTTTTTGGGCGGATCCACAAAACACATACGGTCTTGTGCATCTAGCCTTAGAATGTAAGGGAAGGAGAATCCATTATCACATATATGCATTAAAGGGGTTCCAGAATTTCCACACATCTGTGCTCAACTCCGTGAGCAGGTGGTCAGTGATGCATCCATGAAGCTGTCCGTGAAGGATCTGTGTTGGGTCCATGTGCCATCCGTGTTTCACTGACACTGCACAGCTGAAAAATAATCTTCAAAGCATCTGTTCCTAATGATCCTTGAAACACGGATGGCATCCGTGTTTTTCACTGACCCATAGACTATAATGGGCATGATGGATCCGTGAATACGAACAAAATAGAGCACTTATCCGTGCTAAAAACACAGACCGTGCTAAAATACTGATGCGTGAATACACACATTAAAATGAATGAGGAGGTGTGCTGTCCGTGGAGAACACATACAGCACACGTTCGTGAAACACGGACGTGTGAATGAGGCTTAACTCTGGTGCCGGAATTACACAGCTCCATCCTCTGTAGTGGACGGAGGTGGTAATCAATAAACCAGTAACCAGCTCCATTCACCACACAGTGAATGAAGCCGTGTAATTCCGGCAACAGAGCTTGGACTCCTGATAATCCTGAAAGGCCATCAATATCAAAATAGTGAACTCTTGCATAACTGAAACCGGACGGATCCATTATGCTAGCCACAGACTATTAAGACGGAATGCCTCTAAAGGCATTCAGTCATTGAATTGCCTTATGGTCTGCGGTAAGAATCCATAGCACAATTCACCATATACCCAAACTTCACAACTTGAGGTTCGCTCATCTCTACTGATTACCTATCCTCTGCATAGGTCATCGGTATTTCATCAGTTGGGGGTCCAACACCAGGGACCCCTGCCGATCAGCTCCTCACCAAGCACAGCGCTATAGATTGTATAGCTTGGTATTGCAGCTCAGCCCTATTCACTTGAATGAACATAGAAACATAGAATGTGTCGGCAGATAAGAACCATTTGGCCCATCTAGTCTGCCCTATATATCTGAATCCTATGAATAGCCCCGGCCCTATCTTATATGAAGGATGGCCTTATGCCTATCCCATGCATGCTTAAACTCCTTCACTGTATTTGCAGCTACCACTTCTGCAGGAAGGCTATTCCATGCATCCACTACCCTCTCAGTAAAGTAATACTTCCTTATATTACTTTTAAACCTTTGCCCCTCTAATTTAAAACTGTGTCCTCTTGTGGTAGTTTTTCTTCTTTTAAATATGCTCTCCTCCTTTACCGAGTTGATTCCCTTTATGTATTTAAAAGTTTCTATCATATCCCCTCGGTCTCTTCTTTCTTCCAAGCTATACATATTAAGGTCTTTTAACCTTTCCTGGTAAGTTTTATCCTGCAATCCATGTACTAGTTTAGTAGCTCTTCTCTGAACTCTCTCTAGAGTATCTATATCCTTCTGGAGATATGGCCTCCAGTACTGCGCACAATACTCCAAGTGAGGTCTCACTAGTGATCTGTACAGCGGCATAAGCACTTCACTCTTTCTACTGCTTATACCTCTCCCTATACATCCAAGCATTCTGCTTGCATTTCGTGCTGCTTTATTACATTGTCTTCCCACCTTTAAGTCTTCTGAAATAATTACTCCTAAATCCCTTTCCTCAGATACTGAGGTCAGGACTGTGTCGAATATTCTATATTCTGCCCTTGGGTTTTTACGCCCCAGGTGCATTATCTTGCACTTATCCACATTAAATTTCAGTTGCCAGAGTTCTGACCATTCTTCTAGTTTTCCTAAGTCCTTTTCCATTTGGCGTTTCCCTCCAGGAACATCAACCCTGTTACATATGATGTCACTGGCCTAGGAAGAGCAGAGAGAAGGCCGTGGCACTCACAGGAGCTCTGCCTCCTTGAACAGCTGATCAGCAGGGGTCCTGGGTGTCAGCCCCCCACCCACCTATACTGATGACCTATCCTGAGGATAGTAAAGAATATTTGAAGACAGCACCAATGTAACAATTTTTAGCAAGATGCATGGTGACCAGCGGCCAGGCTTATCTCTGCTCCAAAGTGTACAGAATAAAAAGGATCGTGACCAGCATCTTCTCTTTCTGCAAGTTTATTCGAGTTCACACATAAAATAAGGCAACATTTCGGCTTATACCAAGCCTTTGTCAAACCATGGCTTGGCTTGAGAAAGGATTGGTATAAGCCGAAATGTTGCCTTATTTTATGTGTAAACTGGAATAAACTTGCATAAAGAGAAGACGCTGGTCACAATCCTTTTTATTCTCGTAAAATCCCTTTAAACGACTTTGGGTCACTAAAGTCGTTTAAGATTCAGAGCCTGCTAACTACAGAATCTCAAGGCTGCACAAAGACAGGGGTTTAATTTTTTTAAATAAAATTATAAAGACCAATTGAAAAAAAAATTACTTTAGCTAAAAATAAGTGCAATGCAATAATAAATAAAAAAAAATTGCCCCAAAGGTGTACATAGCCATTAAAGCAGTCCTCATCCTGCTGCCTGAGCTCTGCTTAGGCTGAACTGTAATTTACTTTCTTTTCTCAAAGCCTGAGCAGAGCTCAGACAAAACTGTTGGTGGTTAAGTGATCAAGTCAAAAAGTTGCTCATTATTTTTTATCTTTGTATGCTACTAAAAAAAGGTTGCATTTATAGGGCAGGAGTCTGCACAATGTTCAATGAGCCATCACCTCAAATGAAGGAGCGTTTACTCGCTGGTAAATTCAGTTCATTAATAAGCAGACAACGCGCTAAACATACAGGAAATAGAGAAGTTCAAGTATATTTTATTTGAGGTGGGAGATGTACCACAATACATTATTGCCAAAAATTCACTGGTACACAAAAAAAAAAAAGAATAAATTGTTTTTGACATCACTATAAATTAGTTATACAGTACTCAGTAAATTCAGAACTTCCACTCGCATTTTGTATTCTTTGTAGCTAAAAATTGCGCCAGTATTAAAAATTCCTGAAGAAGATAAGGCATGGGCTGCAAGAAGAGGTAGCTGGTCCATCAGGGGATTTCCATTTCTCTCTCAATACCCACATATTTCAGAGCATCAGCTTGGCTATATCTGCAATGAAAACAAGAATTTTATATATTTGTAGCCACGTTAGCATTTGTGTAGAACAGTGGTCACCAAATTGTTGCTGTTTTTCAGCCTCATTAGGCATAAGGATATGACATCCCTCATGCCACCAATACAAAATAGATCCTGCTGCTGCCAAGTGCCATATGCAGAATACCAAAACCACTGGTTGTAAACAGAGGTGTAAAACTGATCCCACTTCTTATAGATATGGGGCAGCAGTTTAAATCAGGTACCAGCAGGGTGTGAAAGAAGTGGGCTGCTACCATGAACAGTGATCTTTGGTCAAACTTGCAAATTGACTGAAAATAAAGGTCAATTTCTAAAAAAGTTCCATCACTCAAGAACACTTATGCAAGGCATTGGTCCATAGTGTATTTTCAAGGTCTCGGTAGCTTGGGTGTCCAGAAAAGGTTTAAGTGAATAAAAATGACCTTGCTCCTACTTGTCGCAGTTTAAACTTGTACACCACTCATACGAGAATAAGTCAGAGACATAGGAGGCTTTCCCAGCATTGCTAAACCTGACATATGCTGAATTTACCCAATGGCTCAATTTTCCCGACTGGGGCCAAAAAACAACACTATTTTGGCCTTTGGAGGGCTGGTACCATACAGGTTTAGACACAATGTTGCTAATGTACACCAATCTTGATATCCCTGCACTGGCATGAGACAAGCCTAATCTATTAAGTGGCGGATGCCATGCTCCAGTAACTGAAGTCTATGCCAAGTACAGGCGTGCTTAGACTTCAGCTATAACTTACACCACTTTCTGGCAAAAGTTATAATAAATCCCATTTACTTACATCATGATCATTATTAAAACATCACACCAACCTGTAATCAAAGAACAGTTCTTCACCCGTCTGGATGGCTCTTTTAGCAAATATGCCTATTCTATGGTCTCCATTAACCATCATTACTGAAATAGAAAAAAAAAAAGGCTCTAATAAAATATGCCATCCTCTTATAGACAACTTCAATAACCCCCATTTAAGATGTTGCTGTGCCTCCTACATTACATCCATTACCTTTTGCATAGCAGTTTGGATTCACAGAGTGGTTTGCAAAACGAATTTTGTTGCCTTTGCGAGTTGCATCAACTACAAAATCTAAAATGAACAAAAAACAAAACAAAAAAAAGCATTTAAGGCAAAAGAAAATATGGTCATATTTGCTATGAACTTTAAGCAGTTTTCTTGCTCTTGTTAAAGGCTTCTAGGGTATAACAACTGCATTGTAAGTGTCTGAAAAAAACGTACAGAAATACATTAGACTTTTTGTAACGGTCTGGGCATTATCAAGAGTTTGGTGTAGGAAAGGTTGGCACATCCCTGGGCACAAGATCGGATCGGTTTGCATGTACTGTATGTGTGTGTTTATTAGATGCTCACTGAGAACCAGAGATGCACAAGATAAAACCATGAGGCTCATGTTGGCTAGTGATGATCCCACCATGTACACTGGCTTCTGATATACATTAGCTTTACCTATAGGTTGACCTGGGTAAGGAAAATTTGGGCTACACTGCAACTGGGGTCTTTTGGCCCCTTCCCGCAATAGGACATACCTGTATGTTGACATTATGTGCAATTACCCATACCTCAGCATACATTTGCCCGTGCCATTTGGTGCAGGTGTCAGTTCATACATACAGTTGACACCATGTTTCAACGTCAGGGGTGGGAGTGGACTCAAAACTTGGCCGCTGCCTTCTCAAAACAGCTAATCGACGGAGGTCCTGGGTATTGGACCCCCACTGATCAGATATTGGAAAACCTCTTAACATCTCTGTCCCTACACTATATTAAAAAGTAAACCGAAAGGAAAGTTACATTTATAAATGCTTCTTTTTTTTCCAGTGAAAAGGAGTGGAGAGGAGCGATCTCACCAATGACTCTTTACAGGTGCATAGTATATGTTAGAACTTACCATTGTTCAAGTTAAAGAGGAAGCTGCACATGTATTTATCATATACTTTCCCCCTTCGATCTGCTTCATCCTGAGATATGATCTGAAATCAAACATTTAACACTTATTGACCAGCCTAAACACCACCCTATAGAATACTCCAGGCAAAAAATAATAATAATTATATATATATATATATATATTTTTTCTGCCCTAACAAACAGCAATTTCCACTCTAGCAGAATCAACATCACAATACAGAACAGGAATAAAGGTGCCAATACAGATTAGATAAAGGTTGGCTGAACCCAGCAGATTCAGCAGGACAAGTAGACGATCGGTATTTCAATCCTCCCCAATGGCATTTGTGATGAGAAAGAAGGATCAGACATGTTGGATTTCTATATGCTCAATCCTGTGTTCTAATGGGAGGTGTCTGGCAGTGGCTTACTGACTACATGCATGCCAAAACGAGTGCGCATGTGCATGGCGATAAAGGGTTAGGAGGAAAAGCAGTTAGTGAACGAGCATTTAGCTTACAGCCATTGGATGTATAGGCAGCTTAAAACCTTCCTTAATCAGAGCATGAATATCAGAGCATGAAAGTTTGTGATTATCCAATATCACATGTCTGAGTGGCAAAAGTATGTGAACCTTTAAAATTAGCAAGAAAGTGGAGTCAGGTGTTTTATTTAAAGAACAAGGATCTATCAAAAATCTGATATTTACAACACGTTTGTGGAAGTGTATCATGGCACGAACAAAGGAGATTTAGGAGGACCTCAGAAGAAGAGTTGTTGATGCTCATCAGGCTGGAAAAGGTTACAAAACTACCTCTAAAAAGTTTTGACTCCACCAGAAGTAAATTCAAGACCATTATTCCCCTCTCCAGGGGTGGTGAATTAACAAGTAATTGAGTTCACTACCAGAACGACACTGAACAATGGTGTGCTTGGAATCATTCCAAGGAGAAAGACACTGCTCTCCGTGCTGCTCATCTGTAATTTGCTAAAGATCACCTGGACAAGCCAGAATGCTATTAGAACTATGTATGGATAGATAACACCAAAAGATAACTTTTTAGCTTAAATTAGAAGAGTTATGATTATAGAAAAGAAAACACTGAATTTCAGCATCAAGTCGTTATCCCATATTTGAGACATGGTGCTGGTAGTTTCATGGTTTGTGCCTGTTTTTCTGAATCGGGTCCATGACTGCTTGCCCTCACTGATGGAACAATGAATTCTTTATGTCAGGACATCTGTCTGTGAGCTGAATCTGAAGAGAACATAGGTCATGCAGCAAGACAACAACCTCTTAAGCACACAAGTCAATCAACCAAAGAATGGTTAAAGAAGGATTAAAAAGTTTTGGAATGGCCAAGTCATAGTCCCGACCTTAATCTAATAGAAATGTTGTGGAAGGACCTGAAATGGGTAGGTTCATGGGAGTACACCTATCAACATAAAAGAATTGAATCGATTTTGTATGGCGAAATGAGCTAAAATACCTCCAAGCCAATGTGCTGGACTAATACACAATTACCAGAAATGTTTAGGTGCAGTTAATGCTGCACAAGAGGATCACACTAGATCCTGAAAGCAAAGGTTCACATACTTTACACACTCACAGACATGTGATATGGGACTTGAGTGAAAATCTGATGTAGTTTTAGGTCAAATGTATGCAGAAATATAGATAATTTTGAAGGGTTTATAAACAAGCACCACTGTAAAATAAAGAAGCGTGCCGGGCACTTATTTCCCTGCCCCTGAACTAGTCTCTAAATTGAGAAATCCGTACACAGGCAAAGAGACGAGATGCGGCTGCAGCATCTAGTGTGTGGATAATCTCACCCCAGAGCTGGATTATATTTCAACTAATAATCTAACTCTGGGGTGAGATAAATCATTTTGAAGCTTCAGCCACGTCTCGCCTCTCCGACTTCTTTCTGCTCCCTTCTCCATAGACTACAGTGGGCTCTGTACAAACTTCTGTGTCCGTTTTTCATCAGGTAATTCAGAGACAGTGAACAGAGCTAGGGCAGGGAGAAGGGAAATAAGCGCAGGTCACCATTTTCACCCTACCGCATTATGACATTTAAAGAAATTCATGCTTTAAGACTTATTTGTGAGCCATTCTCAACATACCTCTCCACAGTACTCTGAGATAAACTCGTTCTTCTGTACAGGATCTTTGATGAAGATTCCCCATCCGGCCACATCAGAGGGTGCCAAAAGCAAATGCTAAGGAAACAGGATATGTTAAGTTGCTTAGGCTGAACCGTTGAATGGGTAATGCCATGAAGTAAAATTGCAATGCAAGAAAGGATATATGAATTCAGTTGTTGATGCATAATATGACATTGCAATTCACAATATCAACCTCACTGCGGCAAAGCAGTTCACAGTCGCAAGACAGACATTCAAGTGCGTGAACATAGCAAGCATAAGCCGCAAACCAAAAATAAGAAAAAATAAAAACCACAAAACTGCACCTACTGCAAGGCACTCATTCAATGCCAGGAAATGGAAAACATGAGGAGTAGAGGATTAATGAGACCTGTTTTCACATGGCTACGGCTCATGATTGTTGTGGGAGGAATGCAGTTTGAAATGGCCAGCTCACGCTCTGCACCGTTCCGGATGTCAAAGCAGCCATACCGCCCACTCACGTGCATCTATTCCAAAGACTCAAGAGGCCTTACCTAGTAATTCTGCCTCTTTGCCAATATTGGACCATATCAGTCTGCAGAATCAAGTGTTATTGGAAAGGAAAAGGGGCAAACAAAGACAGGGTATTTGTTACATTCCTCTCACCCAAGAGAAAGGCAACATTACTTATATGTGACAAATGTCAATAATTCAATGTACGGTCTCCAAGGGTACAGTATAACCAATGATAGCATGGAGGAGCCCTTAAAACAAACCATCCTCTCGGATAAGCTGCTTATGAACACACTGGAGGAAAATAAGGCATCTCTGGACTACAATGTTAAACGGTCATAGACAGATAGAAGACTGAGCGCAGAAAAAGACCAGATGATCCCTCTAATCCGCCCTTACATTTTTGCGAAATATGTAAAAATACTACCTTACATGAAGAGCCATGCCACATGGGCATTTTGATTACCATAACACCACCACTACCTTTATACTGAATGTATATATCTACTGTAATTTGGTCTAAAGCCATAAATGCTGTGTCATGTGCACTGGTCCCCATGTATGACACTACACTTAGGGTACTTTCACATAGCGGCAGGCAGTTCCGGCAATCCGGGCACAAACTAATGCATTTGTGAGATGGATCCGGATCCTTCTGACATATGCATTGCAATACCGGATCTGTCTCTCCGGTGTCATCTGGAAAAACGGATCCGGTATTAATTTATTTTGCATTTTTAAAGGTCTGTGCATGCGCAGACCGGAAAGCCGGATCCGTTTTGCCGGAACACTTAATGCCGGATTCGGCACTAATACACTTCAATGTAAATTAATGCCAGATCCGGCAAGTGATCAGTATTTTTGGCCGGAGAAAAAAAACTGCAGCATGCTGCGGTATTTTCTCTGTCCAAAAAACGTAAGAGGGACCGAACGGAATGCTCTTCATTCAGAATGCATTAGGATAATGAACAGTTTTTTCCTGGTATTGAGCTCCTGTGACGGAACTCAATACCGGAAAACAAAAACGCTAGTGTGAAAAGACCCTAAGTCTTCATTCACATTATGTTTGGGGAAAGCTCCAGGAGAAGAAGCTAAACATGTTGATAGACGGAGGCCAAAAGAGTGAACTGGTATATTTAAAAAAATAAAGTACGCTATGCTAGACAACGATATTCAGTTTAAAAAAAGCAGTTGGTCTTGCTCTCCAGTGCGATGGCACAATACGCACCAAAATTATCAAGAGGAGCATGCTACTTGATAATCGCTACACATCTCGACCGGTCAATGCGCCAGAATATGAATGCTATGACAGCAAGTAGCTTGTATAAACTGGTAATGGTAAATGTTGTCAGGCCCCTTGGGCCCCTTCAAGCTTTAACAAAAATGGCGAGCGTGGCACAGAAGGGCCGAGAAATCTCAAATTTCTGCGCAAAACATGGCTAGTGCAGAAATTTGACTTTTTAGCAACACAATTCAGGAGCAGAGAGCTTGATAAATCTCCCTATGTTTATATTTTTTTTAATTAAGGGTGACGGATGCCACATTATGGCAGCCATCGGAGGCATTCATTTAACGTATACATCCTAGTGTATACATTAACTGGATGCCATACCATGATGTAAACAAGCCACAGACGTTTCATATGCCATTCAATAAAGATGTTAGTTGCAGGCCTCTTGTTGTAATTTCCACCAGTTTTCTGATGTAAATTATGCTAAATGTGTTGGGCAAAAAGGCCCCATGCCCCCCCCTCTTTTTTTTTTTTAGTGCTGTGAGCACTCAAATATTTGCACAATTGATGGTTGCGCTACTTCTGGTGTACAACTTTAGTAGATGTGGTAACGTGTAGGACAATTATTTAATATTTCTGGGACACAAGTCATAATTTCTGCTTCAAGGCGATACAAACCCTAACATGACACTCTGCTATGCTCTTTCGTCACTTATGCTGTTGCATAAGAAACGATCATGAGAAACTGCATATTTTGCCAGTATTCAACTGACAAAGAAAAGAGGGAGGAGATCAGTCAGGATCCGCCATGTCATTGTGCTCAACCATTTATCGTCTCTCATTAAAGTAGTTGTCCCTTGTCGGCTCTGGACATTTAAGACATATCCACAGGACAGGCCATAAATGTCCGAAAAAAGCGGGTCCCAGGAGGTGGGAACTGCACCTATCTCAAGAATGGAACCCCATCACATGCCATCTGGAATGGAGAGAAGGCTACGCATGAACGGTTCTCTCTATTTTGAGATGTCCATAAACAGCCAAGTAAGTGGGCTTAGTTCTTTTTGGAACAACCCCTTTAATACTGACCGGACAGGCTGACAAGGCTCCCCTGACACTGCCCCCTCATGTCCTTTTCAGTTGGATACAGGGCATCGGCTTTCATTACAGGGATTAAGCTGCTGAGAGCTGTACCTCAATAACATAAAATAAGTAAGACATTAGGCAAGTGACCCTGACCTTTTTGGATCCTCGCTGAATGCTGCAATTCTTGCACGACACATTTTTGCTGTCCCAGTGATCAGCAGCACCGCAGGTGAGACACAAGTCCGGGTCACACTCCCGCACAGCGAGGTAACATGGGCATTGCTTGGTGTTACACTGTGCTTTACAACGACATCCTGGGAACCTGTTTTGGCCTTTATATAAAGAGAGAGACCGTGTGAAATATCGACAGCAAATCCTAAAAGCACATCTTTAAAGTTTGCTTTTAACCTTTAACTTACACTCAGAGCTGCACTGACAGAACTTCTCACAGAAATTCTGTGCAATCACACAGGGGCAAGAGCCATCGCAGGGCTGGCGAGGGTGGTCACAAGGCTGATAATTGTAAACGTGATTAGAGGAACCATCTGCAAAAACACAAGTAAATTGTAAAGATACAATGTCATGTAAAAAATAAATCATTTTCATCTTTGAATTAAGCAATTTATATAAAAGAGGGTGGTGCTGCCCTGGCTTTACGCAGTACATTTTCTTCTATTATTCACTCATTTTCCAGGTAACTTGTACAGTATAACTGGTTGAATGGCATCTTTCGGTGCCTAAGGGCGACAGAGCATTAAGAAGGATGCCATGTATGACAAGAATGCCTTTACTAATAAAACAGTTCAGGGCATGTTCACAAATGCGTTGGAGGCTTCATTGCAGATTCTGCCAAAAAGAGAGGACAAAAAAGTCCTACACGCAAAAAAAAAACAACAACTGAACAGACCTCATTATAATCAATGAGATCTGTGTGGCTCCGTTTGTTTCAGCAATGTGCCGGATCCGAACAACAGAAATAAGTTGGAGTGATGGCCTTATAGCAATTTCCTGATAATAATCTGGCAGAATGGTAAAGGTCTGGGCTACAAATGTTAGCAGGTGGAAGACACCACTTTTTAACAGTATAAGCATATAAATAACAAAAACTTAACCAAAGGCTCAAATAATACAAACACACCTTTTTTCAACTGGATCTTCCTGCAGTGAGCGGCCCACAACCTGCAAGAATGAACAATTCTGTATTAAATTATAAATAATAAAGTTAAAAAAAATTATAAAAGGGATGTAAAGGCACTGACACCGACAGAACCAAATGTGTCAGTCTTGTTTTCTAGACTAAAGCCAGTCACTTAATTTACCTTTGATCTAATTGGATAAGTTATCTAATATTTTTAGTGTGAAACAATCTTAAAGGCTATGGACACTTTCGGGGCAGGTTTTACGATTGCATTTTACTAAATTTAGACAAAAAAAAAAAAAAGTGATTTGGTGTTTATTAAAAATGTTAAAGTATAACTGTCATATTTTTTTTTCTTCCATATTTTGATAAAGGAGATTAGTATCACCCTTAGTGGCCATCCTTCAAATTTTATATTAATTATTCCTAAACCAATAAAATCATTCAATTTGTCCCCCATAGCGCCTATTTTCACCTTACCCTAAAACTGGGTTGGTCCGTCTATCTGCTGGAGGACGGGAGACGCACGAGCAGGCTGCCCTGCTACGTGCGTGCAGCGTTCATGATATTCTAACCCCCAAGCGTTCCCATGGTGACGGGGACGCTTGCCTGGGGGTTAGAATATAGCATCGGATCTGAGTTTTCACGATCTCAGCGAGGTCGTGAAAACTCCGATCCGATGCTATATTCTAACCCCCAGGCAAGCGTCCCCGTCACCATGGGAACGCCTAGGGGTTAGAATATACAGGGCATTGTGTAACTAACTTTAATCATTGCTCATCTCTTTAATTTGATACCTTACTCTCAGCTCCGGTAACAGCAGGCAGTGCGGGCGGCGCTCACTCACTGACGTCACGCGCTTGCGCCGCCTAGTGGGAGGAGTAGGCGCGTGACGTCAGTGAGTGAGCGCCGCCCGCCCACACTGTCTGCTGTTACCGGAGCAGAGAGTAAGGTATCAAAGTAAAGAGATGAGCGATTATTAAAGTTAGCTACAGATTACAGTTAATAAATGTACTCCTGTGAGTGTCTGGGAGGGGGAATCTGTGGATGTTACTTCTTAGTGTGGGGGGGCAGCGGAGAATCTATGGATGGCACTGTTTGGGGGGGGGGGATATCTGTGGATGGCACAGTTTTTTTCGGGGGGGGGGGGGGGAGAGATCTGTGGATGGCACTGTTTAGGTGGGGGGGGGGGGGGGATCTGTGGATGGCACTTTTTAGGGGAGGGGGATGTTCCTAAAGTATATGTGATAGCAGGAGGGGGGCGTGTTTAAAGGGCTTCTGTCACCCCACTAAAGTGATTTTTTTTTTTTTGGGCTGGTGAAATTAGTTATATTGCGATATATCACAATATAATTGTGTCACTTACTTTGATCCAGCAGTTTCTTCAAAAAACGAAGTTTTATCATATGTAAATTCGGTCTCTAACAGCAAGTAGGGCGGCTACTTGCTGCTAGCTGCTGCAGAAATCCGCCCTCTCGTCGTGTTGATTGACAGGGCCAGCCGGGATCTCCTCCTCCGGCCAGCCCTGTCGGCATTTCAAAAATCGCGCGCCTCTGTGGATTCGGCGCAGGCGCTCTGAGATGAGGAGGCTCGTCTCCTCAGCACTCCCTCAGTGCGCCTGCGCCGATGACATCACCGAAATAGAAGACGTCATCGGCGCAGGCGCACTGAGGGAGTTCTGAGGAGACGAGCCTCCTCATCTCAGAGCGCCTGCGCCGAATCCACAGAGGCGCGCGATTTTTGAAATGCCGACAGGGCTGGCCGGAGGAGGAGATCCCGGCTGGCCCTGTCAATCAACACGACGAGAGGGCGGATTTCTGCAGCAGCTAGCAGCAAGTAGCCGCCCTACTTGCTGTTAGAGACCGAATTTACATATGATAAAACTTCGTTTTTTGAAGAAACTGCTGGATCAAAGTAAGTGACACAATTATATTGTGATATATCGCAATATAACTAATTTCACCAGCCCAAAAAAAAAAAATCACTTTAGTGGGGTGACAGAAGCCCTTTAAGTGTGGAGAGCACATATTGGTTGAGGTGAAGAAGCTAGTGCATGAGGAAATTGCAGTTTTGTGCAGACTGGTTGCTAAGGGCTGAATCTTATGAAATACGGGGCAAGTCTAATAGTTAGTGATTGTGGAATATCAGGGTAATAGTAACTACATATATGAAAATTGAAATTAGGGTGCAAAAGGTGACAGTTATCCTTTAAGCCATTTTTGAAATAAGGGTTAAGATTTGCAGAGTATCACTTCTTGATGTGAAGGCTTATCTCTGATCTTCTGACCTCAAACACTCATTTAAGACATATTCTTATCAGTTAGGCCTCTTGCACAGGAACACATTTTCTTTCTGTGTCCGTCCTGTTTTTTTTGTTGTTTTTTTTTTTTTGGCGGACCGTATACGGAACCATTCATTTCAATAGGTTCGCAAAAAAAACGGAAGTTACTCTGTGTGCATTCCGCAAAAAAATAGAACATGTCCTATTATTGTCCGCATTACGGACAAGGATAGTACTGTTCTATTAGGGGCCAGCTGTTCCGTTAAATACGGAATGCACACGGATGTCATCCGTATTTTTTGCAGATCTGTTTTTTGTTTTTTTTGCGGACCACAAAATACCTACTGTCGTGTGCAAGAGGCCCTAGATAACAGTTTAGCTATAATGAGAGTTTAGGTGAGGAGATCAGAGATAAGGCTTAACATGAGTTATTTTACACAGTTCTCCCTAACACATGTTGGGACTAGATTCAATATATTATTTACAATTGGCCACTCGGACCATCAGTGTCCCTTGGTTTACATGTGTCACTAATTCTAAAAAGTAACTTTTAATATTTACTCTTAAAATATATACTTAGAACTCTATATTTCCTATAGTTAAAATTCTCAGTGTAGCCTCCCTGCCTAGTAATGTACTCACAGTATATTCAGTGATTCGCAAATTTGTCCACTAGGTGGCCCTATACAACAACATGGCTTATTTCAAGCAATCTTTATTAGGCAGACGTCTCTCTGCTTATGTGCTGTACGCTGTTATTTCCACAGCGTCTAACTACCTTGCCACCTTCTTGGACTGTTCGCCTATCCTTACATCTCTCTCATATACAGATAAGGCTGGGCTACCGCTGGCTAAAATACTCAATTCACTAACTGCCCCCCGACATGTTTCGCCAACCAGGCGTCTTCAGGGGTTTGGTCCGCTGCCCAAACCCCTGAAGACGCCTGGTTGGCGAAACATGTCGGGGGGCAGTTAGTGAATTGAGTATTTTAGCCAGCGGTAGCCCAGCCTTATCTGTATATGAGAGAGATGTAAGGATAGGCGAACAGTCCAAGAAGGTGGCAAGGTAGTTAGACGCTGTGGAAATAACAGCGTACAGCACATAAGCAGAGAGACGTCTGCCTAATAAAGATTGCTTGAAATAAGCCATGTTGTTGTATAGGGCCACCTAGTGGACAAATTCGCGAATCACTGAATATACTGTGAGTACATTACTAGGCAGGGAGGCTACACTGAGAATTTTAACTATAGGAAATATAGAGTTCTAAGTATATATTTTAAGAGTAAATATTAAAAGTTACTTTTTAGAATTAGTGACACATGTAAACCAAGGGACACTGATGGTCCGAGTGGCCAATTGTAAATAATATAAGGCTTAACATGAGACTTCTGAGAAGTGAAACTCTGCAAACAGACTAATTTTTAAACCCTGTATCTCAAACGGTTAAAAATTTTCATAAAGACCAAGTTAAAAAATGATTTAGCCCAAAAATGCAATCGTAGAAAATTGTCTCAAAAGGGGTCCATAACCTTTAACTATATTAAATATTTTGTTACAATTCCCCTTGTTAATGACGTGTGTCCCTACACAGTCCAACACTGACTAATTAGTGTTGGCAGTGTCCAACTGTATGGACATGCCCTACTGACAAGGGGAATAATGCCCAGTTGTCAATGTATCCATACACTTCCAGGAGGAATAACAGAGGGACAGCAGAATGCAGAGTTCTAAGAAGAAGAAAGAGTCACTACAGCATTGTTATTTCAATGGAACACAAGTGCGTCCAAAAAAAATAAATGGATTTTTGTACTTACCGTAAAATCCTTTTCTCGTAGGATGCATTGGGGGACACAGCACCCTAGGTATATGCCCAGCTACCACTAGATAACAGAAAAGTTGGCTCCGCCCAGGTGGGCTATACCCTCTCGACAGCCACTAGGCTATTCAGTTTGTACCAATAGCAGTAGGAGAGAGAAACAAAAGCGAAGAACCAACATGTCCTAGACCGGGGAATGAAACCAAAAGGAGGGGGGGAATATAAAAAAATCGGCCACAGTTGACTAACCAGCCCAAGCGTAGTGACTAGCCACTGTATAACGCTGTCACGGAAGGGGCAGGAAAAGCAGCCTGGATCCTGCTACGGAAACACTAGACATCCATACGTTAGAAGGGATGCAGAAGACGCCTGAGAAAACCGGGCGGGACTACACAGACTTGTAGAAACCAGCTTCCACCCAGCACACTGAAACCACCAGGGAAGTGAAAGGAAACCGACAGGTGCAGACGATGGCAAGGCCCAAAGGAACTGCCCTTGTGTCCTGTAGCACAACTAAATCAAAAAACATAAGGGGGTACAAGGAACACCCGGACCATGAGTAAACTACGGGGCCAAGTCCGATACTCGAGCAAGCAGTTAAAAAATTCCACCCAGCAGCAGGTGAGTGTCACTTAGTAGCCCTGACAGAGCCATATTAGAGAGGGCGTCCAACATTGACAGTTGTCCTTGACCACCCAGAGATTCTGTATGGTGGAGAACCTCCAGCGATGACCCAAAAACTCCAGTCAAGGCTGGTGCCGACAATACTTCGTACCCCTGCAGGATAGAAGATCCAGTTGTGATTACTGTAAACTACCAGAAATAGGCCACTCCGTGAAAAGAAAGCAGAGAGAAAATAACAACAACGCGAGTACTCCACAACATGGGGAAACACGGCTGTGCAGCATACGGTAGTACTTTACAGGGTTGACCAGGAGCAAACCTAGCACAAAACCAACAACCACCTGCCTATGGTGAAGGGAGTGTGGTTGGTTGTGGACCACCCTGGTCAGATCTGAAAAAGCCAGCCATACACTGGATCTAACAGTTGCAACACTAGTCCGACCAAGAAGGGGGAAAACTGGACCACCCCTGTGAGACATGGTTACCAGGTACATGCTGTAATCAGGATGGTAAGTTGTAGACAGTGCCTTGAGAAGGTAGTAACAGGGTGCTAGATGCGTGTTATAACCAGAAAAGAGGAATGAATACAGCGACTAGGGATGGAAACATCACTCCGTGGGACAGATAAGAGCCCGGGGGAAGGAAGCACCCAGTAATACAGAAACTGTATGGGCCAGAGATTGGTACTCTACCAATGAAGGGAGTAAGGTGGCTGCTCGGTGCACTCCAGAACCAGGCAGGGGCAATAGCAACGGCAATTGAAAATGGCCTCTACCTCTTGCCTGGGAAAGGAGAAATAGGGCCGCATGGAGGACAATATAGGCAGACAGAAGTAATGACTACAGTATCAAGAGATGGGTTGTAGTCAATGGAGAACATTCAAAACAAGGTCATGTTACCAGTGGGATTCCACAGGGATCTGTACTGGGACCAATTTTGTTTAATATCTTCATAAGTGATATTGCAAAAGGCCTCGATGGTAAGGTTTGTCTTTTTGCTGATGACACAAAGATATGTAACAGGGTTGATGTTCCTGGAGGGAAACGCCAAATGGAAAAGGACTTAGGAAAACTAGAAGAATGGTCAGAACTCTGGCAACTGAAATTTAATGTGGATAAGTGCACCTGGGGCGTAAAAACCCAAGGGCAGAATATAGAATATTCGACACAGTCCTGACCTCAGTATCTGAGGAAAGGGATTTAGGAGTAATTATTTCAGAAGACTTAAAGGTGGGAAGACAATGTAATAAAGCAGCACGAAATGCAAGCAGAATGCTTGGATGTATAGGGAGAGGTATAAGCAGTAGAAAGAGTGAAGTGCTTATGCCGCTGTACAGATCACTAGTGAGACCTCACTTGGAGTATTGTGCGCTGTACTGGAGGCCATATCTCCAGAAGGATATAGATACTCTAGAGAGAGTTCAGAGAAGAGCTACTAAACTAGTACATGGATTGCAGGATAAAACTTACCAGGAAAGGTTAAAAGACCTTAATATGTATAGCTTGGAAGAAAGAAGAGACCGAGGGGATATGATAGAAACTTTTAAATACATAAAGGGAATCAACTCGGTAAAGGAGGAGAGCATATTTAAAAGAAGAAAAACTACCACAAGAGGACACAGTTTTAAATTAGAGGGGCAAAGGTTTAAAAGTAATATAAGAAAGTATTACTTTACTGAGAGGGTAGTGGATGCATGGAATAGCCTTCCTGCAGAAGTGGTAGCTGCAAATACAGTGGAGTTTAAGCATGCATGGGATAGGCATAAGGCCATCCTTCATATAAGATAGGGCCGGGCCTATTCATAGGATTCAGATATATTGGGGAGACTAGATGGGCCAAATGGTTCTTATCTGCCGACACATTCTATGTTTCTATGGTGCAGGCAATTGAAGGTGGCCTGTATATCTCACCTAGAGAGGGAGAAATACGGCTGGCTGGAGCACTGTAATGGCGACAGCGTCTGGAGCTGGTACATGCATTTCGTCACGGAGCTACCAGCTTGCCCAGTACGGGGACCCCCTATAATGAGACTACGTGGTGCACACCAGCACCAGAATGTGTAGAATAGAACCAGAAAGGTCTGTCATGATACAGCCATTGGCAGAAGTACTAGTACCCCCTGTTAAGGGGAAGGCGTATGTACCGAGACCCCACGTAGGTGTG
The DNA here is from genome assembly GCF_014858855.1 of Bufo gargarizans. Taxonomy (NCBI): domain Eukaryota; kingdom Metazoa; phylum Chordata; class Amphibia; order Anura; family Bufonidae; genus Bufo; species Bufo gargarizans. The sequence goes on from NC_058084.1 coordinate 185,897,015, forward strand.
CTGGCATACCAAATACTGACCTCTGACTTCCCTACAAGTACCCCCTGAAGCCAGGGGATTGGCATCCGAAATCCACTAGAGGGGATACCAACCCTGTTTCTTTTAGGGGAGGTTCCTCTGTGGACGTTTGTCTTAGACCACAAAGAGAGATTCTGTCGGGTAGAAGACCGCCTGATGCTCTGTTCCGAGGGTATCGGTGCAGAGGTGTCCCCAAAGACAACTGATGGTGTGGCAGGTAAGGGTCCGACACCAGCCTCAGGCCTGTCCCAAGGATGACCCGAAGGAGAGCCATCCGCGAGGATGTTCTGTAAAATACTCCTGGCGGAACCCGGTGTCTGAGCGTAAGCACGCTCCATCCTTTGCGGAGAAGACCCTGTGGAGGGTAGAGGTAGCCGCAACTTGGTTCAGCGACTCAACCAGGGATTGGGAGAGGCTGGCAATGTTCCCCAAGGCTTGGGGAAGTGAGGAGGCCCAATCAGGAGGGGCCGACACAGCGGAGGGGGCTAAAGGCGTCTGGGGTCAAAAATGAGATATTATCCTACCAGACCCCAGGTGCGGTGTGCCAAGATGCGCTGCAGCAGCTGCAGTAAGGTCAGAGATGCTGCTGGGATGGAGGAGGCAAGATGAGCTTCTTCCCTCAGAAGCTGCAGGAAAGACCGCCCCCTTTAGAGAAGTCCACGCTTGCTGGGAGTGAGAGCCCATCCCGGGAAAGGAGGATCCGGCCTGAAGCCCGAGAGAAAAAAATGAGGCGGGACCAAGCGGTAAGGGGCAGGACCAAGCGACCCGAAAGAAAAAAAAAAAAAAAAAAAAAAAAAGGGGTGGGGTCAGGTGAAAGGGCGTGGCCAAGCGGCCGGAAAAAAAAAAAAGGGGGGGGGGGGGGGCCCCTAAATTAAATGCTGTGGCCGGCCTGGAGCTCCGATAGCCATCGCGGGGAGCCCCACACCTCAGAAAATGATGCAGGCCCCAGCGGGGAGCCCCCTGGAGTAGCGATACTAGTACCCCCCACAGAGTGAGAAAACGGGGCTAAGGTAAGTTTCAAAAGGCCAGGTGAGGGCCCCCCAGTAGAGAAAAGGCCCCAATGACAGACGCATGGCTATGAGAAAGATGGTCAATATGACCAAGACCTGCTAGCTGGAGCCCCTCAGGTGGCATGGGGTGGGGGGGAACACATGGGAATGCCAGCAAGCCACCACAGATGCAGTAATGGGGACTGGGTGACCGGCAAGGTACCGAAGTACACGCCCGCAGGGGGTACAACTAAAGTGGCATGATGGAGCCCATGATGGAGCACCCGCCTGCAGCAGGTGAAAACCTGCAGAAGAGAGAAAGAATTAAGATGAAAAAATAAAAACGGAAAATAGCAGCAAGACCTGCAGGAAAAAAAGCAGGTCAGGTCTGCCTTCTACGGACACTAGACTAAAACGGAATAGCCTAGTGGCTGTGGAGACGGTATAAGCCCACCTGGGCGGAGCCAACTTTTCTGTCATCTAGTGTCGCCTCCTAGTGGTAGCTGGGCATATACCCATGGTGCTGTGTAGCCCAATGCCACTGACGAGAAAACAGACATTTCAGGACTCCCCACAAAGTCCTCCAAGAATTTGGATTGGTAGACTTAATAATAAACAGAGATCCTTTACATCTAATGGGCTGTTCACATCTAGTTTGTGCTGTATGTCAAGCGAATAAATTTGTAAACAGAAAAAAAAATGTACAAAAACGTATGTCTTGACGTACGGGGGGGGGGGGGGGAAAGACAGAAAAAAAGATGAGACAATTAAGTATACTTTTTTTTGTACAGTGTAGTGAATGTGAGACGGATGGAAACATAACTTTTGATACACCAAATCTAAAAAAAGAAAAAAAAGGTTTCACAACAATGTTAAAAAACTAAAAAACTAACTGAAATGTATTGAAACGTATGTACATCCAGCAAACGTATATGTAAAAAAGTATAACCACAAAATGGCATACATTTGTATATTTTTTGTTACTGTATTCCGAAACGTATCTACTTGACATATAGCAAAAACGAGATGTGAACAGGCCCTAAAGGAAATGTAAGCTAATAAGTTACATCTCATTGGCAGCTACAAAAAAGCCTATAAATCTTTAGCAGAATAAAACAAAATTAGGACCTGTGTTTCCGTTTCTTCTTCCTTGGCGGTGTATCTACATCCTCAGCAAGAACTGGAGCAATAATATTAGATTCCTTTACCCTGAACTCATACACCTGTAACACAGTCAGTCAGTTTACAAAACAAGCTCAAAATGACATTACCAAATACTTTAAGATAGATAGCATAGTCAATATTGATTACCTCTCCTAATCTCTGGGAGTACTTCATGGTGCCATCTAAGAGGGCTATGGCTAAGGGTCCTTTTAAATGGGCAGATTTCTGCTCCTAATGAGCTCTGATCGAGGATATAGCAAGTCAATCGCTGCTCGTTTTAGGACCTTCTACACACGCAGATCGTTGCCCAAACGACTCCAGGAGCAATCCCTACCTTTGATTGTTTGCAAGGCCATTCATTTCCATTATTATCAGCAGCACATCCCCGTTTGTACATATAGATGTGCTTCTGAAAAACTTTTAGAGGCCGCATAAAAAATGTGATCAGCCGAGAGTTTGCAAAGGGCAATGAGCAGATATAGCACCAACCTTCTGGGAAACATCTGCCAATACAGCATTGCCGTGCCAAGTTGAAGGCCTGTAGAATTACCTGTCGACACGTCTTTGAACCAATCAACCTTGCAATTGCACAGAAGTTGTCATAGTAGGTGCCAATGAGAACTCTAAACAGTGAGGCTTCTGCTCCACTCCAATCGACGTTTTCTGGGGCCTCGATATTTGGCTTTATTTTGACTGGTGTTTGGCAACGAGAGTTTGCTTCTGTAGAATAACAGAGACAAATGCAATTTGATAACAAGCCACAGTGAACAACTCAAAATCTTAACTTAAAAGGGGTATTTTCATCTTACACATTTATGGCACAAAGGTCTGATAGTTGAAGGGGTTCTGGATAGATCATCAGCATCTGACCGACGGGGGTCCGAGATCCGGGACCCCCACCGATCAACTGTTTGGGATAGATCATCAGTTTAAACAAACTGCAGAACCCCTTTAAGGATCCAACTTCTGAAACCTACAAATGTCTCCAGAAAGGAGGTACCACAACCTGCCTGGTGCCATGGCCATACAGGACTTTCTCTGGGGCACAGTGTTCCACACTTGAATGAAGTGGTGGTCAAGCATGTTCCCACTCCATTTAACTCTAATGGACTGCGAGCGACATCCAGGCAAGAGCGATAATCAAGTCAATTACCAGAGGAGCTTGAGGTCTCGTCTTTCTTTTCTTCTTCTTCTTTATCATTGCTCTCTCCACTGGTTTCAGTTCCAGCCTCCCTGTCACTATCTGTGTCTTTTGCTTCTGAAACGTTAACTGTTGGTGTGCTAGGCCTGCTGGTGCTATTAGGAAGTCTACCTCTTCGGCGACCACCAGGACGCTTGGGTGGTGTTTTTATCCTCTCTGCTGTTAATGCAGCAGCAAATTCTCTTGCTCCCTCCTAAAAGAAAAATACCCATTTTTGACTGTAGGGAAATGTTCAGCAAATCTATGTTCATATATTCAGGAGCTCAATAAATGGCTTTGGATGAACATTAGAACCAAACAGCTAACAAAATCAGCTTACCAAAAGTTGGTAACAGTTGGGTCCACAAGGTTTCCCATCGTTTGCACCTTCGTTATTTTTTCTTTTGTACGTATTGGGAGTGGCATGAAAAGCTTTACATAAAACACAAAAAGAAAATATGAAATAAAAATAATAATTGTACACTTATAAAGCATGTGTAGTTCTAAAGATAAAACACTAACAAAAAAAACTGAGACTGTTGTACACTACTGTTAGAGGGGTATTGTGGTTTTAATGATTACACTCATTAATTTAGAGAATAGGAAATGGAACAGTTTTCTAATATACATATATTTGAAATTTTGCTTGCATATATTTATTATATCCATACAGCCTCTCCCTAAAAATTTTTTTTATATATATATATACATACACACACACACACACACACACACATACCACCTGTAACAGTATCTCATCATGTCTGTCAATGTGTGTGTAGAAACAGATGTGCGTGTTGTGTTTTTTTGCAGCAACAAGACATCACATAGGGACAGGCGGCCATTTTAAAATAAATATTCCACCACTAGTCCTATTTATGTATCACATGAATGCATCCTGTGTGCTGACACAGCATGTGTCATATAATATTGCTGTTATACGAGATGAAGGGCATCACATGACTGATGCCATGCTTCAGTTAGGCCATTGATACATTGGACGGGACTGATACAGGGGCTATACCATTTTACTGCATACAGGGGTCAACGACCTCATAAAAGGTTTGTATGCAGAATTTTAAATACATGTATATTACACAATTGTATAATTTCCTATTATTTGAACAAAAAATAAAAATAAATGTAATGTTGGAAAATAGGTCTAACCGGCTACAGGTTAGTAGGGAGTCTAGTTTTCCAGTAGCCATGACCATGTGTAAAGCCATCAGGCTGGAGCTGCCTTTAAAAAGGACTTGCCACCACTATGGTTCCAACAGAAGCTGGATGCACCTCTGGGTGTACAGGCAGTTTTCACAGCAAGCACATATAACCACATGAATGTTGTACAATTTTAATTGTATGGCATGCAGAGCCATGGCTACTTCTCTCACATAGAGGTGAGGGGACGCAAAGCTCTCCAGACCCAGGAAGAATACATACCAGGCTATGGCTGATTGAACATGTTGCTTTGCTGTCAAATGCATTCACTTAGGCCTCATGCACACGACCGTTCAGTTTTTGCGGTCCGCAAACCACGCATCCGCAAAAAACGTAAGTCGCCCGTGTGCCTTCCGCAATTTGCGGAATGGGCGGCCCATTGTAGAAATGCCTATTTTTGTCTGCAAAAAACGGACAAGAATAGGACATGTTCTATTTTTTTTGCGGGGCCCCTGAACAAAGCAACGGATGCGGACAGCACACAGAGTTCTGTCCGCATCTCTAGCTTCCCTATTGAAGTGAATGGGTCCGCACCCGAGCCGCAGCTTTTGCGGCTCTGATGCGGACCCGAACAACGGTCATGTGCATGAGGCCTTATACTGACAAACATGAAGCCATCTTTCGTTAACAAACAACACATAGGTGGATATGAACTTACGATGTAAAAAGCAGTCATACTTGAAACATCGCCTACAGAACAAGGTGTGAAAGGAATGTAGGCTCTGCTCCCTTTGCACAGACTTTGCATTTGGTCCATCGATATTTGGAGTGCATTCTGGAGGTAGAGCTCCTGGCAACTGTTGCTCTGTTAATTCTTTGTATCTGACAGGAATAAGAAACACAATGTGAAATTCAACGTTTAAAAGCAATGTCTAAGTAATATTGCCACCAATGAAAATGATGTACTTATTTACAATATATTAGGTTACTTTCACACTAGCACCTAGATTCAAGTATTCGGTTCCAGCATAGAACAAAATACCGGAATCGCCAGATCAAGCATATGTCGGACGCCGCCGTCGCCTATTCACTATAATAGGGTCCGTTGGGTTCGGCATGAGAACCAGAATTTTGCTGGACGAAATACCAGTGCCCAGAGCTGTATTTCATCCTGCCAGAACTTGCTGCAGATGTGCAGGTGGATTTTGACCACACACAACCTATGTGCAAAATATACATTACCTAACTCTGATAAATCCTGTTATTATAACACATATATAATCATAGCAAGTCTTACTTTTCTTTTAATTCCTCGGTTGTTCCCTTATCAGGAAACATGGACGATATTGCTTCAAAGATTTTATCTGAAGGAAATTTCCGTGGCAGACGAGCCACCTTGTCTGCAAGGAAATAAAGATTTGATTTTAATCAGGGCGACATTTTGGGCGATTAATAAGATAAGTCACAAATAGTATTCTATTTACCATCGATACTGTCATCATCATCATCCTTTTCTTTGTCCTCATGTTCGTCATCCTGATTGTCCTCTCCGTCATCATCATCTTCATAATCGCTGTACTGACTGAGTGCGTTCACCAGCTCTACAAATATTTCATCATTGATAAAGCCGCACTCTGTAAGAATAAAAAACCCAGATTGATCACGTAAGCATCTTGTCCAAAGATATTAGACTTCTGAAAAATATGGTCACTCCCAAAAAGGAGATTTGATGTTTCACTGTGAAGGATCTTTTCTGGTTCTGAAGATTTTATCACCTTGCCAATTTGGTAGCTTTCAGAAAACAATGATTGGCACACAAAAGTAAAGCAAGTGCTTAAAGGGGCTTGCCCATCTAAGACATTGATGGCATATCCCAGTGACATACCATCAATGTCAGACAGGAGGGGGTCCCAGAAGTGGGACCTGGACCTATCTCCAGAACGGGTTCCCCAAAGTGAAGGAGAAAGCACTGCGCAAGCGCAGCCACCCTCCTTTCACCGCTATGGGAGTATCAAAAATAGCTCAAAGCGGTGAATGGACAGGTTGGTGTGCATGTGCAGTGCACTCTCCATTTATCACTGAGTCTTTCGAAAACTCACTGGAGGACGCTTACTTGGCTGTTTTTTGAAACTCCTACAGCTGTGAAAGGAGGGTGGTTGCGCTTGCACAGTGCTTTCTCCTTCACTTCCAGAGGTGGGAACCGCACTAATCTGGCATTGATGGCATATCCTAGCAAAATCCCATTAAAGTCTGAGATGGGAATACCTCTTTAAAGGTCAGGGGAGCTGGAAACATGACTGCCAACTGACATGAGAAGATTAAAGGGACAATTTTTGTGACGGATTGTTGTATGAACACCGGTTTAAATGGGCAACCGACAAACAAGCAAAACGTTTGATCGTGAGGTAATCTGTTGTTTATGTGGCACATAAAATCATCATTTGTCAGCAGCACAGTGCTCTATATTCACAAGGATGTGCTGCCAACAATCAAAATCAGTCTGTATGGGGATGAAGGACCACAGGAGCGATCATACATCCCCATACAAAAGAGATGATTGCTGCATGTGAATGAACAGATTTGCTCCAGAACATAGTTCTTTCTGTGTATTGTCAGACCATGCACATGGGCCTTAGCACAACCTGTAAGGCCACATCATGACCAAATGTCTTTAATGATAATCCAATAACTAAAAATACCCATTAAAATGTCATTTAATGATATACAGATGGGGATGGGAAAGAGGTCCCGTGCACACAGTTAAAAAACAAATTGTTTTGACTTATGAGAACATATTCTTTCATGACGTTTTGATGTGTTTGCATGCTATTATTTTACGACATGATGTTGCCCTATTCGAGGGTAGGTTGCATGGCACAACTTGACATATAGGGATGGGATTTGTGGTAGTGGAAGCTACAAAAGTAAGGCCTCTTTCACACATCCGCATCGGCGATGACATCTGTGACAATGTGGTCAGCGATTAATCTGTGAAGATGTCTGCGAAAGATTTTTATTTTGTCCATGTCTCCATTTTTTGCCCTCCGCGTGTCATTTGTATTCACTGCCAGACTGAAAATTAGTTTCCAGTGCATCTTCCACATTTTCTCTTTGAAAACCATGGACCAAAAAAGGATGGTACATGGACTGTTTTCACAGTCCCATAGACTATAAGGTACACGAGGGCATGTTTCTGTAGTGTCACCACAGTCTGTGGAAAACCACTGATGTGCGAACACACACTAAAGTCAGGGGGTTCATGTGCTGCCCGTGGAGGTCACACATCTTTGAGTCAGACATGTGAAAGAGGCCTTAGGGTCCATTCACACGTGCGTAATTCTGGCTCCGCAATTATGCGGAATGGGTGCGAACCCATTCATTTCAACGGGGCTGCAAAAGATGCGGACAGCACGCAGTTCCGTTTCGTGGCCCTGCAAAAAAAAGATAGAGCTTGTCCTATTCTTGTCCACAATCGCGTACAAGAATAGGGATTTCTATTTAGGAACGGCCATGTGCGGTCCACAAAATGCGGAAAACACGGCTGGTATCCGTGTTTTGCAGATCTGCAATTTGCAGACCACAAAACACTTATAGACGTCTGAGCATTCAGATTTAATCCCCCCCCCACCCCCCCATCAGAAGTATCATATGTTGTAACCACTAAGGGTACGACCATATCACCAGGTTTCTGCATGCAGTTTTAGAAGCCAAAATCAGGAGTGGATCATAAAAGGGAGAACGTATAAAGGCCAGATATGACTTCTCTTTTTTGAATTCACTCCAGGTTTTGGCTTTCAAATCTGAATGCAGAAACGTGACCACATGGCCGAACCCTTACTGTCAAACTAATTATAATTGCTGGCATTGTGCCAGATTATGGCATAAGGTTGTCCTAATATTGCATTAATAATTTCCATCCACACCCATTATAGGTCTCTCCCTATTACAAAGAATGAAGATTGGGTGAGCGATACGCTGACACGCTATATTAGTTGAAAACCTCATGTCACTAACCCTTTCCTGAGGGTGCACCCATTTATATAAAAAAAGACCCCGTGCTTTGCTTTACATTGCTGTTTTCCCACCGGCTCTGCCAGGCTCATGGACATGTCATGGTCATTACAGAATCAGAGGTTTGAATGGCTGCCAAGAGATTTGGCTGGAAACAAAACGTGTCCGCTAACAGCTGTAAACTAGCAATTACCAGCCAGACAAATGAAAAAAGATTTCAATCAAGGACATAAATATTGCAGATATCCAAAAATGGACCCGTCCTCTAGCAAAAGGAGAGGAACACACAATGGGCCCCATGTAGAAAAACTAGTGCCGACAAGATGTGGAGTCATTACCCATTGAAACCAATTAGATTCTGCTTTCTTTGTGATACAGATAAAAAAAAAAAAAAAAAAGGATCCAGTTTTTCTATGCCACAGCTCTGCCTTGTCTGCCTTAAGCGCTACATGAAGCCCACTGCGACCAGACCCCTTACCTTTACCTTATTTCTCAGCCACAAAATCAGACAGACGTTAATCAGCAGTCTAATTTACTAATGATCCTACCCCTGTCTCCATGAACCTTTCCATCATAGTTCTTAATTAGTTCTTCAATAAATGTCCCATCCTGATCCAGTACCTCATCTCCCATGTAAGGAATGTTATGCAGCACCGTTTCATCTTCTACCTGGAAAAAAAAAATATATGCCATAAGTCTACACAACTAAGCATTCATGGGGTCGTCCCACAAAAATATTCTACATTTTCAAACCAGCAGCTGGATCTGAATACTTTTGCAATTGCATGTAATTAAAAATGTTGTATGGTCAGTGAGCTATTCAATAAACTGTACGTACATGCTTAGTTCTACTCTGTCACCAACCGTATCTGCGGTCAGAAGCTGCGACCATTAAGCCTCATTCACACAGTGTTTGGTCAGTGATTTCGAGCCAAAACCAGGACTGGAGCCTCCACAGACATAAGGTATAAGGGAAAGATCTGCACAGATCGAATACTGATGTGTGAATGATGCATTACAGTGATAGAGCTGCAGCAGAAAGGACACACATCTGAACTGTGATAGGGATAGAGCTGCAGCAGAAAGGACGCGCCCCTGAACTGTGATAGGGATAGAGCTGCAGCAGAAAGGACACACCCCTTGAACTGTCAGCTTGAAAAATCTAGCAGAGCAATAAATGGGGGATCTCTGGACCTATTAGGGGTACAGGGCTGATCTTGGCTTTGTTAGAAAGATAATATTATATAATATAGGATGTCTGGTGTTCAATTTTTACATTTAAAACAGGGTATAACCTTTTTTTTATTTAAAAGTTTTTTATTTTCAATTTAAGAAAACAATACACGGTACAGGTTTATAACCTTTTTATAATGAGGCCATACTTACCTTTGAACTTTTTATTTTATTTTTTACAGATATTACATGGGTACCATGTTTGTACCAGTGCCAAATGTTTTTATGGCACACTGAGGTGTTTAAAAAGTGTTATATAGATGACACCATATTAGTGTAGGGAGATCTAGAATAGAAACGGATACTATTTTCCAGCATGAATCATGAGAGACATAGATAATTCATATGCAACTTACCATAAAATTTTGCTGGAGGGTAGACCATGAATACATGATGGGCACAGAGGCTACAGCGTTAAGTGTTTTAAGAGGGATGACTTGTTTTGGAAAATCAAAATCACTAGTCACAGAGCACTAAAATATTAAAAGACAACAGAAAATTAAAAAATATTAAAGCGCAAAAAATAAAAATAAAAATCACAGATGAAACTTTCATTTTTCCTAGAAAAGCATTCTGTTTAAGTGAAACATATTATAGACCCTATAGGGTGCATTCACATGACCATATAAATGGATCCGTTCCGCAAATTCATTTCAATGGGGCCGCAAAAGATGCGGACAGCACACCGTGTGCTGTCCGCATCCGCTGTTCCGTGGCCCCGCAAAAAAGATAGAGCATGACCTATTCTTGTCCACAACCGCAGACAAGAATAGGACATTCTCTATATAGCGCTGGCCATGTGCGGTCCATAAATGGCAGAACGCACACGACTGGTATCAGTGTTTTGCGGATCCGCAATTCACGGATCGCAAAACACAGTCGTGTGAATGCACCCTTAGGGTCTATTTACACGACTGTATTAGAAGGACATGGAAGCTCTCCTGTGTGCTTCCAGGTCTGTGCCGCAAAAGACGGGACATGTCCTATCTTTGACCAGAACATGTGGAATGCGGACCCTTTGAAGTCATTAAGCTAATAGAGCTTAAGGGCTCGTTCCCATCTCCAGTAACCTGATCCGCCAGGGCATTGCCGGATTCTTTCATTTACTGCCAGGGTTGCATCATACCAAACAAAAAAATAGTCAGCTGAGAACTTGGATAATGCTATTTTATATGGACCACCAGTTACCTCTACATCCATGCATTAAATGACAAAAAAAACTAGCTAGTAAATTATAAATTCAATGTAGGTCCTTAAAGGGGTCCTCTGGGAATAATGATTTATTTTTTATTTTTTTTAATTGCCAGCAACCTGCCTCTCTAAACAGAATATTCATACTTACCTGCTACCTGCCACTCCAGTCCTCTGTGCTGCCTCCACTCTGTCCATGGTCACATGCTCCACTGCAGCCAATGACTGGCTTCAGCAGTGACATCCGGCTGGTGGCCAGGACTGAAGCGGCGGGGAGCAGGTAAATAAGAATCTTGTGTTTAAAGAGGTAGGCTGCAGGCAATTGCTAAAAAAAAAAAAAACATTATTCCCAAAGAACCCCTTTAAGCTCTTCACCTCAAGAACCTGGTAGGACCTTTTTCTTCAGTAAAGGCTCTTCCACACAGGCTGGTGATCAGGCTAACGAAGCTTCATTGCCAATTACTGACCCATGTTAACATCCTGCTGATCACCCTATAAATTAGTAAACACCTGTTTGACGGTTGATCACAAACTTTAAAAGAGCATCTCTCAGCAGGATTGACCCCATTAAACCAGGCATAATGCTTGGTTGGGTTGATCCTGCCGAGTAAAACGTCACCTCAGCTATTCCGGTTTATTGAAAGGAGGCTTATTGATAGAGTCCTGTGATTAATTTTGCATTTCAGACTATTACTAGTACTACACAATCAAATAACTGCAAAAAGACAGTGAAAAGAATTAAAAACAGAAAATCTAATAATAAAACATATCTGCGCTAAGAATAAAATATTTAAAAAAAGTTCTCAAACCCTAAAAAGGATAGCATTCTGCCTTCGGCGTAAGTATTATACCATTCTGTATAATGTGGGGGAAGCATCTTATATCAGAGGAAGAATTCAGCCAACATAAGGGGGCTAGTTTGGATCTAATCTGTGTCATTAGTCATTTCATTTGAGTACTTCACACACAGTGGAGAGATGAATTACTGATGTGAAGTCAGCAGAACATGGATTGTTCCTGTGTTACTGTAGTTAACAGGGATGGTCGGAGGTGACAGAGTCCATTTAAAGATGCGGGTATCGAAATTTCCCTCAGCAGAACAGAGGAGAAGGGAGCAGTGCGGCACCTGAGGGGTTAACTGCCGCCGTCACCCGCCTCCTGTGTTAAAGGTTAATTATCATTGGTGGCGCAGTGCGCCCGCCCCCTCCCCCTCAAACCCCCAGTATTAAAATCATTAGTAGCAGTGGACACAGGGTCCCCTCCCCTTCTCATTGGTGGTAGTGGCCACAGAGTCCCGTCCCCTCCCCTTCTAACTGGTGGTACAGTGGCAGTTGTGATCGGAGCCCCAGCAGTGTAATCCTGGGGCTCCGATCGGTTACCATGGCAGCCAGGACGCTACTGAAGCCCTGGCTGCCATGGTAAGCTCCCTGCTGCTTTGTGTACTATGCACAGGGCAGCAGGGAGAGTGTGAAGTCCAAGTCACCATAACAGAGTTCTATCAGGGTGAATAGGGACAAGGGATTAAAAGATCCCAGGGTCTGGCTCCTAAGGGGGAAAATAGTTATTAAATAAAAAGTAAACACCAAAATATTAAGTATAAATCCCCTTCCTTTCCCAATTTTACATATAAAAAAATCAACAATAAATAAACATATCACATATCACCACCTCCAAAAAGTCCAAACTGTTAAAATATAAATATATATATATATATAAAAAAAAATAAAAAAAAAATAAATAAATAAATAAAAAAAAAAAAATCGCCATTTCTTAAAATGTGGAATGCATGTGGCTTTTTTTTTTTTGTGTGGTATCGAGTATCGCCACACTTTTTTATGGTATCAAAATCGAATAAAAAAATTGGTATCGCAACAACTCTAAATCAAGCTATGCAAGTTTTTGGCATAAAAATAATATTATATATGCATCAAAAGGATAAGGCAGCACTCCAGGTAAAGTGAAAAAAGGTGGATCTTTATTCCCTCTGCAACGTTTCAACCGTCTCGATGCGGTCTTTCTCAAGCAGAGACCGCATCGAGACGGTTGAAACGTTGCAGAGGGAATAAAGATCCACCTTTTTTCACTTTACCTGGAGTGCTGCCTTATCCTTTTGATGCTTATCTATATAGCCGCCTGAGCCCACGGCTGTGAGGACTTGCACCGGTTTTTTGTCTTGTGCTGCTGAGACCCGCATTTTGTTTCTATTATATATATATATATATATATATATATATATATATATATATTATATATATATATAAAAATAAAAGAAAATTCAAGGCAGCACTCCTGGTAGTAGATGGTATGGGTGCCAGTGGTGGAGTCACCTCACCAAGGTGTATCAAATAGAAAGAAGAATAACACCGCAGCACTCCGTGGGACCCTTTATTCACCTATGCGACGTTTCGGTCCGCTTGCTGGGACCATTATCAAGCAATACAACATTGTGAAGACTGTGGATATTTATGCAGTCGTGACTAATTGTCTTACATAAGTGACAATTATTGAAACATTCAAAAAACAAGATATACAGTACATATTCTCAAAAAGAAATGTGACTTATCTGGAAGGTAACAACAAGTGAAACCGTAGTCGGTATATACAAAACACCCAGATATACATATTCATAGTTATTACAATCAAAATACATAAGTGACAATAAGTGACTACTGTATGATGTTTACTGTATAAGTGACTACTGTATGATGTTTCTGTAAGGAATCCTTGCATGTATACTTGTTTCTATGACAGCGAAGTGTTCCGTTTGTTACTATGTGACGTTCCGTTGAGTGATCACATGAATCACCCACAGTGACGTCACGGTCATGCGCATCGGCAGTTCCGGGACGCCGGATCCATGCGACGCAACTCGCTACACTGTTTTCTCCCAGGATTGAGCACGCCTGATTCCACGCCTGGTCCTGTTAATTTTTTACACTCACAGGTGATGATGATTCACAGTTTATTGTCACTTATGTATTTTGATTGCAATAACTATGAATATGTATATCTGGGTGTTTTGTATATACCGACTACGGTTTCACTTGTTGTTACCTTCCAGATAAGTCACATTTCTTTTTGAGAATATGTACTGTATATCTTGTTTTTTGAATGTTTCAATAATTGTCACTTATGTAAGACAATTAGTCACGACTGCATAAATATCCACAGTCTTCACAATGTTGTATTGCTTGATAATGGTCCCAGCAAGCGGACCGAAACGTCGCATAGGTGAATAAAGGGTCCCACTTTTTTCACTTAACGGAGTGCTGCGGTGTTATTCTTCTTTATATATATATATATATATATATATATATATATATATATATATATACACATATATATATATATACATATACACACACACACACACACACAGGTCCTTCTCAAAAAATTAGCATGTTGTGATAAAGTTCATTATTTTCTGTAATGTACTGATAAACATTAAACTTTCATATATTTTAGATTCATTACACACAACTGAAGTAGTTCAAGCCTTTTATTGTTTTAATATTGATGATTTTGGCATACAGCTCATGAAAACCCAAATTTCCTATCTCAAAAAATTAGCATATTTCATCCGACCAATAAAAGAAAAGTGTTTTTAATACAAAAAAAGTCAACCTTCAAATAATTATGTTCAGTTATGCACTCAATACTTGGTCGGGAATCCTTTTGCAGAAATGACTGCTTCAATGCGGCGTGGCATGGAGGCAATCAGCCTGTGGCACTGCTGAGGTGTTATGGAGGCCCAGGATGCTTCGATAGCGGCCTTAAGCTCATCCAGAGTGTTGGGTCTTGCGTCTCTCAACTTTCTCTTCCCAATATCCCACAGATTCTCTATGGGGTTCAGGTCAGGAGAGTTGGCAGGCCAATTGAGCACAGTAATACCATGGTCAGTAAACCATTTACCAGTGGTTTTGGCACTGTGAGCAGGTGCCAGGTCGTGCTGAAAAAAGGAGATTTTTGTATAACTTACCAGTTAAATCTCTTTCTCGCTCTTCCTTGGGGGACACAGACCTTGGGTATAGCTCAGCTCCCTAGGAGGCGTGACACTAAGTAAAACTGTTAAGCCCCTCCTCCATCAGCTATACCCTCAGCCTGGAGATAGAGGCTACCAGTTGCGTGTCCAAGTAGTGAAAGGATAACAACCAATAACGGAAACAACCAGCCAGCAACCCAACGGGGCGCCAGACCATAACCCTGTAACCAAACACAGAAGGGTGGGTGCTGTGTCCCCCAAGGAAGAGCGAGAAAGAGATTTAACTGGTAAGTTATACAAAAATCTCCTTTTCTCGCCCATTTTCCTTGGGGGACACAGACCTTGGGACGTTCAAGAGCAGTCCAAGAAGGGAGGGACCACAAACCCAAGGCGGAACACCACCAGAGCATCAGGAAACCGCTGCCTGCAAAACCAGGCGGCCCAAAGCAGCATCCGCTGATGCATGCGTATGCACCCTATAGAACTTTGTGAAAGTGTGCAGAGAGGACCAAGTGGCTGCTTTGCACAACTGTTCAGCCGAGGCCCGATGCCTCTGCGCCCAGGAAGCTCCGACTGCTCTGGTGGAATGAGCAGTGACGCCGAAAGGCGGAGGTCTGCCCTTGGCTCGATAAGCCTCAGACACCGCCAGTTTAATGAAACGGGCAATAGCCACCTTGGAGACCGCCAACCCTTTGCGCGAACCCTCCGGAACCACAAACAGGGAGTCCGTGCGCCGAAAGGACCCGGTGACCTCCAAGTAAATCCTCAACGCCCTGACCACATCCAGACGGTGCAGTTCCCGTTCTCTGGGGTGGGAAGGAGAGGGACAGAGCGACGGAAGGACGATGTCCTCATTGATGTGAAAGGCGGAGACCACCTTTGGCAGGAAAGTCGGGACAGGCCGAAGCACAACCTTATCCTGGTGGAAGATCAGGAAAGGTTCGGAGCAAGAAAGAGCCGCTAACTCCGACACCCGTCGGAGAGACGTGACGGCCACAAGAAAGATGACCTTGCAGGACAGAAGGCGAAGGGAGACCTCCCGTAAAGGCTCGAAGGGGGCTGATTGGAGCGCCGAGAGCACCACATTCAGGTCCCAGGAAGGAACTGGAGGGCGGTACGGTGGAACAGAGTGAGCCACCCCTTGTAAAAAGGTCTTAATTGGCCCTAGAGGGGCCAGGGGACGCTGGAGAAGAATAGACAGCGCCGAAATCTGACCCTTCAGAGAACTGAGGCACAGCCCCAGGTCCAGACCCGACTGGAGGAAGGACAGGATTGTGGGAAGAGAAAACCGGAGAGGTAGGATGCTCCGGGACTCACAGAACCCCAGATAGGACCTCCAAACCCGATAGTAGATCCTAGAGGATACGGGCTTACGAGCCCGGATCATGGTGCGGACTACGTCCGCGGAGAAACCCCGTCGCGTTAAGACGGCGGTCTCAATAGCCACGCCGTCAAACGTAGCGAGCCTAAATGCTCGTGGAAGATCGGTCCCTGAGAGAGAAGGTCTTCCCTGGAGGGCAGTGGCCACGGTGCGTCTGCCAACAGCATCATTAGGTCGGCGTACCAAGACCGGCGGGGCCAATCCGGGGCGATTAGAATCGCGGGGACGCCCTCTGCCGCGATCCTCCGAAGAACCCGTGGCAGGAGGGGAAAAGGAGGAAAGACGTACAGAAGGGAGAATTCGCGCCACGGAAGGACGAGCGCGTCGGCGCCGTATGCCTTCGGGTCCCGTGCCCTGGCCAGGTATAGGGGGACCTTGTGGTTGAATTTGGAGGCCATGAGGTCCACGTCGGGGCGACCCCAGCGAAGACAAAGGGCTTCGAACACCTCTGGGTGCAGGGACCATTCTCCCGGGTCGATGGTGGACCGGCTGAGGAAATCCGCCGCCCAGTTGTCCACCCCCGGGATGTAAATCGCAGATAAGGCCGGCACGTGCGTCTCCGCCCAGAGGAGAATGAGGGTCACCTCTTGCATCGCTGCGAGTGCCTCCCTGATGGTTTATGTATGCCACAGCCGTGGCATTGTCCGATTGGATCCGAACAGGGTGGCCCCTCAGCAGATGGGTCCAGTGTCTGAGGGACAGAAGAATCGCCCTCAGTTCCAGAATATTGATTGGAAGTCTGGACTCCGATAGAGACCAAACGCCCTGGACGGACCGGGGAGGGAAAACCCCCCCCCCACCCCCGTAAGCTGGCATCTGTGGTAATCACCAGCCAGTTCAGTGGACGGAAGGACTTCCCCCTTAGAGGGATATGCAACCACCAGCCGAGGGAAGCCCGAGCCAGGGGAGGCAGAAGAAAGGTCCTGTCCAGACTCCTCGGTGATTTGTCCCAGGCCGACAGAATTGCCCTCTGAAAGGTGCGGGATCGGAATTGTGCGAACGGCACCGCTTCGAAACAGGCAACCATCTTTCCCAACAACCGCATGCTGGATCTGAGGGAAGGGCGGTGATGACGGAGGAGACTGCGAACCGACCCGCGAAGGGCCAGACGCTTGTCCGACGGAAGGCGGACCTCCGCCAACTCTGTATCCAGGAGCATCCCCAGGAAGATCAGCCGTCTGGAGGGGGTAAGGGAAGATTTGGGGTGGTTGATAATCCAACCGAACCGCGTCAGGGTCTCCAGAGTGAGTTCCACACTGCGGGATGTCTGAGAGAAGGAGGGTGCCTTGACCAGGATGTCGTCCAAGTATGGGAGAAGAAAAACACTTCTTGAACGTAGAAGGGCCAAGACAGGGGCCAGGACCTTGGTGAACACTCGAGGAGCCGTCGCCAGACCAAAGGGAAGGGCGACGAATTGGAAGTGATCGTCCCCCACCGCGAAGCGCAGGAAGCGGTGATGACATGGAGCAACCGGAACGTGGAGGTATGCATCCTGAATGTCAATTGAGGCCATGAAATCCCCTCTTTCCAGGGAGGCCACTGCGGACCTGAGAGACTCCATCCGGAATCTCTGCAGTCGGAGAAAACGGTTCAGGCGTTTTAGGTCCAAGATCGGACGCACTGAGCCTTCCTTCTTGGGAACCACAAAGAGGTTCGAGTAGAACCCCCTGAACCTTTCCGTCGGAGGCACGGGGGCGACGACACCCTTGTCCATTAGAGAGTGAATGGCCGCGAAGAAGGCGGCCACTCGTACGGGATCTCGCGGAGGACGGGATCGGAAGAAACGGTCTGGCGGAATGGACGCAAATTCGATTTTGTATCCGCAAGATACAATCTCGAGCGCCCATGCGTCTGAGATGTGGGCCCGCCATACGTTCCTGAATAGGAGAAGGTGGGGGCGCACCTTCAGGCAGAGGGCTGCTGGCCTGTGGGAGCCCGTGCAGGCTGGGACTTGCGCCAGGTAGGTTGCGTCCGAAAAAACGGCTTCTTGCGTCTATCCTGGGCTGGGCCAGAGGAAGAAGAACTGGCCGCGGGTCTAGACCCGGTGGGCTTGCGAAAGGACCGAAAATGGGACGAACCAGCGCGACCACGGGGGGCGCCCATTGGCCTGGACTGGGGGAGGTGAGTACTCTTCCCACCCGTGGCCTCTGATATAAGTTCGTCCAGACGGGTTCCGAACAGGCGGGAACCCTGTGAATGGTAGGCCGGCCAAAGAGCGTTTGGAAGCGGCGTCCGCCACCCAAACCTTCAGCCAGAGTTCCCTCCTGACAGAAACTGCCAGGGCAGAGGAACGGGCAATGAGGGCACCCGCATCAAGGGAGGCCTCACAGACGAATTTTCCGGCCTGAACAATTAGTTGGGCTAAGGAACGGAGGTCCTGAACAGGGACGTCCGACCCTAACTCCCGTTCCAGTTGCAAACCCCATTCAGAGACCGCTTTGCCAACCCAGGCGGAGGCAAAGACCGGTCTAAGGGCCGAACCAGAGGCAGTAAATATGGCCTTGGAGAGGGATTCCGTACGACGGTCCTCAACAGACTGGAGGGAAGATCCGTCCTGTACAGGAATAGTAGTGCTTTTGGACAGGCGAGCCACGGGAGGATCAACCTTAGGCGGGGATGTCCACGTGGTCACAGAATCCGCTGGAAAGGGATAACAAATGTCCAGCTTTTTGGGTGTAATAAAGCGGACGTTAGGCCGAGTCCAAGCCTTGGATACCACAGAAGAAAAATCAGCGTGTATGGGAAAAACCTTGGAGGCCTGTTTGGGGCGGAGAAAGGACACGCCGGCCTGTTCAGAGCTGGGGGGGTCATCGTGTAGCTGAAAGGTATCACGGATGCTAGTGACAAGATGCCCCACCGCGGACGCCAATTTGGACGGAAGCTCTGAGTGCATGTCCACGTCCGAATCCGCCAGTCCTCCCTCAGAAAGCGTATCCCTTTGAGAGGATAGACTTGACTGAGCTCGCACGCATGGCGGAGAGAGCGAAGCATCTGGAGAAGATGTGCGCTCAACCCTTGAACGTTTCTGAGTATGCCGGGCCCTGGAAGATTCGCTGGGAGGCAGGGAACCAGTGGGGGCGGCAGAAACGGTAGTCCCAGCGGGTGCGACAGGGATTGTGGCAGCCTGCGGGAGAGGCGGTCTATCCACGAGACGGCCCACTACGTGTGTAAGGCTTTCCACCGCCTGAGACAGAGACCTAGCCCAGTCAGGGGGTTCAGAGGCACCGGGGGGCGCAGCGGGAAGCGGGCCCTGCACCGGGGCCTGACATGCAAGGCAATGCGGCTCAGATTGCCCCCGCGGAAAAAGTTCCTTACAGGCGGTACAGGCATGGTACCAGGGTTTGGGGGCACCTGTGGGATCTGACATGCTGAAGTGTGGTTGTACTCTAATATAGAGACCACAAAGGGTTATAGCAGCTATGACCAGGAGGGTTAGGAGAGGGTTAACTGTCCTACCAGTGCCTCAGAAGAACGTCAGGAGATGGCCCAGATCAGCAGCAGCAGAGAAGCAGTGAACAGCAGTGAGCAGCAGAGAGCGCCCACAGAAGCCGAGCGATGTACACAGGAGGTTAGAGTCCCCCACCGTGTCCCAGCTTCCTGTCAGGAGTGAGGAAGCGCGGGAAACCTCAGCAGAAAGCGCGGGGAACAAGCTCCGCCCCCTCCAGCGCTTGAAATGTCTCCTGTGAAGGAGAACGTAGCTCCGCCCCCAAAATGACGCGCGCGTAAGCCCCGCCCCCTGCCGGGACCGCTAAGCCCCGCCCCCCGTTCTCGGCGGGAAGGGGGAGAGAGAGAAGAGAAAAATGGAGTCAGCCCCGAATGAGGGGGAGGGGGGGGGGGAGAAAGATAGCAGCGTGGGGGGGAACGGCGTGGGGGTGCTGAGGATGCTGCTGTGCTGCATTGTCCTGCAGATGAGCGCTCAGAATGAGCGACCACGGGTGCCCCCCTTACCCAGAGGGGTAGATGCTGCAGATAGGGACGGGGTATGGGCTGGAATAGCCATCTCACCGTGCGACGTCTTCACCCTCAGTCCTTTCCAGCAGGGTCGCCCCTTCAGCCACTGGCACCGCAGTGGCAGGAAGCTGGAAGAGGGGCTTGGCGTGCGGGCGACCCCCTAGCTGGCGGGATGTAGGGGAGCCATTGCTGCCCAGATCCTCCTATTGCTTCTGTGGGGGAGGCAGCAGTGCAGATAAGTTGGCACTGGCGCAGCTCAACCCCGGGAGAGCAGAGAGGTCTAATGCGTCTCTGGTATCCCTAGGAAAAAATAAAATAACAAAATTAGAAGAAAAAGTAAAAATAACAAGGAGAAAACAGCCCTGCAGTAGCAGGGAGTGTCTTGCCTCCTTGGACACTAAGCTAAAACTGGTAGCCTCTATCTCCAGGCTGAGGGTATAGCTGATGGAGGAGGGGCTTAACAGTTTTACTTAGTGTCACGCCTCCTAGGGAGCTGAGCTATACCCAAGGTCTGTGTCCCCCAAGGAAAATGGGCGAGAAATGAAATCTTCATCTCCATAAAGCTTTTCAGCAGATGGAAGCATGAAGTGCTCCAAAATCTCCTGATAGCGGCTGCATTGATAAAAACACAGTGGACCAACACCAGCAGCTGACATGGCACCCCAGACCATCACTGACTGTGGGTACTTGACACTGGACTTCAGGCATTTTGGCATTTCCCTCTCCCCAGTCTTCCTCCAGACTCTGGCACCTTGATTTCCGAATGACATGCAACAGTCCAGTGCTGCTTCTCTGTAGCCCAGGTCAGGCGCTTCTGCCGCTGTTTCTGGTTCAAAAGTGGCTTGACCTGGGGAATGCGGCACCTGTAGCCCATTTCCTGCACACGCCTGTACACGGTGGCTCTGGATGTTTCTACTCCAGACTCAGTCCACTGCTTCCGCAGGTCCCCCAAGGTCTGGAATCGGTCCTTCTCCACAATCTTCCTCAGGGTCCGGTCACCTCTTCTCGTTGTGCAGCGTTTTCTGCCACACTTTTTCCTTCCCACAGACTTCCCACTGAGGTGCCTTGATACAGCACTCTGGGAACAGCCTATTCGTTCAGAAATTTCTTTCTGTGTCTTACCCTCTTGCTTGAGGGTGTCAATGATGGCCTTCTGGACAGCAGTCAGGTCGGCAGTCTTACCCATGATTGCGGTTTTGAGTAATGAACCAGGCTGAGAGTTTTTAAAAGCCTCAGGAATCTTTTGCAGGTGTTTAGAGTTAATTAGTTGATTCAGATGATTAGGTTAATAGCTCGTTTAGAGAACCTTTTCATGATATGCTAATTTTTTTAGATAGGAATTTTGGGTTTTCATGAGCTGTATGCCAAAATCATCAATATTAAAACAATAAAAGGCTTGAACTACTTCAGTTGTGTGTAATGAATCTAAAATATATGAAAGTCTAATGTTTATCAGTACATTACAGAAAATAATGAACTTTATCACAATATGCTAATTTTTTTAGAAGGACCTGTATATATATAGATTTTTTATTTTTTTTTTTATTTTTTTTTTCCTGGTTCTCTTCTGTCCCTTTGTTTACCTGAAATAACAACAATCTCTGCCCTTCCCCCTGCTCTGCAAAGGGACTGAATACAAGTGCTGCCCTGGGTGACATGTCTGCCTGCAGGGAGACTCCGCAGCATGTTGTATGTGTAGGACTACAAGTCCCAGCTGTATAATGACACTGCTGATACACACAGGATCTTCCCCCTACCTGTTCTTGTGCAATGCTCTGCAGAACTCCTCTGTCAGCTTCTGTGCCTAGCATTTGTCTCCTCACTGCCTGCAGCTACTCAGTAAAGCCTTCAGCCCTGAGTCTGCGTAGCTGAAAGGGTTAAGAGTCCAGGGAGAAAGCAGTGCAGGGGGGCGTGCCCAGCACAGTGACATCTGGTGTACAGACTCATATCTCTTGCTTGTGCACGAAACATCATCAGAGCAGGGAGAGAAGCTGCCATCACAGGTCATGTGACCCTCAGTAAAATCTGAGGAGCAACTACAGATGCAGTAAGTGCATGGTAAAGCCGTTACATTTGCCTAGTTAAAAACATACAAAGAGCAAAAAAATAACTCAGACAACCCCTTTAAGTCCATTTCCTGAACATTAATTTGCCTGTGATGTTCTTAGTAGCATTTACAAAGCATTAAGAAAACTGCTTTACGGTAACCCCATGGGCCATAGACACAGTAGTCAGGAGGGAACTTCACTGACTTCTACAGAAGCGTTTTCTAGACATGCTCTGTGCCTTGTGCAGAGGTCCTTGTACAAGAAAAGAATAGATAAGCTTTGACAAT
Source organism: Bufo gargarizans (assembly GCF_014858855.1). Lineage (NCBI taxonomy): Eukaryota > Metazoa > Chordata > Amphibia > Anura > Bufonidae > Bufo > Bufo gargarizans. The sequence continues at coordinate 185,919,608 of NC_058084.1, forward strand.
CACCTATTGTCAACGGTGGATCCTGTCTTATCTATACACAGTTGATATCATTACAGGAAGGATTAGAATGACAGATAAGCAGGTAACTGCAATAAAGGAATCTGTACAGACCAAGAAGTGACGCCTATTATTAGGCTTAATGGCCAGTACAAAAACTGCAGGATTTTATGTTTTAAATTTGTTTAAATATAGATATTGACATGGAAAATTAAAAATAACCATCAAAAAAATATTTTAAAACATAAAAACGTAATTTAAAAGGTTTTTCCGAGATTTCAATTCTGATGACCCATCCAATGAATGGATCATCACTATTTGATCGGTGGGGGTCCGACAACAGGGAACAGCTGTTTGAGAAGGCCCCGGGGCTCTCATGAGAGCCGTGGCCTTCTCTGTGCTTACCAAGCACAGAAACATACATTGTATCTAGAGGATAGATCATCCGTATTAAAATTTCAGAAAACCCTTTTAGGCAATAGGTCATTTTCTGATGACACTTTTCCTTAAGTTGAAATCAAGGAAATGAAACCATAGACAATTATACAGTGGACATAACTGTTGGTTCATACCTCTCTAGTCCCTCGCAGAGAGCCGACCGAGGTCATAATGTGGACAGGCTGGATCCTTCGCTGCTTCCATTCTTGGTTTAAAATTTCAGTTCGTTCTAGAATTTTTTGACGGTTTGAATTAAACATGCCCTGAAAAAGAAATAAAAAGCTGGTTCAAAACATCACTACAAACTTATGACTCGCAGCACTGGGGTTGTCAAAATGTGGCAGTGTAGGCAATTCTGTGCGAGTAGGAAACCTCAGCAGAATTCGCTCTTCTGCCCAGATTTGGTCATCATACCAGTACCAGTGTAGGTGAAAAGTATCAGGTGGAGGAAAGACGCTCAAACCAGACTGTCTATAGCAGGCATCCTCAAACTGCGGCCCTCCAGCTGTTGTAAAACTACAACTCCCACAATGCCCTGCTGTAGGCTGATACCTGTAGGCTGTTCAGGCATGCTGGGAGTTGTAGTTTTGCAACAGCTTGGAGGGCCGCAGTTTGAGGATGCCTGGTCTATAGAGATAAAAGTAAAGCTGGCCATACACATTAGGTGAACGTCGTCTGAAAAAAACAGATCCTTTATTTTGCAACCTTTTATGTCAGTTCTGTCAGAGATCCTTTATTTTTGACGGCAGAAAAATTCCTTTCTCCCTGCTAAAATAACTGATCACAATCGGAACTGGAAAAAAAAAAAAAAAAAAAGGGATGCTCAAAATAAAGGATCAGAAGGATATGGGAACCCGGACATACCCATTTTTTCACCCAGGCAGCCCCCCTGAGGTTAGCATCAGAGCATCTCATGCTCCAATGCGCTCCCTTGCCCTGCCCTAGATCGCGCAGGGCACGGGCGTTCGGCGACCTCACCGGCTCTGATGGGCAACTTAAGCGCTGTCCTAGCCGGTTTACTGGCTAGGGCAGCGCTAAAGTCTGCCCATCAGTGCCGGTGACGTCACAGGGCTTCCTGGCAGCCCCATGGAGAGCCCGGTTTGTCACCGGAACTCCTGAAAATGCCTTCTCCCTGTGCGATTTAGCACAGGGCAAAGGAAAACTTCGGAGCATGAACTGAAATGGAGGTATGTCTGGGTTCAGCTCGGAACCCGGACAACCCCTTTACCGGTAATGTGAACCCGGCCTTAGGTGACATCCAACCACCACAGAGATCGAGAGGATCCTAATCACTGTCCTCGTATGGACAGCAGATAAGCATGTGGCGCCACTCTCCATAGATATGAATGGGAGTGTTGGACAATTTGCATAGATTTTAATATTCCATATGTTTCCATAGCCAAGTGCAGGCCTAGGAGTACAATTCCAGCTGGATCTACATATGTTTGGATATTCTGTGCCAGACATAATTTGTCAAAAAGCATCTAGCAGGATTGTGCCGTAGACCAGATATTCTAATGGATAATAAGGGGCATTTTTAATATTTAAAAAAAAAAAAAAAAAAAGGTAAAAACTGCCCCGATTTTCACGTGGGCAGAGTTAGAAGCCAACAGCAGTTTTCATTCCTCCGATTTGTAATTATAGACAACCATAGTAGCTTTGGCAGTAGGTGAAGTAATGATATTCTCCCATGAAACTTCATACAAGCAAAATCCCTCATCTAGACTATGCCAGGCTTATCTATGTACCTTTACTTCATCCGCTCGTCTGAAACGCTTAAGCTGCCGCAGACGCATATACTCGGATTTCACCCGCTTCCTCCAGCAAACCGGCCCTTTCTCAGATTTTTTGCCCGTCTGGCCCATGATTATCCTGTGGAGATAACATCTTTCTGTAAGTACATTTAAAACACTCTACCTTATTTAATTAAAATGTATTGATATCATAGCCGGATGGTAATAAGGTACACTTGTATGTGTAAAATATATCATGACAAAATGTTTTTGGGGAGTTTCAGAAAATATTACAAATTAAACAAGGTGCCAACTTCAGCTCATGAAAACGGTCCAGACAACATAATATAAAAGAGTCAGTAACACGGAAACGGGTAACGTGAGAAATGCAAAGAAGGCGGAAATGAAGTGTAAAGCCTCCAGCATGTAGCTATAAGTTACTATCCATTATCCACACCATTAAAGGGGTTGTCCCACATCATCATTCTTGCCCGTGTGAACTCAGCCTTAGGGCCTAAGACTTCTGGAGCTTCCACAGCTTACCAAGCATAGCAATGAACGTTGTATAGTGGCTGTGCTCGGCATTGCAGCTCAGGTCCATTCAGTTGAATAGGACAGGGCAGCACATGACTAATGAACATGACATCACTAGCCTAGGAGGAGACTGGAGCACCACAGCGTTTTCAAACAGCTGATGAGGGGGTTCCGAGTGTCAGACCTCCACCAATCACATATTGGTGACCAGCTTGAAGATAGGCCATCAATAGCAACATCTAGGACAACTCCTTTAAAGTTTCATCCAACAAGGACGGTAGCTAATTTTCTATTAAAACAAAAATTAGATTTACTAATCCTATAGATTGTGTAAACCTGGGCCATGGACACCTTCAGAGCAAATTTTGTTATGATTGCATTATACTCATTTTGGACTAAAAATCATTTTTTTTCATTTCGTGTTTATTAAAAATGTTAGAAGTTTTTGTGATACACATGGTTAAAAATGAGCCTATTTGTACATTGTCCATCCTGAGTTCCATTAGCTGATTGCCCATATGAAGCCTCATCTCTGATCTCCTGCCTCAAACACTGTTTGATAAGAGTTTAGCGTGTTGAGTGTTTATGAGGTCAAGAGATAAGAGAGAAGGCTTCACGAGCCGTTTTTAAACACAAAAACTGATGAAGAATTTTAGTAAAGACCAACAGCAAAATTAATTTTAGCCCAAAATTTGTAAAACACAATCTAAAAAAATAAATAGCGCAAAAGGTGTCCTTTAAGGCGGATTTATACTGCTAAATCGTATGGCAGATTATTGGGAACGAACACTACTATGAATTCTCCTCTCCAATAATCTGACTATGTAAATGTGCTGCTGATCACCTGATGAGAGAGCAAAACATTCGCTCATCAGGTGAAATGTTCTTTCATGCAGCACATTACATCTTCCATTTTGGGCAGCAGATTGTGCCGTGTAAACCAGGGCTGTGGAGTCGGTAGATAAATGCTCCGACTCCCCGACTCCTCTGTATTTAATATGCGAATGTATTTTATACATTCCTTGAAGGAAAGAAAGGCAACATACATGTCATTACCAAATGACTACTGGCTGGGAAGCAAACAGTCTACTGTATTGAACAGTTTAAGCAAAAGACAAACACAATGAAAACAACAGTTTTATTCATTTTTTTTTTTATCAAGTGGCTGGATAGTAGCAGCAGGCATAAACATCAGGAACTTTACAAGTTAAAAAATACAAACCACATTATTTGGTTGTTTTAGAACAAAAACAAAGCTTATCTATATGAACCAAAAACAAAATCTGTAAAACCTAGAAATGGTTTATATTAATCTTCTTCACATCACTGAACGCGTTTGTTTTGCGGTTACGTGACGCACTGCATGCATTGGCCTTTATTCTTACAGTAGAGAAGTCATTAATTATAACTGTTTATGAATTCGGACATTTAAACTTGCTTTTTTTTTTATTTTTTATTCCAATTTAAATTTAGTAGGAGTCGGAGTCGGTTCATTTTTTGCCGACTCCGACTCCAGGTACCCAAAATTGACTCCGACTCAGACTCCACAGCCCTGGTGTAAACAGCGATCTGCTGCCCAGAAACAGTGAATCTGTAGGAGGAAAGGCGAAGGCAGTGGAAATCACTCATCCCCATACAGCAGAGGCGATTGCTGTCCTTTCCTGATAATTGCCTGCTCGCTCAGCAAGTCTAAATGCGGCCTTAGACAGGCTGTCTAGATCTGCATCAGATTTATCACGAGCGCTTATGCTGGATGACAGACACTTTTGTCTAATCCTATACCATCAGTTGACTTAAGCCTCTTGCACAGTTTGTATTTTGCGGTCCGCAAAAAATACGGATGCATTCCAAATTTTGGAAACCCCACCCCTTTTTGTAAACCATGCCGTTTCATCCAACTAGGCGGACAAACTCTCTCTAAAGGCTCCATTCAGACGTCCGCACTTTAGGTCCGGATCCGTTCCGCAATTATGCGGAATGGGTGCAGACCAATTAATTTTTAATGGGGACGGAAAAGATGCGGACAGCACCGCATTTCCGGTCCGCGGCTCCGCAAAAAAAAAAAATAGAACATGTCCTATTCTTGTCTGCAGTTACGGACAGGAATAGGCATTTCTATTGGGGTGCCGGCCTTGTGTTTTGCAGATTGGACGTGTGAATGGACCCTAAACCTTGATGCACAAAAATGTGCCACTTTTTGGTAACTGTGGGTACGATTTGTAAAGTTAAATAGATAAAATAAATAAATATTAAGATAAAATAAAAAAAATTAAACAAAAAAACTAAACCAACTAAAAACATTAAACATAAATTACGTGTGAAGGAGGCCTACTGCAGATTCCCATTTCTCTATGGCTATAAATACTTGATAACAGCAGATCTTCCTGCAAAATTCCCAGAAGATAAGATGGTAAAACTAAAATACTGCGTTTCTCACATGCTTGTCCTTGAAATTCCATAAAAGCGAGAAAGTCTCCAAGTATATTTCTTGTTTAGAAAATAGCATATGTTAGGCTACTTTCACACTTGCGGACCAAACCCTGAAATGGTGAAGTCCCACAGTGGGACAAATATAAAAAAAAATTCAAGTTCCTAGTAAAAATTGATCAAAATGGAAAATCTGCCAAAAAATGAAATTCTGAAATTTAATCTCCATTAATTCTTCAGGAACAAAGTTTGTAAAATCAGTTTTGAATACCTTGAGGGTGTAGTTCCTAAAATGGGGTCATTTTAGATGTTTTCTATTATGTAAGCCTCACAAAGTGACTTTAGACCTGAACTGGTCCTTAAAAAGTGGGTTTTGGAAATTTTCTGAAAAATTTAAAGATTTTCACACTTGTGGCAAAGTGATCCGGCAAGCAGTTCCGTCGCCGGAACTGCCTGCCGGTTCTGGCAAAACGTATGCCAACTGATGGCATTTGTAAGACTGATCAGGATCCTGATCAGTCTGAAAAATGCATTGAAATGCCGGAAGGACGGATACGGCATTCAGGCAAGTCTTCAGTTTTTTTGGCCGGAGATAAAACGGTAGCATGCTGCAGTGTAATCTTTTGCCTGATCAGTCAAAAAGACTGAACTGAAGACATCCTGAACTGACTGATCTCCATTGAGAATGCATGGGGATAAAACTGATCAGTTCTTTTCCGTTATAGAGCCCCTAGGACGGAACTCTATGCCAGACAAGAAAAACGCTAGTGTGAAAATACCCTAAGCCTTCTAACAACCCCCAAAAAAGAAAATGTAATTTACAAAATGATCCAAACATCCCAAGTAGACATATGGGGAATGTAAAGTGATAACTATTTTTGGAGACATTACTATCTGTTCTAAAAGTAGAGAAATTGAAATTTGCTAATTTTTCCAAATTTTGGGTGATTTAGCATTTTTTTTATAAAATAAAAAAATTTGACTCAATTTTACCAGTGTCATGAAGTACAATATGTGACGAGAAAACATTCTCAGAATGGCTTGGATAAGTAAAAGCGTTTTAAAGTTATCACCACATAAAGGGACACATCAGATTTGCTAAAAATGTCCCGGTCCTTAAGGTGAAAAATGACAGGGTCCTGAAGGGGTTAAAAGTCAACTTGTGTAAACACCAAAACAAACATAAAAGGTTTTATATAGAGGGTTAGGTTAACCCCTTCAACCCCGGGCCTGTTTTCACCTTCCTGCCCAGGCCATTTTCTGAAAATCTCAAAAGTGTCACTTTATGTGGTGATAACTTTAAAACGCTTTGACTTATCCAGGTCATTCAGAGACTGTTTTCTAGTCACATATTGTACTTTATACCCCCTAGTGAACCATTCATGAGAAGAAGGGCCGACTTCCGGCACCCCTGCCGTTCAGCTGTTTGAAGAGACCACAGCGCTCGAACAAGAGCTGCCTTCTCTTCACTGTTTAGCAGGTGTAATTACAACTATGCCATTGCATTCACTTCAATGGAACGGCTCCCTCCTATTCAAGGGAACACTTTTGGTGGTGGCCAGCATGGACACTCCGGTCTGCGTCTACACAGCCCCATAGACCACAAGCCATGACGAACAGTGTTTTCTCTTTATCATACCTTTTCCAGCATCTAAAAAGAGTTTGGACTCTACCAAAGCTCACCTGGACAAGCCAGAAGGCTATTGGAACTAGGTTTTATGGATAAGGAGACAAAAATAGAAGTTCTTGGTTTAAATGAGATGCATTATGTTTGGACAAATGAAAACCCTGCATTCCAGCATAAAAACATCATCCCATCTGTAAGACGGGTAACTAGTCGGAACTGAAGCAGAGTTTGGTGTCAAGTTTTAAAGTGGTTTTCCACTTAAAAAAATCAACTACTAAAGTTATTCAACGAAGTCAAGCGCGACTTTGCAAATAACTTACTTCGGCTCATTGGAGCCCATACATTCTTATACTGTATGGAGACGGATCTCTGTACAGTATTAGTCAGAAGTTTTGAACAACATGACTTCGGGTGAAGCATCCAAAGTTCGATTCGCTCAACACTAATGGCAGCCACTGTCTTCCCAGGGAATCACCCCAGCCACGCAATTATCCCTACGCTTTAAGTCCCTGTGAGAAAAGCGTATCTGTTGAAGGACCTTAAGTGAGCAGTTCATGGGAGGAAACACCATCATAACAAAGTTGAAGCTGTCTTATATTTAGCAATCGGCTAAAATTTCTGTGCAGGTGTGCAGGAACAATCAATTTCGTCTCGGTTATTGCTGTACAAGGTGGTCACACCAGATGCCGAAAGCAAAGGTTCACATACCGTTTCCACTCACATGTCATGCTAGACTTATATTAGACTATAAGTGTAATATTCTTTGACTCATTTGTTTGTTTATGTTATCTTCATCTATTTTTAGGAGTTGTGTAAAAATCTGATGTAGTATAAGGGCCAAATTTATGCAGAAACTGATAACTTTGTGGGGTTCACAAACTTTCAAGCACAACTGTATATAAAACATGTATACATTAACTCAAAGCCAATAAACCAGCAGGTAAAGTGATTCTGCGCTCCCAATTACATGTAACTGTGCCCCGCCGGATTGCTCATGTAACATACTTGTATCAGACGTCGTTCATATTGGAGTGAAATATGAGAATCTTTCACAGTTTATTACAGTGAATAAAATTACACAAGCTTTCATGATGGATCCCAATGTTGCCAATAACCATGCCAGGAAACCGCACCCTTGGGTGGGGCAGGGTTGCTAATACAATAGGAGCAGAAATACACCCAATGATTACTTCTAGAATGTAACCTAATGTATCATACTCCTCAAAGATTCCTGATAATCTGTAGTCAGATCACAATACAAATCAGTGCTATTAGGGCTAGGTCTACATAACGACATTTGTCGCACCAATGTCGTTAATGGTATTCTATGGTGTCGCACTGGGACATGTGACAGTCACAAAAAATCCATTTGAGATGGATTTTTATGCGACTGTCGCATTGCGACACCATAGATTATCATTATAAAAATTGTGCGACAAATGTTGCAGTGTAGTTGTGCCCTATCTGTCGCACGACATGTCATCATGTAGACCTAGCCTAAAGGGGTTTTCCAGGAGAACATTATTGATGATCTGTCCTCAGGATAAGACGTCAATATCAGATTGGTGGAGGTCGGACTCTTGACCACCCCCCCCCCCCCACCTGCTGATCAGATGTTTGAAGAGGCCTCCTCACCAGATACCATGCACTTCACCAGGCATTCTATAGCTGCCATGCTCGGTATTGCAGCCCAGACCCATTCATTTGGGACTGAGCTGCACATAGGACACGTGATATCACATTGCCTAGGAAGGGGCCCTGGCACTCACTACAGCGCAAAAGCTGATCAGCAAGGGTGCTGGGAGTTTGAACCTCACCAAGCAGATATTGAGGACCTTAAAACTAGAAAACCCCTTTAAGGGCTCATGCACACGACCGTAGCCGTTTTGTGGTTCACAAAGCAGATATTGAGGACCTTAATATTTTACTCCTTAAAAACCCCTTTAAGGGCTCATGCCCACAACCGTAGCCTGTTTTGCGGCCCACATTGCAGACAAGAATAGGACTTTTTTGTGGAACAGACATACGGATTTGGAGAGCACATCAGTGTGCTGTCCGCATCTTTTGCAGCCCCATTAAAGCGAATGGGTCCACATCGACATGTAAAAACATGTGGACCAAAAACTGGGTTATGCTAGCAATAGTCTTTATCATCATCATATTACCAGTGCAGGTATGACACTAGTCCAGTTGGTGATCATTTACGATACAAATCTTCCCTTGTGTCTCCCCAATAGTATCTTCCTCTCTAGACACAAAGGACACAGACTCCACGCGCCATAAAAACATGCATCTGTCAGCGATTCTTATTCCCCTCAGTAACGCTGTGTTAATTGAGAAGAGGCATGATAGTCTCATGATATATTGCTCAACCACTTCCCTGTAGACGACATTTAATAAAATATGCAACAACCTAAAAAGCATTCCCCGACCGCAGAGTACGAATCCTTATGTTCGCCCAGGAAGGTCGTGTGAGGATTGGAGTTCGGAGCAGAGCGCCAATTTACAAAAATATAGGTTTATTCTTTACAAAAAATAAAATCTAACTTTTGACTATCGAAAACTGCAGAGAAAGGGAAAAAGAAACTTCAAGAACCGCCTATCGGCTTTATATCATGACGACTGTATGTGGAAACTAGTCAAATCAAAAGCCACGTACTCTAGATTTGAAAGGAGTTGGACTTTCCCCACATAATTCAGTAGCGCAGCTCAGCATAGGCCACAATTCAGGCGAGCACAGTCCTCAGAATCTTAGACTCAGATCCTTCACCAATAGCCTCAAATGAAGAAAAAGCACTAATTACAAAAAAATCCAGTGCTTTAGTCAGCTAACGAGCAGCAACATTTCACAAAATCAGCTCCACAGAAGAACTGGGGTGTTGACTGGATCTCCTTGGGAAGACTTTTCTGCTGCTTCTAAATATGTGATCATATGGTCAGTTAAACCCATTTCACACTGCCTGGTCTGACGAGATATGTTAGATCAGTCAGGCTGCTCTGACGCAGGCAGATATGACTGGACAGAGTCAGAGCAAACTACAACCAATTAGCATATAGGACGCCAATATGAATGTGTGACGGATCTTGAGAATCGGAGGTCGGATCAGGAGGAAAAAAAAAAAAAAAAAAAAAAAAGAAGGAATGTTCAGCAGGCAGCGGGAATTATACCTGGCATGCAGATTACAGGTCCTCATTAGGATGCAGCCCTGGAGAAGGTAGCAATATTCGAGTTAAGATAAATGCTTTATTTTCATCCTGACAGTCAAATGTGCCAGGTGCTGAGGTCAGCCTATAAACACAGGGTGCCCTCCATTCACTTCTATGCACTGTTCTATTTTCGTAACTCCCTAAGAAGTGAATGGCACATGGCGCAAGCGCGGTCGGCTATTTCTGGAACACCCATAGAGGTGATTGGAGGGTGGCCGCGCTTGCACCATTTATCACTTTGGAGGCCCTATTCTAGGGATAGGTGCAGGTTCCAGAGGTGGGACCTGCACCTATCGGACATTGGAGGCATATCCTATCAATATGCCACCAGTGTGCGAGGTCAACGCATTTAAAAACGTCAATTTTTTATTTATTTTTTTATGCCGTGTATCAAAATAAGCAAAGATTTTAGAGAATGATCCGTTCTCTCAAGGGCCACCGTGTGTGTACGCTTTTAGGTGATCACACATTAGATAAATGTAGTTCAGCAGGACCAGTCATCTATTGACAGACCCCCACCCACATGACTTCAAGAAGAGAGCCACACGAGGGAGTGTTTGAGAGGAAGGCCAAGGTGAGAGCCACACGAGGGAGTGTTTGAGAGGAACTCCATCACACAAAGGCGCCTACTACTTTGTTCACATCTGTATTTCTGATGTCCTGCCGCATTACAACAAACATTACATTAGAGTTGAATCTGTTGCTGGACAGGCACAAATAGCACCTGATGGATGCCATTATGGGGCCTGAAATTTCAGCAGAGCATCAATCACTGAAGGGGTTGGCCACTATCTATTACTAGCACCACATGTGCTGGGAACAACATATACATGCTGCAAGTAATACACATTAGGGTACTTTCACACTTGTGGCAGAGGATTCCGGCAGGCAGATCCGTCGCACCGAAACTGCCTGCCGGATTGGACAATCCAGATGCAAACGGATGCATTTGTCAGACGGATCCGGATATGTTTGACAAATGCATTGCAATACCGGATCAGTCTTTCCAGTTGTTATCCGGAAAAACTGATCTGGTATTTATTTATTTTCACAGATTTAAAAAGGTCTGCGCATGCGCGGACCGGAAAAACGGATCTGTGAATGTGGAAATTTTAATGCCGGATCCGGCACTAATACATTTCAATGGAAATGAATGCCGGGTCCTACATTCCGGCAAGTGTTCAGGATTTTTGGCCGGAGAGAAAACTGCAAGCTGAAAAAGCAATTTCTCATTGCAGTATACACCCCAAAAAAAAAAAATAAAATAATAATAATAATAATAATAAAAAAAATGTAAAACCAGCATGGATTTGGTGCTGAATTTAAAAGCGTGTTTTAAAAATCCATCATGTGAACATACCCTTAGGGTCCCGACCATCACTGGTCTCCGAGAATGGAGGCCAGAGGCTTCTTTCTCAGGAGAAAATATTCACTTTGCCTGATCCTTCTCTCTACCGACATAATCTGTCATGGAAGAGTTGGGAGCTCCCCGCACATATAGGACCATCTGCCGCAACAATGTGCTAATGTGTATGGTCTTCACAGAGTATCCAATATAGGTATGAGCAGAGCCTTAGGGCTGATTCACACAGGACTGTCAGCCCAGGAGATGTATCAGACCACGGCCATGTGAATCAGCCCAAAGACCTAATTCAGCAATTCTGAGCCAAAACCAGGAGTAGGTCAAACACACAGACAACAGGGAAACTTGTTATCTGTGTAGACACCACTCCTGGGTTTGGTTAACAATCACTGATGTTAGTTACGGATCAAACACTTGAACACGGCATTAGGTTGGGACCACCTGACGTGTAACACAATTTCTAAAGGGTCGCACCAGTATCTTAGACCCAAAAAAACAGTGTCCCATGACAAAGGCCACACAAAATCAACCTAAGCAACAAAAGACACTCTGTTTGGAGTGAGATGCAGTCCTTTTCATTTTGGGCTTGGCCGCCGACGTGTATGTATGCACATTCAGGTGTGAGGAGTGGCATCACACATGGCACTGACATCTGTGACACCACCCGAAGTAAGGAAGACCACATCTGTAGACAGGTGTACTGAAACGTCACAGCAGCTTACCATGAGCACACGCAGATTGTCCTATCAATGCCGACTGAAGGTGACCACAAGTGTCAGATGAGAAGCTGTCACTTGTATACTGTAACAGCATACAAGAACTACTGCTGAGTAACAGGAATACAAACTGGGGCACTTCTCAATCTCCTTCAGGCAGTGACTTATTTCCACCAGGTAATAAAGATGTACTAATGCTGTCCTCACTGCCCCTGCACACCCCTAGATCTCCATGGACTGCAGACCTGCACACACCCCTAGATCTCCATGGACTGCAGACCTGCACACAAATATATTGCCATCCAAAAGGTTATTTCATTATAAATAAGATAATTATGTAGAATAAGGGCTCTTTCACACCTGCGTTATTGTCTTCCGGCATAGAGTTACGTCGTCGGGGCTCTATGCCGGAAGAATCCTGATCAGGATTATCCTAATGCATTCTGAATGGAGTGAAATCCGTTCAGGATGCATCAGGATGTCTTCAGTTCCGGAACGGAACGTTTTTTGGCCGGAGAAAATACCGCAGCATGCTGTGCTTTTTGCTCCGGCCAAAAAAAACTGAAGACTTGCCGCAAGGCCGGATCCGGAATGAATGCCCATTGAAAGGCATTGATCCGGATCCGGCTTTAAGCTAAACGTCGTTTCGGCGCATTGCCAGATACGACGTTTAGCGTCCCGGCAGCCATGGTAACCATTGAGAAAAAGCTAAAGTCCTGGCAGCCATGGTAAAGTGTAGCGGGGAGCAGCATACTTACCATCCGTGCGGCTCCCGCGGCGCTCCAGAGCGACATCAGGGCGCCCCAGGCGCATGGATGACGTGATCGCATGGCACGTCATCCATGCGCATGGGGCGCTCTGACGTCACTCTGGAGCGCCCCGGGAGCCGCACGGACTGTAAGTATACTGCTCCCCACTACTACTATGGCAACCAGGACTTTAATAGCGTCCTGGGTGCCATATAAGGCTACTTTCACACTAGCGTTCGGGCGGATCCGTTCTGAACGGATCCGCCCATAATAATGCAGACGGAGGCTCCGTTCAGAACGGATCCGTCTGCATTATATTAGCTAAAAAAAGCTAAGTGTGAAAATAGCCTGGGACGGATCCGTCCAGACTTTCAATGTAAAGTCAATGGGGGACGGATCCGCTTGAAGATTGAGCCACATTGTGGCATCTTCAAACGGATCCGTCCCCATTGACTTACATTGTAAGTCTGGACGGATCCGCACGCCTCCGCACGGCCAGGCGGACACCCGAACGCTGCAAGCAGCGTTCAGCTGTCCGCCTGTCCGTGCGGAGGCGAGCGGAGCGGAGGCTGAACGCCGCCAGACTGATGCAGTCTGAGCGGATCCGCCTCCATTCAGACTGCATCAGGGCTGGACGGCTGCGTTCGGGTCCGCTCGTGAGCTCCTTCAAACGGAGCTCACGAACGGAAACCCGAACGCTAGTGTGAAAGCAGCCTAACACTGAAAGCATTTTGAAGACGGATCCGTCTTCAAATGCTTTCAGTACACTTGCGTTTTTCCGGATCCGGCGTGTAATTCCGGCAAGTGGAGTACACGCCGGATCCGGACAACGCAAGTGTGAAAGAGGCCTAAGGCTGTATATGTTTAATTTTTTGTTAAATTCCATTCACAATGTCATGCTCTTCCAGAGGTTTTTGTAAGATTACTGGGTAGTTTCTCTGTCTACAAGATATTATCACAGATGCTTGGTTTAATTTTGGAGTTCGCAAAACTGAATTTGTAACATGAAAAGAGTTGAGAAAAAGATCTTAATCCTAACTTCTACAAACCTATAAATACAGAATCAACCCCATCAGTGCTAAGTTTAAAGTTCAGTGAATAGAATATAAACAATATTTTTTCTGATTGTTTGGAGTGGAATAGATCTGCACAAGAAGAAATTGAAACTAAGTCCTACAAAACTATAATGGCAGCAGGCCGTAAAAGAGTCCCAGTTTGGCAATATTTTAATGAAGTTCCTTTACCTATCGGTAAGGCAGGCATGCGTGCGTGCAAAATGCAAACACAGACGTTTAAGCAAATAACATGCTGTAATATTATTGTTTCAGTTGAATAAATCCTATTTAAATTGTTATTATTAAGGTAATGATTATTTTTCTCCTTCCTAAGTACAACAGAAAAATTGTCCAAATATGCGCGCCTAGATCTTCCTGGACTGCAGACCAGCACACGCGCCTAGATCTTCCTGGACTGCAGACCAGCACACGCGCCTAGATCTTCCTGGGCTGCAGACCAGCACACGCGCCTAGATCTTCCTGGACTGCAGGCCTGCACACGCGCCTAGATCTTCCTGGACTGCAGGCCTGCACACGCGCCTAGATCTTCCTGGACTGCAGGCCTGCACACGCGCCTAGATCTTCCTGGACTGCAGGCCTGCACACGCGCCTAGATCTTCCTGGACTGCGGACCTGCACACGCACCTAGATCTTCCTGGACTGCGGACCTGCACACGCACCTAGATCTTCCTGGACTGCAGGACCTGCACACGCAGCTAGATCTTCCTGGACTGCAGGCCTGCACACGCGCCTAGATCTTCCTGGACTGCAGGCCTGCACACGCGCCTAGATCTTCCTGGACTGCAGACCTGCACACGCAGCCTAGATCTTCCTGGACTGCAGACCTGCACACGCACCTAGATCTTCCTGGACTGCAGACCTGCACACGCACCTAGATCTTCCTGGACTGCAGACCTGCACACGCACCTAGATCTTCCTGGACTGCAGACCTGCACACGCACCTAGATCTTCCTGGACTGCAGACCTGCACACGCACCTAGATCTTCCTGGACTGCAGACCTGCACACACAGCTAGATCTTCATGGACTGCAGACCTGCACACACAGCTAGATCTTCATGGACTGCAGACCTGCACACACAGCTAGATCTTCATGGACTGTAGACCTGCACACACACCTAGATCTTCATGGACTGCAGACCTGCACACACACCTAGATCTTCATGGACTGGTGACCCGCGTGGATCTTGACACCCTAAGCAATGGCTAAGGCAATGGACATGTCAGGAAGACTCCAAGCACCGCTCTGTCCATTCATAATGATTGTCGTCACGCTATGAAACTTGCCGCACCGGTACCGCTCCGCCACACTGTCAGGGAGAAGTTCCCCACAGTGTAGGCACAGTACCGGAGCAGCATCTGTCCCTATACTGACCCTGCACCTACATGCTCCCAGCACACAGGGTGGCTCTGCCTGAGCCGGGAGCCCCTCCTCCTCACTAGCTGGGGGCGGCCCCTTTGTCCTCGCCTGCACTCACCCAGGGCCCATAGTATAGCCCACTCCAGTCAGCACACGGGACAAGCGGGAATTACCGTATGAGTGCCTGTCTCCTCTGCCGGTCCTCCTCTTCCGCCGGTTCTCCTCCTTCCCCCCCAACGATAAAGTGACAAGCAAGCTCACTCAGCAGCACCGGTCCCAGGCGCCAAACTAACCTCCCCAGTCCCCTTTCCCCGCCCACCCTATAACCACGCCCACACCGGCGCCTAACCACGCTCTCCTGATTGGTCGTTGAAGCGGCGCTCTAAGTAAGAAGAACCAATGAGGGAGCAGAGAGGGAAACGAAGCCGGCGCCAGCAGTTCCCCCATCCAGTCGCGCTCTCCGGATCCTTTGTTCTGCCTTTTCTGTGGCGGGGGCGCGCTCTACTTTCTTCCTGGCTCACCTCAGCGGCCGCTTGTCTACGTTTATATACCTGTCCGTGAAGTTGCTTACAGTCTGTGGCCCTCATGAGCTTCGGCAGTGTGGCTTTCAGCAATTTACCGCTCCAGTGTGGACTAACATTCATATAGTCTGTCACACCGGCTCGGCGTGTCGTGTATTAGTTTGTTTTATTTGCTAGAACCAAAGCCGTTTTCAGTCAGTGACGGTTTCGCGCGGTCCCGCCGTTGGCGGGAGGAAGGAGGTGGGCGGTTGAAGTTTGAATTTCTGACCTGACCGTTGACCGCGTTAACGTTTACTGTACCAATAGTGAAGTGGGCGGGCTCGTCTGGGGACACGTGACCAGGCGGACTTTGCGGTGCTCCTCACGTGAACGTTTGGTATCCGGCATTGCCATGCGTATAGTGGTGTCCTAGCCAGAAGTGCTTGTAAAGTGTGCGGTTACCCATAGCAACCGGCTTTCTGCGCATTTTACTGGTGGGGAGTGCTGAAAGCTGTACAGCTCCAGACTGCATCAGCATAGTGTACTGACTGTGAACACACTGACGGCTGAGAAGCACGAAGAGGGTCGTGCGGAACGTTTCGCAGCCAATGGTTTCATCCTAGGCCAGGCACTGCTCAGCGTTCACATTGTGTGTGTGTGTTTTTTTTTTTGTCCCACGCTTAACCCTTAGGATACCGGAGGTTTCGCGTTTTTAATTTTTCTTCCTTGAGCCGATAAAATATAATTTTATTTATTTTCTCCTTCACATAGCTGTATGAGGGCTTTTTTTTTTGTGTGGGACAAGTTGTACTTTCTAATGCCTCCATTTAACCCCCTTAAGGACCCTGCTAAATGCACGGGGGTCCCGTGACCTGCGGTTTGCGGCTTTTCATGTTGCGGGTGGTGGCGGTGCCATCGGGTCCCCATGGGGCTGTAGAGGGGACCCGATGGCATGGAAGGCAGCGCAATGCCTTCCTGTGACGTGCCTGTGAGATCCAGCACTCTGGATCTCACAGGCTGGAAGCTGTCTGAGTAATACACACAGTATTACTCATACAGCCAATGCATTCCAATAGCGAAATATTGGAATGCATTGTAAAGGTTTAGACCCCCAAAAGCTGAAGTCCCAAAGTGGGACAATAAAAAAAGTTAAACGTTTCAAGTAAAAATAAACAAAAAGGCTTCTGTCACCCCACTAAACGCTTTTTTTTTGTCTTTTTTTTTGTTGTCTACTTATAATCCCTATCCTGCCATATTGCCATACATTATGTTTATTAATAATTTTTGTTCAGTAAATTTAGCCAAAAACCTATTTTTATGATATGCTAATTACCTTTCTACCAGCAAGTAGGGTGTCTACTTGCTGGTAGCAGCCGCCGATAACCGCCCCCTCCTTGTGTTGATTGACAGGGCCAGCTGCGATCTCCTTCTCCGGCCGGCCCTGTCAGCATTTCAAAAATCGCGCTTGTGTTATTCGGCGCAGGCGCTCTGAGAGGAGGCTCGCCTCCTCCGCACTCCCTCAGTGCGCCTGTGCCGATGACGTCTTCTCTTTTGGTGACGTCATCGGCGCAGGCACACTGAGGGAGTGCTGAGGAGGCGAGCCTTGTCTTTGTATATAACAAAAAAAAAAAAAGTGTTTGCCAAAGCACATAAACACCACCGCCCCCTCAGCTCATAAGCATCGGCAAACATCTTTTTTACTGCACAGGAGAAATCTCGTCTTGCAGCGCCGCATACACCGACTTTTGTGTAATCTGACAGCGGCGCAATGCTTCTGTCAGAATGCACATCAGTGCTGCAGCTGGTCGATCGGTTGGTCCACCTAGAAGGTAGAAAAAAGAAACGCAATACATTTATTAACATGAACTTTATAATAACATTTGAACAGAACATTAACTTTTATGAACTTTGGAAACAGAACAGTAACTGTTTTGCTTACCGGTGATTTTTTTTTTTTTTTTTTACCTTTTTATAGGACAAACCTCTCCTTCCCCATGGGACAATGTGCAAAGCACAAAATCGCCCAGACATTATGCACTTTGTCCCAGGTGAAAGGAGAGGTTTGCAGCAGCTCTGTGTGAATGGGCCCTAATAGCCCTGTGTGCCTGTCCTGTGAGATGCAATCCCTATGCTAAGTGTACCTGTGTGTGGTACTTCTGGAAACACTCCCCTAAGCATAGGGGAGGGTGGTCAGGGCAGTCAGGACAGAAATAGTGGGTGTCACGCCTTATTCCACTTCTGCTACAGACACAACTTTTTTTCGGGTGGCGGTTGGTTTGAGGTACCGGCAACGACACTGGGGAAATGTCGCTCGTGTAGACAGCTCACTACACTGGTGGTTGGGGCCACGGAACCTCCTGTATACAGGAGGTTCTTGATGATATCTTCCTGACATTTGAGGAAGGATCTTGTTCTCCCAGCCTTACTGTAGAGAACATAACTATTATATGCAGCCAATTGAATCAAATATACAGACACCTTCTTATACCAGCGTCTGGTTCTGCGGGAAAGTAAATAGGGAGCCAACATCTGGTCATTGAAGTCCACCCCCTCCCATGAGCGAATTATAGTCGTGGACACAGAGGGGCTTTTCAATGACACTGGTTGCTCGTTCAATTTGGATTGACGTGTCTGCGTGAATGGAGGAGAGCATGTAAACGTCACGCTTGTCTCTCCATTTCACCGCGAGCTGTTCTTTGTTACACAAGGCAGCCCTCTCCCCCCTTGCAAGATGGGTGGTAACGAGCCGTTGGGGGGAAGCCCCGGCGACTAGGTCGCGCGGTGCCACAGCAGCCAATCTGTTCTAGGAACAAATGCCTGAAGAAGAGCACACTTGTGTAGAAATTGTCCACATAAAGTGGTACCCCTTGCCAAATAAGGGTGACACCAAGTCCCAGACTGTCTTTCCACTGCTCCCCAGGTAGTCAGGGCAACTGACCGTCTCCAGGGTCTGATCTTTACCCTCATAGATCTGAAATTTGTGGGTATAGCCTGTGGTCCTTTCACAGAGCTTATACAATTTGACCCCATACATAAAATGTATTAGGGACTCGTCTACGCAGATGTTTTGCTCAGGGGTATACAAATCTGCAAATTTGGTGTAAGTGGTCTATGAGGGGCCGAATTTCATGGAGCCGGTCAAAAGCTGGGTGGCCTCTGGGATGGGAGGTGGTGTTGTCGCTGAAGTGCAGGAAACGCAGGATGGTCTCAAATCGTGTCCTGGACATGGCAGCAGAGAACATAGGCATGTGATGAATTGGGTTTGTGGACCAATATGACCGCAATCCATGCTTTTTTGTTAGTCCCGTGTTGAGGAGAAGGCCCAGAAAAGTTTTAATTTCGGACACTTGGACGGGTTTCCACTGGAAAGACTGTGCATAAATGCTTCCCGGGTTGGCGTCTATAAATTGAGTCGCATATCGATTTTGTTTCTGCCACAACTAAGTCCAACAGCTCCGCAGTCAAGAACAGCTCAAAAAACCCCATTGCCGATCTGAGCTGTCTCAACCCAAACTCCAGACTGGGCGGTGAAAGGGGGAACTAATGGTGCGGCCGAAGTTGGGGGCTGCCAATTAGGGTTTGCCAACACCTTAGGGGCTCTACGGGCCTGTCTGTGCGGTGGCTGCGACGGGGGAACTACTGCACGTGCCACTGTACCAGCTTCAACTGCCCTTCTGGTGCTCGCCACTTCACCATCTTCTACGGCAGTGCTGGTACTAGGTCCAGGATGGGCTGCGCTGGTGTATGCCTCACCACGTAATCCGACAGCGCCAGCCCCACTCTGCTGCCCTTCAAGCGGATCCTGCGCAACCTGTGGTCTAGCAACACGCCTGGTGGAATCAGGGACCTCAACCTCATCGTCCGAACTTTGGGTCAGACTGCCACTGCTTTCTACAGGTTCATATTCTGACCCGCTGGATTCGTCAGATGAGGGTTCCCATTCCTCATCCGACTGGGTCAGAAGCCTGTAGGCTTCTTCAGAAGAATACCCCTTATTTGCCATTTGGACTACTAAATTTAGGGGGACTACCCAAGAAAAAAAGCCACAGCACTTGTAAAGTGATTGTGCAGTGATAAAAAATTAAAATAAAAATTGTCACTGCGGCGGGGCGGGCGTGGGTGAACGCAAGTGTGGGCGTCCAATCGGGCAAACACTGCGTTTTGGGTAGAGGGTGAGCTAAGGTGACACTAATACTATTATAGATCTGACTGTGATCAGTTTTGATCACTTACAGATACTATAACAGTACAAATGCTGATTAGCGATACGCGAATCAGTGACTGAGGTGGGCTGGGCGCTAAACGATCGCTAACTACCTAACCAAGGGGCCTAAACTATCCTAAAACTATCAGTCAATACCAGGGGGAAAACTTTTTTCCCTTTCACTAGTGATTAACAGGGGTGATCAAGGGGTTAATTGGCGTGATGGGGGGGGGGGTGATCTGGGGCTAAGTGTACTGTTGGTGTGTTCTCACTGTGAACTGTGCTCCTCTGCTGGAACCAACCGACGAAAAGAATCAGCAGAGGAGCACAGCAGCCATTTAACACATTATATTTATAAATATAATGTGCTAAATGGCTTCTGATTCGATTTTTTTTTTTTTTTTTTTTTTTTTTTTTTTTTTTTAAATCATCAGCCTGCTAGCGACTATCATTGGCTGGCAGGCTAATGACTAAATTGTCCTTTAACTTTTGCCGGCCCGCGATGCGTCTCGTGAGATGACGTGCCGGCTCGTCCAGGAGGAATTGCAGGGCCGCCGCAAAGATGCATCCCTGCGTGCGGCGGTCTTGAGGAGGTTAAAAAGTCGGTTTTGGAAAATTTTCTGAGAAATTTCATGATTTACTTCTAAGCCTTGTAACGTCCCCCAAAAATAAAATGTCATTCCTAACATGAAGTAGACATATGGGGAATGTAAAGTAATAACTATTTTTGTAGGTATTACTATGTATTGTAGAAGTAGAGAAATCGAAACTTGGAAATTAGCAAATTTTGTATATTTTTTTTAAATTTTTTACTCCGTTTTACCAGTGTCATGAAGTACAATATGTGACGAAAAAACAATCTCAGAATGGCCTGGATAAGTCAAAACGTTTTAAAGTTATCACCACTCAAAGTGCACTGGTCAGATTTGCCATTTTTTGCGTCACTTTATGTGGTGATCCAGACAATTCTGAGATTTTTAAATTTTTCTTATCACATATTGTACTTCCTAACAGTGGTAAAATTTAGTAGAGATGTCAACCTCCTGGCACTTTGGAAGTTGCTGCTTGGAGTCGAGTTCCCACCCCGTGCAATAATAAAATGAAAAACTCCAGCGTTGTGCGTCAAAAAATATTTTATTTATTTGAGATGCGGCATCGTGATGTGACGTTTCGGCCACAATGGCCTTTATCAAACTAATGCCGCTGTCCGGAAGTGGCGCCCATAAACGCTGCGCTGTCAGTAGCTTGTGTCTACACGCTTGAGCGCATCCCCATTCAAGAGTGTGGACACACGCTACTATCTGACAGCGCAGTGTTTATGGGCGCACTTCCGGACAGCGGCATTAGTTTGATAAAGGCCATTGTGGCCGAAACGTCAACGCCGCATCTCAAATAAAATAATTTTTGACGCACAGTGCTGGAGTATGAAAATGTTATTTTTAATTATAAAAAAAAATCTAAATGTACAAAATTTTTTATCTACTTTTATAATGGTAATACCTATAAAAATAGTTACTACTTTACATTCCCCATATGTCTACTACATGTTTGGATCATTTTGTGAATGCCATTTTATTTTTTGGGGACATTAGAAGTAGGGGTGCACCGAAATTCCGGCGGCCGAAAATGGGCCTAATCCATTTCGGTCGATATTGGTACATATCGGCAGAAAATAGCGGGGAGGAGCTGGGGGCCGGTGCGTTCACTGTGCTCCGGCCCCCAGCTCCAGTAGTTATAAAATGTGTACAATTAATAAGGATTCTATTCATGAGGCCCCCTCTGCAGTAGAACATTCAATATAGCCACATCCTACTCACAGGGCTGTTATCTTAATGCTGGCCGACCGGGCAGACGAGCGGCAGCGTCACGACTGACGTCATGTGCCCGGCCTACTTTCTGAATGAAGGAGGCGGCGCAGGCATGTGACGTCAGTCGTGACGCTGCCGCTCGTCTACCCGGCCGGCCAGCATTAAGAGAACAGCCCTGTGAGTAGGATGTGGCTATATTGAATGTTCTACTGCAGAGGGGGCCTCATGAATAGAATCCTTATTAATTGTACACATTTTATAACTAGTCTGTACTGGAGCGGCAAGGGGGGGGGGTCTGTGGATGGCACTGTTATGGGGTGGGGGGGGTCTGTGGATGGCACTGTTATGGGGTGGGGGGGGGTCTGTGGATGGCACTGTTATGGGGTGGGGGGGTCTGTGGATGGCACTGTTATGGGGTGGGTGGGGGTCTGTGGATGGCACTGTTATAAATATTTAAAAAAAAAGTATTTTAAAAGTATTTGGGCAAAAAGGCAGTTTCGGTCAAGGGCATCCTGAATTTTCGGTTTCGGACCAGAATTTTCATTTCGGTGCACCCCTAATTAGAAGTTAAGAAGCAAATCTTGAAAATTTCCAAAACCCACTTTTTAAGGGCCAGTTCAGGTCTGATGTCACTTTGTGAGGCTTACATAGTTTTCCCGAAAATAAGACAGTGTCTTATATAAATTTTTGCTCCCAAAGATTCGCTAGGTCTTATTTTCAGGGATGTCTTATTTTTCCATAAAGAAGAATGGCACGGGGTATCAGGGTGGGGAGGGGGATCACTTAAAATGGCATAGGGGTACCAGGGTGGGGAGGGGGATCACTTAAAATGACACAGGGGGATCAGAAGGGGGAATTAAAATGGCACAGAAGAATCAGAGGGGGGATTACCGTACTATTTGTGTCATTTTAATCCCCCCCCTCTGATCCCCCTGTGTCATTTTAAATGACTCCCCCCACCCTGATCTCCCTGTGTGTCATTTTAAATGATCCCCCTCCACTGTGCCAGTGGATTACCGTATTTAGTCTCCCCAACCTTCACCAGATTCCCCCCCCTCCCCTCCCCCCAGTCACCTTTGTGTCCGTGCCAGCCAAGTTGTGAGGCAACTAGACTCCGTCAGGGCAGAGCAAGCAGCGGGCAGAAGAAGGCGGCAGCTTGTCCTAGCGGCGGCGTGGGCTCTCTGATATAAAGAGACCTTGCACCGCCTGCGCTGCGGCCAAACAGCTGCGTGGCGGCGTCCGTAGGGTCCAGAGGAGTCAGACGCCTTACGGTACCATAGCTTTGGGGGCCTTATATTCTGGTGTGGCTTTATTATCGGGGAGGCCTTATTATTGGGAAGGTCTTATTTTCGGGGGATGTCTTATTTTCGGAGCAACACGGTAATAGAAACTACACAAAAATGACCCAATTTTAGAAACTATACCCTCAAGGTATCCAAAACTGATTTTACAAACTTTGTTAACCCTTTAGGTGTTCCACAAGAATTAATGAAAAATGGAGATGAAATTTCAGAATTTCACTTTTTGGGCAGATTTTCAATTTTTTGCCACTATCAAAGCAAGGGTTAACAGCCAAACAAAACTCAATATGTATGGCCCTGATTCTGTAGTTGCACCCCTAGAGTAGAAACTCCAAAAAGTGACCCCATTTTGGAAACTACGGGATAAGGTGGTAGTTTTGTTGGTACTATTTTAGGGTACATATGATTTTTGGTTGCTCTATATTACACTTTTTGTGAGGCAAGGTAACAAGAAATGGCTGTTTTGGCACTGTTGAAAGTTTTTGTTATTTATCTGACAGGTTAGATCATGTGGTATTTTTATACAGCTGGTTGTTACGGATGCAACAATAACAAATATGACTACTTTTACCTTTCATCCTCCATGATGGCATACCATGAGAGATGACCCGCCTCCAACCAGGTAGGGACAGGAAGTATAAATTGGACCCTCCTTCAGCTCTTCCTCAGTGTCTTCCTGTCCCTCCAGGTAGAAGGATCATCCTTATGGCACATGCTATGAGCCCGTTCTGTTTCAGGCAGGCAGAGCAGTAAGAAGAAAAACATCCCTTATCTGCACATGAGGGAGCGACACCCATGCCCTAGTTGGGTATTGCGGTGCTGTGAAGATGGCCAAGATTGCTCCTCATTGCGATCCGATAGTTTTGGCTCTCGCGATAACGTCTGAGCAAGCTGATCAGATGGAAACCTCTCAGGGACCCTCTATCGTAAGTTAAGGTCCTGGGGATGGTGGAATGCTGGTTACATTACCCTTTGCTAACCCCAGTATGTGCCCGTCTCTCTCTATGGTTTCTCTCCCTGTGTGAATGCAGAGTGAGAAGGACGTAGCTCAAAAACAAAAAAATGTGTTATATGCTCAGCTAGATTGCCTGACACATATAACAAAAAGCTTTGCAAGAAATATACCTCTAATATGGTGAAGGACTTGGTCCCGTCAATTAGAGAGGAGCTGCGAGATGTAATAAGGGAAGAAATTAGATCTGCCATGGCAGAAAGTCCTGTAGTTACCCCTGGGACATCTAGCTCTAAACACAGATACTAAAATGAGCATCTCCGGGTCGTCCTCTGACTCAGAACTGGAGTCGGATTCGGAGGATGAGGATTCCGAGATCTTTTACGGGTCTGATTCAGAATATAAAAACGTCCTTTTTTCCTCTGAGGACACAAAGGAGTTAGTAAAAGCCATTAGGGCTACTATGGGGCTTTCAGACGAAAAAGTGCAGAGGTCTGTCCAGGACCAAATGTATAGTGGTCTAGAAAAAAGAGGGTGTTTCCGGTCCATAAAAACATGATGGAACTAATTAAAAGAGAATGGAGATCCCCAGATAAAAAAAAAAACTGTTTATTCCAAAAACGATGAAACGTCGCCTCCCCGTCTGTGAAGACGAGACCCTATTAACAACTTGCCCCAAAGTTGATGTATCTCTATCCAAACTAGTTAAAGGGGCTAATGCTCTCCCATTTGAAGATATGGGGACTTTAAAAGACACCATGGACAAAAAAGCTGATCAGGTTCTTAAAAAGGTCTGGGATGCTGGCACAGCGCTAGTTAAGCCAAGGTGGCTGTTACAGTTCGAGGTTCTCCTGAAAGAAGGAGCCTCTTATGATACTCTAAAAGACTCCTTTCCCCTACTAGTGAAAGCTGTCGATTTCCTGTCAGACTCCACGGTAGAGTCAGTTAGAATGGCTGCTAAGACCTCAGGCCTAGCAGTAGTAGCTAGGAGAACCCTCTGGTTAAAATCCTGGTCTGGCGATACCAGTTCAAAAACAAGACTTTGCAGTTTACCTTTTCATGGGAACCTACTGTTTGGCCAAGACCTTGAATCCATTTTAGAGAAGGCCTCGGACTCAAAAAAGTAATTCCCTAAAGATACAAACTAAAGGAAATTTCCTTTTTTGCAGGATTAAAAAATTGAGTTCTTTCCAGGCCAAGTGAAAAAAAGTGGTAACGGAGGTTTCCTATTTGCCCCAAGAAATACAGACTCTACTAAACAATGACGCCAGGGAGGTAGGAGGAAGACCGGATTTTTTTAAATTAATCCCTGGGTGTTAAACATAATTTCAAAAGGTTACAATATTACCTTTCGCCTTCCTCCTCCCCCAAATGTATTCAGAATAACCCCCATCCAAAGATCGGCTGTTCTACAGAAAAAATTGGAAGAGGGGATTCGAGATTTGTTGCCCAAAAGGCCTTTATTCCGGTTCCTCTCTCTCAACAGAGGAAAGGTTGTTATTCGACCATTTTCCTGGTAAAAAAAAAAAAAAGACGAAAAATCTCGACTAATAATAAACTTAAAAAAAATTAAACAAATTCATAAAATATGTCTGGTTCAAAATGGAAACAATAAGATCTATAATAAACCTGTTAAAAGTTATTTCCATATCCCGGTTTGCGAAGAATCTCAAGTCTCTCCACATAGCGGTTTTCTTAGGAGAAAAACTGTTATTTCCAGTTTCGGGTACTCCCATTTGGAATTACCTCCACCCCAAGGGTATTTACCAAGGTAATGCTGGATGTAGTGGCCCACTTAAGAAGAAAAAACATCCTGATATTACCTTACTTAGACGACCTGTTGATTGTAGGCAATTCAGAGACAGCTCTCGAAAACAATCTGTTTCTGACTTGACAAACACTGTACCAAACAGGGTGGCTGATAAATTGGAAAAAGTCAAATCCTTGCCCATATCAGAATTTAGCCTTCCTGAGGGTTCGTCTAGATACGATTCACCAAGAGACAGTTCTTGCGGCCCAGAAGGTGATGGGGATAAGCGAAAGGGTAACAAATTTCCAAAATCAATCCGTATGTACGATCAGAGAAGCGAAGAAACTACTGGGCTCCCTGACCTCATGCATCACGGCTGTAAGATGGGCTCAGTTCCACACCCGGATCCTGCAACAATGGATTTTAGAGTGTTGGAACAGAAGCCCGGATTCTCTAGAGATTCAAATCCATGGACCAGTGTTTCAGTCCCTGCAGTGGTGGAAACAGTCAGACCATTTGTCAAAGGGAGTTCCTTGGAACCCCGAACACCTGGTAGTTATCATGACGCAAGCCTTTGGGGATGGGGAGTGCATTGTTCCCATCTCTATTCCCAAGGAGAGTGGTCCGTCACTCAAAAATCTCTGTCGTCAAATCAAAGAGAATTGACGGCAGTCTGGGAAGCAATAAAGGTGTTTTCTCATCTTATACAAAACAAAGACGTTCAGGTAAGAACGGACAATACAACAGTAGTTGCTTACCTAAACCATCAAGGCGGGACAAGAAGTTTAACACTGAGCAAACTAACAGAAAAAATATTCTCCTGGGCGGAGGTTCACTTAAGATCCCTATTATCGATTCATCTAAAAGAATCCTTAAACATAAAAACCAGACTTTTTAAGCAGAACTTCCTTAAAAACAACAGAATGGAGCCTAGAAAGACACGTCTTTCTCCAGATCACAAAATTGTGGGGAACTCCACAAGTAGATCTTTTAGCTTCAGCCACAAACGCAAAACTAACGTTTTTTTCTCTGAATCCGTTAGACGGAAACATAGGTGTAGACGCACTGTCCCAAAAATGGGATTTTAACTAGCCTATGCCTTCCCCCTTTTCAATTAATTCCCAGAGTCCTAAAAAAGATTCGGTTAGACATGGCTCATGTCATACTAATAGCCCCTCTATGGCCGAAAAAAAAACTTAGTTTCCATTACTGAAGACTCTTTCAGTCCAGAGCCCATGGATCCTTCCTCGGCAACAGGATCTACTGTCCCAGGGCCCGATCTACCATCCCCAAATAGAAAGGTTACACCTAACGGCCTGGAACCTGAAAGGATGATTTTGAGATCAAAGGGCATATTAGAAGCCATTATTAACACTATGTCAGCCAGCAGAAAAGATGTAACTTCAGAAATTTATCTTAAGGTGTGGAGTAAATTCTGCTGCTGGTGTATCCAGGAAAAAACTTCTTCTCAGAAGTTCTCAGTCCAAACAGTTCTACGTTTTCTGCAGTCTGGCTTCGAAAAAAGGATTACGCCCAAACACTTTAAGAGTTCACAGCCTTAAGCGCAGTGTTTGGAGAAATTGCAGAACATCCATGGGTTATCCGTTTTCTAAGAGGGGCAGATAGGTTAAGACCGTTCCTAAGGCCTACAGTTTCCCCTTGGGATCTTAATTTGGTGCTATTAGGTTTGACAAACGCCCCGTTTGAACCTTTGTCAGAAACCTTGTTGAGATTTTTGTCACTAAAGACTTTATTCTTAGTGTCAATCACCTCAGCGCGTACATTGAGTGAAATCCAAGCTCTAAAAATAGTGGAACCTTTTTGCATTGTATTTCCAGACAGAATTGTATTCAGATTGGACAATTCTTTTCTTCCTAAAGTGGTATCAAACTTCCACAGACAGGAGATTATTGTCCCATCATTTTGCTCAAACCCAAAAACAGAAGGGGAAATGAATTTCCACAAGTTAGATGTACGTAGGGCTGTGTTACTCTATCTATTTGTCCAATTCAGTGGAACACATAAGGGGCAGAAAGCCACCAAAAACTCCTTATCCAGATGGATAAAAATGGCGATTTCAGATTCATATAAAGTATCAGATATTCCTCCACCAAAGTCCTTTACAGCACATTCCACAAGATCTGTGGCTGCATCCTGGGCAGAGAGGGCGAGTGCCTCATTAGAACAGATATGCAAAACAGCAACATGGTTAAGTCCTCATACATTTATTAAACCTTATAGAGTGGATACTACAGCTAGTCAGGCGCTTGCTTTCGGCAGGAAGGTGCTTCAGGCCATAGTCATATGTGAGGATAAGACTCTCTAGGCTGTCGGTCCAGAAAGACACTGAGGAAGAGGTGAAGGAGGGTCTAATTTATACTTCCTGTCCCTACCTGGTTGGAGGCTGGTCATCTCTCATGGTATGCTGTCATGGAGGATTCATGAAAAGAGAATTGCCGGTAAGTAATTATTATTATATAAATATATATATTTTTTGGATGGTTGGTTCAGTTTTACATAAAACTTTTTTTTTTTTTTTTTTAAATGCTTTCTTTTTGTGTGCGACTGTCTTGTGTTGGGGCTCATATTTTTTTCGGGATGAGATGACTGTTTGGTACTATTGTAGGGTGCATATGACTTTTTGATCGCTTGCTATTACACTTTTTGTGATGTAAATGACTTTTTTGACACAGTTTTTATTTTTACGGTATTCACCTGAGGTGTTAGGTCATGTGATATTTTTATAGAGCAGGTTCTTACAGATGTGATGATACCTAATATGTCAAGTTTGACACAATGATATATTTTTTTGTTTAAAAAAATAATAATCATGTTATAGTGTCTCCATAGTCTGAGAGCCATAGTTTTTTCTTTTTAAATCAGGTCGTTTTTATTATTTTCATATAAAGTATAAATATAAAGTAAACATACATTTGGAATACAAATATAATCATTAGCAAAAAAAATTATAGTTGTATGCATATGTAGGAAACAAAAACATTAAACAACTAATCCCCACCCCACCCCCCCTTGAACCGCACCCATCCAGATGTGGTATGCAAATCGTTATCATTCTCTTAACTTACAGTATCAGTGTCCATATCGATCAAAACATTTTGTTGACAACCATGTTATGTTTTCCTTTTCCTCTAAGCTTCTTATCCTAAAGTGTTACTCCTTACATTCACCATCAAAAGATGCCTGGATGGCAGTCCTGGCGTTGTCATCCACAATCCCCAGATTTAAATTTCTTGAAGGTACCTCTCTTGGTATATATTCCCTTCTCCATCTCTATTAGTGTATTCATGTGGGCAATAAACTCCTGCCTGGTAGGCACTTCAGTACTTATCCAGTGTTTTGCAATCAGTTTTCTGGCATTATATAGAAGTCTACCAATACCTATTGCTACGCCCTTCACAGAGTCGTCTTGTAGAAGGCCCAAAACGCAGACCTGTGGGTCAGCCTGAATTCTGATACTATATACCTCATAGATGATATCTAAGACATCCCGCCAAAAGGGGCCCCAAGCTGTACACTCCCAAAACATGTGTATGATATGCGCATCAGGAGCACTACATTTAGGGCATTGAGAAGTGTCTTGCAGTCCCACCTTGTGTAGGAACATGGGTGTCCTGTACACTCTATGTATTAAATATAGCTGTGATAGTCTTTGGGGTTCCCATAGTGATAACATAGGGCCTTTTTCCAACACTTCTGTCCATTGTGAGTCTGTAAAAGGCTCCACATCTGCACCCCATTTATCCTTAACCTTTAGTGGGAAGCGGTTCTTATAGAATGACAGCAGATTTTTCTAAAAGGTAGAAATAACCCCTTTAGTATCCCCTCCCTTTCTGATCTGGTCCGCTATGAGAGATATCTTTATAGCGAGGTCAGGTACCTTCCCCTGCACCTCCAGTGCATGGCGCAGTTGAAGGTACTAATAGAAACTGGAGTTCCGAAAGCAATCCATTAGTACGCACCCGTGCCCTCGGTTGATTGTATAGGAGTTTGAACCACTTCATATATTTAGGTCCAAAACCCATAGCCTCCATCACCTCCCATAGGAACCTCCACTCTACGCTATCGAAAGCCTTTGCAGTGTCGTGTGAATGGACCGCCCTGTTTGCTGTTGTGTTTTTAGACATCTGTAGGTTGAGCTGCAACCGTCGGATGTTAATGGCTGTTGATTTACCAGGCATAAAGCCCGTCTGGTCACCATGGACCAAGCTCAGGATGACATCAGTCAATCTGTTAGCCAAAACTTTGGCCAGTAGCTTGACATCTGTGCATAAGAGCAATATGGGTCTGTATGAGTCCGGGTCCGTGGAATCTTTACCCGGTTTGGGCATTACAATTATAATAGCTTCGCCCATAGTTTTTGGCAGGGTGCCAGACAGTTCTGCCTGCTCAAATACCGTAAGGAGTTGTGGCAAAATAAAATCCTTGAATCTTTTCAAAAATTCCCCCGGAATCCTATCCCCCCCCCCCCCCGGGTGCCTTCTTATTTGGGAGCCCTTTCACAGCTACGTCAAGCTCTTCCAAACTTAACGGAGCCTCCAGACTATCCCTTTGCTCCGCCGTTAAAACCGACAGGCGTAGGGAGGCAAGGAAGGTCCTAATCTCGTCTTCATTGCGCTGCAATCTGGTGGCATACAGCTGTTTATACTGTTGTGGAGATTTTATTATGCGGACATTTTATCTTAGGATGTGTGTGTGTTTTTATAGATTGTCATCTGTCTCCCTGTGTCGGATTTAGCCAAAGAACACTCTAGCAGAGGGTACTTTGGCTGAATCGGGACCAGTGGTAAAACCGTCAGTATGAAAACCTTCTCATGGGCTTGGAGACGTGTTCTCAGTGTGTAGGGGGGAGTTTGCTGGTTTTTGAGCACTAAGTGCAAGCACTGGGCTTCTTCCCTTCAAATGTCTATACACATTAGAGAAGTGAAGTCTGCATAACGAGAGATACATATTATACCTCTGCTGCTTCTTCGCTATCCCTTTCTGGATATATATCTGCTTTTAAGACATGCATATCTGCCTTGTCAGTATACTTGAATACCGTATACTGACAATAGCCGTAGCAATGCCTCGCAGATAATCTCAAACCTATGAGAACCAGTAGAATGATCTTTATTAGATACTGATCACTTTGGAGCAGTATTGAATGAGGTCCATGCTGACAGTGATTGGGGGGGGGGGGGGGGCGGCGGCCACCTGGCTGGTTAGGTAATGGGCATGACTCATCCTTCCTTATACAGGGATGGGGTGTGTGCATTGTCTGGCCAGCCACATTGATTGCCCCTCCCTGTCCTTTGATATGTCACCACTTCCTGTATCCTTGTCTTGGGCCAGCCCCTTTTACACCTTTTGTTAGTAAATAAAGGACGCAGACTGAGCAGGGCGGGGGGAGTTGCTCAGAATTTCAATCAAGATGGTAGCACCTGGGTCTTTCTCTGACTGCGGCTGAGGGAAAAGGGGATTTACCTTGTACCTTATGCAAAACTTTGATGCGAGCTGATTACAACTATTAATATTTCTACAACAATAATATTCACTGAATACTCACAGAATTGCTCTCACTGTCTGAGATCTGCATACCCGTATTATCTTGGATGCATCCCACATATGAGGGTCCCTGTTGGGCTTTGATAATCGTGGCTAACATATGCCCCGCACTTTCTCCCTCTTTAAAGTACTTCTCGAAAAAGCGTTTGCTATCTGCAATCTCAAGTTAATGGTTTCTATACAACCGTCGTGCTTTGGTCCAATTGGACCAATTTGCCACTGTAGGATTGTCTACATAAGTGCTCTGTGTTTGTAACCCTAGACTGCAACTCCTGTAGAAGCTCCCTGTTTTTGGATTTATGTCGCTGAATACGTCTGATGTATACTCCTCTAACAAAAGCTTTAAAAGCATCCCAGACTACGGCTGCGGAAGCTGAGCCAGTATTAAATGACATAAATTCCTGCATCTCTGTTATCATTCCCACCTCATCCTGCAGCAGAGTAATCCAAAAGGGGTTCAGCCTCCACTGACCTTTGGTTATAATAGTGGTAAGGTCAAAGCGTATCTCCACTCTGATGGGGGAGTGATCAGAGATACTTCTAGGCAGGTATTCCACCTGCTGTACAAATTCCAACATCTGCTGATTGCCCAATGCTAGGTCGATGCGAGAGAGTAAATTGTTGGAGCTTGAGTAACACGAAAACTGTTTAGTGCTAGGATTACGTATTCTCCACACATCACTCAAGTTAGACTCCACAAGTATCTTAGCCATATTTGTTGGTGATGGTCTTCTAGAGTTAGGAATTTCTCTGTGTCTATCTAAGTTATGATCTAAAACCATGTTAAAATCTCCCAATATAATCGCAGAGATGTTTGGTGACGCCTCCAAAAATGTCAGTATTTTAGTACCTCACCCGTATACGGAGGGGGAACATATACAGCTATTATCAGTACTGTCACTTGGAATATTACACATTTCAGGCAGACATATCGGCCATGCTTATCTATATTTGAGTCAGAACACTGAAACGGGATCTGCTTGTGTATTAGCACACTGACCCCCCTGGCGTGACTATAATGCACAGAGTGGTACGCTTGGCCTATCCATGCTAGTTTCAGAACCGCCAATGAGTTTCTGAAAGGCAAAAAATGTCCAGTTGAAGTTGTTTCATTGAGTTAAATATTGCATGCCTTTTGGATGCGTCACCAAGACCCCGTACATTCCACGCTCCTATAATTAACCCCCATCATCAGAACCCCAAAATGGCGTGCATTGGATTTCCATGTCAGACCTTCTGGTACTAAGGAAAGAAATATACTGGTTTTGGTGCGGTTCCCCTAAATTAACAGGTATAACATAGCAATACGAACCCACACCCCTCAGTAACACGGGGATTAAAGCAGTAAAACCAAAACAATACCCAGCTATCATGGGCAACGGGAGTAGATCTGGTAGTAGGACTATTGGTTAATCAATTCTTAGATCAACAGTTCTATCTTCCTGCCTGTTACTCTCCATGACTAATCTTACAACAATACTTAACATGCATCACCGCAATACAGCTTAGTGCAATAACAGTGTGGTAAACATAAACTTATACGCTTCCCTATTCCATGTAAGGCCCTGAGATACGGGAAACTAATTTCAGAGTCACGGACGTCCCTATCCTATGTTTAAGACTAGGGATACTTTGTCCAGGAAATACTTATCGTCCCTTGCCATTCCATGCG
The DNA here is from genome assembly GCF_014858855.1 of Bufo gargarizans. Classification (NCBI taxonomy): domain Eukaryota; kingdom Metazoa; phylum Chordata; class Amphibia; order Anura; family Bufonidae; genus Bufo; species Bufo gargarizans. The sequence goes on from NC_058084.1 coordinate 185,952,585, forward strand.
TGAAGGACGAAGAATTGTCGCAGACTGTCTTGACGCATGGATTCAGCCAGATGACTCTTCAGGATTTGTTAACAGCTGTGTAGACTCTATCTAGTGGGCCACTGCATTAGGCGTTTCAAAGATATGCACCTTGCCTTCCGCCACTACCCTCAGCTTGGAGGGATATAACATGGAGTATATTATTTGCTTCTCTCTCAGCTGGCGTTTCACCTCAACAAATTTTTCTCTCTCTTTTTTTTGGACCTCCGTTTAAAAGTCTGGAAAAATAACTACTCTTTTGCCGTCTATCAGGAGATCTTCATGAGTTCTTGCTTTCCTCAGGATGGTATCTCTGTCCTTGAAATGTAGTAGTTTAAGTAGAAGTGGTCTTGGAGGGCCACCCGGTGGAGGAGCTCTGAATGGTACTCTGTGAGTACGCTCTATAGCAAACATGGGGGTAGGGAATCCGACCCAAACTTTTCAGTCAGCCATTTCTCTCGGAATAATGCAGCATTTGTGCCCTTAGTTTTTTTCTGGTACTCCTATGAGCCTTAGGTTATTTCTTCTAAGTCTATTTTCAAAATCATCCATTTCATTAAGCAAGTATGAGACGTCTCATGACCCCAGATCTTCCGCAGCAGATTCTGCAGCTGCTTATATATTCCTGATTATAGCCGGGGTACAGGCGGGGTCCGTGCGAGCGAATTGCTCTAATCGCGCTGCCACCTCTGCAGCTCCCGCTCCCCGACATCTTGTTTCCCGCGTGTCGCGGGCCTGCTCTCCTTTACCTCCTGTGTGACGGGTCATTTTGGACTGCAGGGGACCGCTGAGCTCCAGGCAGTGTGGTGAGTGGTTAGGGAGCTCTTTTTCATCAATATTGCAAGGTATTCAGGATGATTTATCGGAGTCCTGTCTGGGAGAGTGCTCTGCTGCGTCTTCTCACATGCCGGGCTAGGCCACGCCCCAGCCATAGTTTTTTCAGTTTTTGGGCGATCGTCTTAGTTAGTCATCTCATCCCGCAAAAATGATACCCTGATTGACACTATTTTGGGGTCCATATGACTTTTTGATCGCTTGCTATTACACTTTTTGTGACGTAAGGTGACAAAAAATGGCTACGAGCTACAGAATTTTGTATAGGCAAGTACAGTATCTTGTGTCCACAAGAGCGCAATCTCCTATCCAAGCAGTGTTCTTTTATATATCAATTCTTTGTAATAAACTGCGGAATCTCACATAAGCAGGTGTGGTCCCTTATATCAACCAGGGCTTCACAAGAGCTCACCCTCTGATGTGAAACCCTGGTTGATATTACAAAGAATTGATATATTAAAGAACACTGCTTGGATAGGAGATTGCGGTCGTGTGGACACAAGATACTGTATTTGCCTATGCAAAATTCTGTAGCTCGTGGATACCACCATTTGAACTCATCTATTTTCGTGAAATCCAGTACCTAGTTGGGTTAAGTCCAACTGATATAAAGAATTATTAGTGGACATCCATATTTTGAACTTTTGTTCCTAATTTCCGCATATTGCTATAGTGAACTGTGACCGAGACTATTATATATGCGATTAATAACTCTATGTTAATAAGGGTGGTAGAAGCTTCATTTATGTGTATCTAGGAAGATACCATGCTCTTAACTTTATCTTGCACTGCATATAAGGCTGGGTTCACACCTGAGCATTTTACAGCGCGTTCCTACGCGCCTTAAAACGCTCAACAGGCAAAAACCAATGATTCCCTATGGGCATGGTTCTCACATAAGCGTTTTACAGCGCTTACGAACGCGCTGTAAAACACCCTAAGCCCCAAGAAGTTGGTGGATCATGTGACCACGGTGATTGGATCATGTGATTGGACCATGTGATTTGACGTCACCACAGGTCCTTTAGCCGGCAGCTCATGATTAAAGAAGTAAGAAGAGACCGGCAGCTACGCGATCAAGAGGAGAATGTGAGTTAATTATTTTTTATTTTTTAATATTGACCACCTACTAAGTATTCTGTATGAAAGAATACTATTATTTTCCCTTATAACCATGTTATAAGGGAAAATAATACAGTAAATAGACTGTCATCTTAGCAACCATGAGTGAAAATTGCACCGCATCCTCACTTGATTGTGGATGCTTGCGATTTTCACTCAGCCCCATTCAGTTCTATGGGGCCTGCGTTGCATGATAAAGTGATGCATGAAAATCACAGCTCATGTGCACAGCCCCATAGAAATGAATGGGTCCAGATTCAGTGCGGGTGCAATGCGTTCACCTCCCGCATTGCACCCGCGTGGAAATCTCGCCCGTGTGAACTCAGCCTTATACTGCAAGTTCATCCAGAGGAAGGCAAAAATACCCTGTGAGGTAGAAGCCAATTTTCCTCACTTAAGGGGAAGAAAATTCCTTTGCGACTCCAATAAGGCAATCAGAATAACTCCCTGGATCAACGGCCCATCTCTAGTAGCTATAGTCTGTAATATTATTACACTCCAGAAATACATACAGGCCCCTCTTGAACTCTTTTAGTGAACGCGCCATCACCACCTCCTCAGGCAGAGAGTTCCGTAGTCTCGCTGCTCTTACCGTAAAGAATCCTCTTCTATGTTTGTGTACAAACCTTTCCTCCAGACGCAGTCCTGGGGATAAATAGATGATGGGAGAGATCTCTGTACTGACCCCTGATATATTTATACATAGTTATTAGATCTCACCTCAGTCGTCTATTTTCTAAAGTGAATAACCCTAATGTTGATAATCTTTCATTGTACTGTAGTCCACCCATTCCAGTTATTACTTTAGTTTCCCTCCTCTGTACCCTCTCCAGCTCTGCTGTCTGCCTTGGTCACAGGAGCCAGTACACAGTACTCCATGTGTGGTCTGACTAGTGATTTGTAAAGTGGTAAAACTAGGTTCTCATCAAGGGCATCTATGCCCCTTTTGATGCAACCCATTATCTTATTGGTCTTTGCAGCAGCTGCCTGACACTGGTTTCTACAGCTTAGTTTGCTGTTCACTAAAATTCCTAGGTCCTTTTTCCATGTCAGTGTTACCCAGTGTTTTACTATTTAGTATGTAGGGGTTATTTGCATTATTCCTTCCCATGTGCATAACCTTACATTTGTCAGTGTTAAACCTCATCTGCCACTTCTCTGCCCAAGCCTCCAATGTATCCAGATCCATCTGTAGCAGTATACTGTCCTCTTTCGTGTCAATTACTTTATACCAGTGGTGCCCAACCATTTTTAGTCTGAGGGCCGCACTAGACTTGGTATAAATTTTGCAGGCCGGAACCAGGTAGCTTTGCCAGAAAGAAATGCAAATGCTGTGGGGGGCACATGTGAGCATTACTACTGTGAGGAGGGCACATATCTGGGCATAACTACTGTGAGGAGGGCACATATCAGGGTATAACTACTGTGAGGAGGGCACATCAGGGCATAACTACTGTGAAGAGGGCACATATCAGGGCATTATTACTGTGAGGGGGCACGAGTGAGCATTACTACTGTGAAGAGGGCACATATCTGGGCATAACTACTGTGAGGGGGCATGTGTGAGCATTACGTCTGTGAAGAGGGCACATATCTGGGGATAACTACTGTGAGGGGGCATGTGTGAGCATTATGTCTGAAGAGGGCACATATCTTGGCATTATTACTGTGAGGGGGCATGTGATGTATATATGTGTGTAATGTATGTAGTGCAGTATGTGATGATTACACACTGCACTACAAACATTACACACATGTATACATCACATACTGCGTTGTCACCTTCTTCTGCAGGTCTACCTTGATGTCTGGTCTTTAGGCTTCAGTCAGATCCTCCACCGCCATGCTTGCGCCGTGTGCCCGACACCACCAGGAGCTGGCTCCTTCTCCTTTCATCTCCCGCCGGCTTCTCCTACAGCAGGGCGCTCTATCGCTCCAGTACCCGCCCGATCTAACCAATAGATCTATAAATAGCTATAAATGACTGGGCTCCATAGCAAAAAAAATTATGGGCCCCCCCCCCCCGGATCTTCCACCCCTACATATCTATCGGACCTCCCACCCCTTCTAGAGCTCCCACCCAAACACCCCAACATCCCCACACCCTTCCCTAGATCCCCCCCAAGTGTCATCCACAGATCTCCCCCCCCCCCCCCAGCTAATTTATTCACCGTACTTACCTCTGTATAATTGAAGAGAAGCGCCGTAATCTCGCACTGGCAGAGGCCAGGAAGACAGTGCATGCACACTTCGATGCCTCTGCCAGTGCAAGATTATGGCACTTCTCTTCAATTTCACAGAGGCAAGTGCAGTGAATAAATTAGCTAGGAGGCGCTGCTGGGCTGGGAGATTGCAGGCACAGGCAGCATCGCTTTGCTGCCTGTGCCGTTCACAGCGCGCCCTGCCCTGATAAAGTCCTGTTACGGCACAGGCCGCATGACACGGCTTTGCGGGCCATAGGTTGGGCATCACTGCTTTACTATGCAAGCCTACAAGATCATTAATAAATATATTGAAGAGAATAGGGCCCAATACTGACCCCTGAGGTACTCCGCTAGTGACAGTGACCCAATCTCAGTGTGTACCGTTAATAACCATCCTCTGTTTTCTATCACTGAGACAGTTACTTGCCCACATACAGACATTTTCTCCCAGTTCAAGCATTCTCATTTTATATACTAACCTTTCATGTGGTACAGTATCAAATGCTTTGGAGAAGTCCAGATATACGACATCCATTGATTCGCCACTGTCAAGTCTAGAACTTGCCTCCTCATAGAAACTGGTTAAATTAGTTTGACATGACCGATCCCTCATGAAGCCATGCTGATATGGCGTTATTTGCTTATTTTCATTGAGGTGCTCCAAGATAGCATCTCTTAGAAAACCTTCAAGCAGTTTACCCACGATGGATGTTAAACTAGTTTCCGGGCTCTGTTTTTGGGCCTTTTTTGAATATTGGCACCACATTTGCTATGCGCCAATCCTGTGGAACACTCCCTGTCAGTATAGAGTCCTTAAATATCAGAAATAAGGGTCTGGCTATGACATTACTCAAAGGGCTTCTGCCACCCCACTAAACATCTCTTCCGGCGCCGACTGAATACCGTTACGGCGCAGGCGCGAGATCTTGATAGCAGACAGGGCCAGCCAGAGGACAATCGCGTTCGCTGGCCCTGTCAATCAACATGCGGAGGGGGCGTCTTTAGGATAGGAGGATGCGGCTTCTACCAGCAAGTAGCCGCCCTACTTGCTGGTAGACAGGTAATTAGCATATTATAAAAGTACGTTTTTAGCAGAATCTACTGAACCAAAATGATTAATTACATTATGTATGGATAAATCACAGTATAGGGATTATAAGTACACAAAAAAAACAGCACATACCTTTCACATCCAGGGCCTCCCAGGTGACGTCTCCTCGGATGTAGATCTTCTGTCATCATCTTCTCCATTTGGTCCGTACAACTTCTCTCAGCCACCATCGTCTCTGCAGAGTGTGACACACAGATATCTTAGAAATGTGAGTAAGTTATCATCAACCCAACCTGGAGTCCAACAGTGTTATCCTGCTCTTCGCTCTGCCCCCAAAACCCCCAGATACTATCCTGAAGAAAAATTTGTGCCCCCATAGTAATACTGCCCCCTACAGTGCCCCCAACCGTTCCAGAACGTCCATTCAGAAACTGCAACTGCACGCTAATCGTGCAGCTGCTGATTAGGTTGCCTGCTGTCAGTGACAGCAGGGCAACCCAGAGAGAAGGCAGGTACAGTGCCCAGGTGTCCCTGCCTTCTGGATCGCTGCATACACAGCGCTATGCGCTTCCTGTTCCGGCCGCCGGGATCTGAGTGTGCAGGAGCTGTGAGGTCTTTCACAGACCTCGATCAGCCCTGCAATGAGGCTGTACAGTGCTCTATTGTGCTGTACAGCCCCTCTGGGGGGTGCATTTCTCCTGTAACTGGGGCTACTATGTCAGCCCCAGTTACAGGAGAAATCAACAGTAAAAAGAAAATGTGAAGTAAATGTCCCCCAGAGGTCTTGTATGACCTTATGGGGGATGAAAAGTGTAAAATAAAAAATAAATAAAAAAAGTGTTAAAATATAAAAAAGGTTTCACATGTAAAAAAAAATCCCCAAGTAAGGAATAAAAAAAATGTTAAAAATAGAAATAATAAAATGGACATATTTAGTATTGACCCAGTCCAATAAACACCATAAAAACTGTCAAAAAAAGCCATTTTTGTCACCTTACAGCACAAAAAGTGCAACACCAAGTGATCAAAAAGGCGCATGTCCCACAAAATGGTACCAATAAAACCGTCCCCTCATCCCGCAAAAGATGAGCCCCTACATAAGAAAATCTCTCATAAAATACAAAAACTATAGCTCTCAGAACATGGACACATTAAAACAATTTTTTTGCTCTATAAAAATGTTACTTGACTGAACCCCTCAGGTGAACGCTGTAAAAATAAATTAATAAAAACTGTGCTAAAACAACCAATGTTTTTTATAATGAATGATCAAAAAATCATATGTACCCAAAAATAGTACCAATAAAACTGGCACCTTATTCCCTAGTTTCCAAAATGGGATCACTTCTTGGGAGTTTCTACTGTAAGGGTGCATCAGGGGGGCTTCAAATGGGACATGGCATCTAAAAACCATGTGGAGTTCCTTTTCTTCTGCGCCCTGCCGTGTGCCCATACAGCAGTTTATGACCACATGTGGGGTGTTTCTGTAAACCGCAGAATCTGGGTAATAAATATTGAGTTTAAAAATTTGATCTCCATTTTCCTTTTAATTCTTGTGGAACGCCTAAAGGGTTAACAAAGTTTGTAAAATCGGTTTTAAGTAACCTGAGGGGTGTAGTTTCTACAATGGGGTCATTTATGGGGGTATCCACTATGTAGGCCCCACAAAGTGACTTCAGACCTGAACTGGTCCTTAAAAAGTGGGTTTTGTCAATTTTCTTAAAGATGTGAAGAATTGCTTCTAAACTTCTAAGCCTTCTAACGTCCTAAAAAAATAAAATGACATTTCCAAAATGATGTCAACATAAAGTAGACATATGGGGAATGTTAAGTGATAAATATTTTATGAGGTATCACTTTCCGTTTTAAAAGCAGAGAAATTGAAATTTAGAAAATTGCCAATTTTTAAAAATTTAGGGTAAATTTGCAATTTTTCATAAATAAAGGTGAAATATATTGACTCAAATTTATGACTATCATAAATTACAATGTGTCACGAGAAAACAATCTCTGAATGACTTGGAGAAGTAAAGGTGTTCCAAAGTTATTACCACATAAAGTGAGATATGTCCGTTTTGCAAAATTAGGCCTGGTCAGGAAGGGGGCAAATGGCCCAGATGGGAAGTGGTTAAGGACGCTCCACCTACCTCTAACTTTTGTCATTAGTTCCGATATGGACCTTGACTGCTGGATCTTCTGCAGCCCCTACCAGTATTCTGTAAACCCGAACCGCGATGTGTCGAACTCGAGCACCACAGGATATTTGGGAGATCTTTGGATGACGCACTGTTATGTGACTATAACCCCCCTCATCCTTTAGAATACACCCATATACTGTAGTACATTAGTGTATTCTTAAAGATGAGGGGGGTTATAGTCTCATTTAATATCAGCACTGTCCAGAGACTATAATGTAATTGGCATGTGTTTATATAAAAATGACTATAACCCTCCTCATCCATGAGAATGCATCTGTTTACTGCAGTACATGGGTGCATTCTTATGGATGCGGGGGGTTATAGTCCTATTTAACACACAGTTTTTAGCTGTCATGTGACAGGGGATAGAACAGGGCGATGGAGGCCACTACAACTCCTTCCTCCCTCCTATCTCACGGAAGTTCCATTGGTGGTCTGTGGCAACGGTGCTCAAGGCTGGACTGGAGGGAGGGGGCAAGCTTACTGGTGGAGGCGGCAGTTCCAGCAGGTGCATTCCACCAATCAGCAGTACATGCAGGCGGCAGTGCAGCGGAAAAGGAGAACTGCCCTCCTCTCCCCTCCCCTTCTGTGGAGCGGACCCAGGCAGCAGCTGCGCACTATGAATATGTGGGCTGGCGGCATACAGCTTCACTGAATGCTTAACTGCCTCCTCCCGCACCACACTTAAATTGCAGGAGCAGGCTAATTAATAGCTCCTGCAATACTGCTGGCCTGCTTGATTTTTAACAGATTCGCTTTAAAAGATGCAGTAACTCTTTCCACCCCCTTTGAGGGGGAAAATAGTGTGTCTTATAAAGCGAAAAATATATGGTATTAAACATTTATAGAAACTGTGTGCACTCTCAGGAAATGTAGGTTTCCATAGCATCACCACGATGGCCATACAAGGAGGAGATTGACCCCTGACCTCTGTAGGGGCAGGAAGCAGAGAAAGGTTTAAATACCCCCCTCCCACCACCAAACACCAGTGTTTCCTGTCCCTACAGAGGACAGGGGTGGAGGTCTCAGGGTGAAGAAGTCCAAAGTCTTCCCTATTAATGATGACATCAAGGGGATGATTTTGGAAGAATGGGCAGATCCGGAGAAACGGCTAGGAGTTGCCAAATCCTTCCAAAACCGGCTTCTTTTTTATCAGGAAGAGGCTAGGACCTTTAATACCATCCCTAAAATTGACGCCCAGGTAGCTAGGGTCAATTAAAAAAAAAAAACTGCCTACCATTTGAAAATGCCTCTCAGCTCACAGATCCGTTGGATAGGAAGGCTGACTGTCTATTGAGAAGGTCATGGGAGGCGGCCATGTTCACGCTTAAATCAAACATAGTGGCCACATCAGTTGCCAGATCTATGTAGGTCTGGCTCTCAGAGTTAGAAAATAGGGCTTCCAGCGATTCCTCAACAACTGAGATTTTGAGTGCTATTCCCCTGTTAAAATCTGCTACAGCTTTTTTAGCGGAAGCCTCCGCTGAGTCGGTACGCTTTGCAGCAAGGGATGCGGGTCTGTCCAATGCAGCTCGCCGTGCCTTGTGGGTTAAATGCTGGTCGGGTGACAAAGTGTCAAAATCCAGACTATGTGCCATTCTCTTTTCTGGGGAGTATGTCTTCGGCCCAGAATTAGACAAAATCTTAGAAAAAGCCTCCGATAAAAAGAAAGGGTTCTCGTAGGAAAGTCTATAGGAGGAAGTATCCATTTTGTGCCCCTTCCAACCAAAGTAATCAATACAGTGGTAAGGGCAAGTCAGGCCGTTTCAGTTATCCCAAAGGGGGGAGGGGTAAGGCTCCCGCCTCTGCCCCCAAAAAGGAAACGAAAACCAGTGACATCAGGGTAGGGGGGAGATTGAGGATGTTTTTTTTCCCCATTGGGAGGAAATATCCTCAAACTCATCGGCTCTGAGGATTATGGAGTCAGGATACAGAATACAGTTCTCAGATCCTCCCCCAAAAAGATTTATAGTCACCAAAATTGCAGTCCCAGACCCCAATCATCCTATTCACGTGGGCATTCGAGAACTACTCGCAAAAGGGGTAGTGGCGGAAGTACCACGATCCGAACAGGGAAATGGGTTCTATTCGAACCTCTTCCTAGTGAAAAAGGAGGGATCCTATCGTACAAAAATAAACTTAAAGCGCCTGAACAAGTACATTACCTGTCAGAAATTCAGGATGGAGACCCTAAAATCCATAGTTCCTCTGCTCCAGAACAATTCAGTAATGTGCACTGTCGATCTGACCGACGCTTACTATCATGTCCCGATACATCCCAGCTCTCAGCGGTTCATGAGGTTCGTGGTCAGAGACACCTGGGCAGAATTCTCCATTATCAATTCACCTCTCTCCCCTTCGGCATATCCTCAGCCCCTCGAGTTTTTACAAAACTAATGATCGAGGTAGTTGCCTATCTAAGGAAGGAAGGAAGGTCTGACAGTTTTTTCATACTTAGACGATTTTCTGATCTCAAACAGTTCTGCTCTTCTTCTGCAGAGAGATCTGAATTTCTTCCGTCAGACCCTAGAGGGATTGGGTTGGTTGATCAACATAGGAAAATCACAGTTAGAACCGACAACAAAGATCCAGTTCTTGGGGGTTATTCTGGTTATTCTGGATTCCCAGAGACAGCTAACTTGTTTGCCTCTAAGCAAGATACAGTCTCTTAGGGATCCTCACATCCTGCATACCATCTGTTCAGTGGTGCCAGATCCATTTCCGAACCCTGCAGATGTGGCTCCTCAGGGTCTGGGACAGAAGGGAATCTTCACTAGACCAAAAGGTGATCATCCCTCAAAGGATAAAAACCTCCCTTCTTTGGTGAAAGAACAGGCTCAATATCTCCAAGGGGGTGACGTGGTCAAAGAATCCCTATGCCCAGATCACCACGGATGCAAGCCAGTACGGTTGGGGAGCGAAGGTCGGAGATGTTTACTACCAAGGAGTCTGGCCAAAATCATTCAGTCTCCAGTCATCAAATTTTCGAGAATTGATGGCAGTCTGGGAAACTCTAAAGCAAGCCAAAATTCATCTTCAAGGCCATCACGTAAGAGTCCTGTCAGACAATACGACAGTGATCAGATATTTAAATCATCAGGGAGGCACGGGATCAAGCAGCCTGCTGGATTTGTCGGCAAAGATATTCACCTGGGCAGAAGCGAATGTTCATTCAGTGTCTGCATTCCACCTAAAGGGGTCCCTAAATGTGGAAGCAGACTACCTCAGCCGGGCAAAGATAGACTTCTCAGAATGGTCCTTAAACGAGGAAGTTTTCCCGATGATGTCGGACAAATGGGGGAGACCAGCAATAGATCTCTTTACCACTCGGGTAAACTCAAAGTTGCCAGTTTTTTGTTCCCTAAATCCCAGAGACAGCCTGAAATTTCTGGACGCATTCTCTTTCAGATGGAACCGATGTCTTCATTACGCTTTCCCTCCTCTTTCGCTAATACTGTGGGTGGTACAGAAAATCATTCAGAACATCATTCAGTGTGTCCAAGTCAGCTTGTATTTAATGGACATCTTCCATAGACTGTACAGTACTACATAGCGTGGTGGCATCTGCAAAAATAGATATGGTTCTATTAATCTGATCCTCGATATCATTAATAAATTGAATAATAGGGGACCCAGCACTGAACCTTGGGGTGCACCACTTATCATCCGGGACGATTCTGAATAGGAAGCATTGACCCCAATTCTCTGGACACGGTCCTTCAGCCAGTTTTTAATCCAATTACAAATTATACTTTCTAAGCCTGTAGACAATATTTTACCTAATAACTGTATTTAAGAACTCTGTTGTAATCCTTCTGTTCACATTTACCGTATTTAACTTAGCTTGGGACCATATCTTCAGTTGGGCTACTTTCACACTGGCGTTTTGGCTTTGTGAGATCCGTTCGGGGCTCTCACAAGCGGTCCAAAACGGATTAGTTTTGCCCTAATGCATCCATTTGCCTCCGATCAGTCTCCATTCCGCTCTGGAGGCGGACACCAAAACGCTGCCTGCAGCGTTTTACTGTCCGCTTGATGGAACTGAACCAAACGGATCCGTCCTGGCACACAATGTAAGTCAATGAGGACGGATGCGTTTTCTCTGGCACAATAAAAAAAAAACGATCCGTCTCCCATTGATTTTCAATGGAGTTCATGACGGATCCGTCTTGGCTATGTTACAGATAATACAAACGGATCCGTTCATGACTGATGCATGCGTTTGTATTATTGTAACGGATCCGTTTTTGCAGATCCATGACGGATCCACCCAAAACGCGAGTGTTAAGGTATATTACTGGAGGTACTAACAGCTCTGGCACCACCAATATCACTTCCTTTGTCTACTTTTGTATTTACAGAGCTAAAAAAATAAATGAAATTCGTAACTATGTCCTTTCCTTATCTTCATTGACCCCCCCCCCCTTTTCCGTTATTTAGCGGACCTATAGTACCTGCTCAGACCTTGTTTTTTTTAGCAGTTATATACAGGGCCTTCTAAAAAAATTAGCATATTGTGATAAAGTTCATTATTTTCTGTAATGTACTTATAAACATTAGACTTTCATATATTTTAGATTTGTTACACACCAACTGAAGTAGTTCAAGCCTTTTATTGTTTTAATATTGATGATTTTGGCATACAGCTCATGAAAACCCAAATTTCCTATCTAAAAAAATTTGCATATTTCATCCGACCAATAAAAGAAAAGTGTTTTTAATACAAAAAAAGTCAACCTTCAAATAATTATGTTCAGTTATACACTCAATACTTGGTCGGGAATCCTTTTGCAGAAATGACTGCTTCAATGCAGCGTGGCATGGAGGCAATCAGCCTGTGGCACTGCTGAGGTGTTATGGAGGCCCAGGATGCTTCGATAGCGGCCTTAAGCTCATCCAGAGTGTTAGGTCTTGCGTCTCTCAACTTTCTCTTCCCAATATCCCACAGATTCTCTATGAGGTTTAGGTCAGGAGAGTTGGCAGGCCAATTGAGCACAGTAATACCATGGTCAGTAAACCATTTACCAGTGGTTTTGGCACTGTGAGCAGGTGCCAGGTCGTGCTGAAAAATAAAATCTTCATCTCCATAAAGCTTTTCAGCAGATGGAAGCATGAAGTGCTCCAAAATCTCCTGATAGCTAGCTGCATTGACCATGCCCTTGATAAAACACAGTGGACCAACACCAGCAGCTGACATGGCACCCCAGACCATCACTGACTGTGGGTACTTGACACTGGACTTCAGGCATTTTGGCATTTCCTTCTCCCCAGTCTTCTTCCAGACTCTGGCACCTTGATTTCCGAATGACATGCAAAATTTGCTTTCATCCGAAAAAAGTACTTTGGACCACTGAGCAACAGTCCAGTGCTGCTTCTCTGTAGCCCAGGTCAGGCGCTTCTGCCGCTGTTTCTGGTTCAAAAGTGGCTTGACCTGGGGAATGCGGCACTTGTAGCCCATTTCCTGCACACGCCTGTACACGGTGGCTCTGGATGTTTCTACTCCAGACTCAGTCCACTGCTTCCGCAGGTCCCCCAAGGTCTGGAATCGGTCCTTCTCCACAATCTTCCTCAGGGTCCGGTCACCTCTTCTCGTTCTTCTGCCACACTTTTTCCTTCCCACAGACTTCCCACTGAGGTGCCTTGATACAGCACTCTGGGAACAGCCTATTTGTTCAGAAATTTCTTTCTGTGTCTTACCCTCTTGCTTGAGGGTGTCAATGATGGCCTTCTGGACAGCAGTCAGGTCGGCAGTCTTACCCATGATTGCGGTTTTGAGTAATGAACCAGGCTAGGAGTTTTTAAAAGCCTAAGGAATCTTTTGCAGGTGTTTAGAGTTAATTAGTTGATTCAGATGATTAGGTTAATAGCTCGTTTAGAGAACCTTTTCATGATATGCTAATTTTTTTAGATAGGAATTTTGGGTTTTCATGAGCTATTTGCCAACATCATCAATATTAAAACAATAAAAGGCTTGAACTACTTCAGTTGGTGTGTAATGAATCTAAAATATATGAAAGTCTAATGTTTATCAGTACATTACAGAAAATAATGAACTTTATCACAATATGCTAATTTTTTTAGAAGGACCTGTATTTTAAAGAATTTTTGGGATTTGTTTCGCTCTATTTTACCACCTGCTGTTCGTTTTACAGATTTTATCTCCTTTTTACAGATTTTATTTAGCCCTTTGTAAACTTTAAAAGATATAACTGACCCCCTCAGATTTGTATTTTTTTGCAATTTTTTTTTTTTTCATCTTTTGCACTTTTTATAGTAGCTGCTACCTAAACGAGAATAAATTTTGCAGTGTAAAGAATTTAAAGCTCTCCCATTTCTCTGCAGTATTATGTGACAGTAGCTGCTCCCAGTCTATGCCCTGAAATGCTGCCCTCAACCCAGGGAAACTTGACCTTTTTAAAATTTCAGTGTTTTTGCTCTCCCAGCCAAAACGGAAAAACAAGCCTCAGGAAACAGGAAATGTTAACTATTGTGTCTGCTTATGTAAATGTAAAATAAGCAATTTACCTGAATCTGATATAAATCCGTCAGAGATTAACAAATATCTATAAAATTATTGTTCATTAACAATGAATCATTAACAATGATTTGCAAGTATTTTCACTTATTCCTTTTACATACACACACACACACACACACACACACACACACTTACATATACATATACATATATATATATATATATATATATATATATATATATAACTGAAGAAAGATAGGACTGCACTCCGGATAAAAGTGAAATTCTGTGAGGCTTTATTCACCCATAGTATGGCAACTTTGCGACGTTTCGGCTCACAAGAGCCTTCTTCCAGCATAGAAACAGTGAAAATGGCGACATATAAAGGCATGTCTAAAGTGACTGACCAATCGTATTCTGGTTACAATCATAGGTAAATCAAACACATGTGAGACATATGAATAAAGTGCAAGTGCATAATTATACAAGTGTATGAAAGATATACAGCTCAGGGACTTTCTCCCTGTGTGCTAATCATATATATAAAATTACTATAGATTTATACAGTGTATACAATAGAGTGAATAATACATTGGACGGAGATCGTAGATATCGCACCTCTCGATGAAATGGCGTCCGCTTACAGCATCGTGTATCCTTGAGCGTCTCTGTTCAGCCACTGCGCATGCCCAGGTTCGCGTCATCGTCTCTGTCATGCAGTTATCCGGTGACGCATGCGCTATCGCCTAGTTGCTTCAAAGGCGCCATTTAGGTAAAGGGCAACATTGCCCAACCAATATGTAATACATGAGGGCCTACGATATGCAAAATGTTTTCCTATATGGTACTTTGTATATTAAGCCGCAGTAGGTACATCCTACTAGATCAGTATGTGAGGAAGGAGCCAACTTTGTCAAGGTGGATCCATCCCACTGCGCGGCATGTGTCAGAAGGGGACACGTCAATGTACCCGACCGGCACCGCCAGCGTAATTACTGAAGATTCGCAGCCATAAGGGGAATTCTTAAAGGAAAACATGCAAATAAAACAAAGAAAATATATTTTCCCTTTATCACTGGAGATGCGCAGTGCAAGATTTTTTGGTGTTGTAGCATTGTTCCATTATCATCGAAGATAATGGAACAATGCTACAACACCAAAAAATCTTGCACTGCGCATCTCCAGTGATAAAGGGAAAATATATTTTCTTTGTTTTATTTGCATGTTTTCCTTTAAGAATTCCCCTTATGGCTGCGAATCTTCAGTAATTACGCTGGCGGTGCCGGTCGGGTACATTGACGTGTCCCCTTCTGACACATGCCGCGCAGTGGGATGGATCCACCTTGACAAAGTTGGCTCCTTCCTCACATACTGATCTAGTAGGATGTACCTACTGCGGCTTAATATACAAAGTACCATATAGGAAAACATTTTGCATATCGTAGGCCCTCATGTATTACATATTGGTTGGGCAATGTTGCCCTTTACCTAAATGGCGCCTTTGAAGCAACTAGGCGATAGCGCATGCGTCACCGGATAACTGCATGACAGAGACGATGACGCGAACCTGGGCATGCGCAGTGGCTGAACAGAGACGCTCAAGGATACACGATGCTGTAAGCGGACGCCATTTCATCGAGAGGTGCGATATCTACGATCTCCGTCCAATGTATTATTCACTCTATTGTATACACTGTATAAATCTATAGTAATTTTATATATATGATTAGCACACAGGGAGAAAGTCCCTGAGCTGTATATCTTTCATACACTTGTATAATTATGCACTTGCACTTTATTCATATGTCTCACATGTGTTTGATTTACCTATGATTGTAACCAGAATACGATTGGTCAGTCACTTTAGACATGCCTTTATATGTCGCCATTTTCACTGTTTCTATGCTGGAAGAAGGCTCTTGTGAGCCGAAACGTCGCAAAGTTGCCATACTATGGGTGAATAAAGCCTCACAGAATTTCACTTTTATCCGGAGTGCAGTCCTATCTTTCTTCAGTTATAATATTGGGTCTCTGCCGTTGCCCTTGTGGATTTTGCACCCACGTTCAAGGTGGTGCTCCCTCAGGATTTCTCTTATATATATATATATATATATATATACCCAGAAAACAGACGGCACTCCGGCAAGATGATAGTGAAAGATTCCTTTAATCAACCATACGGTGCAACGTTTCGGCTCCACAAAATGAGCCTTTTTCAAGCAGAGATGCATAGTAAATGAAAACCAATATATAGGCAAGTCAATTAGTGAAATAATCAAGAACATGTGGCAAAATCATGTGACCAAGTCCCACCCCGGACTTGGTCACATGATTTTGCCACATGTTCTTGATGTCTTTGTGTGACGCAGAAAAGGTGAATGGATGGACTCTTCATGCCTGGTTCCCACCGTGAAGCATGGAGGAGGAGGTGTGATGGTGTGGGGGTGCTTTGCTGGTGACACTGTTGGGGATTTATTAAAAATTGAAGGCATACTGAACCAGCATGGTTACCACAGCATCTTGCAGCGGCATGCTATTCCATCCGGTTTGCGTTTAGTTGGACCATCATTTATTTTTCAACAGGACAATGACCCCAAACACACCTCCAGGCTGTGTAAGGGCTATTTGACCACGAAGGAGAGTGATGGGGTGCTGTGCCAGATGACCTGGCCTCCACAGTCACCGGACCTGAACCCAATCGAGATGGTTTGGGGTGAGCTGGACCGCAGAGTGAAGGCAAAAGGGCCGACAAGTGCTAAGCATCTCTGGGAACTCCTTCAAGACTGTTGGAAGACCATTTCAGGTGACTACCTCTTTAAGCTCATCAAGAGAATGCCAAGAGTGTGCAAAGCAGTAATCAAAGCAAAAGGTGGCTACTTTGAAGAACCTAGAATATGACATATTTTCAGTTGTTTCAAACTTTTTTTTTATAAGTGTAGAGAAGAAGTGGATTGGTCACTCTTATATGGAAATATAGGATGTTTTATTTAATATTTATATTAAAATCATTGTTAAAAAGTACAGAAAAAAATACAGAAAAGATATACAATAAAAAGTCTTCTATAAACCGTTCAACACAGTATTGTGTACTTATTGTCTGTCACGATGTCATATATAATTTCATAATGTATTCATTACATAGCAAAAACGGCAATATTGAAATAGGTACTGGTGGCGCCAAATGCCCCTCTCTATATCCCCACCTGGACTGGTGTAGTCCCAGGTGTGATAATTTGTCTGTATAGTTGTAGAGACAAATTGGCGCAAGAAGTATTTATCTGATTAAATGGCAAATGATACCTAAAAAAATCACATCCAATATTCAATCAAATTAAAAAATTATATTAGACCAATTTGGTAAAGCAGTCTCTGGATATTAGGTCTTTTCTTATGTCTACACAAATCTATCCAAGTGTCTGTGTCAAAACAGCACTCCAACTCTTTGCAGATAGGTGATGGATTATATCGGCTTTCCAGCTATTAATTGTCCTAAAAGCGTTAGTATACTGTTAAGTTGCAGCAGCGATCCTCCGCTTGAGTGGCCAAAGCAGTTGTATCAAAAATCTGTATCAGGAAAGACGCTTTAGCTGCCACAAACTGATACTGAATTGTGTCCAACTGCTGGCTGTTGTAGTAAGTTCGTATGTAACTACAGTGAGAGTTATTCACTTAAGTAGCCAAAGCAGTTCATTCGCTTATTAGTTAGCAAGGTATTTCTTATTGTTGAACCCACTGTTGTGGGCTTACCTTTACTTTCGCCGTCGGGACTTGATTTCGAGCCCTTGCTTGGTTGAATCTGCTGGCGTCCCGGCTGTGGAGCCGCTCGCGTCCCACGTGTCTCTCACAGGTGATGTTAGTGAGGATCACAGACCTTTCACTGTTGGCGCTGCTGAATGACGTATAAAGATATTGCGGTCTTCTGTAGCTAAATCCAAAGGTTCCTTTTCTTTATGGCATATTAGGTGGAAAATGGGGTATTCATCCAAAATGCTTGACGCCAGACGCGTTTCGGGGAGACGCTTCCCCTTCCTCAGTGGCATACCCCCATTCCATGGATCGGTACAATTTATACCAGTATTGGTCATTCACAAAATCTGGACTGGATCTAGAATTGTGTCTTTCAAAATCAATGTAAAGTTTTTTGATGTTTTTTTGATGTTTTTTGCACCCCTGATTATGATGCGTTTTTCTATCCTGGTGCGATTTTTGATTTTCTATCCAGGATTTAATCCGCCACTATTGGCTATCATATTCAGTACAAATATCTGTTGTTTCACATGTCTATTGTGACTACTAAAACTGTGTTATTTATAAAATACACTTTAAAACAATAAATAGACATTTATCTATATACTCAAGGCTGTTTCCCCAAGCTTTTAATGGAAGGATTATTTGTCCTCCACTAGGGCCTTTATGACCAACTCATTCAGCTAAAAAACGCACATGCGGTTTTATTGCGTTTTTTTCAAATTCAATGCGTTTTCTCTCCCATCATCTCTATATCATAGGTGAGGTTCATCAGGGATACTTTATATATTAAATCTTCCATTGTGCGGTATGTATGCATATGATTTTCATTTGTTCTGGGTATCTACAGACGTGGACAAAATTGTTGGTACCCTTTGGTCAATGAAAGAAAAAGTCACAATGGTCACAGAAATAACTTTAATCTGACAAAAGTAATAATAAATTAAAATTCTATAAATGTTAACCAATGAAAGTCAGACATTGTTTTTCAACCATGCTTCAACAGAATTATGTAAAAAAATAAACTCATGAAACAGGCATGGACAAAAATGATGGTACCCCTAGAAAACACAGAACATAATGTGACCAAAGGGACATGTTAATTCAAGGTGTGTCCACTAATTAGCATCACAGGTGTCTACAACCTTGTAATCAGCCATTGGGCCTATATATATGGCTCCAGGTAATCACTGTGTTGTTTGGTGATATGGTGTGTACCACACTCGACATGGACCAGAGGAAGCAAAGGAAAGAGCTGTCTCAAGAGATCAGAAAGAAAATTATAGACAAGCATGTTAAAGGTAAAGGCTATAAGACCATCTCCAAGCAACTAGATGTTCCTGTGAGTACAGTTGCACATATTATTCATAAGTTTAAGATCCATGGGACTGTAGCCAACCTCCCTGGACGTGGCCGCAGGAGGAAAATTGATGACAAATCTAAGAGACGGATAATCCGAATGGTAACAAAAGAGCCTAGAAAGACTTCTAAAGAGATTCAAGGTGAACTTCATGCTCAAGGAACATCAGTGTCAGATCGCACCATCCGTCGTTGTTTGAGCCAAAGTGGACTACATGGGAGACGACCAAGGAGGACACCATTGTTGAAAACGAATCATAAAAAAGCAAGACTGGAATATGCCAAACTACATGTTGACAAGCCACAAAGCTTCTGGGAGAATGTCCTGTGGACAGATGAGACAAAAATCGAAGTTTTTGCCAAGGCACATCAGCTGTATGTTCACAGACGAAAAAATGAAGCATATCAAGAAAAGAACACTGTCCCTACTGTGAAACATGGAGGAGGCTCTGTTATGTTCTGGGGCTGCTTTGCTGCGTCTGGCACAGGGTGTCTTGAATCTGTGCAGGGTACAATGAAATCTCAAGACTATCAAGGAATTCTAGAGAGAAATGTACTAGCCAGTGTCAGAAAGCTTGGTCTCAGTCGCAGGTCATGGGTCTTGCAACAGGACAATGACCCAAAACACACCGCTAAAAACACCCAAGAATGGCTAAGAGGAAAAAATTGGACTATTCTAAAGTGGCCTTCTATGAGCCCTGACCTCAATCCTATTGAGCATCTTTGGAAGGAGCTGAAACATGCAGTCTGGAAAAGGCACCCTTCAAACCGGACACAACTGGAGCAGTTTGCTCATGAGGAGTGGGCCAAAATACCTGCTGAGAGGTGCAGATGTCTCATTGACAGTTACAGGAAGCGTTTGATTGCAGTGATTGCCTCAAAAGGTTGCGCAACAAAATATTAAGTTAGGGGTACCATCATTTTTGTCCATGCCTGTTTCATGAGTTTATTTTTTTACATAATTCTGTTGAAGCATGGTTGAAAAACAATGTCTGACTTTCATTGGTTAACATTTATAGAATTTTAATTTATTATTACTTTTGTCAGATTAAAGTTATTTCTGTGACCATTGTGACTTTTTCTTTCATTGACCAAAGGGTACCAACAATTTTGTCCACGTCTGTATATGTAATAGATGGAAAAGAGGGGCACGTGTGGGGTAGAGGGAGAGTTGTAGTGCTGGAAGAAACAGCCTGACATACAACTCTACATCGACACCCACACGGACCGCCCAATTTTAGATAAACCCTAATATTTCTAATTCCGCATTTAGGCCTCTCTGTAAGAGGCTGCCAAATTCATAAATTTTTCTAGATTCTGCCCTTGATAATCTCTCAATCTGATTGCCCCCCTGCCAATGCTTCTCCACCCTCTCCAGCGCCACGAATGAGAGACCCCTAGGGTCTTGATGGTGTACGTCTTTGAAATGCTTGGACAGTGAATGTTTTTCGTACCCTTTTGGTGATGTTATTTAGGTGTTCCGCTATCCTAACTTTCAAGGCACGTTTAGTCCGCCCAATATATTGTCTCAAACATGGACACTGGATTAGGTAGATAACGTTGGCGGAGTTGCATGTAAGAAAGTGTTTGATGGTCATGGTATGTGAGTTTTGTGTGGAAGTGACTGTTGTTGTCTTTCTTGGGAACTTGGTCTTCCTACAGCCTGAACAACTCCCACATCTGTAAAAACCTTTCGATTGAAGCCAATTTTGTATTCGGCCTCCTTTTGATTTTTTTTCTTTTACTGAGGGGGCTATTTGGATTCCCAAATTGGGAGCCCTTGAATATGTGATTTTGGGGATTGGGGGCAAGAGTGTCCCTATAATTTTATCCCTATGTAGATGGTGCCAGTGGGATTTTATGATGGATTCCACTTGTTTTGCCTGGGTGTTATACGGCAAAATGATTCTAAAATCAGAGTTATTTTCTTGTCTAGATTTTTGTGCTGCTCGAAAAAAGTTTTTCTGTCTAACTCTTTTACTTTTACAAGAGCCTCATTAATAATTGCATCCAGGTAATTCTTTTCCTTAAATTGATTGCTCATGTCTATGGCTTCCTCCTCAAATTTATCCTCTTCCGTACAGTTGCGCTTAAGTCGGCGAAACTGTCCGAAAGAGATATTTGTTAGCCATCTTGGCAGATGGCAACTTGAGAAAGGAATATATCCATTCTTGGCCGTAGGTTTATGAAAGGTGTTACATAGATATCTGTTGTTTCTTCGTGTGATCTCAATGTCAAGGAATTCAACCTTCTCACCTCCAATGTTCGAGGTAAATTTCAGGTTGCTCCTATTGTCATTGATCTCATCGATAAATATCTCCAATTTTCATTTTCTTGTGTTCCACCCCAAATAAAGATGATGTCATCTATATATCACAGCCACAGGACCAGGTCTGCCCCCAGGGTCGGTCGGATCAATGTTATTTGCCTCCCACTGTGCCCAACATTTTTTTTAGAAGTATATAATTCCACATGTGTTAATTCATAGTTTTGATGCCTTCAGTGTGAATCTACACTTTTCATAGTCATGAAAATAAAGAAAACTCTTTGAATGAGAAGGTGTCCAAACTTTTGGTCTGTACTGTGTGTGTGTGTGTGTATATATATATATATATATATATATATATATATTTAGTGTGTGTATAAGGAATGAGTAAAAATACTTGCCAGTAGGCCAGGCTCCAATTACGACGGTGAGCATCCTCAATCTATATTTATATAAATCCGGCTGAGGTCTGCTTCTGCTCTCCTTTCTCTTAGTATTAGGGCTCATGCATTCGACCGTGGTTTTGGTCCACATCCGATACTATTCATGTTTGTTTTGCGGACAACTAGGATAGGACATTTGTGAAAGAGTGAAAAAAAATATTGCAGCAGGCTTTCAACCAGTATCCATGTTTTGCAGCTCAGTGATTTGCTGACTCCAAAAATGGCTACGGCCATGTGCGTGAGCCCTTAGAGATAGTAACAGGATTGTGCACAGTATACAGTAATTGTGTGGAGGGGGATAAGAATCCAAGAGACAGCTCATACATGGTGTAGATAGAATGCAAAGCACACACACAAGTTTGCAGGGAGAAGAAAACAGCATCCTGGACCCACCATGTATCTTGACCAGGAATACGTCCACGTGAGAATAGTGTGAAACTAGGAGCAGCTTGTAAAGTACATTGCATGAGGTCTGAAAATGAATATTGCAGAAGGAAATTTAGTGCAACTTTTTTTTTTCCTTACTCAAGGTAACTGCTGACATGTGTACAGATAATTTTTCCTCGTCTCCTAGCCTTTAAATATGCCATTGTTTTATTTAAACATACCTTTTTTTAATATTTCATCCATTTATTTTTCTCTGTCATTACACAATATTCAGTCAACTGCTAAGTTTATGATATACACTCACCTAAAGAATTATTAGGAACACCTGTTCTGTTTCTCATTAATGCGATTATCTAGTCAACCAATCATATGGCAGTTGCTTCAATGCATGTAGGGTTGTGGTCCTGGTCAAGACAATCTCCCAAACTCCAAACTGAATGTCAGAATGGGAAAGAAAGGTGATTTAAGCAATTTTGAGCGTGGCATGGTTGTTGGTGCCAGACGGGCCGGTCTGAGTATTTCACAATCTGCTCAGTTACTGGGATTTTCACTCACAACCATTTCTAGGGTTTACAAAGAATGGTGTGAAAAGGGAAAAACATCCAGTATGCGGAAGTCCTGTGGGCGAAAATGCCTTGTTGATGCTAGAGGTCAGAGGAGAATAGGCCGATTAATTCAAGCTGATAGAAGAGCAACGTTGACTGAAATAACCACTCGTTACAACCGGGGTGTGCAGCAAAGCATTTGTGAAGCCACAACACGCACAACCTTGAGGCGGATGGGCTACAACAGCAGAAGACCCTACCGGGTACCACTCA
Organism: Bufo gargarizans; assembly: GCF_014858855.1. Taxonomy (NCBI): domain Eukaryota; kingdom Metazoa; phylum Chordata; class Amphibia; order Anura; family Bufonidae; genus Bufo; species Bufo gargarizans. Next base: position 185,975,510 of record NC_058084.1, read on the forward strand.
TCTCCACTACAAATAGGAAAAAGAGGCTACAATTTGCACGAGCTCACCAAAATTGGACTGTTGAAGACTGGAAAAATGTTGCCTGGTCTGATGAGTCTCGATTTCTGTTGAGACATTCAAATGGTAGAGTCCGAATTTGGTGTAAACAGAATGAGAACATGTATCCATCATGCCTTGTTACCACTGTGCAGGCTGGTGGTGGTGTAATGGTGTGGGGGATGTTTTCTGGGCACACTTTAGGCCTCTTAGTGCCAATTGGCCATCGTTTAAATGCCACAGGCTACCTGAGCATTGTTTCTGACCATGTCCATCCCTTCATGACCACCTTGTACCCATCCTCTGATGGCTACTTCCAGCAGGATAATGCACCATGTCACAAAGCTCGAATCATTTCAAATTGGTTTCTTGAACATGACAATGAGTTCACTGTACTAAAATGGCCCTCACAGTCACCAGATCTCAACCCAATAGAGCATCTTTGGGATGTGGTGGAACAGGCGCTTCGTGCCCTGGATGTGCATCCCTCAAATCTCCATCAACTGCAAGATGCTATCCTATCAATATGGGCCAACATTTCTAAAGAATGCTATCAGCACCTTGTTGAATCAATGCCACGTAGAATTAAGGCATTTCTGAGGGCAAAAGGGGGTCCAACACCATATTAGTATGGTGTTTCTAATAATTCTTTAGGTGATTGTAGTTCTTGGCATGTGACTATATATTACTGAGTAAGGCTACTTTGACACTAGCGTTTACAATTCCGCTATTGAGATCCGTCATAGGATCTCAATAGCGGATAAAAAAAACGCTTCAGTTTTGTCCCCATTCATTGTCAATAGGGACAAAACTGAACTGAACGAAATGGAATGCTCTAAAATGCATTCCGTTCTGTTTGGTTGCGCTCCCATCGCAGACAGAATAACTCTGCAAGCAGTGTTTTTCTGTCTGCAATGTGGTGCTGATCCATCCCCTATAGACTTTTAATGGTGTTCATGATGAATCCGTCATGGCTATGTAAGACATAATACAACTGGATCTGTTCATGACAGATGCATGCGGTTGTATTATTATAACGGAAGCGTTTTTGCAGATCCATGACAGAAAGTATCCTAAGTCTATGATTTTATTTTATTTTTCTGATTTTTGATCTATGAAATAAAATCCAATTCTGTAACAGCTCTACAATGCTGCCACCTGCTGATAAAATATTTAATGTACAAATGAGCATTAAGATCTAATGCAATGTTGACACTTCTATAAATTAAAAATATATTATAACAAATTTTACATATAGTGGCTCACCCCAATCGACTTGTGGACTAAGGTGCTCTTGTTCCAGGACTATCCCACAAAATTTCAAGAGAAAGATGGAACAGGCACTCTAACATCCGGAATAGCATAGAAAACTGATTTATTCAAATGACAAGATCACTTTAAACATATGCAATTAAGATGACTATAAAATAGAAAATGTAATTCTACAATAAAAATACTCCATAAAAATATTCTATAAAAACTAATAGATAAAGATGTGACCATAGACTAGGCTGGTTGTGTTCTAGCACATGTCTCTCAGGTCTTGTTGTACATGTGGGTAAACGGATAATAGCAACAAACAATGGTGATGGCATCCAATGCTGCAAGAGGATGCTACAAGTCCCTCAAAACCATATCACATGGTACATATATAGTTTCATTTCGTTCAGTTCAGTTTTGTCATGCCAAGAACTATATCATCAGTTGGTTAATATGACCTGGTTGACATGCCAGGAAACCTGTACTGGAAGAGTTGAGTCTCTGGCTATACCGCAGTCTGCACCTGTTGGAACGAGTGGGGAAGTACACACCAGACACCGCTGTAAAGGAGACAGTACATACCGCCGGCAAGGAGACGGTAACAAATATATATTTTCAACTGTTATTCCATCACTGTGAATTTGCCATTGGTTCGGGCGGTAAATGAATAGGTCCTATAGACCGACCCCTTACTGCCGATTTGCCAGTGAAGTAGGGGACAGACAACAGCACTTTTGAGATCAACTAGGCCATATTAACCAACTGACCTGGGTTCAGATAGTTCCCTTTACTATCACTGGAACATCATCGATCAGAATAATCCTATTGGATCACTGGAATACCATCTATTAAAGTGATCCATTTGCAACTGTAGTCCTATTGACTGTTTGGAATATATGGAACTATATATGCACCATGTGATATGGTTTTGAGGGACTTGTAGCATCCTCTTGCAGCATTGGAGGCCATCACCATTGTTTGTTGCTATTATCCTTTTACTCACATGTACAACAAGACCTGAGAGCAGGGCCGGCGCTTCCATATAGGCAAGTGGCGGCAATTACCCCTGGGCCCCCCGAGTCCTTAGGGGCCCCCCCGCGCCGGCCCGCAACTAACTATATTTTTGTGGGGGCGGCGGCAGGACAGTCACGAAGATGAGCGCTTCCTTATTGTTTTTAGCCCTAGGGCCCCATTTCACTTAAAACCAGCCCTGCCTGAGAGACGTGTGCTAGAACACAACCAGCTTAGAGTCTATGATCACATCTTTATCTATTAGTTTTTATAGAATATTTTTATTGTAGAATTAAATTTTCTATTTTATAGTGATCTTAATTGCATATATTTATAGTGATCTTGTCATTTGAAATAAATCAGTTTTCTATGCTTTTCCAGGTGTTAGAGTGCCTGTTCCATCCTTCTCTTTAAATATATTATAAAATACCAAATTTATCCTTTATTACATAACCAGTAACATTACAAAATTAGACTTAACAGTGCTGGAATTGCAAAGAACAATGAAGTAGCAGGGTTACAATGTGTCCCAAAACCTTGAAACAGTCTTGTTTTCTGCATATAGTTGCCATAGAAATCATCAGTCAGCCACTACTGTCATAAGGCATGAAATATATAGAAAGAACAGTTCCTGTTAAGTATGTGATAGTTTTGCATTTGCAGGAAAAACTCAAATCACCACATTTATTTTCACCAGTTGAATCCTTATGGCAGTTGTGACAGAAAGGAGATTATGGAATTACGGAACCATAATTAAAGTTTACATGTTATGCTTTAGTTAGATTCCATAAATGTATCATTTTCAAATGTTCTTTTATAATGGTCAGTTGGGGAAAAGCTGTGACGTCAGTTGATCAATTGAAGCCAGGGGCGGACTGGAAACTTAAAGTGGCCCTGAAAAAAAATAAAATAAAAGTAGTAGCCACATGCTGTATGTGGGTCCAAAAAAAAAAAAAAAAGTGGGGCAATACTAGTAGGCAGGGACAACAGAAGTAGGCGGTACCCACAATACTGTAGTGCAGCACAAAATACCTCCACAGCAGAGACAAGTACCACAGTGCAACACAAAATACTGGAGTATTCAACTGTATCACTGCCTTAAGGACTTGAATTAATGAGGGCACCAGCAGCTGCCGATGAGGTGCATAAGTACCTGATGCTCCTAGAATTAATTCATGCTAATATCAGATCTGTATGTACCTGACCGGCGGTGTAAGGAGGGTTTGGGCGGCCCCCTGGGCATCAGCCAACCGGGAAATTTCCCTGTGGGGGTCTATGACCAGTCAAGCCTTGATTGAAGCTAAGCAAGGCTGTTATCACACAAACCAAGGGTGAAGAGTATGTCCTTCATTTATATTTCCCATTCCGTTCAAGTCCACTCCTGGCTTTGGCTCAAAACCTGCACGTGCGATTCCAGCTTCAGAGGAGAGAGATGACAGCGGCCGTGAGGCTAGTTCAAGCTGAATAAATAGTTATTCATTTTATGGCTACATGTCGATTGAATAAAATGTGCTTGTTAATAAAATTGTCGGGTACAGTGTTGTAATGGAAATCATATTTGGATTCAAATCGCCATCATCAGTATAAATGCTGACGCAGACTGAGGTTTCACAAACGGTCTCCATGGCAACACTGTACCTGACAAAAAGTAAGCGTAAACGTCACTCACTTTGACACTTCGTCATGCGCCTGCTCCATTCATAAAGTGAGGAGCAGGCGCGTGACACAGTGAGTGACGTTACCCGGCCGGCTTACTGCTTAGTAGTACACTGTGAGAGTCGACAGAGACTGTGAGTGGATTGAAGACAGTAGACTAGAGACGAGAGTGACTGATCAGTATATCAAAATTAATTAATCATTCAAAAATGGTCAAAACTCCAGGGTGTTATAGCACTGATGCCCCTGGACAGGAGATGGCACAGCACAGATGGATATGTAACCCTCTAGTTAGTTATATTAACATAACTGCTTCGAAAAAAAATAATGCAAACAATGTTTCACTTTTTCATCTTACTCTTCCCACTTTTCCAAAACCTCCTGAAATACCCCCACATCCATTCACCCAGAAAGGAACTATTCATCTCTTCCTCCATCTTACTTTCTCATCTGACAGCTTGCACAAACCTGTTTGGCAACATAAAACACTTCCTTCCCAAACACACACAGATACCTCCTGCTCTCTCTTATTCTCACCTACTAACACTTTCACTGCTTCTCCTTATTGCTGGTGATATCTCTCCAAATCCAGGCCCCCCTCAGCAAATCCCCACTATCACCTCCATGTCCCACTACAAATCTCCTTCTACAAATTTCTGCAACTCCTTAAACCTAATAACCATTCCTCTGACCCCTGCTCCTTTGGTTCCTCTTGCAGGAGCATTATGGAATGCTCGCTCAGTCTGTAACAAACTGTCCTACATCCGTGACCTCTTAATCTCTCAAAAACTTTCCTTTCTGGGTCTCACAGAAACATGGCTGACACCCTCTGACACCTCCTCCCCTGCTGCACTCTAATATAGTGGATTTCAATTCACTCACACCCCCCACCCAGGCTGCAAACATGGTCGAGGAGTTGATCTTCTCCTATTAGACACCTGCACCTACAGCCCAATTCCACTGCCACCCTCCATTACGCTCCCCTCATTTGAAGTACACTCTCTTTGCATCTACTCTCCCTCCAACCTTCAACTAACTGTCATTTACCGCCCCCAGGCCCAGCCACCATATTTCTTGACCACTTTAACACCTGGCTACTACACTTTCTTTCCTCCTTTGACCCTATTGGATCTTCAGCTCCCACCCACAGAGATGGTCACACTGTGGATCTAATCTTTACCCCCCTCTGCTCCCTATCTAACCTTTCTAATTAGCCTCTCCCCCAATCCGACCACAACCTACTCGCCTTCTCTTCATTGGTCTCTTCTGCTGCTCCCCCGGTCCACACATTAGCATACCCCCGCAGGAACCTTAAACATCTTGACTTTCGCTTGCTTTCTGACTCTCTGCTCCCACTCTCTACCATCTGTTCCCTCCAAGACCTAGATGCTGCCACCTCCCTATATAACACCACCATAAGTACAGCTCTGGACACTGTTGCCCCCTCACACACAAAACCCGAAAAATCAACCCTGGCACACCAACTTGACCAAAAAACTCAGACAAGCTTCCAGGGCTGCTGAGTGGCAATGGAAGAAATCCCATTCTAAAGATCAATTTACCACATACAAGCAATCCCTCCTCATATTCAAATCCTCACTTGCTGATGCTAAACAGGCCTACTTCTGATCTCACATATCTTCCCTGGCCCACAGCCCTAAACAATTTTTTAACACTTTTAACTCCCTTCTCCGTCCACCAGCACCCCCACCCTCTCCTCTCTTCTCAGCTGAGGACTTTGCCAAACACTTCAAACAAAAGATAGTCAACATCAGAGAAAGCTTCAGTACACATTCCCCTCAGAGCCTCTACACAACTGCTCAGTCCTCTTCTCCCAAAACCCGCTTCTCCACCATTACAGAAGAAAAACTCTCCACTCTACTCTCCAGATCACATCTCACCACCTGTGCACTTGACCCAATCCCATCCCACCTCATCCCTAACCTCACCACAGTGTTTATCCCAGCCCTAACTCATCTCTTCAACCTATCACTAATACCTGGTGTCTTCCCCTTTGCTTTTAAACATGCTACCATTACACCCATCCTCAAAAGGCCTTCACTTGACCCATCTTCTTTGTCCAGTTATTGCCCCATATCACTTCTTCCATATGCCTCAAAGCTAATTGAACAACATGTCCATTCTAAACTCTCCTCTCACCTCTCCTCCTGCTCCCTCTTTGACCGCCTACAATCTGGCTTCCGACCCCACCACTCGACTGAGACTGCCCTTATCAAAGTCACCAATGACCTACTAATAGCCAAAACCAAAAAACAGTACTCTGTCCTCCTTATCCTTGACCTGTCCTCTGCCTTTGACACTGTCGACCACTTCCTTCTGTTGCAAACGCTCTCATCTCTTGGCATCACTGATCTGGCCCTCTCCTGAATCACATCATACCTCACAGACCGGACGTTTAGTGTCTCCCACTCTTGCACCACCTCCTCGTCTCATTCTCTCTCTGTTGGTGTCCCACAAGGCTCTGTCCTAGGACCCCTGCACTTCTCTATCTACACTTTTGGCCTGGGACGTCTCATAGAGGTTCATGGCTTTCAGTATCACTCTTATGCTGACGACAGACAGATCTACCTCTCTGGTCCAGACATCACCACCTTACTATCCAGAATCCCACAATGCCTATCTTCCATATCCTCCTCCTTCTCCTCTCGCTTTCTAAAACTTAACATGGATAAAACAGAGTTCATCATCTTTCCCCCATCTTGCTCAACCCCCCCCCAACAGACCGATCTATCACGATCAATGGCTGCACTCTCTCCCCAGTCAACCAAGTCCGCTGCCTTGGAGTGACCTTATATTCTGCCCTCTCCTTCCGACCTCACATCCAAGCCCTTTTCACCACCTGCTGCCTCCAACTCAAAAACATCTCCCACATCCGCTCTTTCCTTCACTTTGAATCTACGAGAATGCTTGTACATGCCCTCATCATCTCCCGCCTAGACTACTACAACATTCTTCTCTGTGGCCTTCCATCTAGCACTCTTGCACCCCTCCAATATATACTCAACTCTGCTGCCTGACTAATCCACCTCCCACCCTGTTACTTCTCTGCCTCTCCCCTCTGCTAATCCTTTCACTGGCTCCCCATTGCCCAGCAAATTCAGTTCAAAATACTAACAAATACATACAAGGCTGTCCACAACCTGTCCCCTCCCTACATCTCTGAGCTACTTTCCCGATACATCCCCATACGCACTCTTCGATCCTCAAAAGACCTCCTTCTCTCCTCTCCTCCTATCACCTCTACCCACAATCGCCTCCAAGATTTCTCCCATGCATCCTCCACACTCTGGAACTCGCTAGCCCAACATATCAGACTCTCACCTACAGTGGAATCCTTCAAAAGAAACCTGAAAACCCACCTCTTCAGACAAGCCTACAACCAGTGACCCTGCTGCCTCTATACTGCCATGACCAACTTCACCCGCACCTACTGTGTCCTTCTCTCATACCATGTAGATTGTAAGCCCTCACAGGCAGGGCCCTTTCTCCTACTGTACCAGTTTGTAACTTGTCTTGTTTATGATTAATACAATTGTCTGTATTATGTATGTACACCCCTTTTCATATGTACAGCGCTATGGAATGACTGGCGCTTTAATAATAATAATCAGATTATGAAGTCACAACACACCTCATATATCGGCCTCGGGTGACATGTTCTATAGTTATGGCTGGGGCTACACTTAGACATTTTGTGGAGCAGAGACAGCTTTCCAAATTCCATCTTTGAAATAGGGCTGCAGCCGCAGTCCAGACAGAGGAGGACATGTTCTTTTGCCTTGCCTTTTTTAACTTATTGGTGTGTTTGAGCTCTGCTGCCCTCTTGTGGCTGTTTTGAAGAATGCAAGTTTTTCTGAAAACAATGGGAGAATTGTAGTCATTTAAGTTGCATTGATGTAATTAGCACATTGTCAAGGATGTTGTAAATACTTTCTCCTAATTTCATGAGTGTGCTGCAGTATATTTTTTTAAACATGTGAGCACATATTGTGCAACAAGACAGCACCATATTACAATACTGCAGATTGCAGGGGTCCTGTCTGGTGGACCCCCCTCCACTAGTTTAGGAAAAGAGACCTGTTATGAGGTTGTTGGAATCTATCTATAATGAATATATCTGTGGAAAGCTTTACAGTTCTATTGTAGATGAAAGGCAGCCACTGATTTCTATTTTCATTTTTAGGATATTGGGATGCTACGAATTGGAACTTACACGGGCCCCCACCAGCACTGTGCGGTGTACTCAGGAGGTAGGTGATGCTTTTTCTATGTCACTGCTATAAGTCAGTGAGTAAGTTAGCCCCAGGGGTGGCTTAATTGAAAAATGTTCTGATTTTCAGGCTCCTCAGACATTGTAACCTACTTGGGGTAAAGGAAAAGACATCCTGTATGTCTGGGACCACATATTTGGGGACATTTTGAAATCCCAAAAAAGGCAGGGATTAAGAACGTTTCTAGTTGTGCCTGAACTGGCCAAAGAGCTCAACGTCTGGTCTGGACTGAGAAGAGCGGTGAGTACCTACCTGCCTAGAGAGGCTTTCAAAGAATGTGGTTTTACTTTTCTGTAGTGCAGGGCATGCCCAACCTGCGGCCCTCCAGCTGTCGCAAAACTACAACTTCTAGCATTCTCAGACTGCCTACAGCTATCAGCCTACAACAGGGCATGGTGGGAGTTGCAGTTTTACAACAGCTGGAGGGCCACAGGTTGGACATCCCTGCTTTAGTGTATCAAACCTAAAGGGATTTTTACTCCATAGACCTATTAAGATTGGTGGAAGCTAACTGCTACTCCACTGGCACCAGCTGACCTTGTAACAAACATGTCTGTCCCTATGCTCAGAGAAGATGAGGACACAGGGGCCCCATAATGCCCTATTGCCCGGGGGCCCCATGAGTTGTCATTCTGCCCCTGGTGCGGGCTGTTGCTGCACTGCTGAGCGCGCTCAGACTCAGCGTGGTATATATCAGTGGACAGTGGGAGAGGGAGCTGCATGCCGAGTCGACGGGTGCGCGGTTGGACAGAGAGTACTGTACATACTACATTGGCGTACTATAGAGCTGAGCTAGAGCTTCTAGCCTGAACCCTGCCTAGACCAGCCCACCAGCGACCAGTTGAGCTTGGGCAATCATTCCCCGGTGCCATTCCAGCTGGCCACACTTTTAATAGTGTACTAACTATCCTAAATAGTTTAGTACCCAATACTAAATACTTTACTACCTAATACTAAATTCTTTACTGCCTGTCCCCAGCCCAGGTGTTAGAGCCACTGACTGGTCATAGTCTAGAGCTTCAATTTGCATGTGGTTACTCTGGCTATTAGGCCATAGTGACACTATGGCCTAATAGCCGGCGTAACCACATGCAAATTGACTGTCACACTAAGAGAGTTCACCAAAATGGCCCTAGCCCAGTCACTTTAGCACAATTCAAGTTGCCTTGCCAGCCTGAGCCTACTATCAGTGAGTGACAGACTGTAGGGAGGGGGGGGGGGGGGGGGGGTTACCTTAAATTATCAAACCGGGTGTACCTAAATACCTAAACTGACCGATCTATTAAACACAGATGTTAAAGGAGCTTTATTTGCTATCTGAAGTAGAGTGCAATCTTTATTGGCAAAATGAATTACCGTACATTAGAAGGCTAGCTTTAGTGTGCTTTAAACAAGGTGTTGTAATGCTGTTGCATTTATTTATCATGTTATAACATAATGGATGTGGGCATGATGTCCTAGCAAGCCAATTATTTTACAAGATATGCACTTTTGTGCTTTAATTGTAGAAAGCTCAAGATGAGCCAGAAAAGGGTGAATAGCAGGACTATTGATTCCTTCTTCAGTACTAGTGCAAAAAAGTCAACAGGAGCACAGCCTGTACTAGAAAGCACTTCAACTATAGAAACTGACACTAGCCTACCTTCGTCTTCTGGTACACAGTCACATGTAGAGCCAATACCTTGTCAAACTGATTCTGTGTTGCCACTGTCTGTTGATACCCGACCTCTAAATGGCAGTATCCTAATGAATGACATTGGCACACATCTTGGGAAAACAATTGATGACTTCACCAAATGCTTGTTACTGGAAAATCCATGGCAACCTCCTCCTGGATATAAGCTACCTTTCTCTGTTCAGAATACGACTTCCAAAAATGGAGAAACTCGGACAATCAAACGATACTTGTCAACACAACATATTGACAGTTTTTCTAGGCTAGTATATTCAGCTGTTAAGAAGAGTTTGTTTTGCAAGTACTGTGTGTTGTTTTCACAACATCGCAAAGGTGGTCATAACAAAGGCATGGCACTTGGAAAATTGGTAACTGAGCCCCTTACAAATTTTAAAACGCTTAAGGGTAAGGAAGGTGATTTGGAAGTCCATGCAAGACTTGTTTATCACCAGGAGTGTAACCGAAGGAAAGGCATTTTTAAAAACCTACCATTCCCCTGACAATGAAATTGTCAATCAAATAAATTCACATCGTCTTCAGAAGGTGAAGGAGAACCAATAGCGAATTCATCCTATCATTGAGTCTATTATATTCTTGGATAGACAAAATATACCTCTACATGGCCACCGAGATGATGGAGCATTAATGGATGACTCCACTCCGGACGTGAATGAAGGGAACTTTCAGGAATTGCTGAGATACCGCGTTGCATCTGGAGACAAAATGTTAGAGAAGAACCTCCTTACTGCATCTTCATGTGCTACGTACATGTCAAAATCCACACAAAATTATTTAATCAAGTGTTGTGGTGATGAAATCTGCAATATCATTGTTGGTAGAATTAAATAGGCTTGCTATTTTAGTGTAATATTTGATGAAACCACAGATATTTCACATATAGAACAGTTTTCACTTAACGTTAGATATGTCTACAATGGATCTATTTGTGAAGATTTTATAAAATTCGTAGATGCCTATGATTTTGCAACCTAAGAGTGAGTCAGGATTGGATAGTTCAGATTCAGAACTAAGGCTTACAGGACATGTTTTAGGCCAGATGGTAATTTAACTAATCAAAGACCTCTCCCTGGATATCACTCATTGTGTCGGCATTGGAACAGACAGTTGTAGTGTTATGTCTTCAGAGGTGGCTGGCGCTGTTTCAGATATTATTAGAGCAGCACCCGACAGTTGCAGATGTCCTTGCTACAACCATTCTCTGAACAATTCCATTTCAAAGTCCTCACAAGTTTGCGCAGTTCGCAATGCAGTAGCAGTGGTCAAATCAACCATTTCATTTTTCAACCAATCAGCAAAGCATCATTTTGTTTTAAAGCAGGAGTTAGGCTCTCAACTGACCAGTCTTTGTGAAACTAGATTGGTAGAGCGCCATGATTCTTTTATAAGATTTCGAGATGGACTAGTTAAAGTGGTGAGTGCACTATCATTAATATCTCAATGGAAATGCTCAAGCTCTAGTTCATCTGCCTCTACTCTCATCCATTCTTTGTGCAGTGCAGAATTTATCTTTTCCTTGATTTCAATGTTCTGAATGTAACCCAACCTCTGAGTCCTTTTCTTCCATCTCCAACACTTCATTTGACAAGCGCATCTGAATGTCTGAATGTCACCATGACAACCCTGGAGAATATGCTATGTAACGCTGATCATACTTTTTCCACTTTGCATATGGAGGCTACAGAATTGGCCTCAGAACTTGGAGTGGAACTAAAATTTCCACATCTTGTAGAAAGACAAGTGCACAGATCAAATTACAATGCAGGATCAACTGAAGAATTCTACAGGAAATCTTTGTATATTCCTTTGCTGGATAACATTATTAACGATTTAAAAGCTTGTTTATGGGCAGGGCTGAATGCGTCTTGGACGTGGGTAAGGCATGCCAAACCTGAACTATGGCTGAGTTGTGCCGGGAGCCACGGGCGTGGGTAGGCCTGGAGAGGGCAAAAAAGACAAGTACACTATGTTGTGTGAACCGGTTTATTCGTGTACTACTGTTGTGGAATCATATATCTATATATCTAGTATCAAATGTATACTTGCTTGTATTATATCTAACAGTTTGCTTAACAAACAAGATGGCCCCTGAAGTAGCAGCCAGCTCCCTTAATAATCCCTTACTAAACACTTTATGATATTGAAATTGCTGACAGTGCTGACATTGCTAAAGTATGGAGTGATAATGTGATACCTTGTCATGGGACTTAGTAATGTGACAATTAGATCATCAAAATTAGCCGAGTCATAAAGTTCCTCTTTTTTGCTATAAAATATCATGTAATCTCAATAAACGCAGCATCTTGCATTGACTGACTTCTCTGTGACAGTCTGTGTGTGACCCGCATGACCTATAACGCCAATGACTGAAAAGCTTGGGATATTTCCCTGTGTGGATTTGGAATGTATCTATTGAAACAAGAAGATCTCCAGCGCCCCATGGAACGGATGACGTGAGCAGGGACTTGGTGTTTTGATGCTGACGAAGCCGCTCCGATGCGGAATGAGTGACCCGAGATGGCTCCTGGGTCATACCCAAGGCCTGCCGTTAGCGAACGGATATGGGACGTGAATTGGTTTGAAGAGAGGGGTTTATCTTTGAAGGGCAGGAGAGGACTGTTAGGAGGCGCTGACTGTAACAGGGATAATAATTTGTTGAGGATCCGGACCGGGCACCAGTTGTTTTGGGTAGGGAAATATTTAGAGTAAACTTAAATATGGATTATTTGCATATAATCACTCACATAAATCTTTGAAACCGTATTTTAGTGATCTGGATGAATTAAAACTTAGCTTTTATTCTAGCTCTTATAAGATAAATAAGATTTTGTTCCTCAAAATGAAAGTAAAGAGGTAGGTAATCGTAGATTGCTCACAGTATCCCACGATATACGGGACTTGTACTGAGGGCAATACTGAAATGTCCACAAGGGCAAAATATAAAGTGGCTGATGTATTCCAAACGTGATGTTTCAAGGTCTAGACAATTTGGATGGTACGCATCAGTATTCAGGCCACAAGTGGTCAGGTTTTGGTGCACACAGGCGCCAATATCTGACACGTCAAGGCGGACACATAACAAATATTAAACAACAAAAAATCTATATGCACAACGACAAAAACAACATAAATAATGACATGGATGTATGTGTATATCCGTGTTACATATTGCACACTCACACATCCACAGCATATAGGTGCACGGCGGCACCGCTTAAGAAAAAGACACACCACCAGGTGTCCTACCGTACAGATTTGATGTACTCCAGGCACCTGTGTTCTTTTATGTCTTTAACAGGCAGGGTGGTCCTTTTTCGGCAGTTGGAGGCTATTTGAAGGGAATAAAGACGATGATTTTTCTTTTCTATCCCTATAAGGCCCTCGCAGCCCTACAATAAGCCTCCAAAACTAGCCACGGGGTGTCCCACTAGTTGGGCCCCCGTCCGGAACCTAGCCCTGGAATTGTGGTCCCTAGAAAGGCCCTACAAGGATCCCTACATGCACGTTTCTGGGGTAGGGCAATGAGCCCCTCCCCTCATCAGGGGATATCGTTTCTGAGAAAACTATATTCCTCAGAAACTATATCCCCTGATGAGGGGAGGGGCTCATTGCCCTACCCCAGAAACGTGCATGTAGGGATCCTTGTAGGGCCTTTCTAGGGACCACAATTCCAGGGCTAGGTTCCGGACGGGGGCCCAACTAGTGGGACACCCCGTGGCTAGTTTTGGAGGCTTATTGTAGGGCTGCGAGGGCCTTATAGGGATAGAAAAGAAAAATCATCGTCTTTATTCCCTTCAAATAGCCTCCAACTGCCGAAAAAGGACCACCCTGCCTGTTAAAGACATAAAAGAACACAGGTGCCTGGAGTACATCAAATCTGTACGGTAGGACACCTGGTGGTGTGTCTTTTTCTTAAGCGGTGCCGCCGTGCACCTATATGCTGTGGATGTGTGAGTGTGCAATATGTAACACGGATATACACATACATCCATGTCATTATTTATGTTGTTTTTGTCGTTGTGCATATAGATTTTTTGTTGTTTAATATTTGTTATGTGTCCGCCTTGACGTGGTCAGTGGTAGGCTGAGTACGAAATGGTCATTATGCCACGACAGCTGGTCTTTACGTAGACAGCCGTGCCCCGGGGAGCTGCCGGTGAATTCTCCTGGTCGGAGAAAGCCGTAAAAACTTAAAAACATGGCTGCTTGTATTACCGTGCTGGTCAAGGGCCCAAAAGGGGAGCCGTCTAGCGCAGAAGACAGATCCCTGAACATCTTGGTGGAAACCGGTTGTCTGCGGGGAGGAGTTTGTTTGGCGGTTTTCTGTATTCCCCTGAGGGCTGCCTTGATGGCCTGATTTGAAAAAATAGAAGAACGATCCGGATTACTAAGCATGAAGTGGTGTTGGAGGCCTGCTAGATATAATTTGATGGAACTATGAGAGAGTTTGAGTTGGGATTGACAGAAAGCTATGAACGCCAATAAGTACGATGTTTCGTCGCGGCCGTCCTGAGGGTAAAGGAGTCTAAACCTATTGAATGCTTTCAAACCGGCTCTGTAGTTCCTTGCCGTATTTGGGGCTAAAGATTGACTTATGAAGTGTTTTGCTGTCGTGATGAGAGACTCTAGTCCAGGGCTGGCCAACCTGAGGCTCTCCAGCTGTTGCAAAACTACAATTCCCAGCATGCCCACACTGCCTACAGCTATCAGCCTACAGCAGGGCATGGTGGGAGTTGTAGTTTTGCAACAGCTGGAGAGCCGCAGGTTGGCCAGCCCTGCTCTAGTCCATCACTAGAGTGTTGTGTGACGGAATTGAGGCTCCCGTGGGATCCGCGTCGGGCATCTCCTGAAAAAAAAAAAAACTGAAAATTTAATCTAGACAGTGCATCTGCTGCTACATTTTTTTGTCCCTGAATATGTTCCCCTGAAAAACGGAAGTTAAAGGAAAGGGACAACCATACTAGTCTGCGGAGCAGTGACATGACTTTTGGGGACTTAGCCCTTTGTTTGTCGAGGATGTCGACTAATGCCTGGCTATCCGTGACAAAAAGGACAGAGGAATTGGCCCACTGTTTACCCCAGACTTGTGCGGCTGCTACTATGGGATAAAGCTCTATAAAGGGGGATGATTTTAAGGCTTCTATGTCGGAGCTTAATTCTGGGGGCCATTTGTCCGCCATCCAATGATTGCCGAAAATGGCAGCAAACCCGACTGACCCTGCTGCATCTGAAAAAATGATGGGTGAGAGTGAGGTTCGGGGAGGAATAAATAAAGAAATGCCGTTCCAGTTTGACAAGAAAGACTTCCACATGTGCAGATCTGCTCTGGCATGACTGTCTAAGGAAATAATGCTGTCCTGATCTTGAGCTTCACGAAGAAGATGCAGCAACCTTGACATGAATGATTTACCTTGTGGCATGACCCTGGTCGCAAAATTGAGCATTCCCAAAAGAGACTGGAGTTCCGTTTTGGAGATGGAGTTTCCTAGCACGGCTCTGTCCATGGCTATTCGGATTTTGCTTAACTTCTCTGAAGGAAGCCTGGCTTCCATGTGGACCGTGTCCAAGGTAATACCTAGGAAGGTGACCTGTGTGGCTGGCCCTTCTGTCTTGTTCAGAGCTAACGGGACCTGTAACTGATTGAAGAATTTCTTCAAAGTGTTTAAGCCGGTCGGGTGGGGATGCCGCTTCTCAACTATCAAGAAGTCGTCCAGATAGTGGATAACCATCGGCAAACCACCGTGGTGAACCAATATCCAGTGGAGGGCCTGTGCTAGCTGGTCAAAGAGCCAGGGACTGCTTTTGCAACCGAAAGTGAGACAGGTTGGCAAAATAAAATTTGTTAGACCATCTGATGCCATAAAAACCCCAAAGCTGTGGCTGGATGGGCAGCAGCTTAAAGGCGTCAGCTATATCTGCCTTGGTGAGCCAAGAACCCTTGCCTGAGAGCAAAATGAGTTGGACTGCCTGGTCGATAGAAGAGTATCTCATTGAGAACTCGTCTGATGGAATCAGTGAATTCAGGCTGGGTGTGGATGAAGCATGTGGAGCAGACAAATCGTAGATCAGACGTTTTTTATTCGATGACTGTTTAGACACAATACCGATAGGACTGATGCGCCAGTGCTGAAAGGGGACGTCAGAAAAGGGGCCCAGCAAGAAACCTTTATTGACCTCTGCTTGGATCAATGTTTCAACTGCATCTGGGTCATGACTGGCTGACAGTAGATTGCAACCCTCCCAGTTGGCTTGAGGAAGAGCAACTAACCCTGTGTGAAACCCTTCGTGGAAACCAGCTATTAGGAATTCAGTGAAGACTCGGTCAGGATGGTTTTTGAGGAGAATCGACAGCAGTTCGACATTGATGTCGGTTAGTCATAACTGCTTTGAGGCTTTCCTAGGGCACAAGGAACGTGGGTGAGCTCTGAAACACAATGAACAGATGTGCAGGGCCCGACACGCATTGAAGGCACAACTTCCCAAGTTAAAATTATTGCATAATTGGCTTTTGCCGAGGTATATTATGGGCCGGCCTAGTTTGTCCACTGAACTGGGATTACCCTGAGTACCGGAGGGACCGGGCCACACCCCTTGCGGCGTGTCGGAGCTAGAGTTCGGGCACCAATCTGTTGAATGAAATATGGATTGGCAGTTTGAGCAGGTGGGGGCCCTAAGACCTGCGAAGTGCCGGCAAAATAGCTCGGTGTCCATCTCCGCCCAATTGGTGACAAACTGGAATTGGGAAAGTGCTGCAGCTGCTTTAGCGGAGAAGGACCGGTGGTAATCGTAAAATGCGGATCCACCAAATTTCTGACCCAGGTCTGTGACCCGGTAAAGATATCTGTCCAGTTCCTCCCTTCTGTCTGGCTGGGCTGAACAGACCACATCTCTATATACGCTGAAAGCTAGCACGAATTCCGGAATGGTCAGCTTCCTGTTCAGACGTGCATCTTTAGCTTTCATGACTATAGACACGTCCCCACAGTTAATCACGCGATTTTCTGGAACATCATGGGACGCAATGAGGATGGAGGCTAGATTTATATCTTTCCCTGCCACGATGTCCTTTTTTAGACTCTCTGGCAGAAAGTGGGCCGGGGCAATTTGGGGGGTAGGTATGTGAATACCTGGGAGAGACTGTGGGGTGGCCAGAGATGGTGTGGTAGCCTGACTTTGACCGGATGTTGAGGGCTGGACTTCCAGAACTTCGACTCTGGACTGGATGTCCGAGACCGAACTGACCAAGCCACTGATGGAGGATTGGAGCTGGGACAGTGAGAGCTGAATCGATGACAGGGAAGTTTGTTCCCCAGAGGGCCCAGCCTCGGACATCAAAATTCTGTAAAGTTCTGCTTTTCTGGCAGATGCAGGATACCGGATCCCTTTCCTATTCAGCTCGGCAATTAATTTTGGGATGGTCCAGCTCCGGAGGGATCTGTTGGTGACCCTGACCTGAGACTGCTGAGCCTAAGGAAGAGACGTTATCTTCTATATCGGACACCTGGGACATCTTGGATCCGCCTTAGACTGAACCGAACTTTGACGAATGACTTGATCTGGATTGCCGCGGACAGAAAAACCAACAATAAGAGCTAGATAAGGTATGTACAGGACTGAAATAAGCAAGAACAGGACCTACCAGTGCTATAACTCTTGTTGCGAATATCTTACCTTGCGGGACTTAGCTTACTTTCTACTTGGGAATTATAGCGGCTGGAAGCACTTCTAGGAATCTGAGGGAAAATTTTAAGTAAACTGAATGACGTAGCCGTGAGAAAGGATGGGACCGTGAGACCCCTTGAACATCCGGAAGGCTCTTAAAGCCAAGCCTAGGCAGACTAGAACAGGGTGTGGCGAACCCAGTGTGACATATGACATGGGTGCCGCAGTGGCTAACTTGAAGGTCCAGTTATCACTCAACATTGACTCAACCTAGGGAACCCAGAAAGAACAAATGATGTGACATGTCGCCAGGACAGCCGAACTGAGCGATCTATGTGACCACATCGACCTTGGGCCGGACGAACCAGGTGACATAGAACGCCAGACCCAGCCTGAATGACCTAGCCTCAATGAGCCAGGTGACACACCATATTGAACATGCCCAGATGATCCAGGTGACATACAACATTGAACTTGGCCTGGACGATCCAGGTAACATACAACATTAGACCAGGGCCTGGACGATCCAGGTGACCTACGACATGAAACGTGGCCTGGACGATCCAGGTGACATACAACATTGGACTAGGCCTGGACGATCCAGGTGACATACAACATAAGACTGGGCCTGGACGATCCAGGTAACGAACAACAGTGAGACTAGGCCTGGACGATCCAGGTGACACGCATGTAAAACATGTCCTGGACGATCCAGGTGACCTACCATATTGAACATGCCTGGACGATCCAGGTGACATACAACATGAGACCAGGGCCTGGACGATCCAGGTGACCTACGACATGAAACATGGCCTGGACGATCCAGGTGACATACAACATTAGACTAGGCCTGGACGATCCAGGTAACGAACAACATTAAGACTAGGCCTGGACGATCCAGGTGACATACAACATTGGACTAGGCCTGGACGATCCAGGTGACATACAACATAAGACTGGGCCTGGACGATCCAGGTAACGAACCACATTGAGACTAGGCCTGGACGATCCAGGTGACACGCACTGTAAACAACATGTCCTGGACGATCCAGGTGACATACCATATTGAACATGCCTGGACGATCCAGGTAACATATAACATTAGACCAGGGCCTGGACGATCCAGGTGACCTACAACATGAAACATGGCCTGGACGATCCAGGTGACATACAACATTAGACAAGGCCTGGACGATCCAGGTAAAAACGAACGACATCTAGACTAGACCTGGACGATCCAGGTGACACGCACATAAAACATGTCCTGGACGAACCAGGTGACATACAACATGAAGATGGCCTGGATGATCCAGGTGGCGTAACATATTAAACATGCCTGGGCGAATCCAGGTGACATGCAGCATAGACTTGGCCTGGACGATCCAGGTGACATACTAAAAAACTGACCTTAGCCTGTGCGAACCAGGTGAGTCATGACAAAAACCTCCCAGCCTGTCGTGAGTGGAAGGTGTGATTACAAGTAAAACTCAGACCTTCGGCGCTTGCTGGCGGGGACCCCTGAGTAGGAACATCCTGGCCTATATGGGCTGGATGACTCAACTGGCTATGTGCTGGGGATTTTTTTTTTTTTTTTGAAGTGACATGCGGGGTGTGCTGGGCAACTGCAGAGAGTGGGGGCACAGGGCTGGACCTTGCTGGAGACAAAAATAAAAAATAAAAATATCTTCTCAGACCTCAACCATCTGAACAGACGAACTGACATAACCTGAGAATATCTATGAGTGAGTGACCAGCTTGTAACGGCACCATACCAGAACCTCACCGCATGTGAGTTGTGACCCATCCTCTGTGTGTCTGGCCGGATCGCCATGTGAACAACAGACAAGACCCTGATGGAACACCATGAGTCCAGCGCCACCCGCTGCAGTCTTACTGCTGTACCTCATGCTAGAGAAGTAGGTCTCCGGTGCGGCTCTGGCGGGTAAGTGTGTGGGAACGGTCTGCGCTCTGCCTGGAGTGACTGAATGAGGCGGGCGAAAGTAGATGCGTTCCGCCTTGGACCGCAAGACGATGAGGTGAGCGCTGCTGCCGGCTGTGGACGTGCAGGAGGCGGGCGGAAGTAGGTGTGTTCCGCCTTGGACCGCAAGAAGATTTGGGGGGGGGAGCGCTGCTGCTGGCTGTGACATACAGGAATATCATGCTCCAGGAACTTACTTTGACGAGAAAGACTTCTCACCGGAATGTATCACCGTGCAGCAAATCACACTGGACGAAGAGAGAGAAAACGTGAAGCTTGCTGGTCAGCTAGATGTGGCTCCTCCTACGAACGTAAGTGAGACACACCACCTGAGGGAAGGCATTAGCAGGTATATATAGGGAGCTACGCCCTGCCCACAAATACAGGCTGGAATCAGCCTTCACACTTGCCAGAAAACTCGATGCAGTGTTTCCAGATTCAAATATTGATGTCACCCGTACTTGTAAAGAACAAAAGCGAAAAAACAAGAGAAATGGAGCTCAAAGTACCAAAGAATAAATAAATATTTTATTTAATTGTATCGAAACATGATAAAAATACATACAAATGATGCCATAGACAAGATGAATGGGAGCAGGGGAAGGAAAGAAAGAGGCGCCACCCTGGGAGAACACACAGGTCAAAAATGCATAATATAATGGTCATAGGGAAATGCTTGGTACAATGACCAGCCTATAAAAACAAATACATACAAAATTATGAGATGAGTAAAAGGTCAGCTGAAAACCAATCACGGCAATAAAACATGGTATGTTGAGCAAAAAGCTGGGAAGGTAAAGAATGGAGGATAAACAACAGACCAAAATCAATGGAGACCAGGTGTAGTAGTGAAACACCAACCTCTGAGTCCTTTTCTTCCATCTCCAACACTTGATTTGACTAGCGCATCTGAATGTCTGAATGTCACCATGACAACCCTGGAGAATATGCTATGTAACGCTGATCATACTTTTTCCACTTTGCATATGGAGGCTACAGAATTCGCCTCAGAACTTGGAGTGGAAATAAAATTTCCACGTCTTGTACAAAGACAAGTGCACAAATCAAATTACAATGCAGGATCAACTGAAGAATTCTACAGGAAATCTTTGTATATTCCTTTTCTGGATAACATTATTAACGATTTAAAAGCTTGTTTGCCAGAAAACTTGATGCAGTGTTTCCAGATTCAAATACTGATGTCACCCGTACTTGTAAAGAACAAAATTGAAACCATGGATCCTGCTGCTGTCCACTCTTTATCAAACCGTTTCCACCCTCTTCTAGCTGATGGTAGCCTGAGGATAGAGGAGACATTACTTCAGGGAGAAATTTGTCTCTGGCTCACAAAGTGGAAAAGCGAGTTGTCATAAAACAAGGAAATTCCACAAACAGTCCTTGAAGTTTTAGATGTGTGTGACCAGGACCTCTTTCCAACTTCCAGTTTACTTCTGATCTTAGCAACTCTACCTGTAAGTGTGGCCACTGCAGAGAGATCATTCTCAACCCTCCGTCGTGTTAAAACATGGCTTCGGTCACGAATGTCAGAGGAAAGATTAAAGGGACTCTGTCACCAGTTTCTAACCCCCCCCCTTTTAAAACTATTGTTCTCTCCATGGTGCCCTTGTCATTACAAAGCTGTTGTTATAAGATAAATCCGCCGTGAAGTTTTGATAAAAATCGCTTTTATCTAACCTGTCAATCTTCTGGATAAGGTGCCCAGGGCGTTTCTGAAGGTCTGAATCTGCCGCTCTCCGCCGCCGCCGTTGGTGCCCAGCTCCTCCCATGATCCTTTCAGCGCCACCTCGATGTAATGAAATCCGCCTCCGGCTCTCCTCAGTGCCCCCTCCTCCTTTTCAAAGATCCCGCGCGTGCGCACAGGCCTGTGCCTGATGCGCCCGTGCGGACTTTTAGATTCTGCCTCGTTGAGCGAAGCACGCATTTGCGCGTTCGCGCATGTTCGCGCGCGCGCATGCGCACTTCGCTCAACGAGGCAGAATCTAAAAGTCTGCACGGGCGCATCAGGCACAGGCCTGTGCGCACGCGCGGGATCTTTGAAAAGGAGGAGGGGGCACTGAGGAGAGCCGGAGGCGGATTTCATTACATCGAGGTGGCGCTGAAAGGATCATGGGAGGAGCTGGGCACCAACGGCGGCGGCGGAGAGCGGCAGATTCAGACCTTCAGAAACGCCCTGGGCACCTTATCCAGAAGATTGACAGGTTAGATAAAAGCGATTTTTATCAAAACTTCACGGATTCTGCCTCGTTGAGCGAAGCACGCATTTGCGCGTTCGCGCATGTTCGCGCGCGCGCATGCGCACTTCGCTCAACGAGGCAGAATCTAAAAGTCTGCACGGGCGCATCAGGCACAGGCCTGTGCGCACGCGCGGGATCTTTGAAAAGGAGGAGGGGGCACTGAGGAGAGCCGGAGGCGGATTTCATTACATCGAGGTGGCGCTGAAAGGATCATGGGAGGAGCTGGGCACCAACGGCGGCGGCGGAGAGCGGCAGATTCAGACCTTCAGAAACGCCCTGGGCACCTTATCCAGAAGATTGACAGGTTAGATAAAAGCGATTTTTATCAAAACTACACGGCGGATTTATCTTATAACAACAGCTTTGTAATGACAAGGGCACCATGGAGAGAACAATAGTTTTAAAAGGGGGGGGTTAGAAACTGGTGACAGAGTCCCTTTAAATAGTTTGAGTTTGCTTTACATTCACAGAGATGTTCCTGTGAATACTGACCGAATAATTGAGCTGTTTGCAAAGCAGGTAAAAAAGAAGACTTGAGCTAATTCTGTAAATTATTTATGTTATTTAATGTACAAATGTAATGTGTCTGTTGTGTTTAGTGTTTGGAAAGTGACACTGTTATCAGTATGTTTCTACCGTTTTGCACATAATTGTGCATTGTTTGTTACTATTTTGTCTGGGAATATTCTGTTCTATAATCAGTATACAAACTCCTGATGAAAATGTAGTCTCTAAAACTGTTACATAGTAACATAGTACATAAGGCCGAAAAAAGACACCTGTCCATCCAGCTCGACCCGCCATCCCGCAAGCCGATCCAGAGGAAGGCAAAAAAAACCTGTGAGGTAGAATCCAATTTTCCTCACTTTAGGGGAATAAAAATTCCTTCCCGACTCCAATCAGGCAATCAGAATAACTCCCTGGATCAACGATATCTCTCTAGTAGCTATATCCTGTAATATTATTACACTCCAGAAATACATCCAGGCCCCTCTTGAATTCCTTTATTGTACTCACCATCACCACCTCCTCAGGCAGAGAGTTCCATAGTCTCACTGCTCTTACCGTAAAGAATCCTCTTCTATGTTTGTGTACAAACCTTCTTTCCTCCAGACGCATAGGATGTCCCCTCGTCACAGTCACCGGTCCTGGGAATGAATAGATGACGGGATAGATCTCTGTACTGACCCCTGATATATTTATACATATTAATTAGATCTCCTCTCAGTCGTCTTTTTTCTAAAGTGAATAACCCTAATTTTGATAATCTTTCAGGGTACTGTAGTTGCCCCATTCCAGTTATTACTTTAGTTGCCCTCCTCTGGACCCTTCTCCAGCTCTGCTATGTCTACTTTGTTCACAGGAGCCCAGAACTGTACACAGTACTCCATGTGTGGTCTGACTAATGATTTGTAAAGTGGTAGGACTATGTTCTCATCACGGGCATCTATGCCCCTTTTGATGCAACCCATTATCTTATTGGCCTTGGCAGCAGCTGCCTGACACTGTTTTTTGCAGCTTAGTTTGCTGTTTATTAAAATTCCTAGATCTTTTTCCATGTCAGTGTTACCGAGTGTTTTACCATTTAATAGGTACGGGTGACTTGCATTATTCCTTCCCATGTGCATAACTTTACATTTGTCAGTGTTAAACCTCATCTGCCACTTATCTGCCCAAGCCTCCAATCTATCCAGATCACTCTGTAGTAGTATACTGTCCTCTTCAGTGTAAATTACTTTACACAGTTTAGTGTCATCTGCGAAAATTGATATTTTACTATGCAAGCCTTCTACAAGATCATGAATAAATATATTGTTAAATAATAAAGTTTTATATGTGGTTAAAGATCACCTATTTGTTTGTAATTTTTAAAATCTGTAATTTGGAAAGACAAATGTGATTGTTTTTAAATAAGGTTAGAGCTGTACGATAGGTTAAATAAAATAGTCTGTTTTGTGGTGGCGGACAGAAAATAATGTGGTGCTTATAGAACAATCTGGAAGTGCCCCTCCCGAGACCAGGCTCTGGATCCGCCACTGCACTACACTTTGAACAGAGCTGTGCGTCCTATTCCAATGACAGTCCTAGTTCCAGCGCCGAAGACTGCCAAGAACAGCTGATCAGAGGGGATGGGGTCATTAATATCAGGAGCCTGGACAACCCCTTTAATATTCAGCAATACATATGTATAGCAATGTGGCATACTGATGATTGAGGCCCCTAGCGTTTCGCCTTAGTCAAATAAAATGTTAAAAAATAACAAAATGTTTATTAACCACTACCCGACCGCGTCAGCTCGCGAGAGGCGAGATTTCCTGTGAACGTGCACACACAGGAGTGCGCGTTCACAGGATCGGACGGTAAACCAGTGGATCTGAAGCCTGCCAGTGGCAAACATTCGCTGGCAGGCTGTAGATGCGTTTTTTTTTTTTTTTAACCCTTGAAAGGTATATCAGACACTGTTTTGTTAACAGCGTCTGATATACCTGCTACCTGGTCCTCTGGTGGTCCCTTTTGCTTGAATCGACCACCAGAGGACACAGGCAGCTCTGTAATAAGTAGCACCAAGCACCACACTACACTACACCCCCCCGGTCTCCTATTAACCCCTGATCACCCCCCTGTCATTGATCACCCCCCTGTAAGGCTCCATTCAGAAGTCCGTATGTGTTTTGCGGATCCGTGGATCCACGGATCCGTGGATCTGCAAAACACGGACACCGGAAATGTGCTTTCCGCATTTTGCGGATCCGCACATTGCCAGAACTATATAGAAAATGCAATTTCTTGTCCGCAATAAGGACAAGAATAGGACATGTTCTATAGGCTCTACAAAAACGCAGTGTTCGCCCGATCAGGCCTGATCTTGTGCGCACACTTGCGTTCAGTCCGCCTCACTGCAGTGACAGAATTTTTCTTTTTGATCACTGCAAAAACACAGTAAAATCACTGCGGCGCTATAAAGATCACTTTTGAGGGGCATGGCGAGTTCATAGAAGATTTTTTTTTGTCACAAGTTAGCGGAATTTTATTTTTTTTTTTCTTACAAAGTCTCATATTCCACTAACTTGTGACAAAAAGTAAAATCTCACATGAACTCACCATACCCCTCACGGAATCCAAATGTGTAAAAATCATTAGACATTTATATTCCAGACTTCTTCTCACGCTTTAGGGCCCCTAAAATGCCAGGGCAGTATAAATACCCCATAAGTGACCCCATTTTGGAAAGAAGACACCCCAAGGTATTCCGTGAGGGGCATGGCGAGTTCCTAGAATATTATTTTTTTGGCACAAGTTAGCGGAAAATGTTTTTATTTATTTTTTTCTCTTACAAAATCATTTTCCGCTAACTGGTGCCGAAAAAAATAATTATTCTAGGAACTCACCATGCCCCTCAAGGAATACCTTGGGGTGTCTTCTTTGCAAAATGGGGTCACATGTGGGGTATTTATACTGCCCTGGTATTTTAGGGGCCCTAAAGCGTGAGAAGAAGTCTGGAATCCAAATGCCTAAAAATGCCCTCCTAAAAGGTACTCATTGGAATTTGGGCCCCTTTGCGCACCTAGGCTGCAAAAAAGTGTCACACATGTGGTATCGCCGTACTCAGGAGAAGTAGGGCAATGTGTTTTGGGGTGTATTTTTACATATACCCATACTGTGTGTGAAGATAAAAGAGAGATAGGAGGCAGTGCCTCATGTGTGGTGTAGTAAGATGATTGATAAAAAAGGGTAAGTGAAAACTCTTACCGGATGATGTTGTGATGAGTCACAACACCTATGCGTAGCTTGTGCTGATTTGCCCGATCAGCATGCGGGGTGCCTGCGCTGCTGCCTAGGTTCCAGCCCCGTGCCTTGGAAGCAATCATCGGGGAGAGGTATCGTTTGCAGAAGAACAAATAGAATGAACCTTTTTGATGGCGCTGTCAGCAGGAGTCAGAAACAGGTAGGTGTTGTTAACACAATACATTTTATTTTCAGTCAACAGCGTTTCAGGGGCGGAGAGCCCCCTTCATCAGGACAATATACAGCATAAAACCGCATTCACATGTGGCAGTTATTTGAACTAAAAAAAGGCGCGTGAGGCCAACTGAAGGTGGGGCAGGGGGAGGGGAAGAAGGCGGGGGGTGAGTGTGTATCTTGAAATCGTGGAAAGCTGTCATCTGGTATTCGGTCCCTTATTTAGTCCCTTACTGATCCCTTTAAAATTATATATAGTGTGGACCTAATTCATTTTAGAAAAAGGGAAATAAATAGGATAAGATGGTTATATATGGATATAACTACAATGGTTGAACTTGGCCATATTTTAGAAAGGTTGTAGATGGGTTGGTCTAATGTTAAGACTTTTTTGGGGAAGGAAAAAAAAAAGTGTAAAGCATGGTGGTTATTTTTGGTGGGGTGAATAATAAATAAAGATAAAAAATGGAAAAAATAGTAAAATAATAAATAGTAGATAACAAATGATAATGTAAATTAATAGTAAAAGGTGCAGGGAATGGTATAAAGTTTGGTACTTATATTGGTTACGAATAAAAGATAAAAAAAAAATATATATATGTCTCAGTAAATAGATAGAATGATAAAATATATATATATATATATATATATGTGTATGTGCACATACATATACATACATTTGCATACATGTACACCCATATGTCTCTTCATACATGTGCAATTGTACCGTAATTTCTATGAATGGCTGATTTTTAGTGGGGGAGGATAGGAGAGAGCAACCACAAAAAATTAACATATTTAAAAGGCAAGGTTAGTGGCTGTGGATACAATGTTATAGTTATTTTGTGAAGCTGTATCGGTTGTGAATCATAGACACAGCTTCGCAAATGTAGCTAGCAGAGTGTTCTTAAGCAATAATGTAGAACTGCAGATGCTTGTTACATAAGAATGAATATAACGATGAGGTCACCCTATTCTGTTGCATGGGCCCCTTGCAAAAAGGAAAAAAATTAAAAATAAAAAATCAATAAAAGGGGACACATTACATATTCTTGAATACCAGGCGACACAAATATTGGGTGTCCCTTAGAAAAGTTTACATTAAAAGATGGTCTCATTAATTTCATTTAACCCATGGGTCGCGAGGGTATCCAATTGGTACATCAAGTAAACTTCTCATCGCTGTAGAGTACTGAACCGGTTATATGGGTTTTCTGGTATAAAATCAATTGGTGTGATTCTGATTGGATGTTTTTGTTTCTCTGATGTGGAGGCACAATGTATGGGAAGGCTATGTTTTTGGTAATGTTTTTGAATGTTGTGCCTATGTTGGTTTAGCGTACAGTGCAACTCCATAGTACATAAGGCCGAAAAAAAGACATTTGTCCATCCAGTTCGGCCTGTCATCCTGCAAGTTGATCCAGAGGAAGGCAAAAAACCTCTGTGAGGTAGAAGCCAATGGTCTTGCAGCATAAGCACCGACTCTTTCCACATTTATAGCTGCCTAGTTTTTTAGATGGTAAAAGTGGGCCAACAGAACTGGTTTTCTTATTATGTTGTTTCGGCTTGCTGGGGGCAAGAAGGTTCTTAAATGTTGGGGCTCTCCTGTAAATCATTCTAGGCTTAAGTGGTAAGAGTTTTGCAAGGTATGGATCCTGAAGTAGGATATACCAGTATTTTGAAAAAATTGTACGTATACTGTTGTTGGATGTATTGAACTGTGTAACAAAGTTCATATTCATTTCTGTGTTTGTCCCTTCTCTGTTTTTGGGCTGTAGGCAGGTTTCCTGTGTATCAGTGATGATTCTACCATAAGCGTTTTTTATAAGTTTCCTCGGGTAGCCTTTCTCAATAAATCGTTTTTTGAGGATTTTTGCCTGATTTTTAAAGTCACTATCAAGGGTGCAGTTTCGTCGGATCCGTTTGTATTGACTATATGGAATGTTTTCTAACCATTTTTTGTTATGAAAGCTTGAGAAATTAATGTAACTATTTGTATCAATAGATTTAAAATATGTTTGCGTAGCCAGTTGTTTTTGGTGGAGATAATGATATCTAGAAATTCGATCTCGCTTCTACTGTATTTAGGGGTACATTTTATTCCCCAGCTTGTATTGTTTATTTTATTACAAAATTGTAAAGCGGTGTTTTCGTCCCCGTCCCATATGATAAAGATATCATCGATGTACCTTTTGTAGTACACTAGTTGTTGGGTCCGGGATATAGTGTTTTGGATGTGTAGTTTTTCAAACTCCCTCATAAAAAGATTTGCGAAGGATGGCGCCACTTTCGTCCCCATTGCGGTACCTCTGCATTGATGGTATGTAACGCTATTATAGATAAAGAAATTGTTCTCTAAAATAAAGCGTAAACTGTCTGTGAGAAAGGCTACTTGGGGTGGTTTCAGGGTGGAGTCTCCCTCTAGGACAGTTTTCATACACTGTATGCCCAAATTATGTTGGATATTGGAATAAAGGGCTACAACGTCCATGGTGAAGAATGCGTATGAATCTTTCCACGTGATGTCTTTTAGTTCCCGAATTAGCTGACTGGAATCGTGGAGATAACTGGGTAGTGTGCGTACATAAGATGCAAGAAAAGATCTAGAAAGTGTGAGAGGTTGCTTGTGGCACATTTTGTGTTTGACACAATTAGGTCTACCGGGAGGGTGTTTCCCGTTTTTATGTATTTTCGGGAGGTGATAGAAGTAGGGGGTGCAGGGGGCTCTTGGTATTAGGAATTTTCTTTCTTTTTTCTTTATATAATTTCTATCATGGGCGTCTTTTATTCTTTTTATAAGATCTTTAGTTATGCCCGGGAAGGGGTTTTCTGATACTTTTTCGTAATAGACTGTATCATTGAGGATATTTAATGCCTCCTTCTCATAATCAGCAAAATCTTGGATAACTATCCCACCCTCTTTATCTGCGGGGCGAATAATTATATTTTCATTTACACTGAGTTTTTTTAGGGCATTTTTTTCTGGTATGCTAAGGTTGTCTTTTCTATTTGACTTAGTTGTTATGGCGGTCATTGTTTTGATCTCGGAAGATATAAGATCAAAAGAAAGTGGGGATATGGTGTCCCTGACTTTGGAGGGGAAAAAAATCAACTGGCTACTCAAACATATTTTAAATCTATTGATACAAATAGTTACATTAATTTCTCAAGCTTTCATAACAAAAAATGGTTAGAAAACATTCCATATAGTCAATACAAACGGATCTGACAAAACTGCACCCTTGATAGTGACTTTAAAAATCTGGCAAAAATCCTCAAAAACGATTTATTGAGAAAGGCTACCCGAGGAAACTTATAAAAAACGCCTATGGTAGAATCATCACTGATACACAGGAAACCTGCCTACAGCCCAAAAATAGAGAAGGGACAAACACAGAAATGAATATGAACTTTGTTACACAGTTCAATACATCCAACAACAGTATACGTACAATTTTTTCAAAATACTGGTATATCCTACTTCAGGATCCATACCTTGCAAAACTCTTACCACTTAAGCCTAGAATGATTTACAGGAGAGCCCCAACATTTAAGAACCTTCTTGCCCCCAGCAAGCCGAAACAACATAATAAGAAAACCAGTTCTGTTGGCCCACTTTTACCATCTAAAAAACTAGGCAGCTATAAATGTGGAAAGAGTCGGTGCTTATGCTGCAAGACCATAACCAACAAATGTACACATTTTTCGTCCAACAAAAACGAGTCCACCTTCATGATAAAGCATCATCTGACATGCCAATCCAGTTATGTAATCTACTTAATTGAGTGTAGCTGCGAGCTTCAATATGTAGGGCGCACCACCCAGGAGTTGCACTGTACGCTAAACCAATATAGGCACAACATTCAAAAACATTACCAAAAACATAGCCTTTCCATACATTGTGCCTCCACATCAGAGAAACAAAAACATCCAATCAGAATCACACCAATTGATTTTATACTAGAAAACCCATATAACCGGTTCAGTACTCTACAGCGACGAGAAGTTTACTGGATGTACTAATTGGATACCCTCGCGCCCCATGGGTTAAATGAAATTAATGAGACCATCTTTTAATGTAAACTTTTCTAAGGGACACCCAATATTTGTGTCGCCTGGTATTCAAGAATATGTAATGTGTCCCCTTTTATTTATTTTAATTTTTTTCCTTTTTGCAAGGGGCCCATGCAACAGAATAGGGTGACCTCATCGTTATATTCATTCTTATGTAACAAGCATCTGCAGTTCTACATTATTGCTTAAGAACACTCTGCTAGCTACATTTGCAAAGCTGTGTCTATGATTCACAACCGATACAGCTTCACAAAATAAGTATAACATTGTATCCACAGCCACTAACCTTGCCTTTTAAATATGTAAATTTTTTGTGGTTGCTCTCTCCTATCCTCCCCCACTAAAAATCAGCCATTCATAGAAATTACGGTACAATTGCACATGTATGAAGAGAAATATGGGTGTAAATGTATGTATATGTATGTGCACATACACATATATATATATTTTTTAGCATTCTATCTATTTACTGAGACATATATATATATATATATATATATATATATATTTTATATTTTAAAAAAAATCTTTTATTCGGAACCAATATAACTACCAAACTTTATACCATTCCCTGTACCTTTTATTATTAATTTACATTATCATTTATTATCTACTATTTATTATTTTACAATTTTTTTCAATTTTTTATCTTTATTTATTTTATATCCCACCAAAAATAACCACCATGCTTTACACTTTTTTTTCTCCCAAAAAAAGTCTTAACATTAGACCAACCCATCTACAACCTTTCTACAAACTGGATTCCCAAAAAGTTGGGACACTATACAAATCGTGAATAAATACTGAATGCAATGATGTGGAGGTGCCAACTTCTAATATTTTATTCAGAATAGAACATAAATCACGGAACAAAAGTTTAAACTGAGAAAATGTACCATTTTAAGGGAAAAATATGTTGAATCAGAATTTCATGGTGTCAACAAATCCCCAAAAAGTTGGGACAAGGCCATTTTCACCACTGTGTGGCATCTCCCCTTCTTCTTACAACACTCAACAGACGTCTGGGGACCGAGGAGACCAGTTTCTCAAGTTTAGAAATAGGAATGCTCTCCCATTCTTGTCTAATACAGG
Source organism: Bufo gargarizans (assembly GCF_014858855.1). Lineage (NCBI taxonomy): Eukaryota > Metazoa > Chordata > Amphibia > Anura > Bufonidae > Bufo > Bufo gargarizans. The sequence goes on from NC_058084.1 coordinate 186,006,479, forward strand.
CCTCTAACTGTTCAATCGTCTTGGGCCTTCTTTGTTGCACCTTCCTCTTTATGATGCGCCAAATGTTCTCTATAGGTGAAAGATCTGGACTGCAGACTGGCCATTTCAGTACCCGGATCCTTCTCCTACGCAGCCATGATGTTGTGACTGATACACATGTGGTCTGGCATTATCTTGTTGAAAAATGCAGGGTCTTCCCTGAAAGAGATGACGTCTGGATGGGAGCATATGTTGTTCTAGAACCTGAATATATTTTTCTGCATTGATGGTGCCTTTCCAGACATGCAAGCTGCCCATGCCACACGCACTCATGCAACCCCATACCATCATAGATGCAGGCTTCTGAACTGAGCGTTGATAACAACTTGGGTTGTCCTTGTCCTCTTTGGTCCGGATGACATGGTGTCCCAGATTTCCAAAAAGAACTTTGAATCGTAACTCGTCTGACCACAGAACAGTCTTCCATTTTGCCACACTCCATTTTAAATGATCCCTGGCCCAGTGAAAACGCCTGAGCTTGTGGATCTTGCTTAGAAATGGCTTCTTCTTTGCACTGTAGAGTTTCAGCTGGCAACGGCGGATGGCACGGTGGATTGTGTTCACTGACAATGGTTTCTGGAAGTATTCCTGAGCCCATTGTGATTTCCTTTACAGTAGCATTCCTGTTTGTGGTGCAGTGTCGTTTAAGGGCCCGGAGATCACGGGCATCCAGTTTGGTTTTACGTCCTTGACCCTTACGCACAGAGATTGTTCCAGATTCTCTGAATCTTCGGATGATGTTATACACAGTTGATGATGATAGATGCAAAGTCTTTGCAATTTTTCGCTGGGTAACACCTTTCTGATATTGCTCCACTATCTTTCTGCGCAATATTGTGGGAATTGGTGATCCTCAACCCATCTTGGCGGCTTCTGAGAGACACTGCCACTCTGAGAAGCTCTTTTTATACCCAATCATGTTGCCAATTGACCTAATTAGTGTTAATTGGTCTTCCAGCTCTTCGTTATGCTCCAATTTACTTTTTCCAACCTCTTATTGCTACTTGTCCCAACTTTTTTGGGATTTGTTGACACCGTGAAGATTTGAATCAACGTATTTTTCCTTTAAAATGATACATTTACTCAGATTAAACGTTTGATCTGTCATCTACGTTCTATTACAAATAAAATATTGACATTTGCCATCTCCACATCATTGCATTCAGTTTTTATTCACAATTTGTTTAGTGTCCCAACTTTTTTGGAATCCGGTTTGTAAAATATGGCCAAATACAACCATTGTAGTTATATCCATATATAACCATCTTATCCTATTTATTTCCCTTTTTCTAAAATGAATTAGGTCCACACTATATATAATTTTAAAAGGATCAGTAAGGGACTGAATAAGGGACCGAATACCTAGATGACAGCCTTCCACGATTTCAAGATACACACTCACCCCCCGCCCTCTTCCCCTCCCCCTGCCCCACCTTCGGTTGGCCTCACGCGCCTTTTTTTAGTTCAAATAACTGCCACATGTGAATGCGGTTTTATGCTGTATATTGTCCTGATGAAGGGGGCTCTCCGCCCCTGAAACGCGTTGACTGAAAAGAAAAAGTATTGTGTTAATAATACCTACCTGTTTCATTCTATTTCTACTTCTGCAAACCATACTGTGTGTGAGAAATATAATACTTTTAAATTTTTATACAAAGTTGTCAATTTACAGAGATATTTCTCTCACCCAGCATGGGTATATGTAAAAATACACCCCAAAACACATTGCCCTACTTCTCCTGAGTACGGCGATACCACATGTGTGACACTTTTTTGCAGCCTAGGTGCGTAAAGGGGCCGAAAGTCCAACGAGTACCTTTAGGCTTTACAGGGTTGCTTACAATTTTGCCCCGCCCAAAATGCCAGAACAGTAAACACACCCCACAACTGACCCCATTTCGAAAAGTAGACACCCCAAGGTATTCGCTGAGGGGCATATTGAGTCCATGAAAGATTGAACTTTTTGTCACAAGTTAGCGGAAAGGGAGACTTTGTGAGAAAAAAAAAATATAATAATCAATTTCCGCTAACTTGTGCCCAAAAAAAAAACTTCTATGAACTCGCCATGCCCCTCATGGAATACCTTGGGGTGTCTTCTTTCCAAAATGGGGTCACATGTGGGGTATTTATACTGCCCTGGCATTATAGGGGCCCTAAGCGTGAGAATCCAAATGCCTAAAAATGCCCTCCTAAAAGATACTCATTGGAATTTGGGCCCCTTTGCGCCCAGATTCCAATGGTATCGCCGTACTCAGGAGAAGTAGGGCAATGTGTTAGGAAAAGTTGTCTTTTGTGAATACACCCCAAAACACATTGCCCTACTTCTTCTGAGTATGGCGATACCACATGTGTGACACTTTTTTGTAGCCTAGGTGCGCAAAGGGGCCCAAATTCTAAAGAGCACCTTTAGGATTTCACAGGGCATTTTTTACACATTTGGATTCCAAACTACTTCTCACGCTTTAGGTCCCCCAAAATGCCAGGGCAGTATAAATACCCCACAAGTGACCCCATTTTGGAAAGAAGACACCCCAAGGTATTCCGTGAGGGGTATGGTGAGTTCATGTAAAATTTAATTTTTTGTCACAAGTAGTGGTATATGAGACTTTGTAAGAAAAAATATATATAATTTTCCGCTAACTTGTGACAAAAAATAAAAGCTTCCATGAACTCACTATGCCCATCAGCGAATACCTTAGGGCAGTGATGGCAGACCTTTTAGAGACCGAGTGCCCAAACTGCAACCCAAAACTCACTTATTTATCGCGAAGTGCCAACATGGCCATTTACCCTGAATACTAATATAACATATCTTCCATGTACTTTATCATTTATCTATAATAGCCTGCCTACATTCAGTGAGCTGTGGGTGCCATTCATAGCATGCCCTGCGCTGATGAATGGCTGAAAAAGTCTAAGGCATAGTGTTACAACTTGGACTTCTTCCAGGGTGCGGGTGCCCACAGAGAGGGCACTGAGTGCCGCCTCTGGCACCCGTGCCATAGGTTCGCCATCACTGCCTTAGGGTGTCTACTTTCTGAAATGTGGTCACTTGTGGGGTGTTTCTACTGTCTGGGCATTGTAGAACCTCAGGAAACATGATAGGTGCTCAGAAAGTCAAAGTGCGTAAATTCACATTTTTGCACCATATTTTGTAAACGCTATAACTTTTACCCAAACCAATAAATATACACTTATTGTATTTTTTTTTTAATCAAAGACATGTAGAACAATAAATTTAGAGAAAAATGTATATAGAAATGTAGTTTTATTTGAAAAATTTTACAACAGAAAGTGAAAAATGTCATTTTTTTTGCAAAAAATTCAGTCAATTTTGATTAATATCAAAAAAAGTAAAAATGTCAGCAGCAATGAAATACCACCAAATGAAAGCTCTATTAGTGAGAAGAAAAGGAGGTAAAATTAATTTGGGTGGTAAGTTGTATGACCGAGCAATAAACCGTGCAAGTAGTGTAGTGCAGAATTGTAAAAAGTGGTCTGGTCATTAAGGGGGAGCTGAGCTGGTTAAAAAAAACAAAAACTTTTTCCATTAAAAATGAATTATGTCAAAAGATTAAGAAATAATGTATAATTGGCATTACCACTTCCATAACAACTTGATCTATTAAATTGTCCCATTATTTAAAGAATGTCAGTTGGTTTTTGCATATAAACCGAAGCACAACAGTACCTCCTTGTCAGGCAATCTGTTGTGGAGAAAACCATCTGTGTTCAGATATGGATGGGCCTTGTGCAGTACAGCTCTCCTTGGTGCCAGAACAAAAGGCTATACTGGCCATGCCCCAGAATTCTGAAACCTGGTGCTTGAGTGAGATTACGGAGCCAGTCATGAGCAGGATTCAGATTTCTGACCCTATTGTGAGATAGGGAAACAGCTCTCATTGTCTGAACACTATGTTTATATAAATAAAGATAAATGAGCTGGTCTGACATTCAGCTATTTTGCCACAAGATGCCGCTGTTTCCTAAACACAGCTAACAGACTGCATATTTTTACACATTCATGAGCAGTGATGGCCAGTTCGCAGTGTTCGCCGACGAACACATGAGATTTGCCATCTTCACTCCCAAGTCCGGCGATGCAGAGGTAAGTCCTTACCTGTGCCTTTGCCGCGAGCCACTCTGAAACACATGTGGTCACCGGGACCAGGCAGTTCCGAGAACAGCCCGATGAAGGCTGTTCTCGGAACTGCCTGCTCCCAGTGACCGCATGTGTTTCAGAGCGGCTCGCGGCGCAGGCACAGGTAAGGACTGACCTCTGCATCGCCAGACTTGGGAGTGAAGATGGCAGATCGCATGTGTTCGTCGGCGAACACGGCGAACTGGCCATTACTGTTCATGAGAGGTGGGGTTACAAAGCCTGGAGAGGAAGAGATAGAGCAGCCATCTTTGGGAGAGCTTGGAAGAGGATCCAGGAGCTGTGTGAGAGGAGGATCCATCGACATCCAGGTGTGAGAGCACCCTTCGGTGACCAGAGCTGCAGACCAGTGAAGCTGAGTGTGTCCAAGCCCCTGATCCTGTCCAGAGGAATGAGGATTGCTTCCAGAAATGCTGATGAGAGCTGAGGAGCAAAGCAACGTACAATGCGGTACCGCATGCTTGTTGTAGAAGCTATTGGTCAGTTCAGTCACCAGCGGATGCAGAGCAGACCCGGGTCGGTAAGACTGATCGTGCATGCACCTCACCACAATGCTGGCGCCTAGAATACTAGAGACTGAGGCCAGGCCTTTAGTTAGTTAGGATTTCTGTTTGTGTCAGGCCACAGGTGTTGCTGGCTGTTCATTGCAAGGACTCCACAATTTAAAGTGATATTTCACACTGGAGAGCTGATAAACTTCTCCACAAACTCAAGTCAGGCTGGTGTTTTGGGTCAAAAGGAATACTCAGGCACTTGCTTCAAGACCAGTTATGGTAGAGCATTGTAAGTTTTGTAAGCTGTTGTTCTGCACCTCATGCTAGCCCGTACCACACACCGATACAGTTCTTTATTTTTAGGGTAATAACAGGTAAGGGATAGCTGTTTAGTTGTGCCCGCCAGTAAATAAATTACTGCACTTTCCTCTGGCTTCCATCAGAAGGCTCTGCGCTGTGCAGCACAAGGGTCTCAGCCTTCGGGCTGGGTGTATGTACATTTATTGTGTGATCCCAGCATTTGTGGTTGTGGTTGTGGTTGTGGTTGTGCTCATTGCCACGTTTAAGTAAAATACTGTTTTGGCAAAAGCTGGTGTTGAGTTGTTTTCCTGGTTCGTGACTTCGCTGTATCCTGGGGAGCCCACCCCGGTACAAGGCTTACAACTTGGTGTAGTCAGCAGGATACAGCGACTGTTATTGACGGGAGACCTTCCAAAGGTCCAACTTTCCAACTTTCCCCAACACCACTGGAACAACCGGCCCCAGCGCTGCCGATACAGCTTGCCCCGCTATACCCGCCCCAGTAGGGTACATCCCCGTGGGGGGCGCTATTGCGTGATCTGCCAAAGTTTGACAGTAAAAACATGACATTGCAGGACTGGACTGAAAGGGTGCATAGTGCAGTTAGAATGTGTAACCTGACCCCCGAGCTGCGGGCAGAGGTTGTGTTAAGGGCTCTAGATGGTGACATCAGAGGGGCAGTGACAATAAGGCCCGAATCTGAGAGAGACACCCTACAGAAAATATTGTCCCTGCTGGAGAGAACCCATGGGGTGGGGCGTGCAAAGTAGTGCAGTTGCAGAGCCACTTCAACTGACCACAGTGAAAGCGCAAGACTCTGAGACGTTAAATGAAATATATCGGCGAGACCCAGACGCCATGGGAGCCTTCCGGGAGGTGGACCGGCTACTACGAGACCAGTTCATAGTGATGCTCTCCAAAAAGTTTTTACAAGACAAATTGCAAGAGATGACCCAGACGATGACTGAAATGACCTTCTAGAGCGTCTACCTAGCCGCTGTGGAGAGATAGGAAGAGCACATGCCTGTGGCGGTGAGCGTAGTGCGTAGCAGCCATGCTACAGGAGGTCGATCTGGGTCTGAAGACTCAGAGTCCTTAAAGGATGTTGTCCAGACCCTGCGGATGGAATTGAGAGAACTTCGGCTGCCCATTTCCCCTGAAGAAGCCAGAATACTGGCGTATACATGTCAGGGGGCAGTTTTAGTTTCTAGTTTTTAAACGCAGCCTTCCACTCCACAGTGAATAAACTGTGGATAGTCCGGCTGGACTATATTCCAATAGTTTGATCCTTTAAGTACTTAGGATAGACACTGCATCCATACTGTGTCTATCGGAGTTTGTAGGGCTAACTGTTACTGGGCTTTTAGCTGGTCTGATGCTCATAAGGGTGCCATTGCATCCCTTTGACAGTGGGGTGACGCATCCTGGTCCCCACTGCTTTACACTGCTACACTGACAATAACATTCAGTTAGCAGTAGCTCTATAAACATTGGTACGGCAGTACCTTGTACCTAAAGTGAGATGGTGGGAGCTAGTGCGCTCCTCCGCGCCCTCCTCACTGTTCAATATCTAAATCCACTAGTGGAGTGGCGACTGTATTTTTAATATAGGATTTTATTTTTATTTTTAAATAATGAATAAAGATAAATAAAATGTGCCTATAAATTCAGATTTTAATACATAGTGCAGTTTCCTAAATTTCCATACAGTGGTGGTGCAGCATAACATACTCTAATAGTCCACAAACATACATATGTATCTTGCAAACCAATGCAGCAAAATATGAATTCTGTCAAATTGTTTGAACGTTTTGAAGTTCAGATAAAAATTATCTTTCTTTTTTGCAGGATTGAAATGAATACAGACTTGCAGAACAAAAACTGAGGTCTTCAAAGCATGACACCCATCACACAGCAACGATGAAACAAATGAAGAAGGCTATTCCAAAGCTGCCATCTGAGTATGATCAGTTATTAACATGAGTTGGTTTGTGTTGTATTATACATTAAAGGGGTTGTCTCACTTCAGCAAATAACATTTATTTTGTAGAGGAAGTTAATACAAGTCACTTACTAATGTATATTGCTTCCTTTGCAGGCTGGATTCATTTTTCCATCACATTATACACTGCTCTATTCCATGGTTATGACCACCCTGCAATCTATTCTTGCATACTATAGGAAAAAGTGCCGGCCTCTCTGGTGACCGGTACCGTGGGAGTACACATAGGTCAGTGCTTTTTTTCTATAGTGTGCAAGCATGACCACCACTGATTTATTATGTAGAGAAAGTTAACACTAGGCATTTAGTAATGTATTGTTGTTATCTATATTGCGTCCTTTGCTGGCTTGATTTATTTTTCCATCACATTATACACTGCTCGTTTCCATGGTTACGACCAAATCTTCAATCCAGTAGCAGTGGCCGTGCCTGCACACTATAGGAAATGTAGAAAATAGTACCTACAAACCTACAAAAAAAAAAAAAAAGTGTTTGGGTAAAAAAAAATGGTACAAAAATGGGAATTTACGCTTTTTGAAGCAGCTCTGACTTTCTGAGCACCTGTCATGTTTCCTGAGGTTCTACAATGCCCAGACAGTACAAACACCCCACAAATTACCCCATTTTGGAAAGTAGACACCCTAAGGTATTCACTGATGGGCATAGTGAGGTCATAGAACTTTTTATTTATTGTCACAAGTTAGCGGAAAATGATGATTTTATTTTATTTTTTTCTTACAAAGTCTCATATTCCACTAACTTGTGACAAATATTAAAAACTTCCATGAACTCACTATGCCCATCACAAAATACCTTGGGGTGTCTTCTTTCCAAAATGGGGTCACTTGTGGGGTAGTTATACCGCCCTGGCATTTTAGGGGCCCAGATGCGTGAGAAGTAGTTTGAAATCAAAATCTGTAAAAAATGACCGGTGAAATCCGAAAGGTGCTCTTTGGAATGTGTGCCCCTTTGCCCACCTAGGCTGCAAAAAAGTGTCACACATCTGACATCGCCGTACTCAGGAGAAAGTTGGGGAATGTGTTTTGGGGTGTCATTTTACATATACCCATGCTGGGTGAGAGAAATATCTTGGCAGAAGACAACTTTTCCCATTTTTTTAAATAAAAAGTTGGCATTTGACCAAGATATTTATCTCACCCAGCATGGGTATATGTAAGATGACACCCCAAAACACATTGCCCAACTTCTCCTGAGTACGGCGATACCAGATGTGTGACACTTTTTTACAGCCTAGATGCGCAAAGCGGCCCAAATTCCTTTTAGGAGGGCATTTTTAGACATTTGGATCCCAGACTTCTTCTCACTGCTTTCGGGCCCCTAAAATGCCAGGGCAGTATAAATACCCCACATGTGACCCCATTTTGGAAAAAAGACACCCCAAGGTATTTAATGAGGGGCATGGCGAGTTCATAGAATTTTTTTTTTTCCTGGCACACGTTAGCGGAAATAGATTTTTTCTGTATTTTCTCACAAAGTCTCCCTTTCCGCTAACTTGGGACAAAAATTTCAATCTTTCATGGACTCAATATGCCCCTCATGGAATACCATGGGGTGTCTTCTTTCCGAAATGGGGTCACATGTGGGGTATTTATACTGCCCTGGCATTTTAGGGGCCCTAAAGCGTGAGAAGAAGTCTGGAATATAAATGTCTAAAAAATGTTACGCATTTGGATTCCGTGAGGGGTATGGTGAGTTCATGTGAGATTTTATTTTTTGACACAAGTTAGTGGAATATGAGACTTTGTAAGAAAAATAAAATAAAAATAAAATATCTATTTCCGCTAACTTGTGCCAAAAAAAATGTCTAAATGGAGCCTTACAGGGGGTGATCAATGACAGGGGGGTGATCAGGGAATCTATATGGGTGATCCACCCCCCTGTCATTGATCACCCCCCCTATAAGGCTCCATTCAGGCGTCCGTATGTGTTTTGCGGATCCGATCCATGTATCCGTGGATCCGTAAAAAACATACGGACGTCTGAATGGAGCCTTACAGGGGGGTGATCAATGACAGGGGGGTGATCAGGGAGTCTAGATGGGTGATCACCCCCCTGTCATTGATCACCCCCCTGTAAGGCTCCATTCAGACATCCGTATGTGTTTTGCGGATCCGATCCATGTATCCGTGGATCCGTAAAAATCATACGGACGTCTGAATGGAGCCTAACAGGGGGGTGATCAATGACAGGGGGGTGATCAGGGAATCTATATGGGTGATCACCCCCCTGTCATTGATCACCCCCCTGTAAGGCTCCATTCAGACGTCTGTATGTGTTTTGCGGATCCGATCCATGTATCCGTGGATCCTTAAAAATCATACGGACGTCTGAATGGAGCCTTACAGGGGGGTGATCAGGGAATCTATATGGGTGGCAGGTGTATGCTGACTCCTATTTAACATGGTTTTGAATGTGATTGCTCAATTCTGAACACAGCTATATCCCCAGTTATAAGAGGATGTGCACAATAATGCAAGCACATTATTTTATTTTTATATTTTTTCTTCCCTCTACCTAAAAGATTTCAGTTTGTTTTTCAAAGCATCAAAGGAATAAAAATAATCACCCACCATGAGCAAATCACCCACGTGTCCATAAATAATGGCATATATAGGGATAAGCTAATACAAATTAACAAATATCTAATCCCTAAAAGAGACTAGATAATCTCACTGATATCTCACAAGGGTTCATGAGAGAAACACACATGCAACGTCCCCAAATTCTAGGATAAAAGCAATATAAATAGTGCAACATGCCGGTCTGCAGGGGAGAACACGTGAGGTTCATGGTGGGCCGAAGTGTACAAACAGTTCATCGGTTACTCACAGTTAGCAGATGCCTCCCATGGCCAGCAGTGCAGTGAAGGGGAGAACAGCACTAGATTCTCCGGGGCACACTCTATTACAGGGGACACTGGTCAGGTGGTGATCGAGGTGCCCTTGATGATGATTTGGTTTCTGAGTGCTAGTGCGGCTGGGCCCCTGACTTAGGTAATGTTGTGACGCCAGCACCTTGATGGTGCAAGATGATGAGAGTAGTGGTAGTATGGAGATAGAAGAATGAGGCAGGTTTGAATCCAACTGAGAACTTTACTGTAACCAGCTAATAGATCCTTCACCTTGAATCCAAAGGTCCTTAAAGCATGGAAAAATGGCTGTTGTCCTTTGTGTCTTTATCCACTCTTTCTCACTTGAACTGACTTCCACTAAACACAGCTAGCAGCTGCAATCCGACTCCTTCAACTCCTACTCCTCCTCTCTCTACCACTAGGTCTGAACTGAGATATATATATATATATATATATATATATATATACTATTGCTATCCCCATCTAGTAATGGAATGTGTGTAATGCAACAGCCTGGTAACAGGGACTTCACATAAGGATGAATTACAACATGATACAACATATGACAAAACAAGCTTTTGCAGTGCCCACGTACACTAGTGGGACGCTGCAATAGTGGCTATGGGGAATCAGTGCAAGTAAATAAACAACAAATAATTACCCATATTGCACACTCTGACTCCAACTCCACCAAAAGCTAGCTTCGACTCCGACTCCACAACCCTGATTGTAATATCCGTATACTGTACTGTTTATAGAAAATAGGAGTATAGTACAAGCTTAGGCCTGTTTCTATTTATTTGGACTTGTATCAAATGACACATTCAGGGTCCTTACAGAAACAAATTTGGCGCTGTCATTTTTTTTAACCAGTAAATAAGCACAAGTATTTTTGGCATAGTGCATCTTACTGCAATTTTTGCTGCCGTTTTTGGTGTTTTTTGCACATAGTGTTTTATTCACTGTGTTTTTCACTAAAGAGAAGTTGTAACTTAATCACCTGAAAAAAACTAAACACCAAGACCTAAGATGTGCAGTGTTTTTTTTAAAAGAATCAAGAGACACACAAGACACTACTTAATTGCCTAAAAACACAAGGAGCAAAAAATGTGTACCATGGGTCATAATTCCCATAGACCTTCAGCTAACATCTGGAGGTAGCATTTTATTGTAGAAAATGCATACAAAATGCCACTGAAACACAAAAGTGAAGAAAAGTGGTGTGGAAGCACCCTATGGTATAGTTTACCATCTTTGGATCTTGTCTGGAAACAATGGTGCTGCTGTAATCCATTCCTTATGAGTTGAGCTTTCAAGTAATGCACCAGATTTAGCTTCATGTCTATGATGTTGTAATTGTCATTTATTTATTTATTAATAATCATATTAAAGGGGTTATCCCATGATTAATGTAAAAAATGAAAATCTGACATCATATAGTACATGACAATCTCCTTGTAATAAACGTAGAACCTAGCCCTGTACCTCACCTCACATGGATCCAGAGATCTCCCCATTCATTGCACCAATTGCTCTGCTAGATTTATTTCAAGCTGGCAGCTCAGGGGGTATGTTCTTTCTCAGGGGCATGTATTGTTTGCTGCAGCAGGTAGCAATTGAAGGATGCAACTGAGCATGTGTGTCAACCTCACTGAGCTAGAGAAGTTTGAAAAAGAGCAAACAGTAGGTGGCGCTATACAGATTTCAGTGAATAAATCAGTGGCTATACAAAATTATAAAATACATGCAATAACAAATTATTCTGATCCAGCTGCTGGTTTGAAAAATGTGGGACAACCCCCTTTAATAGTAATAATATGTGTGTGACAGCTACCCGTCTTCTTTCCTCCTTTCCGGGCTATGGATTCTTTGTTGAGTTGGTGTCTGCATTTGACCTCTGCCGTTGTATAAATTGCATTGTTAAGCTAGTAGATGGGAATATTCTTCACAAACCCCATCAATCTATCACTAAAAATAAAATTGTCAGTTTATTTTCTGAAATAAAGCAAAACCATTTATGGAATCTATGGAAATAATTTATAGAGGTCACTCAGATGTCTTGCAGGCCTGTTGGCCTTGCAAGCATAGAATAGATGACAACTTCTTTCCAGAATTACTTGATAAGTTAAGTAGATGTATAGGTAATATGAAATAACTATATATAAAGAAAGAGAGCGAGAATAAAATACTTTTCCCATTCTCTGCTGTCAGCACAGTGCTAATTCATCTCTGAAAGGATAATTTCTGACAGTCTAGTTGCTAAGGATACGCTGCTTTACAACTGCTGTCTTTTCACTGGAGTTGTCAGGTAGTATGTCTCTAGTCAGTCTAAGATTTCTGGTCTTCAGGTCAAGCCAGAATTTCCAGTGAATTTGTCACGAGGTAGTGTCACGGGTATAAAGATAGAGCAGAGGTGCATCCCCTGAGCTGCCACCCAGTCCCCTATCCCTGCCTACTTGCACCACCCACCCTAGGTGACGGGGCGCAACTGGGCGACAGTCCCTGACCTGAGTAAGTGCAAGCAGAGCGATAGAGACGGCAGGGAAGCGGACAGCCAATGAGAGGTAGCACTCGAGCGAACAGAGAGGTGGAACAAGCAAGGTACCACCCAAAATGGAAGGGCGAGGCGGGTCAACTAGCCGGGGTCAGTCCAGGAGGTCACGTCACTACAAGAGAAGAGGCCAAGACAAAATCCAAAAGTAAGCCGAGGTCAAAATCCGAGAGATAGCGTCAAGGTTCAGGGAGCAGGCAGAAGAGGAGTCAGGAAGCAGATCAAGGGTGAAATCCAGGTAAGCAAAATAACAATAATAATACACAGCCTAAGCACAAACCAAAAACACAGGCAACCTGTAGTCAGCAGGTGTCCATAGCCCTTCCAGTGGACCAGGTATTGAAAGGAGTTTCTAACCTTTCTAACATCAATAATTCTAGAGATGATGAATTCCTCCTGACCTTCAACCTCCACAGGTGGAGGAGGTTTTTTAACCGGAACCACTGGTGACACATATCTCTTAAGCAACGACTTATGAAACACATCATGTATACGAAAGAAGTCGGGTAGCTTAAGTCTAAAGGACACTGGGTTAACAGCTTCAATAAAATTGTATGGTCCAATGAAACACGGAGAGAATTTCCTAGAACACTGTCTCAAAGCAAGATTCTTAGTCGACAACCACACCTTATCGCCGAGTACAAAATTTACCCCCTTGGAACGTCTCTTATTGGCATGTTTACACTTGGTTTCCTGGGCCTTTTCCAGGTTTGTTTGAACCTGTGCCCAGACTGAGCACAGTCTAGAGGTAAAAGAATCTGCCTGCAGGTTGAGTGAGGATACAGAGGGACTAGAACAAAAGCGAGGATGCAAACCACTGTTACAAAAAAAAGGAGACACCCCCGTGGAAGAATTAACTTGATTGTTAATAGCGAATTCTGCCAACGGGAGGTATCTTACCCATAAGAGTTGATTATGTGATGCATAGCACCTTAGAAAAAGCTCCACTGCCTGATTTAACTGTTCCGTCTGCCCATTGGTCTGTGGATGGAAAGCAGACGGAAAGGATAAAGAGATGTCGCATCTTTGACAAAAAGCCCTCCAGAAACCAGAAAAGATTTATAGTGGGGAGTGAGGGTCATGTGACGTGGCCAGCGTCACATGACCGACATACAAACAAGTCGAGCACCGCGTGATCAGCTCGGCGCTCAAGGCAGACCTAGGAGCAGGGAGCCTCCCAGCTAGCAAAAGCCGCCCTTGGAACGAGGCTGAACACAGATCCTCGCTCCCGAAGCTAAGCAGCAGGTCTGCGGCTGATGGGAGACCGAGTGCGCCTTCGGAGCCCCGTTACAGAATTAAGAGCAAGAAGTGTAGAAGGCTTGGTAGGATCCAAACTACAACTTTCTTCTCTTTAACTGCCACATTAGCCATTTTTTTTTAATTACATTTTGAGTGGAGGACCACATTTTGGTGTAATGTCTGAGCTTTTTTTTTGTTTTTAATATAACCCCAAGCCTTGAAGAATATATGTAATATGATTACATATTAGGAATATACAGAAAATGAGTTTTTTATTTTCAAGCCTGTGGTTATTTAAATTAGTGGAAAGTAAAATAAAGTAAGAAAAAGTGCTTCAAAGTAAGAATGCTTCAAAGTCTTAGTTTATTTTTCTCAGTTATCAAAAATGCAAAGTGAATGAACAAAAGAGAAGTTTATATCCAATTAATATTTGGTGTGACCATCTTTGCCTTCACAGCATCAATTCTTCTAGGTACAATTGCGAACAGTTTTTGAAGGAACATGGCAGATAGGTTATTCCAAATATCTTGGAGAACTAACTACAGATCTTCTATAGATGTAGGCTTGCTCAAATCCTTCTGTCTCTTCGTGTAATCCCAGACAGGCTCAATGTTGTTGAGATCGGGGCTCAGTGGGGGCCATATCATCACTTCCAGGACTCCTTGTTCTTCTTTACACTTAAGATAGTGCTTAATGACATTGGCTGTATATTTGGGGTTGTTGTCCTGCTGCAGAAAGAATTTTTAGACAATCTGTAACTATTTGCACGTATTAGAGCCACACAATTACAGATGTAAAAAATATTAGCAATGTCTTAAGGTCAAGAGAAATAAATAGTACACCTTACTGCTCAATGTTAGCTGGATGATCTAGGCAAAATTTGTCTCCTATGCACAGCTCTAAGAGATTGCAAAGTTTGGGGACACCTAGTACATGAAGCTTCTTGCTGTCAGAACCCAGAGAATGAATGAAAAATTGGGAATCCATTCTACAAAAATACAATACTTGTGCATCCATGTCTGGTGGAAGAGAGTATGATTCTGCATAGGAAACAAATTTTGCGTGGATCATGTCGACCAAAGCTGGACTTTGATGAGTTTTTAGTTGGAATTTTGCTTCCTATGCCAGTGGTTACGTGACTGATTAGCTGCAGATGTGCCATTGTGGATTTATGTGCGGCAAGTCCGCAGGGTTGTACAGTACCAACAAAGTGGATGAGAATTTCAGACTTCTCATCCATGTGCTACATAAAAAAAGCTGCAGAAAAGCTGTGGTATTATGAATTTGAAATCCACAGCACTTCAGTTTATACAGCAGATTTCTCTTGCAGATCTTTATCTTTCCAATGGAGAGGGTGAAATCTGCTGCTTTTTCCACCTTAAAAATGAACGTAATACATGCCGTTTTGTTGTGATTTTTTTAATGCGGTTTTTGCAGCTGAAATGCAGCAAAAACTGCAGTGGAATTTTCCGCTGGATTTTCCATCACGTGTATCCCTGGCCTATAGGTCTCCTGCTCAATTGTGCCTTGTAAAAGAACTCCATAAGCTAGTTTCACATCTATAGTATCTCACAAAAGTGAGTACACCCCTCACATTTTAGTGTCAGTGTACAGCCTTTATAGCAGTGTAAATTTGGTGTTCCCTCAAAATAACTCAAGATAAGGGATATCCACGGCACTCCATTTTAGATATATGCAATTATATATGTAACACTCACTGAAGCACAAATTAAATTGTTGAACAAGGGACTAAAATTTGCGCCATCTAATAAATTAAATAAATTCGACACTTATATGGGTGTTGAACAATTCATTAGGAAACTTTGTCACTGACCATATTGAGGAACATAAGGTGGAGAGTGATATGTACAGTTGTATAAAGAACAATGTTGATTGAAATATGGAAGGGATAATCCGCTCAACCCTTTTGTGTTATTTCCAAGACATACAGGTAAATAGTATTTAAGGGTACTGGTAACATAGAGTATTTAGCCACTGAAGAAGGAGCAAGTCCAAAGCTCTGAAACGCGTCTGCTTGGGAACATCCTTATGTACAAGTACCCCCACAAGGACTTATAAAATAATAACATATGGAGCACTCCAGTTCTATGATTGCCATCTAAGGATGTAGTATACTACAGAGAAAAAAAGAATACAGCCAGCCGGCTGTTTGAGATCAATTCACCAAATACGAGGGACGCCGACCAGGCCCTTCAAACCACACGACAGTAAGCGCGAGAACATAGCACTCATGATCAGTAGTAGGACACGGAGGTAAGGACATACCGGTGCCGTGCATCACGTGGGACACCACGACTGACACTCGACTCTGCTCCTTAACAGTGAGTAACTAATAGTTATATCGCGCAACTGTATGATGTATCAATACGGAGGATTGATAACTTATTAATCAGTATTGGCATACAGAAGGACATTTGAACAAGAGCCAGTCATGAGTCTGGATAAATAACAAAGGATATATGTCAATGTGAAAAAGAAGCAAATTAAATGAACTGATACTATCAACAAACTTGCCACCCTGTGATAGATTGAGCTATATTGTGATACAACTTATCATCTCCCTTAATACCGTTATCAAGACTGCAATATAGGTATGTAGCAATTTCATGACTATATAGCGTTTTAACACGATTGGGACACACAGCTGACTGCATTAGGATCAAGGGAATACATAACATATATACCCGCTGGTCCCATCAGGACTGCATATCAGTTTTACAATATGTATAATGTGGAACATTACATTAGGATGTACTGAATGATGGCATACATCTACCTGTGGCAATTCTCCGACAGGGATCTTGTCATAACGGGTTGGTGTGGTGTGTGACGCATCGACACACTCCATAATTGTGACTCTACCCCAGGTAGAGATTTTCCACTGTTGAGTGTTAGTCATTTTATTATTTTAAAGGGAACCTGTCACCTCCAACAAACATCCCAAGCCTGACTAGAGAAGTGCGCAGATAGGGGATTAAAGATAGTTTTTATAGCTTTGCTTCATCTGCCTGTGCAATGAGCAGGACACTGGGTCAGTGGGGTTGCTATGCAGTGGGTCAGTTTATATGTGTATAAGTTTGTGACGCCAGTTGCAGCTTGCGCAGGTACTATAGCAGGGCCCTTTAAGATGGTATAGCACACATACCAGGTGAGGAATGCCAGAGGGGGAATAATGTCTCTATGCAGTGTCAACGGTGTATCCTACCTTGGTACGGCTGGACTCCTGTATCCTGGCTCACGTGCAACAAATTGAGTGTTGTCAATAGGAGTTCTGATGGAATAATTAAGATCCAGACAGGGAATATCGTCCAACTCGTCTTTACTTAGTGCAGCTTTAAATCCGTACAAGTTACAGCTTTAGTCTTTAGGTCCCAGCAGGTTTTGGCAATATGTGGCAGGAATTTATATCTATTCTGCTTCTGGTACATATGCCTATAGATCTGGCAGGTATCTGTCTTCTGCTCTGTCTGTATTCTGCTTAGTATGGGCCTGACTAGCTGAGGAGGTACTTATCTTCTCCTGGTCTTGGGATCTGTACTCACAGGACTGCTCGCAGGGAATAATGATGTCTTCCTGGAGATCTATTGTTCTGTGGATGCTGCTTCTCTGGTCGTCCAGCTGAGGTAGATGACTCAGGCTGGGAAGATGGATCCTGAACCTCAGCTGAGGTTGGATCCAGGGTTGGGATCCCTGTAACTGGGAGCTCCTATCCACACAACCTACCCCAACAGGGGTGGCTGGTACACTAACTAGACTTCCTACTCCTCCTCATGATACAGGACATGGGAACGTCCCACTTCTGCTCATACAGGGGAGCCTAGACTGGAATGGACTATTCCGGTCTAGATATACTAAACTATTCTATAGACTGTCTGCACATTGCCGCCACTTACTGGTGTACATGAATAATTACAGCAATTTATACAAAACAGTCATAGGAAAATGCACATACTGGAAAATACAATATAAGATTACACCAGATGATAATACATAAACACTTTAACGTGTTGTAGCAGGGTGACAGAGTTTTAGTGACATACTCTGGGATGTTACACCTTCAGGAAGAAAATGATCGTTACAAACAGGCTGCTTGCTACACTAAGGTACTGCTGCCAGGTTGGGATGTTTGTTAGAGGTGACAGGTTCCTTTTAATTATTTTAGCTATTTTGTGGATATATTGTGTTTTTATTAATATATATGGATGATGAGGTTTTATAAATAAATGGTATATATTCCAGACCAGTGATTCCAGATGTTGAGTGCCTATCATTTGGAGTATGTAAATGACATATTGCATCTTAGGTTTGAACTGGTGTACAATGTATAGATAGCAAAAGAGTAAAAGAAGTTAGAACACAATATAAGTGGGAGTCCAGAAACAAGGATAAATGTTCATAGGCATAGAAAAGGTTTGTATTTCCAGGTGTAATAATAAGGGCCATGATATATGGAATATAAATAACAAACTGCCATAGTGTAGAGTAAAGTGGATATAAATAAGGTGGGAAAGTAAGTATAACTCAACACACAGCCATTAATGCCTAAACCACTGGCAACAAAAGTGAGTAGACCGCTAAGTGAAAATGGCCAAATTGTGCCCAAAGTGTCAATATTTTTAGTGGCCACTATTATTTTCCAGCCTTGGGCATGGAGTTCACTAGAGCTTCACAGTGTTGTGGAAATTTTATTATGCGGACATTTTATCTTAGGATGTGTGTGTGTTTTATAGATTGTCATCATGTCTCTCAGTGGTAATGGTAGATTATTGTATACATGTGTTTGTATGGGGTGTGTCCATTGTCTGCACAGCCACATTGGCTGCCCCTCCCTGTCCTTTGATATGTCATCACTTCCTGCATCCTTGTCTTGGGCCAGCCCCTTTTACACCTTTTGTGGTAGTCAATAAAAGACGGATACTGGGCAAGGAGGAGGGAGGAGTTGCTCAGAATTGAATGAAGATGGTAGCATTTGTGTGGTTCTCTGGCTGCGGCTGAGGGAAGATGGAGTTGCCTTTTCCTTACACTAACTATGATGCGGGCTGATTACAACTATTAATATTTTTACCACAACAGATGGTGAGCTCAGGAAGGAAATCATTTTTTTCCCCTGTTATCAGCAGAACTTAAAAGGAGACACAATTTAATTTTCAAAAAGCAAAAAAGGCCGGCATAAGGTAATATCCTTTTCTTTACTCTCA
Organism: Bufo gargarizans; assembly: GCF_014858855.1. NCBI lineage: Eukaryota > Metazoa > Chordata > Amphibia > Anura > Bufonidae > Bufo > Bufo gargarizans. The sequence continues at coordinate 186,025,354 of NC_058084.1, forward strand.
TTTTTGAGAAAGTTTTGCTCTTTGTGAACTGAAATCTGTGTCCTCCAATCTGCTGGTATCAGAGGAAAGAAAAATCTGTTCAAACAACCTATTTGGTTGTTGTCTGCCGCATCAGAGGGGTGTGGGGATAAGGTAAGTGTTTTTCCATTGTGTTGATTGTACAGAGATTGTGTGCTGAATAGTACAGGGAATTGTGTTTTTTTGTAACTTCTTAACTTTTATGTTACTGTGATTTTGTAAGAGGCGATTTTATAGAGGCAGCAATTGGTTTTAGTGTCTGTACATTAGAGACAGCGTTCAGAGTGGTTTTTGTATTGTTAGCCTGTAAATCACCCATAGAGTGGAGGTTTTGCTCTGGTTTAAACATAGGGAAATATAAAAACTGTTTTTATTGCTGGATATTGTAGACACTATCTTGATTTCCTTTGTGTGACCATGCTTGTAGGCCATCTTTACCATGCTTGTCGGCCATCTTTACCATGCTTGTCGGCCATCTTTACCATGCTTGTCGGCCATCTTTACCATGCTTGTCGGCCATCTTTGTCAGTTTGCTATGGAAAGCGATTTGATTGTTTTTGCCTGAAATGTTAGTTTTGTTGAATAGTTATCTTGTCTTTTTGTACCCTTTCTATGTACAGTTTGATTTTGTTTTAATAAGTTTTGTGCTGGATATCGGTTTAGTGTTCGGTTATGTTATAGCTCAGTGACCAGTCTGATACAGGAATCATTGTGTGAGCATTAGTGGCAGTTTAGTGGTGAAATCGTCCTATAGTTGATGATTCTGCTTAATGTTTGTGTATCTGTGGCTGTTACGCTGAATTGTAGACTTGTTTGGCATAATTAATGTGGGTATTACAGTGTAGAAAGGAGGTACTTGTAATTCTGTGCCAAAAGTATTGGGACAACTAGTACTAGTGTTTTGTTTTTTGTAGCAACCATTGTGGTGTTTGTTTTCTGGTGCAATGGAAAGTAGAATGAAGGTTTATCTGGAAGCCTGATGCATGCACAGGGTGCTGTAAGGGAATTGCCAGAGTTATTGAAACAACCGTTGGAGAGTAATGTGTCTGGGATTAGAGGCAATGTACGGGCTGTAAGCACGGAGAAGTCTGAGGATTGTGGTTCAGATAGTGGAACCGATTCAGGGATGGAGATGGACAATTTGTCTGACCCTGGAGCTGGAAGTGTTAACACAATGCCAGAAGATTCCTCAGATGAGTCCGTGGTAAGTGGACTCAATACAGATCGTAATGTGGGAGCTACTCATGCTAGGATGGTTAATGTTGTGCGCCAATTCAAATCACCATGTGCAAGTTATTGTGGAGGGAGGCGAGCTATCCTTTGTTTCGCATGCAGGGAATACGGTCACATTGCACGATATTGTAATGTTGCTAATGGCAACAGACACAGGTATGTTGAGTACCCCAGAACCACACCTAGAAGTAAAGTGGTTTATTCAGCAAGATGGGGTAATGGTCCCAGACATGGTTCTTTGCAAAGGCAGAGAACCCAGGGACAACCAAGGTCATTTATCAGTGAAGCAGATTTTAAATCACAATATGAACGGTTAAAATGTGAAAATGTGAAGCTCAGAGAGGAATTGGTTGGTTCTTGGAATTCAGGAGAGTTTCTAATTTTTGTGTGCCAAAGAAGGGTAAATTAAGAGCTTTGGAAACCATTTTAACTCTTAAGACCTAATTTGAATAGAATCCCTCCTCCTAGGAAAAACCGGTTTTGGGACCTTGTGATGTTAAGTCCTGCTTCTCTGGTCAAATGAATCTGAAGCTGTTTGGTGCTGGGCAAATTAACATTTCAATTACTGGGTGGGTAGAGTTTCTCTTGTACGGTTTCAGGGGAACCCTCCAGGACATTGATTTGTTAATTCAGTCCTATACAATTGTATGTGTTCCTAAGTTTTTGTATGCGTTTTGGGTTAAGGTCAAATTAATTTTTTACTGAAGCTCAATGTATGTAATGAAGTGTTTTTTCCTTTTTTATTTTTCAGTTATATTTGTCTATTTTTGTGTGGGTATTTCTTTGATTAATTTATATTTACATTTCACTTCTTTTACTCATTTTTATTTTTTAGGTTTTTATTGCATATTTGCTGCTTTTCTCTCTCTCCCTCTCTTTTCTCTGTAGATTTGGTTAGGAGTACTGGGGTCTCATGATATTGTGTGGGAACTACTGTCTGAATTCAAGGGCTGCTGCTGAGCGAGAGGTTTTTGATCAGTCACTGCAAAAAGGGCTTCGTGTGCTGTTCAGCTTGACTATATAGAATCATATCGGCAAAGGAAAGTGAGTTGATGAGCATTTTTTTAAGGAGACAAGGTGATGTATATCACCTGGGCATACCAATAGCTATGTGAGTAACCCCATTCCCCACAGGAGTACTGTGTGTTTGTTTCCTGTGCACCCCTCGTCCCCACAGAGGGTACTGTGTGTTCTCTGTGCACCCCCCTTTTCCACTCCAGGTCAATTGGAAGCCCTATCCTGTGGTCAGGTCACTATTCAGAGCCAAAACCGAGGCTGGTATATCTCATTAGGAGACTCAGAGGGCCGCCGTGTGTCGGCGAGAGCCCTTTTCCTCACACTGATTACTCCTTTTCCTGAGGTCTATCTAGGGTGAACGGAGTCCGTGTGTCGGTGCCAGAAACCCTAGGGCAACTCAGAGGCGAACGAAGAGGAGTAGCAGCCGTCCAGGCGTTTGTCGCAGGACACTGGAGGTGGACGCACCTACTTTTAGAAAATTCCGTGCGTAGGTCGCAGGAAAATTTATGCTCGAGCATGGGTTTAGGGAAAATTAGGGATCAGAAGGGTACCACTTCTGACTACTATAGGAAAGCCAAGCAGTACATGAAATCCATCTATAGAGGAGGAGTTGTTAAGCCCCCTCAAAGATTGGCACCAAGGGACTGTAGGTTCAGAGTGGATCATCCCCTAAGAAGGGACCTTTGAGGTCTGGATTGGGAAAAAGTTAGTCCGTAATTTCCCCACTAGACTCCAAAGCCATGGTTCCCTCCAGAAAGCAAAACTGTGGCTGCACGAATCCATCGATCTCCAGCAACAGGACATTCAAAAGTCCCAGACAGTGCGAACTAACACTGTCATGTACTCCCATCCCGCTAAGACTGCAGAGTCCAAGAGAAGCGCTTTTCTTTTTCTCTTTCTCTATCTCTCTCTCATCCCTCCGTCATCTCTCCATCTAACCTTGAGACGATGCACCATGCTAATCCAGCTTCTCTTCGTCCTGGTTTAAGGCCGATGAGAAGGGGGGAAAGTGGTGCAGAAATCAACGATCTTCAAACTTTCTAACCTCTCAAATGTCAATCAATCACAACTGCCTTTTCTTTGCTGGTACTTGGGTCAGATTTTTGCAAAGTAGGTAAAAATCACTGGCCGATCCATGGCCTGAATGTTCCGCTGTAACCCTTTTATTCCATCAGGTATGCCTCCAGGCAGCCCCACGGGTTATCACCCGATGTCCACCACCGGGTTCGGGAATTGCTCCCGGACCCAGACTCAATAACCAGTGTTCATTCTAGCCAACCAGGTGATTGGGTCGTGCTAAAGAAACATCCGAGGACGGGACTAGAGCCGAGATATCTTGGGCCATTCCAGGTGATGCTGATGACGGCCAACCTCTCTGAAGTTCGAGGGACGAGACAACTGGATCCACACCGGTCACTGCAAGAAGCTGCTCAACTAAGTCAAAGAATGCAGAGTATCACTTTTGTTATTGTTACAAGGAGGCATTTGTTGATAGACAATATTAATATTAGCTCTGGCTCCTGCTCCTCGCTTGTTAATCCTGTATGGGTGTCCGGGCAGCTAGGCGACCCGTAGATTTGGGATCCTCCAGTTGTGAGGAAGGTATATGGTTATGCCAGGCTAGCAGACACCATTGACAAGGGTCAGGCACATACTGACAGGAGGAGTAGGGCAGGGGCGGAGCTATAACTAGTGAGAGTCAGAATCCTTTTTAAAACTTTGGGAGGTCTTGGGGCTCACTGGTTTTCCATTGGATCTGGGCAAAAGGAAATAGGACATATACTTACGTTTTTTTGTCTCCATTCCTTCTATACGCCGGAGTGAGATGTTCCTGATGTCTAATCGACTGATATACCGAAGCCCGAACAGACAAGACGCCCTGAAGACCAAACCATGGACCAGATGCAGAGGATCCCAAACCAGCCGGCGACCAACGCGAAACGCCACCTCCTAAGTCACCTCCCGAAGAAAAGAAGCTACGTGTCAAGATTGACTTTCTGTTTTCCATCATCTGTTTTGTTTTATGGATTCAGGACTTTTCGTAGACAAGACTGTTTTTTTTTGCAAAGAAGAAGATGAAGATTTGTCAAGGGACACTGGGGAGCATATGACAAAGAGGAGGGACTGTTGTGGAAATTTTATTATGCGGACATTTTATCTTAGGATGTGTGTGTGTGTTTTATAGATTGTCATCATGTCTCTCAGTGGTAATGGTAGATTATTGTATACATGTGTTTGTATGGGGTGTGTCCATTGTCTGCACAGCCACATTGGCTGCCCCTCCCTGTCCTTTGATATGTCATCACTTCCTGTATCCTTGTCTTGGGCCAGCCCCTTGTACACCTTTTGTGGTAGTCAATAAAAGACGGATACTGGGCAAGGAGGAGGGAGGAGTTGCTCAGAATTGAATGAAGATGGTAGCATTTGTGTGGTTCTCTGGCTGCGGCTGAGGGAAGATGGAGTTGCCTTTTCCTTACACTTACTATGATGCAGGCTGATCACAACTATTAATATTTTTACCACAACAACAGGTTGTCACTGGAATTCTCTTCCACTCCTCCATGACGACATCACAAAGCTGGTGGATGTTAGGGACTTTGTACTCCTCCACCTTCCGTGTGAAGATGCCTCACAGATGCTCAATAGGGTTTAGGTCTGGAGACATGTTTGGCCAGTCCAGCACCTTCACCCTCATTTTTTTTTTAGCAAGACACTGGTTGTCTTGGAGGTGAGTTTGGTGTGTTATCATGTTGGAATGCTCCCCTGCAGCCCATTTTCTGAAGGGAGGGGATCATGCTCTGCTTCAGTATGTCACAGTACATTTTGGCATTCATGGTTCCCTCTATGTGCGCCTTATGGTCTGAGCAGACTGACCCCCCCACCCCTTTAACTTCTGCAGCAATACTGGCAGAACTCATAGGTCTATTTGGTCTATTTTGAAAAGACAACCTCTGGATATGAAACTGAGTATGTGCCCTCAATTTCTTTGGTCGACCCATGTTCTGAGTGGCACCTGTCTTGTTAAACTGCTATATGCTCTTGGCCACCGTGCTGCAGATCAGTTTCAGGGTGTTGACAATCTTTTTATAGCCTAGGCCAGCTTTATGTAGAGCAACAATTCATTTTTTCAGATCCTCAAGAGAGTTCTTTGCCATCAGATGCCATGTTGAACTTCCAGTGACTAGTATAGGAGAGCGAACACCAAATTTAACACACCTGCTCACTATTCACACCTGATACCTTGTAACACAACTTTTGACAACCATTTTCACTTAGGGGTGTACTCACTTTTGTTGTCAGCGGTTTAGACATTAACGGCTGTGTGTTGAGTTATTTTGAGGGCACAGCGAACTTACACTGTTATACAAGCCGTACACTGACTACTTTACATTGTATTAAAGTGTCATATCTTCAGTGTTGCCCACATGAAAAGATATAATAAACTATTTACAAAAATATGAGGGATATACTCACTTTTGTGAGATACTGTATGTTTAAATGATCACCACTGAGTTCACCAGATCCGGCCTTCACCTCCAGACGACTTTTATTATAATGGAATCCGTTCGGTTTCTGGTATAAGTGGCAGGTTTTGGCGGGACAAAAAACGCTGCATGTACTGTTTTTTTGTCTGGCTGAAACCTATCACTCATGCCGGAAAATGGCTGTATCCCTACTGGATCTCATTATAGTCAATGGGGACTGCAGTATCTAGCTAGGCCGGATCTGGTGAACTCCGGCAGGCTATTCCTCTGCTGGAACAGCTTGACGGATCAGTTAAATGCAGATGTGAATATAGCCTTAACGTTGCTTAGTGGGATAATTTTATTGGCTGTACAAAGCTCCTTCCCAAATCACTCATTTGTCTCAATTTCTGTCTAAACTACACTTTTTTACATAGGTGTATTTTTATCTAGTGTGTAGATGCCGCATACAAGCTCTATGGTTGCACATATCCACCTCCCTAGACCAGAAGGTAAAACTTTAACTTTAATTAATATAATTGCCCGATATAGCATATAGCATATTAAATAAAAGTAGTGCAATGTACCATAGAGAACATTTATTGTATCATATGTTATTGGACTGCTTCTTAATCTATTAGAATTCTATCTTTCTGTAGAGTCTGTAGTTACTACAGCACATTTATCTCTTTTGTTACTTTTAAGGGTATGTTCACATGCAGCAGATGTTTTTTGCAACTGTTCCGTGAATGGGGTTTACAGAAATCCTTGCAAGAATTTCCATTCAAATGTATGGATAGGATTTTTGTCACAGAAATTTCCGCATCAGATCAGCTGTCATATCCATCTGGCATCATGCTGATCTCAGGATTTACCGAAGGTTATTGTAATATTCTTCATAGAATTATTATTTTTATTTTATTTCCATGGCGCTGTACATCAAGAGGAGGTTACACAAATATAATATAAAAAATACAAATACGATAAACATGAAACTATTAACAGACTGGTACAGAGGGAGAGAGGACCCTGTCTGCAAGATAGTAAGTGAGGGTAAGAATAGAATATAATGTATTGTGTAGCAAGAATAGCTTGGTACCGTGTTAACCAGAAAAATCTATGTGATCTTAAATACTCTGCATTAAAAAAGACAAAAGTATTATTGCAGTGATACCTTTATTAGCTAGCCAAAAAATGTATTGTCTTTTTCACAACGCTTCATGGAATATTAAATGCTACTTTTCACTGTTTAAAGTACATGATTAAGTGTGATTCAGTTTACTGGAGCCCTCTTTAAATCCTTTCAAGGATGGCTTGCAGAGAAGCATGTTAGGGGTTAATGAGCCTGCCTCTTCTGCAGCACTGCACAAGAGGAATGTCAGAGGGATTAATGACTAAGAGCTGAAATAGTCCTATTCTTCTGTATTTTTAGTTCACAGGGTAACAAATAGGATGCATCTCTCCGTTTCCAGGTCTTCGCTTGACGATAATGAATCCTGTGCTGGCGAGCCTTGGGATTCCAGCATCGAACCATGTAGATCAATGCAATTCAAAGGACCAATGGCATGTTTTGTATTTGCATTTCCCATGGTGCCTCTCTCCAGCTTTTCGTCTCTCGGAGTAGGAAAAACATTCCCAATTTCTCTGTTTTCTTCAGAAGGAAGACATAAGGAGATGCACACCCAGACTCACTTGCGTGGGATGTAGTTATAGGTGTGTCATGTGTAAGACTTCTCCATAAGTTACAAATCCTCGCAGGAGAGGAGCATATATATAGCTGAGGTTCAGCAGTACTTTCGGCTGGTCTTGATGCAGTGGTTACAATTAATTGATTACAGACAGTTACAGATTTCTTTGTTCTCATATCCCCTCCCCCTGCTGCACTTGACTGGCCTTTTGCTTTTTTGCCTAACAAAAATCTATTTGTAGAATATGACATATAGCTGGGCTGTACGGATAGATTAGTGTGTGCCTCAAGGTGTCATTTATTGTGTTAGCAAGCACTGGACAACTAACTTCCAAGTTATATTTATTGATGACCTATCCTCAGGATAGGTCATCAATATCAGATTGGATGGGGCCCGACACCCGGCACGCCCGCCGATCAGCTGTTTGAAGAGAAGGCGCGTGCCATGCCAGCGCTGCCTCCTCTTCATCGTTTACCTGCTCACGGTTGCATCTGCAGTGGTGAGCAGGTGTAATTACACCTAAGCCATCCTATTCATTTCAATGGGACGGATCGCTCCTATAGAAGTGTATAGGAGCGATCCGTCCCATTGAAATGAATAGGATGGCTTGGGTGTAATTACACCTGCTTACCGCTGCAGATGCAATGGCAAGAAGGCAAACCGTGAAGAGGAAGCGGTGCTGGCACGGCGTGCGCCTTCTCTTCAAACAGTTGATCGGCGGGGGTGCCGGGTGTCAGACCCCCGCCGATCTGATATTGATGACCTATCCTGAGGATAGGAGAATAGGTTTGTTCAAGAGCAGCACAACATGCGGCTTGTAAAGAGCAATAATAGTGGTCATGCAGTAGCTGGGCAGGGGATCACAGATCCAGCGTGATCCGAAGACATATGGAGAAAGTAGAGAGCCACAGCAGCATATCCACAAAATCTTCTTTATTCAAGCGATCACCTTATAACAGGGCATAAAAATAGCAGCAACGTTTCGGCTACGAATAGCCTTTATCAAGCATATTTTACAACTAAAATCACAGCATATAAATCCAATATACTGGACCCACCCACAATGCTAAACATCCAATAGACCGTGATGCCATAGGTCACACCTACCTAGCGTAAGGTCACCATCACATTAAATCACATTAATCAGCTGGTACAAGTGTATAACAATTGTAATCACAAATTCACCTGTGTGGGGTTATGGCGTGTTGTTGGCGTTTGTCGAAGCAGGACACTCAGTGAACCAACTTTGCTTTAGGGTTATAGATAGTGTGGGTCCCTTACGGAGAGGGGGTGACAAAGATGCGATATTAAGAAAGAAGAAACTCAAATGGATGTATACATTGAAGTCTCTACAACCTTTTGGATTGAATCTCAAATTCAATGTAGCGGGAATCAGCTAGACTCTCATCTGTTACATAGTATTGTTTTTTTTATATATTTGTAAATGTCTTGAATATACCACAATGTATTGCTCCTTAATTATTAATATACACCAATCTGGTCACCAGTTCCTATTGACAGATTATTTGACATGATGATCTCTGTGTAGATGAGACCTCATGTCAATTATATCTGCTTTTTATTTCAGCATTGGTATTTGGTTTTTTGTTTTATATGTAAACCTGTGTGGGGATCGCGTTTTCACATTGACATGTTGATTCTTTTTTTAATTGTGCTAAATTGCGCAGTGGATCTCTAGCATGTGTTAGGGCTTTCACCTACAAACGTCCTGCACGCTGTTTATTTACCTTAGCGGTGCGGACATTTCCTATTGGTAGCCCTGTTACCTCCCCAATTACACGTCAGCCTGGTGCGTCACAAGGAGGTGCGGCATCGTGACGTAAACCGGCCGCCCCTTGATGACGCTCATGGACCTGCGCTGTCTCTGCATCGGGACGCCGATTGCCGTGCTGATATACACGCCATATACAATCGCGGCGATGCTTTACAAGTGCCGCCCTTTGATGACGTCTATGGACATGCGCATTTTCCATTGTGAAACGCCAACATCGTGGATGTTCACACGCCATAACCCCACACAGGTGAATTTGTGATTACAATTGTTATACACTTGTACCAGCTGATTAATGTGATTTAATGTGATGGTGACCTTACGCTAGGTAGGTGTGACCTATGGCATCACGGTCTATTGGATGTTTAGCATTGTGGGTGGGTCCAGTATATTGGATTTATATGCTGTGATTTTAGTTGTAAAATATGCTTGATAAAGGCTATTCGTAGCCGAAACGTTGCTGCTATTTTTATGCCCTGTTATGAGGTGATCGCTTGAATAAAGAAGATTTTGTGGATATGCTGCTGTGGCTCTCTACTTTCTCCATCTATCCTGAGGATAGGTCATCAATAAATGTAACTTGGACAACCCCTTTAAGTACACACTATTCTTAAAAACAATACCTGTTATACAAATGGTAAGTTATATTTAAAAAAAAGAGATTCCAGCTCACCCACCATTCTTCTTCGCTGTCCACGGATCCCAGACCAGGAATCAATCAGAGCAGTAGAAAAAAATCCAGCAGCAGGCTCAGGATAAAATCCAATTTCTTTATTTCTTCATTATAAAATCCATAGGCTGACCAGACAGGCAAAATCTATGCGTTTTGACTGTACATCATAATCAAGGTCATTTGAAAATACTAAAGGACAGAAGCGTTGCACCTCCTGTTTTCCCATATATTTTTTATGGATCAGTGCTCCACACACTTGAAAAGCTACACAGAGATGATGAAAGTTAAAGGGGCAAAGCACTCTGAGCAGCACTTTTGCCCTTCACTTTTTTCAACAACAGTTTAGTTAAGGCCCATTTACACTGCTAGATAAGGCAGATGATTGTCAGTAAGGAAATGTTCTTTCACGGCAAGACCTACTCATCAGTGAAGGAGATGGCTGAATTTACATGCAGCGATCTCCTCCACAGTGTGGGGGGGGGGGGGGGGAGTGAGGAGTGATCACTAATGACATCGGTCATCCCCATACAGAAACATTGTTTGCTGGCAGCAGAGTGCCATTTAGACTGTACAATCTGCTGCTGGAAAGCGATGATTTAGGTGTCTGCACAAACGATCTTATTACTCCATGAAGAAGCGTTTTGCTCGTTCATTGGGCACCTTTACACTGGCAGATAATGGCTTTCCTATGAATGCCTTTTAGTGATTATCTGGCCAATGCTCGGCGAGTGTAAAGGGGGCTATAGTCATTAAATTCTTAAGGTGGATTTACAGGGGGAGATAATCAGGCAGATTATAGAGAATGAACATTCCTTTGAACGTTCGTTCCCGACAATCTGCCCATCTAAAGGTGCAGGCAATTACCCGATAAATTAGTGAAGCTGTTGTTTGTGCAGGCATGTAAATTGTTGTTTTATGCGCAGCACTTTGTGCCCTGAAACAATGCAGCTGCGTCCTCATACTGTGGAAGTGATTGCTGCATGTAAATGCAGTGCTTCATCTCCACTTAACAAGCAGCAGACTGTCGGGAGGGAACGCTTCCTTCTTGACAATTGGCTTCTGATCGGCACATTTGTTTTTCCTTTACGCCCATGGCAGCACCCTTGAGAGACCATCTCACATCCAGGAAAGGAAACCTCTGTGGAAAGCTTTAAAAGGAGGAACTCCCCCCTGCAACATAAGTTCCTGCTTCCTGTCCTACTGGATAGGAGGCACTGTGGAGAACTGCCTTCAGGCTGCAGGGCCATGACGGCAGATCAATAGTACCTGGAATGGGTAAATGGGTTTATGCCCCATTTAATTAGTTTCCATAGGTTGTCTGATATAACTGTAACTTATCTCTGTTTTAGAGTTCCAAGGAGGGTTCCAGAAAGGTGCAAAGGGAGAGAATGTGGAGTATGTGAGAAGAAACTTGCGCCAACCTGGCCTAAAGCTTTATGTCAGCGTGTGAACAAAGTGGTAGATGAGGAATTCCCTTCTGCAAAGTATTAGGCCTCCTGCACAAAACCGTATGGCTTTTCAGTGTTTTGCGGTCCATTTTTCACGGATCCGTTGTTCCGTTTTTTTGTGTCTGTTGTGTTTCCGTTCTGTTTTTCCGTATGGCATATATATATATAGTATATAGTAATTACATAGAAAAAATTGGGCGGGGCATAACATTCTATTTTCAATAGATGGTTCCACAGAAACGGAATGGATACGGAAGACATACAGAGTACATTCCATATGTGTTCCGTTTTTTTGGCGGACTTATTGACTTGAATGGAGCCACGGAACGTGATTTGCGGGCAATATTAGGACATGTTCTATCTTTCCCCACCTATGTCTAAGATCCTAGATTTCCTTCAGGAGGGTTTAAATAAGAAACTAAGACCCAGTACTCTTAAAGTGCACTCCACTCTTATTGCCTTTTTTCCCATCCCCCATGACAGCACCACAGAGACAGAGAATCCGCCACAAGGGACAAGAGACCTACAGTGGTCACCTAATGCTTGTCTGGAATTCCTAGGGAGATCCTAGAGGGCTAGCGGTAGCCTACTGGGATCCATCTTTCTGGGGTCTTGGAGCAGGCTCGTGGGCTCCTCTGGTGGAGTGACGCCACGCAAGCAGACCCCTGGCAAATGCTACAGCAGAATATGAAGAGGAAATAACCGCCCCTCTGGGTTTGGCAGGGCGCGATGACGTACTTCTGGAAGTGCATGCGTACTGTGTTGATGCACTTCCGGTTTCGGGACTTATCAGAGGGTTCCTTTGAACAGGGAGACGCCAATAGAGTGTCCCGGGCAGAGCTCTGTTTGTGGTCAGCAGTGGACTGAGCGGTGGGGAGCAAGCATCCAAGGTTCTGGATTGCTTTTTGAATCTCCCTAGTCATTATTCCTCCCTCTCAGACCTCCATCCTTTCCTGCAGCAGGGCTGAGGATTAAAGTTTGGTAACGCTTAGGGTGCTGAGCTATTTTCTTTCATGTTCCTTATGCAGGATCTCTGTGTTGAAGCCCATTATTATGAAGGAGGACAAGAGAAATGATTCAGCAAGAGAGGGAGAATACGGCTCCTGGATCAGTACTAGTTGGATGAGGGAGTTGGTGAGAGGTTATAGATATGGCAATTTCACTTATAGTTATGTGTGAGTTATGTTTTCAGGGCAAGCCTAAAAGGATTTTGATTAAGTACAGAAATAGGTTGTGTGTCCTATGCAAATGTGCTCTCATCTTTCTATGACAAAAAGCTGTGTCAGCAATATATAGATAAGACTGTAGCGGAAGAACATTAGGGAAAGAAGACAGAATAGGGATAAAGTTTAAAAGTTAGGGCCCAGAAGGTTTGAAGGGAAGGGCTTCCTCTTTGAGTGCTCCTCTTCTGCAAACAAGAAGCAGTCACAACAATGACGCCACTTAAAGGTGGTTGGAAGAATAAAGATTTTTCTTTCCTCCTGGGTAGGTTTTTCCAGAAGTTGGGTGTTGGACATAATCCGGGAAGACCAAAATTTGAATTCCGTTAATTTCTCCGACAAAGATTTGTTGTTACACAAACTCAATTTTCAAGGGTAGGAGTATCTTCAATGGTAAAAGTGCAGGATCTAATAGGAAAAAATATTTTGGTTCTGATACAAGAACAATCAGAGGGTTATTATTCCCCGCTTTTCCTTGTTACAAAACAGGATGGGACCTTCAGAATGATAATCAATCTGATGGATTTAAACAGATTCTTGGTTTTACGGAAATTCAAGATGGAAACTATAAGATCAACGATTCAGCTTCTTTTTCTGGATTGCTACATGGCAGAAAATGCCCCTTGAGAAAGTGGAGCGAAACGCGTGTCGGGTGCGCTCCCTGCAGGTCCGGGCTCGATCTCCCTACTTACATCACTATACCAGGTATTCGCTGCTATTAGGCTTTACTTATTTGCAAGTAGTTCTCCTTGTTGTTACTCTTCTTGCCTATTGGGTTTATGTAATTGTGGCGTTATTATCAATTGGAGTGTATTTCCTTTTTGGGGGAGTCCTTTATGTCCTTCTATGCATTATGCTGATGGACATATAGGTTACTCCCAGGGGGATTCATTAACCTTGTGTACCTGTTGGGGAGCTGCTTTTTCGCAGCGCTGACCGCATTACTGCTACATACTTATTCACTTATTTATATGTTGTTTATAATTGATGTAATTCAATAAAATAAAAAACAGTGGTGATTTGGGTGAGCAACTAGTGATTGTTGCCCTCCTCCTTATATTACCCCACTTCCCAGTGGGTGTACGCCCCCCTGATTACCTGCCTCACCTGTCCGTAACGGCCAGAGCGCCTGTCATTGCCTGTGGAACTACGCTGCTTGCGTGCGTTCCACCAGACCGGATGCTGGAATCACATGGTGCGGGCTAACCGGAAGTGAGGTAGGGACCTGCGTCTGAGCGTCACCCGTTGCATGGCAACATATAAGCTCACACACGCTCGGCCCAGTAGTGCTGCAAATGATAACTTGCCTGCTGTTTTATAAGTGCTGAATCGCAAATTGGATTTAATTTGGCAGGATCGCCAAACGGATACAGAGACACCTGACATAGTAGCACCCAGAGTAGCCAAGGAGATGTTACAATAGGACTCATCTTAGCTATTTATAAGAGAGCTATGTAATTATTTGTTATCTGTCTCATACATCCATCCTGATCGATCTGCTCAGGTGAGTGAGCCAGAAATTCCAGGGTAGAGATACATAGAGATGGACAGATTCCCACTTATTGCACTCATGCATGGTGATACAGTGTTATGTCACCATACACGTTGATAAAGATCATGGGATGTTGACAGGGGGTTACTAGCTAGTTCATATAAAGCAACTTTAGTCCTGTTGCTCATTCAGGCCAGAGGGGTGGATGGTCTTAAGGTAGAAGATCCACTTCGCTTCACATTAGAGGATCCTCCTGTCAACATCCCCCCTGTCTCATTCCTGGCTTAATTCTTTCAGTCCCCATGAAGGAAAGACACGCAGATCTCCCTCCATGTTCAGTGATCACATGTCGTGACACAGGTGTGTCTCTGCCATTTTTTATGTCACCCAAATGTTCTCCTATCCTCCTCCTAAGTTCTCTGATTGTTTTTCCCACATATTCTTTTCCACATTCACATGTGATCTTGTAAACTACTCCCATAGTTCTACAATTAATAAAATCATTCACTGTGTATGTTTTACCGGTGTTATTACTCCTGAAGGTTTTTTCCTTGTTCTTAAAGGGGCATACCACGTATCCTCCACATCTAAAGTTGCCACTGATGCCTCTTTCAAGCCATGTCTTTTTTGGCGCCACTGGTGTGTAGTGGCTATGCACCATAAAGTCACGGACACTCCTGCCCCGCCTGTTGGTGATGCTGGGGTGTTCCTTTATGACCCTACAAATGTCCGGGTCCATCCGCAATACATGCCAGTGTTTAGAGATAATATCTCTGATTGCAGAGGAGCAGCCATTGTACGTAGTGCGTACTAATAAGGCGAATTTCCCTGTTCTCCTTCGGTATATCGGTAATGGGAGCTTCCTTTATTCCTTTATTATTATAAGGAGGAGGGCAACAATCGCTAGTTGCTCACCCAAATCACCACTGTTTGAGGTGAGACACAGGCTGACATGGGACACTTCCCATGATGAGGCATGGATAAGATTCACCCACTATCCATATTGAACGTACGAAGCTAAAACGACCTTTATCTTTCAGTAAGTAATCAATCTTTGCTGATTAACATCTGGCACTCAGTAATATATAGTGACCTATACTTAGTGTATGTTTGTAATTTTGTTTCTAGTTATCCCTGAATACTTTTGTGAAGTCCCCTGATGATCTCTGACAAGCAAGACTGAAACATGGCATGTAGGGCTTTGTAATTAGGCCCATACTGAGGGAAAGGTTCTGTATGGGGTCGCCCCTGTCGGGGCGGGTGCTCTGTGTCTGTTAGGCAGGACTTCAGAACAGCCCCTAGCCCTCCTGCAGGTAGGGAACCCAATATTAGGGTATACTAGGAGTGTTAATACTGCCACCAGACACCAGCACCTTGGTCACTTCGGTTCCGGCCTGAACCCACTACCAGGACCTCCCTCCACTCGCGGTGGAACTCACAAAACGTGGTAAGATCCACCCTTTTTCTTCACTGCATGTGATCTTGAAATAGTGGAGTTGAGTATATTTTGTTGTCTCCAGTGGTACCAATTATATTTTAAATAATTTAGTAAAAGTTATGTTTTAAGAGACCCAGTTCACATATTAATTCTGCTTTAATTTGGGTGTGACTTTATACCACTACACACTCACTTTCGTGTAGAGGTATAACCAATACATTTTGTGGATTGTAAATACAAAAAAAAATCCAGGTTGAAGAGGCATCAGATGTTTATGGGCATTATTCTGGACTCAAGGATCCAGAGGGTTTATTTACCATAAGAAAAGGGTCCAGTCTCAGTTACGAGCTTTAAAAACTCCAAAGCTGACAATACGAAAAGCAATGTCGGTTCTGGGATACCTTGTTTCCTGTATTCCAGCGGGGGAGTGGGCCCAGATTACAGATCTCCGATAGGACCTTGAGAAACCTAAGGCTACTTTCACATTAGCGTTTTTTTTTACGGCATAGAGTTCCGTCACAGGGGCTCTATACCGGAAAAGAACTGATCAGGCATATCCCCATGCATTCTGAATGGAGAGCAATCCGTTCAGGATGCATCAGGATGTCTTCAGTTCAGTTATTTTGACTGATCAAGGAAAAAGAGAAAACCGTAGATGCTAGTTTTATCTCCGGCGAAAAAAACTGAAGACTTGCCTGAATGCCAGATCCAGCATTTTTTTCCCATAGAAATGTATTAGTGCCAGATCCGGCATTCAAAATACCGGAATGCCGGATCCGTCCTTCCGGTCTGCACAAAACACATCCGTTTTGCCTGATGACACCGGAAAAACGGATCCGGTATTGCAATGCATTTTTCTGACTGAGCAGGCATTTTTCAGACTGATCGGGATCCTGATCAGTCGGAAAAATGCCTGATCAGTCAGAAAAAATTACATCCGTTTGCATACAGTTTGCCTGATCAGGCAGTCAGTTCAGGCAACGGAACTGCCTGCCGGAATCAAACAACGCAATTGTGAAAGTACCCTAACCTGGTGTGAGAACAGGCAAAATCTAGTGCAGGGCATTCTTTGGAATCATCCCGACCCAGTAGTTTTAACCATGGATGCCAGTCCCTCTGGGTGGGGAGCTCATATCCTGGGTTAGGTATTTCCGGGTCAATGGTTTTAAACTCAGAAGACTTTTTCTTCTAACAGGAAGGGACTCCTGACAATATAGCTGGCGGTGGAGACCTGTATCAATCTATGCTAGAATTTGAAATACATTTATGGACTGTTATAGGCTAGACCCCCAAAATGTACCTAATTCTGTGTCAGCCTCTCAGGTTCTGGAATTCCTTCAGAAAGGGATGATTTGAGGATTAGCAAAAAGCACGTTAAAAGTCCAGGTGTCAGCGCTCTGTTCCCTTTTACCAGAATTTACTATCCCTCCTTGGGATTTGAATCTAGTCCTGAATGTCGTAATGGAAGCCCCCTTTGAGCCCATTGAATCCAGCTCTGTTAAACATCTAACCCTTAAGCTGGTCTTGTTGGTGGCCTTAACATCAGCTCGCAGGATTAGTCAATTGCAGGCTATTTCTATAAATCCCCTTTTTATGGTGGAAGTCTACGGCTTTGTTTATCCTTTTCTTAGGTCCCAATAAAGGCAGGATGGCTACAAAAAGCTTGCTGGCTAGATAGGCCAGGCTACGGATTTCTATAGCTTATCTTGATATAGGTAGTCCTCTCTCTGATGCTCTGTCTCTACATCTTGGACAGAGCACCCTTCCTTATTCCCTCCTTTTCTTGGGTCCTTTTCAGTTGCACTTGAGTGTAGCATATAAAAAATAAAAATGTATATAATTGTTTAAACGTGATTAACTTTGGTTGGAGTTACTCTCATGCTCTGTAAACTACTGAGGTGGGAAAGGGACTCCACCTCTTTATTTTTTAGGTTTCCTGTCCCTGGGGGCAGATCCTCTCTCTCTGTGGTGGTGTTGTGGGGTCTGGTAAATCCGATTACCGGTAAGTGTAATCATCATTTTGTATTCTTCTATTGCTAATCATCCATGGTTTAGGCATTTCTTTAGAGCAGCGGAAAGAATTGAGCCTCCTAAAGGGATAGGTCCTCCCCTATGGGACCTCAATTTAGTTCTGTTGACTTGTCTTTTTGGTCAGTTTGGGGGCAGGAATAAAGACGATAAAGTATCCTCTGGGACTCTTGCTAGGTAGATGGTGGGTACTATCTGTTTGGCCTATAGTGCAGCAGATAGATCTCCTCCTTCAGTTTTCGGAAGGTCATTCTACTAGATCTATGTATGCTTCCTGGCCTGAGAGTGCTGATGCTTCAATAGAGCAGATTTGAAGAGCAGCCACCTGGAGCTCCCCTAATACTTTTTTGAAACATTACACACTAGATTTGGGTTCCAATGACCTTTTGTCTTTTGGAAGGAAGGTGCTGCAGACTGTAGTCGCCCCCCTCTCCTAGTGTTGTGCTATTCTAATCTTTCTCTCAAGGGTGCTGTCTTGGGTGTAAACGAAATATAGGATTACACTTACCAGTAGAGTTGAGCGAACACCTGGATGTTTGGGTTCGAGAAGTTCGGCCGAACTTCCCGGAAATGTTCGGGTTCGGGATCCGACCCCGACCCGAACTTCGTCCCGACCCCATTGAAGTCAATGGGGACCCGAACTTTTCGGCACTAAAAAGGCTGTAAAACAGCCCAGGAAAGGGCTAGAGGGCTGCAAAAGGCAGCAAAATGTAGTTAAATCCCCTGCAAACAAATGTGGATAGGGAAATGAATAAAAATAAAAATAAAAATAAATAAAAATTAACCAATATCAATTGGAGAGAGGTCCCATAGCAGAGAATCAGGCTTCATGTCATAGCAGAGAATCATGCTTCATGTCACCCAACACTGGAACAGGCCACTGTCAGATATTTTTAGGCCCCGGCACCCAGACAGAGGAGAGAGGTTGTCACGACCATGTTTATGGCCGTGACTCCTTGGGAGCCGCATACAGGTGCCCGCGGTTTGGGGTTGTTGTGTCAACCGCAGCTGGAGGCATTTTGCTGTTTGCCTCAGGTGCGGTTGCCGTGGACAACTGGTATGTGTGCGGTTGCCTTGGAGTTGTGTGCGTGTATGTATGCACTTTTGTATGTCTGTGTGCACTCTGTTTTATGTGTGGTGTGCACTGACATCTTCCCTTCACTGTGGTTGCCCGTGGCAACATTTGGTTGTATTGTGTACATGTGGTGGCAGTGTCCCGGCCTTCGGGCTGACTCCCAGGTCATGGTTGCCACCCATGTCCTTGTCTGCGGCAACAGCCACAGTGTGTTCTTGGGTTGTACACTTTCCCTTTAAGTTTGTGTTTCCCTTCCCTGGTGCTGGAAGGGTTAACTCCCATTCCAGTGTGTGTGTGAGTCACTGGGTATGTTTATGGGGTGTGGCTACTTGGGCCTATAAAGCCTCACTGTTAGCACATGTCTGAGGGTTGCTTCAGCCATGCTTAGCTGGAGCAGCCTCCTGTGTTTTCCACCTGCCAGTGGGGGCCACCCTTGTGGTCATAAAGATTATGTCACAAAAAGATTTATGTCGGGGGCGGAGCCGACTGAGCATGGTGGAGGACGTGTGCGTCTGAGCTCCTCACCATAGACCCGGTCTTTTAGCCTATATCTAAGCTACCCGACGAGATTATGGGGAAAATCGGCAGAGACAGAAGAGGGGAGGTGGACAGCACCCCGAAATTGAAGAGTTCGCAAAGCGACATGAATAAATACCTCAGCAAGAGGACTTCTTCTCAGCCGGAGCGAGGGAAGACGGCGCGAAACACGCCATCAGTGGAGGCGCGGGAAGATGACTCCGATGGAGACTCCTCGAAAGCCGGCTCTGAGCTCCAAGGTGAGAGAGACGCACTACCGATCACCAGAGCCTTCCTTCAGCAGTCACTAGCGCAGTCTCTGGACAAAGCTCTAACGCCAGTACTGAAAGAGCTGTCAGACATTAAAACTGAGGTCCTGCATATGGGCCACAGGGTTGAAGCCCTGGAAGACTCTCAATCCCTCATGTCGCAGCACAGTGCTGGTTTACACAGTCAACTCGCCTCGGTCTGTAAGCAGGTGAATAATGCATTCCTGTATCTAGAAGACCAGGAGAATAGAGGCCGGCGAAAGAATATTCGTCTGAGAGGCATACCAGAGTCAGTCTCCGCTGAAGAGCTAACGCCTACTGTGCGACATCTGTTTGAAATGCTCATAGGCAAAGAGAGGGCGGACGCCATTGTTATTGAACGGGCGCATAGGGCCCTGAGGCCTAAGCCGCCGGCCACGGATCCGCCGAGGGATGTGGTCTGCGCTTTATTGAATTATCTGGATACTGCGGCTTTGCTCAAGGCTGCAAGAGAAGCGGGGGATCTCTTATTAGATGAAAATAAAATCCTGTTGTTCCAGGACTTAGCGGCTAGTACGCTCGCGAAAAGAAGAGCCTTTCGCCCGCTCACAAGCGCACTGCGGGAGAGGAAGCTCCCGATGAAATGGCTTTTTCCTTTTGGTCTCACAACCACTATTGAAGGTCATCAACTCACAGTTCGCACGCCGGAAGATTTGCCTAAGATATGGGAAGCCCTGCGGATGGAGCCTCTAGAGATCCCGTCATGGCTGCCGACGTCGTTCCCGCCAGATCTACCTCAGCTTCCACAGACTCTGCACTGGCAAGCAGCTGGTAAAAGCCGATCGCCAAAGAAAAGGATCACCTGAGGAGTGAGACTTTGATTCCATAAGAGTAGTTTACTGTCCTACTGCTCTCATTTTTAGCTTTCCATATCAGACTATCTGCGTGTGGATATGCTTCTTTAACCCCCGTTGGGGATTTGTGCTAACCCATATAATTTTTTCCCTTGTTCTTATATGCAGTTTCACATATTCAGGAATTAAGGGTTTTACTTTATAACATGTTTGACCGGGTGGGGAGACGAGTCCAGATGGCCTCTTCACACATGCTTCCCCCCGCCGGCCTTGATTGTTTCAGGAGAATGTGCGGTTTTGCGTCTAGAGACGCCATTGGGCCCTGTAGCCCACTTGTTTTGTTCATAGTTATTTTCCTTTGTTTTTATGTGTGCCCTGTCTTACCTGACCCCTACGGAATGGCAAGTCGCTTAGGAGATTGTATGCTTAAATATGGCTGATGTTCAGGTATATTCCCTCAATGTCAATGGTGTTAACATTCCTCAAAAGAGGAGCCAGCTGTACCACACTTTAAAGAAGGAACAGGCTGATATAGCCTTTATACAAGAAACTCATTTTAGACATATGCATATCCCTAATATGGTTAGCAGACATTTTCCCCTATGGTTTCATGCGTCACATTCTTCTGCCTCCAGAGGAGTTTCGATTGGCATTGGGAAAAATATCCCATTCAAAGTGTCAGCGAAAATTGCGGATCCAGAGGGCAGGTACCTCTTGGTTAAGGGTAAAATTCTTAATTTAACCGTCACTATGGCGAATCTGTACGCTCCCCAATGCCAATCAGATTAGGTGGATTTTGAAGACGCTTGAGACCTTGAAGCCCTTTGCCGAGGGATTGCTGATCATAGGAGGGGATCTAAATATGATTTTTGACACTTTGAAAGGATACCACATCTAGATCCAGGATCTCGTCGGTTAGAAAGCTCCGCAGACTTCACCTTGCACTGTCGGATTTGGGAGTATCAGATGTTTGGAGGTTGTTGCACCCAGAGGATAAGGATTATACATTCCATTCCAGAGTACATGATTCGTACCAGAGATTGGACTATATATTCTTATCCAATCATGCGCTTCCAATTGTTACAGATGCCAAAATAGGTAACGCGGTAATCTCTGATCATGCCCCTGTTAGCGTGAAGGGTGAAGTTTGCTGACCTCCCTCGTAGATCCTGGACCTGGCGATTGAACATCCACACTGATAGATGATGTACAGAATGCACAGTTAATATCGCAAAAACTAAAAGATTATTTTTCAAACAATGACTCAGACCAGGTATCAAGACCCATTTTGTGGGAGGCCCACAAAGAAGTAATAAGGGGGGAGCTTATTAGTCTGGGTACTAGAATAAAGAGGCAGAGATTAAAAGAGTTGAATTCTTTGTTGCTGCAAATATCAACACTTGAAAGCCTTCATAAAAAATCACAGTCCGGTGAAGTGTATGCTTCCCTTACCTCCCTACGTAAGAAAGTGAAAGATCTTCTTAATGTTAGATCAGCCAAAAACCTACAAGTCCTCCGTTTTGAACATTACCTACATGGTAATAAAAGCACTAAATTGATGTCTGCTCTTCTAAAACACCAGAGAGATAAGTATTTTATACAAGCGATTAAATCCTCGAATGGGAGTAGATTTACAACTACGCACGCCATTGCCGAGGAGTTTCGTAAGTTCTATGAATCCCTGTACAACTTAGGAGATGGAGGAGCAGGTCTTGAGGTAGCCTCACAGATTAAAGAATTCCTTAAATCCATTAAGATCCCGACCGTATCAGAGGCGGATGGCTTGGATTTGCTTAGACCCTTTTCAGCAGAGGAGGTAGAGCGAGTCTTGGATACCATACCAATAGGGAAAAGCCCGGGCCCAGATGGGTTTCCCATTGCGTACTACAAAAAGTTCAGAGATATACTTGTTCCTCACTTTGTTGGCCTATGTAACTCTCTACTTCAGGGAGGGACTCTTCCCCCCCAGGCTCAGGCAGCACATATAACAGTGATCCATAAGGAGGGTAAAGATCAAGAAGCTTGTGGCAGCTACAGACCAATATCCCTGCTCAACACGGATTTAAAGTGGTGGGCTAAATTGCTGAGTGCGAGGTTATCTAAGTTGTTGCCTGGGCTTGTGGGGGAGGAACAGGTAGGGTTTGTGCCGGGAAGGGAGGGGAGGCATAATGTAAGTAGGGTGGTTCACAGTGTCTGTTGTGCTAAGAGGAATGGGACCCCACTGGTACTGCTGGGAACCGATGCGGAGAAGGCGTTCGACAGAGTCAGTTGGCTATATATGCGTAATGCATTGGAAGCATTCCATTTGCCGGAACAGTTCATCAATGCCATATTTTCGCTCTACTCGTCCCCATCGGCGCGAATTATGGTAAATGGAACTCTGTCGGACGTCTTCTCGATATGCAATGGCACGCGTCAAGGTTACCCATTATCCCCTACACTTTTTATTCTTACCCTGGAGACTTTACTCCTTAAATTTAGGCAAAGCTCGGCTGTCCGGGGATTGCAGTTAGGAACATTTACTCATAGAATGGCAGCTTTTGCTGATGATTTACTTCTCATACTTACTGACCCCCTGAATGCTATGCCTGAAGTCCTGAATATCTTTCAACAGTTTGGGACGTTATCAAATTTTAAGATTAATCTAGATAAATCGGAAGCACTAGGGGTATCTCTCTCAAACACACAACAAGACAGACTTAAAAGTATGACTCCCTTTAAGTGGCCCCCGACTTCTATTAAATATTTAGGTGTCCATGTATCTAAGGATCCGAGACTACTGTTCAGATTAAACTTCCCTCCTCTGCTGAAAAAGATTGAAGCCTTCTTATCCAAAAACTCATTGCCATATTTGTCCTGGTTAGGTAGGAAGAATGTAGTTACGGCATATGTACTTCCCCAACTATTATATACCCTTAGATCTCTGCCTCTGCACTTACCAGCCAATTATATCGCCAAGCTTAGATTGGCGATTGGGAGATACATCTGGGCAAACAAAAAGGCTAGACTCCCCTTCGAACTGCTAACTAGAAGGAAGAAACAAGGTGGTGTCTCACTCCCAGGGATAGAACAGTATATTCAGGCAATTCACTTGGAGAGGTGGGTAGCACTGGCGAGACCTGGGCCCTTGTCTATGCATATAGACATGGAACTCACTCTCTTAGATTATTCAGCAGATTATATGCTGTGGTTCCCCTTTAAAAAGCCAGATAAAAACGCAATACTTAGTGTCCTCACACAGGGGACTGTTATAGCCTGTAATAAGACAAAAGCACTTAATATGGGGAAGGGAAAGCTATCTCCTCTAACACCACTTAGAATGTTGCCTCAGATATTGAGCTCATCTCATGTTGAGATCAGCCCCATTTGGAAATCGTTGCCGGGAGTAGTAGTAGGAGATTTAGTGAAATCTACTGCCCAGCATGGATATTATGCCTCCCTTAGTGAAAATAATAGTTTAAAGTGGGATTTCCTTCAGGGACAGGACTTTGAGAACACTTGTGCCAAATTTAAAAAATCTAAGTTTGTACCTCTGGAGGAACCTACCTGGCTAGAAACGTACACGTTGCTTCCCAAATTTCCCCCGAAGTGCATTTCACTTATCTATAAACAGCTGATGAGGGAAAGGTGTGATAGCTCTCCTTCTTATGTGGAAGCTTGGGAGAAAGAACTGGGTTGTGTGCTAGAGGACTCGGAAAAGAGATATCTCCTGGCACACTCACATGGTTTCTCTAAGTGCATTTTAATCCAGGAGAATTCGCTCAAAATACTCACTAGATGGTACAGAACACCTGAGTGGTTATTTCAAGTAGGATTGGGACAAGATGATCTGTGTTGGAGGTGTGGGGAAGGCAGAGGAACGCTATCACATATTTGGTGGTTTTGCCCGAAGCTGAAGAAATTTTGGGAGGGTATCGAAAAAGTGATTAATCAGGTTTGTTGTATCAACCTGAGGCTCTCACCGAAACTGGTCTTACTATGGCTACCCACGGAGGACTTCAGGCCGGGCAAAGCGTGTTTACCCACATGCATGATAACGGCAGCCAAATTATTGGTGCCTGTAAAATGGAGAGATGAAGAGCCACCGTCCTTAGAGATGTGGCATGACAAAATGGCAGATATATGTAGAATGGAAGAATTAGTGGGTTGGACATATCATACTAGGGAAAGATATCTACGGGTTTGGGATCCATGGTTGAAATATGTGAGGAAGAGGGATGGAGATAACTTAGATGTACCTAAAAAACCCTGAGTGAACTAGCTGTCTTGAACACACCTTAGGGTGTTGAAAAAAGAGGGGATTGTTTTTGTTTATGTGTGTTTTTTCAGTACTTAAATATGCACCTAAGGAACAGCTGATTTGTCGTGCGAGATTTCAATGGACCACTTACCTGTATTGTCGGGTTCATTCCCTGGAAGCCAAATGTCTAGAATATGATTATGTGGCTATTTGTAATCTGTCATCTGCTCTGTGTTGTTTATACATGATGTCAGTGATATGCATATACTATGTGTAAGCTATGTTTCCTGAAAACAATAAAAACAGATTTGACTAAAAAGATTTATGTCACATAAAGTTCATGTCATGTTTATGTGTGATGTCTATGTGATGTTCAGTTGGGATTTTCCTTTGTTGTTTGGTGCAGCTTATGGATCTGGATTCCTGTGTGTGGAGATGTGTTTGCCAGCACAGGGATCCAGTCAGCAAGGCTGTGGCAGGTAGGTGGAACTAGTTAGTTCACCTGCCATATCCGTAAGACTGTTTGTGTTCCCCCGTTTCCCTGCAGCTTGGCCAGTGAGACCCCTGTTCCTCTGTGTCCAGAAGGAACAGGCCGTCTTACCCTGACTCCTAGTCCAGGGACCGGTCGGAGGGTGAGTTAGGGATCCGAGGTTCCTGAGCATGGGTCCTCCTACCTTAAAGGTCGGCCCATGCAGCTAGGAGTTAGGGTCAGGTTAGGGACGCTTGAGGAGGTGACCTGCTCCCTAATCCTGTCGTCCTGGCCGAGCAGGGGTTAACATCTTCTGGCATCGCACGGCTGAGGATTTTCCCCATCCTCAGCCGTGACAGAGGTCCCATAGCAGAGATTCAGGCTTCATGTCATAGCAGAGAATCAGGCTTCACGTCACCCAAAACTGGAACAGTCCATTGTCAGATATTTAGGCCCCGGCACCCAGACAGAGGAGAGAGGTCCCATAGCAGAGATTCAGGCTTCATGTCAGCAGAGAATCAGGCTTCATGTCATAGCAGAGAATCAGGCTTCACGTCACCCAAAACTGGAACAGTCCATTGTCAGATATTTAGGCCCCGGCACCCAGACAGAGGAGAGAGGTCCCATAGCAGAGATTCAGGCTTCATGTCATAGCAGAGAATCATGCTTCATGTCACCCAACACTGGAACAGGCCACTGTCAGATATTTTTAGGCCCCGACACCCAGACAGAGGAGAGAGGTCCCATAGCAGAGAATCAGGCTTCACGTCACCCAAAACTGGAACAGTCCATTGTCAGATATTTAGGCCCCAGCACCCAGACAGAGGAGAGAGGTCCCATAGCAGAGATTCAGGCTTCATGTCAGCAGAGAATCAGGCTTCATGTCATAGCAGCGAATCAGGCTTCACGTCACCCAAAACTGGAACAGTCCATTGTCAGATATTTAGGCCCCGGCACCCAGACAGAGGAGAGAGGTCCCATAGCAGAGAATCAGGCTTCATGTCAGTAGAGAATCAGGCTTCATGTCATAGCAGAGAATCATGCTTCATGTTACCCAACACTGAAACAGGCCACTGTCAAATATGTTTAGGCCCCGGCACCCAGACAGAGGAGAGAGGTCCCATAGCAGAGATTCAGGCTTCATGTCATAGCAAAGAATCAGGCTTCACGTCACCCAAAACTGGAACAGTCCATTGTCAGATATTTAGGCCCCGGCACCCAGACAGAGGCGAGAGGGCCCATAGCAGAGATTCAGGCTTCATGTCATAGCAAAGAATCAGGCTTCACGTCACCCAAAACTGGAACAGTCCATTGTCAGATATTTAGGCCCAGACAGAGGAGAGAGGTCCCATAGCAGAGATTAAGGCTTCATGTCATAGCAGAGAATCATGCTTCATGTCACCCAACACTGGAACAGGCCACTGTCAGATATTTTTAGGCCCCGGCACCCAGACAGAGGAGAGAGGTCCCATAGCACCCAACACTGGAACAGTCAATTGTCAGTCTGCACACTGCAGAAAGACGCAGCAGTTGGCACCTGTGTTTCGTCATCATCAGAGACGTGCTGAGGTGGTATTCCCATGTCCTCATCATCAGGAAACATAAGTGGTTGTGCGTCAGTGCATTCTATGTCTTCCACCGCTGGGGAAGGGCTAGGTGGATGCCCTTGGGAAACCCTGCCAGCAGAGTCTTCAAACAGCATAAGAGACTGCTGCATAACTTGAGGCTCAGACAGTTTCCCTGATATGCATGGGGGTGATGTGACAGA
This sequence comes from Bufo gargarizans, assembly GCF_014858855.1. Classification (NCBI taxonomy): domain Eukaryota; kingdom Metazoa; phylum Chordata; class Amphibia; order Anura; family Bufonidae; genus Bufo; species Bufo gargarizans. Next base: position 186,052,035 of record NC_058084.1, read on the forward strand.
CTGATGGGCTTGGTTTTCAGGCGCCATCTGTGCGCTTTCTGCAGAAGACTGGGTGGGAGATAATGTGAACGTGCTGGATCCACTGTCGGCCACCCAATTGACTAATGCCTGTACCTGCTCAGGCCTTACCATCCTTAGAACGGCATTGGGCCCCACCAAATATCGCTGTAAATTCTGGCGGCTACTGGGACCTGAGGTAGTTGGTTCACTAGGACGTGTGGCTGTGGCAGAACGGCCACGTCCTCTCCCAGCACCAGAGGGTCCACTAACACCACCACGACCATGTCCGCGTCCCTTACTAGATGTTTTCCTCATTGTTACCGTTCACCACAATAAGAAAAAAATTATTTGGCCCAATGTATTGAATTCAAATTCAGGCCTTTTTTTACAGACACCTATCTATTTAGGTATCGTATTACACTAATACAGGCACAGCAATAACCACAGATTTAGCTGAATATAAATTGTAGGCCTAGTATTTAGGCGCTGGATGACAGGTATACGTTTACGGACAGAATTAGACTTGGAAATGCACGGTAGCGCGTGAAGTTATTGTGGATAACCCTATCAGCACCTTCAATCTAATATACCCTTTTATAGATAGATTTAAAGTAGGCCTGATACAGCAGAAACCACTAATTTAGGGAATTGCTAAGTTGGGAATTGTATTTCAACCCAGAACAAAAACTGTGCTTTGACGGACACCAAATAACTTGACCAGCCACAGCAATAACCACAGATTTAGCTGAATATAAATTGTAGGCCTAGTATTTAGGTGCTGGATGACAGGTATACGTTTACGGACAGAATTAAACTTGGACATGCACGGTAGCGTGTGAAGTTATTGAAGATGACACTATCCGCACCTTCAATCTAATATACCCTTTTATGGATAGATTTAAAGTAGGCCTGATACAGCAGAAACCACTGATTTAGGGAATTGCTAAGTTGGGAATTGTATTTCAACCCAGAACAAAAATATATCCTTTGCCAGACAGCAGACAGTATTACAATTGGCTAGCCACAGCTGAAACACCAGATTTAGGGTACTCCTATTTTGGCAATTGTATTTCATCCCTCAATAAAATAGCAAGCACAGCCAAGCCCCTGATGTAGGATATAGCAAAAAAAAAAAACACACTATTGATGGTTAAATGGACTTGGTGGCAGCTTGTGCTGGCGCACCACAAAATGGCCGCCGATCACCCAAGAAAAAAGTGACTGAAAAACGCTCTGGGCAGCCTAAAAACAGTGAGCAATTGAATAGCAGAAGATGAATGATTCACAGCTGTAGATCGATCACTTCATTAAGTGTTTTTGCGGAGTAAATCCCTGTCTAGTGCCTAATCTCGCCCTAACAGCAGCAGCTGCATCCTCTCCCTACACTGATCAGAGCAGAGTGACGTGCGGCGCTACGTGACTCCAGCTTAAATAGAGGCTGGGTCACATGCTGCACTGGCCAATCACAGCCATGCCAATAGTAGGCATGGCTGTGATGGCCTCTTGGGGCAAGTAGTATGACGCTTGTTGATTGGCTGCTTTGCAGCCTTTCAAAAAGCGACAAGAAAGCGCCGAACCCGAACTTTTACGAAAATGAACTATACAGTTCAGGTTCGCTCATCCCTACTTACTAGTAATCTGTGTATTCTTGCTATTATCTGATGTTGCAGGGGAAGTTCCTTCTCTTAAAGCTCTCCTCAGAAGTTTCCTTTTTCCTGGAATCAGAAGCTGTCTCTCAAGGGTGCAGTCATGGGCTCATGGAACACCGATTACTGGTAAGTGTAATTCTATATTTTTGGGGTTCTAAATATCGGTCAGTGAAATACACAGTGGACAAAGTCAGAAATAGAAATCTCCAGCCATTGTGTACTGGCGCTGGATTACTGCAGTTCAGCTATGGGAGAGTTTTCTAGACGCTAGACGTGCTTTGTGACCTACTGTATGCAGTGATCATTGTGCACCTATTGTGAATGGTGATCCTATATGATGTATACAGAGGTGTTAGGCTACTTTCACATCTGCATTTCTACACATTGTTGTCATTGGGATCCAACAGTGATTGGCAGTATCGGGCTATGCCAGATACAGTGAAATCCGGCAGCCTGTCATTGTAAACCTGCCTTTTGTGATAATGGCTGCTAAAAATTGATCCCCACAGATCAAAAAGCGTAAAGGCCCATTTACATGGCCCGATGTAGCAAACAATTTTCGGGAAGGAAAGCTTCCTTCCTGGCAATCGTCTGCTCATAGATGAAGAAAAACGCTGCATTTACACGCAGCGATCTCCTCCACAGTGTGAGGAGGAGCGATCACAAATACAATCGCTTGTCCCCATACAGAAATATTGTTTGCCGGCAGCAGAGTGCTGCTTAGACAACATGATTTGCTGCCAGCAGTTTAGTTGACAACACAATCTTATTACCCCATGAACAAGTGTTTTGCTCGTTCATTGGGTAATCGGCAGCACCTTTACACCAGCAGATTATTGCTAACGAGCATTTGCACAAATGCTCATTAGTGATAATCTGCCCAAACGTCGGGCAGTGTAAAGGGCCCCTTAGTTTATTATTAGGCTTAGTGACAAATGTGAAAACTAGATGACTTTTTTAAAATATAGATAATAGCATGAGCGCATCACCAAAAAATTCTTAAAATGATTTAAAACAATAGGTTTTTATTTTTGTGGTAGCCCTGTGTATAGGAAAGCTCAAAGCTCAAACATTTCCCGAACTCGGGTTCGGTTCCCCAGTGATTACCATCAGTGATTGTGGGCCAAAACAAGTTGGGGTCAAAAACTCATAAAGGACCCTTATACCTTATATGTGTATTGGCTTCACTCCTGGTTATGGCTTACAATCACTGAGGCAAATCATTGATCAAAACACTGAAGTGTGAACTAGTCCTTAGTCAGGAATGTTTTAATTTTTTCCTCTCTGCTTTTCAACAATCATAACTTTTTTGTTTTTCAGTCAACTAAGCAGTATCATAGTTTGTTTTTGGAGGACAAATTGTATTTTTTATGGTACCATCTAATGTTCTTTATAATGTATTGTAAACCTGTAAAAAAAACTCAATTCCACCATCATATTTTGGGTTACATTTTTAGCGTACACTGTTGACAAAAATGACATAATGTTTCTGTGATTTAGTACAATTACAGTGATACCAAATTGATATCGTTTTTGTTGTACTACATTTACATAATTAAAATTCCCTTAAAAAAATAAATAAGACCTTTTCTTGCTATGTTTTCACATTCAGCTTAGATAACCCTGCAAAGCATTGTGTATGGTTTAACAGTGAATCGCCTGGTGACAGGTTACCTTTAAGAATTACATAAATAAAAAAGCGTAATGTGTAGGATTGTCTTTTTTTTTTTTCAAAAGTTCGTTCTACCTATATGTTTTTATAATATAATAAAGTGCAGCTCTGCCTTTCAGGTTGTCCTTGAAATATGCCCACAACTTTGTATTGTTAACTAACACCGACAGTCAGATATAGAAGAACCAAACCTACTACTCATAGTTACAGATCCTGCAAAACACTGATACCTCCTGAAGTTATAGGGACTTTTGAATAACAAATATTATTGTGGTTGTGCTGCTTTATACCTGAATATAAGGCCTAGTTCACACTTCAGTGATTTATTTGGTCATCGATTGCCATCAGTGATCCAAAACCAAGTGGTCGAAATGATTCTATAAGATCTTATCTCTGTTCTGCCTCCGTTCCTGGTTTTGGCTCACAATCACTGATGCAAAACACTGACTGTGTGAATAAAGGTCCCTTTACACGGGAGGGGCTAGTGGAGGAGACCGCTGCATTTATATGCACCGATCTCCTCCAGAGTATGGGGAGGAGTGATCGCTAATGCCATATACAGACCCGTTGTTTCCCGGCAGCAGATTGCACCCTTAATGCCCCTCACATACAGGTTATACTTACCCCGCTCCCCGTCGCTTGGATCAAAACATATTGGGGGGGGGGGGGGGTTAGGGCAGGCTCGTCCCGGTCGTGGCCTGCTATTGGCTGCCCCCACCCCAATGTTTTGATTTGTGTGACAGGGAGAAGCAGCGGCGGCCGTACAGTGAACAGAAGCAACGCAGCTGTCGGGGAGCGGGGTAAGTATAACTTGCATGTGGTGCCCTGGCATGATAGGGGTTGGATAGCCCCTTTAAGGCCTAACTGTGTGGTGGTAAACTGTGGTTTAAATGGGTTCTACATTATTTAAATATACAGTATGTTATATAGTCAGCACTTCGAGTGCTAACACCTTGTAAAATACAGGGTGAGCCAAAAGTAAGTATACAATAGCAATCAGGTCATAGTATTTTTATTTTATTATTTATTATTATTTCTATTACTGAGATAAAGTAGAACCAAATTTCTTACCAACAAGACAGTCTTCATAATATAATTCAGATGAAGCCTGTTTGAAATTGTGTGTCCTGGGCAGACGAAAATGCTTGTGACTATCACAACTGAACTAAGTAGCCAGGTGACACTGTGTTGGGTGGACTGTCTAGTGATGGTGTCATGGCAATGGTCAGGATTACCCAAACAGTTTGGGAACATGGTGCTGCCACAACTTGCAAACAGGGCTGACATAGCGAAACTGTTTTGTCAATCTCATTTTGTTTTAACAGTACAGGGAGTGCAGAATTATTAGGCAAATGAGTATTTTGACCACATCATCCTCTTTATGCATGTTGTCTTACTCCAAGCTGTATAGGCTCGAAAGCCTACTACCAATTAAGCATATTAGGTGATGTGCATCTCTGTAATGAGAAGGGGTGCGGTCTAATGACATCAACACCTTATATAAGGTATGCATAATTATTAGGCAACTTCCTTTCCTTTGGCAAAATGGGTCAAAAGAAGGACTTGACAGGCTCAGAAAAGTCAAAAATAGTGAGATATCTTGCAGAGGGATGCAGCACTCTTAAAATTGCAAAGCTTCTGAAGCGTGATCATCGAACAATCAAGCGTTTCATTCAAAATAGTCAACAGGGTCGCAAGAAGCGTGTGGAAAAACCAAGGCGCAAAATAACTGCCCATGAACTGAGAAAAGTCAAGCGTGCAGCTGCCAAGATGCCACTTGCCACCAGTTTGGCCATATTTCAGAGCTGCAACATCACTGAAGTGCCCAAAAGCACAAGGTGTGCAATACTCAGAGACATGGCCAAGGTAAGAAAGGCTGAAAGACGACCACCACTGAACAAGACACACAAGCTGAAACGTCAAGACTGGGCCAAGAAATATCTCAAGACTGATTTTTCTAAGGTTTTATGGACTGATGAAATGAGAGTGAGTCTTGATGGGCCAGATGGATGGGCCCGTGGCTGGATTGGTAAAGGGCAGAGAGCTCCAGTCCGACTCAGACGCCAGCAAGGTGGAGGTGGAGTACTGGTTTGGGCTGGTATCATCAAAGATGAGCTTGTGGGGCCTTTTCGGGTTGAGGATGGAGTCAAGCTCAACTCCCAGTCCTACTGCCAGTTTCTGGAAGACACCTTCTTCAAGCAGTGGTACAGGAAGAAGTCTGCATCCTTCAAGAAAAACATGATTTTCATGCAGGACAATGCTCCATCACACGCGTCCAAGTACTCCACAGCGTGGCTGGCAAGAAAGGGTATAAAAGAAGAAAATCTAATGACATGGCCTCCTTGTACACCTGATCTGAACCCCATTGAGAACCTGTGGTCCATCATCAAATGTGAGATTTACAAGGAGGGAAAACAGTACACCTCTCTGAACAGTGTCTGGGAGGCTGTGGTTGCTGCTGCACGCAATGTTGATGGTGAACAGATCAAAACACTGACAGAATCCATGGATGGCAGGCTTTTGAGTGTCCTTGCAAAGAAAGGTGGCTATATTGGTCACTGATTTGTTTTTGTTTTGTTTTTGAATGTCAGAAATGTATATTTGTGAATGTTGAGATGTTATATTGGTTTCACTGGTAAAAATAAATAATTGAAAACGCCTTCCTACTGAATGGCAGACATGGCATCAGTAAATGGTGGCTATTTTTTTTGGGTGCTGAAGGAGAACGTTTTTGAGCCTCACACAGTGGACACACTTAAGGAGTCCATCTCGCAAGCATTTATGAAGATTGATGCTTACTGGAATTTGTTAGTATGTGTCACAGTACCCTATACTGCTGTCAGAACGACTGCAGAATTGTCTGTGTGAACTGACATCAATAGAACCAGATTTGTACATTTGGCAGCTCACAAGAAGCAGCTGCCCTGAGAAAATCCTGCTTGACTGTGCATGTTGTAGCCAGGCGTTTTAGATGCCGGTCTTAATAACCTCTGCACTGGCGGTGGGATCCACCTCTACATAACTTCAGCACATGCACCGCCAGTCTAAATCTACGTCAGCTTCCTTGCTTTAGATTTAGACCATTTTCTACACCTACAACAGGTGTGGAAAATGATAAATGAGATGAGCTTGCTGGCTGGCCCCCTTCCCCACCCATACTGGCGTATTTCACTTAGTAAATGACCCCCATGGTTTTTAGACACCTGAGACGTTATGCAATATATTTATGACTTTTGGAATGTCTAACAAAGAAGAAAAGAGATTGAACTTGTGATTGCCATAGATACTGTATACACATTGCTTTGCTGTGATTACGATGTAGTGGAGCTCCGTGTGTATTTCAACATATTTTGCCACATATTCGCTTTGATATAGTAAAGGTTTGTCAATGATGCTTTGCCAGGGCCAGTGTTAGGCCTATTTCACACGAGTGATACAGATTGTGTCAAGATCTGTTTAGGTAAAAACTGAACCAGTTCTGCAACTGCATTCAGTGTGTTAGATTTTTCCTTCCAAATTGATTTTTCACATGCATGAAGAAAAACTAAGACTATCAATCTACATCTCCTAGCAACCAGGGTTGTATGAAAAATGCACAATACAGAAGATGCTGCAATTTTGTACTGCCCGCAAAGATGATGCGTGAAAAACTACACTCATGTGCACAGACTTATTGAAATGAAGGGATCAGGATCCAGTTCAGATGGTATGGATTCGCTACATGCATCACATCTGGATGGAAAGAAAGAGCTTATAAAAATAAAGAATTTTTTTTCTTTATTACTGTCCTGAACCACCTCAATTCCAGGTCCTCTGTTCCTCCTCGCCACTGCAGACATGATGTAATATTTTGGCTGAAGTGATGACATGCTATGTACCACACATGACTGATGCAGCAAATCATTGGCCTCAGCAGAATCTGGCATGAGATCACTGAGACCAGTGATTGGTTGCAGAGATTAAGTGGAATGTGTCATCTGAAAAATACCTATTGTTTAAATCATGTTTTTATGTTAAACATAAATTTTTTTTTTTTTTAATGAGTTTTCATAAATTTTTCTATGTCACTATCTATATTTAAAATATATATAATGGGGCGCATGCGCGCGGCTCACGAGGAGGTCATGCTTCAGTGAGCTCCGCTCCGCTTATCGAGCTATCCCTGATCTTAGCGCCTTTCATCGGGCTCCACTAAGCCTCAAAACTGATGCAAGGGACCCCGAAGATGACCCGCACCAAAGGGAGACCTAAAATACCGGATACTCCCGTCCCCGACTTTGCCGGAGATCTTCCGGCAGACCAGACAGACTGTCATGGCGGACGTAACGGCAGAACCCACTAGTCCTGCCTCCTCAAGTGGTGGCGGGCCCTCACCAGACGTGGCTGATCGCTGCACAGGTCAGGACTATTTATATAAGAACATAGCGGCCCTGTTCCGAGCGGAGTTATCCCAAGCGGTCTCAGAATTTTCCCGTCAGATACAAGATCTGGGAAACAGTCTCGGATCTAGAGACAAGGACACATGACCTGTCTGACGCCTTGGGCCGCGACAGAGAAGACATTACTACCCATGAGACCCAGCTGGCAGAGTTGGAACTTAAAATAGAGGACCTTGAGAACAGGTCCAGGAGAGGAAAACTGTTTACAACTCTATTGCCACAAACGGAGTTGAACCTACTGAAGATGGATAGAGTTCACAGGGCTCTGGGGAAACCCCTCAATCCGGACCTTCCAAGGGATATAATCCTTAAATTCCACCATCCGGAAACGAGGGATAAAGTCCTAGCAGCAGCAAGGGATCTTTCTGACTTACCTAGACTTCCTGCTTCAGTCCACCTTTATGCGGACTTAGCTCCGTCCACGCTTCGTAGGCGTAGATAGGTCAACCTGACCTTTCAATTGAATTTCCGCTTCCTCACGGTTCACTCATCATCAGAGGAACTTGAAGCGTTGCAGCGTGCATGGATCCCCTGTGAACACCAAGCTCCGTCATCCTCCTCGCCGAAGCCACAACGACCAGCGAGAGTTTGGACCAAAGTTCCTCCTGCTTCTAGTGGACTGAACAGATCAAGGATCACCTGAACTATCTGCAATTTTTCCGTTATATCCAGCTTGATAGCGGTAATGTTCAGCTTTATTATAACCGGTCATTATTGGGACTCTTGTTATATACCCTTGAAAAACACACCGGGGCAGTTCTAATATTACAGGGATTCGATAATGCGGACTTTCATGTTGTCCCTGATCCTGGGATCCTGTGGGAGCGTAATGTTGGCCACTATAAGGCTAATTTACTCCCCATCTATCCCAACCACTATTGTTCTTTGTTTTGGGCTTAACGGCTCAATTTATTATTTTATGTTTATTCATGTTCTTCTAATGTTCAACTGTATTGTTGTTCTTTTCTTGGAGATTATGCCTATGGTTATCAACGTGATTGCTGGGGTGGGCGGGATCACTGGAATGGAGGTGGCCCTAGGGATGGATGACGTTTGGCGCTTCCCTGATATTGAGAGTTTGTGCTCACATCTTCATTATGTGTAAATTACTAACTCATAATGTGAGGGGTGTAAATTCCCCTAGAAAGACATATTTTTCTATATATCTTAAACATACGCCCAACGTCATCTGTTTACAGGAAATGCATTTCACCCCCACCTCCCACCCGAAATACTTCCAACCACAATACTCCAGTTTTTATTCATCTACTTTCACATCAAAATGTAGAGGGGTAATCACATTGTTGAGAAACTCTTTTCCTTTCACTGTCACTCAGTCATGCATTGATCCAAATGGGAGGTATGTTATTATTGTAGGGACTTATAGAAAGGAATCACTTTGCTTAGTTAACACTTACACCCCTACTGATGACCTCATTACCTTTTTTGAAAGCATGAATCGGGTAATTGAAACACTCACATTCCACAAATTAATATGGTGTGGGGACTTTAATTTCGCTATGCACCCTGTGCTAGATCGCTCTACCCCGCCCACAACCCCACGCCCTGCAACCCAGGCTAACAAGATAAATCATGTTCTACAATCCCTATCCTTAGCTGATACATGGAGGGAACACAATGGCCCGCAAAGAAGCTATACCTACTACTCACCAGCCCATCGACTGTACTCCCGTATTGACATGGTTCTGGCATCCACTACTCTCCTCCCCTATTTGTCTTACTCCAGACATGTTGTGTCTTCATGGTCTGACCATGATATGGTCATTTCGGACTTTGCAGCCCTCAATCAAAGTCACACCTCGTTTCATTGGAGACTAAACGAGTCACTCCTGACCCACCCGGCCTTATTCACCCAGCTACAGGATGACCTTTCAAACTTCTTCACAGAGAAGGTCTCCTCTGAAATCGACCCTATGATACTATGGCTGACACATAAAGCTTACATGAGGGGGTAAATTAATAAGTGTAGCTTCAAAACGAAAGAGGGAACAAACTCAGGCCCAAGTTGGTCTGGAAGCCAAACTGAGTAGACTAGTCTGGGTCCATCAAAGATCTCCATCACGGTACCTGCTTAAAGCAATAAAAGATGTTAAACAGCAATTAAATATGATCCTCACTAACAATACAGAAAAAGCCCTTCGATGGACGGACTCCTTTTATTATAAATACGCCAATAAACCAGACAAGTTACTAGCTAACCAACTCAAAGCTAAACAAAGGATTAACCATGTCTTCCAAATACGTACACGGTCAGGCCAAACTACCTCTAACCCAGATACCATTTATACAACATTCCAAAAATACTATAAACAACTTTACTCTACCCCTGAAGGAGACTCTGGATTACAGGAAAATGATTTCCTATCATCAATACGTTTGCCTGTATTGACTCCAGAGTCCCAGTCAGAGCTATGTAATCCTATTTCAGTGGAGGAAGTGGAACACGTCATTAACTCACTAAAATTAGGCAAAGCCCCAGGCCCAGATGGTTACTCAGCCCTTTACTATAAAAAGTTTGCCCCCTTGCTTAGCCCTCATATAGCAAATTACTGTAATCAATTGATGCAGGGATCTATACCCTCAGAGGAATTCCTCAAAGCTTCAATCAAGGTTATACCCAAACCTAACAAAGACCCTTTACTCCTATCTAACTACAGGCCAATATCATTACTAAACATAGACAACAAGCTTTTTACTTCTATTTTGGCAGGTAGACTCAACAGACTTCTCCCGAGCCTTATCCATAAGGATCAGGTAGGATTTATACAAGGTAGATAGGCACCTGACAATATTAGAAAAATCCTAAACATTATACAAACCTCTAATAAAACTAAAATCCCATTAGCACTGTTGGCCCTAGATATTGAGAAGGCTTTTGACACTGTCACTTGGCCTTATCTTTACAAAGTTTTTTCAACAATGGGAATTGAGGGACTCTTCCTGGCAGCTATCCAAGCTCTTTACTCCAAACCAGAAGCTTGTCTTAAACCTCCCACCACTATGGTCTCCCCTATCCCAATTGGAAGAGGAACGAGGCAAGGATGCCCACTTTCCCCAGCATTATTCGCTCTAGCCATTGAACCCTTAGCAATCCACATAAGATCCCATACTGACATTAAGGGATTATCAATTGAGGGGACAGATTATAAACTAAGTCTCTTTGCGGACGACCTGCTACTATCTGTTACCAATCCCATTATCTCCTTCCCCTCCCTTTTAAAGCTGTTAGACTCCTTCACTAAAATGTCGGGCCTTTCAATAAACCACACCAAGTCTGAATTGCTTCTATGTAATATCCCTGCTTCCACTAGATCATTACTAGTACAAAATTTCCCTTTCCAATACAGACCTCAACACATCTCTTATCTAGGAGTTTTGCTACCAAATATTCTTGATACGGTTTATAAAACTAACTACTTACCTAAGTATCGAAAGATACGTCAAGATTTGGCATCCTGGCAATCTCTGCAGACCTCATGGGTAGGTAGGATAAACATTATCAGAATGGTGGTCCTCCCAAGACTCCTCTATTTGTTTAGGGCTCTACCAATACCAATCCCAATAAAGGATCTAAGATCCATCTAAAGAAATGTGTTGAGGTTCATTTGGGACAAACAAGCCATCATATATCCAAGACAACCATGTGCAGACATAAGTCTTAAGGAGGGTTATCAGTTCCGGATTTAGTGAAATTCTATAAAGCAGCTAGATTGGCCCAGATGTTCCTGACCCATCTGGATCCACGAGAGCATCCTCTATGGATCGCGTTAGAGCACTCCAATCTTAATCGCTATACTTGGAAGGCTCTGATTTGGAATGCCACTCCTATCCCTTAGGCCATACGTACTAATTCCCTCTTGTCATACTACTCGCTGATACTTTGGAGATCGGTCAGATTCAAATTTACACTACAATCCAAACCATCACCGTTAGTGTATCTTATAGGAAATCCTGCTGTAACGAGGTGCCGAAGGCGCACTCTGTCTCCCATCAGCTGCAGACCTGCTGCTTAGCTTCGGGAGAGAGGATCTGTGTTTGACCTCGTTCCCAGGGCAGCTTTGCTAGCTGGGAGGCTCCCTGCTCCTAGGTCTGCCTTGAGTGCCGAGCTGATCACTCGGTGCTCGACTGGTCGGTCATGTAACGCTGGCCACGTCACATGATCCTCACTCCCCACTATAAATACAGGCAGCCTGCTGGCCAAAGGTTGCCTGTTAATTTAGGTTCCTGGCAGTTGTTGGATACCTGTGTACTTACCTGATCCTGTTCCCTAACGATCCTTTGCCTGCTCCTCCTGTACTGCGCATCCTTCCTGGTATATTGACCTCAGCTTCCACCCGACTATTCTTTGCGGACTCCTTTGGTACTTCTCGACTCTCCTGGTATTTATAAACCCGGCTTCTCCTGACCTTTCTTTGCTTATCCCTCTGTACTGTGTTGTCCTCTTGGTTTTGACCCGGTCCGTTCACTATCCGTTATTTGTCTTGTCTGTCCTTCCCGCACGTATTCTAAGTTAGGGACTGCCGTCCAGTTGTCCCCTGTCATCAGGACTCGTGAGGCAAGTAGGCAGGGCCAGGGGTGTGGGTGGAGTGCAGTGGTTACTATCCTCCCCTCTGTGTGTGTGTGTACCTGACCGTTACAGATTAACAGGCCCAATAACCACTGTATGATGAATCCTCTGGTGACCCTGACTGACCATGTCTCTAATTTGACACAGATGGTACAGGAGCTAGGGGAAAAACTCAGTTCTTTTGAGTTAGGGCAAGGTTCTTCCATTGCTCAGGCCTCCAGTCCGCATTTTGAGTCCCAGATTAAGCTCCCAGAACCCTTTTCTGGAGACCGGAAGAAGTTTCTCTCTTTTAAGGAGAGTTGCAGACTTTACTTCCGTTTGCGCCCCGTGTCCTCTGGCCCCGAGAGTCAACGCGTGGGCATTATCATTTCCTGACTACAGGGTGATCCACAGGACTGGGTGTTCTCTTTACCTGCTGGCGCCAGTTGTTTAACTTCTGTGGAGGGGTTCTTTCAGACCCTGGGTACCCTCTATGATGAACCAGACAGGGGTCTAGTAGCCGAGGCGGCTCTAAAGGCACTGGTTCAGGGCAATCTACCTGCGGAGGATTATTGCAGCCAATTCAGAAGGTGGTGTGTCCCCTCAGGATGGAATGAACCAGCCCTGAAGAGTCAGTTCAGATCAGGTCTGTCTGATAATTTAAAGGATCTTCTGGTCAGTTATCAACTTCCAGAGACCTTAGAGGAGATGATGACCCTTGTTGTCCGACTTGACCGACTGGTTAGAGAGAGACGACAGGAACGACAGTTCTCTTCCCAGATGGTGGTCCAGCCAGAAGGCCTATTCCAGAGACAATGCTGAGGTCTCCACCGAGGAACCCATGCAGGTTGTCATGACCCGAGGTAATCTTCGCCGCAGACGTGGAGAATGCTTTTACTGTGGAGATCCTGACCATTGGATCAACCAGTGTCCTAAGAAGGTCCTTTCTGTCAAGTTTCCTAAGGCTAGGCAACCTAAAGACCAGGTACACCCTGATTTTTCTAAATGTAAGCTTTTGGTACCCATTACGATTTCTCTGGGGGTAGATAAATAGCCGGGTAAGGCCTTTATTGATTCTGGCTCAGCGGCCAGCTTTATTGACTCTGAATACGCTGTAAGATTGGGTATTCAAATGTTTGCTTTACCAACTCCTATCCATGTCATGGCTATTGATGCTACTCCTCTTATTGGTGGTACGGTGAGCTCATGTACCTCAGAGATTTCTCTAACCGTGGGTGTGTGCCACTCAGAGAGATGTTCCCTTTTTGTCCTGGAGAACCTACCGGTTGAGGTGGTACTAGGGTTGCCTTGGCTCTGACTACATAACCCCACTATAGATTGGTCCAAGGGGGAGTTGGTGAGATGGGGGCCTAAGTGTGACTCGTGCTTGTCCGTGGTACAGGCTGGGGTCTCAGTTAAGTCTGATACTTTACCCACTGTTATTAGGGAATATTCTGATGTATTCTCATCACCAACCCCGGAGGTTCTACCCCCCCATAGACCTTATGATTGTACTATAGAGCTAGTAGAGGGGGCCAAGTTTCCTAAGGGGCGAATTTATAATCTTTCTAAGCCCGAACGCAAGGCCATGGAAGATTATATTAAGGAGAGCCTTGGTAAAGGGCATATTAGACCTTCTGTCTCTCCTATGGGGGCAGGGTTTTTCTTCATGAAGAAAAAAGATGGTGGTCTTAGGCCATGTATCGATTACCGGAGATTAAATAAAATCACTGTCCAGAATAGATACTCCCTCCCATTGATTCCGGATTTATTTAACCAGGTTCTGGGGGCAACCTGCTTTTCCAAGATTGACCTGAAAGGGGCATACAACCTATTCCAAATCAAGGAGGGAGACGAATGGAAGACGGCGTTCAATACTCCGGCAGGACACTTTGAATATCAGGTGATGCCTTTTGGACTCAGCAATGCCCCAGCTGTGTTCCAAAACTTCACGAATGACATTCTTAGGGAATTCTTAGGTAAATTTGTTATAGTCTATCTAGTCTATCTATCTTGGTGTACAGGAGATTTTGTTTCTAGGGCATGTTCTGACTCCTCACGCCTTCAAGATGGATCCTGGTAAGGTACTAGCAATTAAGGAATGGGTAAGACCTTCATCCTTAAAGGCCTTACAACGGTTCTTAGGTTTCGCCAATTACTATCGTAAATTTATTATGAATTTTTGTCCGCAATTGCTAAACCATTGACCGACCTTACTAAGAAAGGGGCCGATTTGGAGAATTGGTCTACTGAGGCCATTTCTTCATTTGAAAAATTAAAAAAGGCATTCAGTAGCGCTCCCATTATGAGCCAGCCTGATCAGGAGAGACCTTTTATTGTGGTGGTGGATGCGTCCAAGGACGGCGCAGGAGCAGTCCTTTCACAAGGTCCTGCTAGCCTCACTAACCTGAGACCATGTGCCTTCTTCTCCAGGGAATTCTCTCCCACTGAGAGAAACTACGACATAGGGAATAGGGAGCTGCTGGTCATTAAATGGGCAGTTGAGGAGTGGAGGCATTTTCTAGAGGGGGCAAGGCATTGTGTAACTGTGGTCACTGACCATAAAAACCTTATGTTTCTCGAGTCTGCTAAGAGGTTGAATCCCCGTCAAGCCAGATGGACTCTGTTTTTTACTCGTTTTGATTTTTCCATTACGTTCAGGCCGGGAAGTAAAAATGTGAAGGCGGACGCATTATCTCGGAGCTTCCATGCTTTTCAACCTACTGAGGTACCACCTGAATCCATCCTACCAACAAAAATCTTCATAGCAGCTCTAACCCAGGATATCTCAGCTCGCATTAGATCTGAACAACATCTGGCACCGGTATCCACCCCAACAGATAAGTTGTTTGTTCCCGTACAATTTCGTCTCCAGCTGTTGGGTGAGTGTCACGATTCTGCCTTTTGTGGACATCCGGGTGTTGAGGGCACTAAGGATCTGGTTTCTAGGTCTTATTGGTGGCCCACTCTAACTAGGGATGTCAAGTCCTACGTGTCAGCCTGTGAGGTTTGTGCCAGGTCCAAGACACCTAGGACTCGCCCTGCTGGTAACCTATGACCCCTACCCATTCCCAGTAGACCCTGGTCCCATATCTCAATGGACTTTATAACTGACCTATCGCCGGCGGAGGGCAAGACTGTAGTTTGCGTAGTGGTCGATAGGTTTAGCAAAATGGTCCATTTCATTCCCCTGTTTAAACTCCTGAATGCCAAAACCCCGGCGTCTATTTTTGTGAAAGAAATTGTTCGATTGCATGGTATCCCGGAAAATATTGTTTCTGACAGGGGTGTGCAGTTTGTGTCCAAATTCTGGAGGACATTCTGTCAATTGTCATTGTCTTTTTCCTCTGCCTACCACCCTCAGAGTAATGGGCAGACTGATTGAATTTTCAGGTTGGGGATAAGGTATGGTTGTCCTCCAAGAATCTCTCTCTTAAGGTAGATTCTAAAAAAAGTTTGCTCCTCGTTTTATTGGACCATAAAAGATC
Organism: Bufo gargarizans; assembly: GCF_014858855.1. Taxonomy (NCBI): domain Eukaryota; kingdom Metazoa; phylum Chordata; class Amphibia; order Anura; family Bufonidae; genus Bufo; species Bufo gargarizans. Next base: position 186,067,850 of record NC_058084.1, read on the forward strand.
ACGGAGGTGATTAACCCGGTATCATTTAGGTTGGAGCTGCTCGAGTCATTCCACATTCATAATATGTTCCATAAATCTCTACTTAAAAAATATTTTGAACCGGTAGTACCATCGAAAGCCTCGCCTCTGCCGATTCTTGTAAATGATGCTGTTGAGTATGTGGTGTCTAAAATAGTGGATGTCAGGAAGGTGCGTAATTCCTTGCAGTACCTGATTCACTGGAAGGGGTATGGACCTGAAGAGAGATCTTAGAACACCCTGAAAGGCCATCGTCTGAAGTCTTGGGTCCAGAGGCCCCTCGTAAAAGGGGGGGGGGGGGTACTGTAACGGGGTGCCGAATGCGCACTCGGTCTCCCATCAGCCGCAGACCTGCTGCTTATCTTCGGGAGTGAGGATCTGTGTTTGACCTCGTTCCCAGGGCAGCTTTGCTAGCTGGGAGGCTCCCTGATCCTAGGTCTGCCTTTAGCGCCGAGCTGATCACTCGGTGCTCGACTGGTCGGTCATGTGACGCTGGTCACGTCACATGATCCTCACTCCCCACTATAAATACAGGCAGCCTGCTGGCCACAGGTTGCCTGTTAATTTAGGTTCCTGGCAGTTGTTGGATACCTGTGTACTTACCTGATCCTGTTCCCTGACGATCCTTTGCCTGCTCCTCCTGTACAGCACCTCCTTCCTGGTATATTGACCTTGGCTTCCACCTGACTATTCTTTGCGGACTCCTCTGGTACTTCTTGACTCTTCTGGTATTTATGACCCCGGCTTCTCCTGACGTTTCTTTGCTTATCCCTCTGTACTGCGTTGTCCTCTTGGTTTTGACCCGGTCCGTTCACTATCCGTTATTTGTCTTGTCTGTCCTTCCTGCACGTATTCTAAGTTAGGGACTGCCGTCCAGTTGTCCCCTGTCATCAGGACTCGTGAGGCAAGTAGGCAGGGCCAGGGGTGAGGGTGGAGCGCAGTGGTCACTATCCTCCCCCCCTGTGTGTGTGTGTACGTGACCATTACACCTGCTTTCCCGCCGGGTCACTAACACCACAATCTTGATTAGTGGTCAACCAATCATCTGTGTATGCTACACAGGTTCCTAATTAGAGGCAAATTGATCTCCCTTGCGGATTGTAAAGAAAAGTACTTACCTCCTATCAGGGAATACCTTAACATGAACCAAATATTTTCCTATTTAAGATCTGTACAAACACCTAATCAAACTGTGGACTTTACACCGTTCGAACGTTCTATCACTTATTCACTTTATAGACCAGGTTTGTCATCAAGACTGTATGGGGCTCTCAACACTATTCCCAAAGGTAATAAGTTCCCCTATATGAGAGCCTGGGAGGAGGATCTACATCAGGAATACTCATCCTCCAGATGGTTTCAACGTTCCCAGACCCTTACGAAGGGATCATGGCAGGTTACACTAGCGGAAACCTTAACAAAAGTTCTCCACAGAACCTACATGGTCCCTGCCCGACTCCATCGTTTATATCCTGAGATATCACCTATGTGCTTTAGGGGTTGTAATGAAGAAGGGTCTATGCTACACACTTGGTGGTCTTGCCCTGTTATCTGTTATCAGTCAGTGCTAGACTGTAACTACCCACTAACATTACCTTTATGCCTTTTGGATGACAAACCTGATTGGTTAACCTATGCCAGATTCAAACTTTCTCAATTCATACTATTAGCAGCTAGAATCCACAGTGTGCAGTTTTAGATAGGATCAAAAATCCTGCTACGTGAGAAATTATCAGCTATACGCACTGACACATTCTCCACTTTCGAAAGGGTGTGGGAACCTTGGCTATCCTCCTCCCATTCCCCAGATTTATGTTATAGTATCTCCCTATGAATCTTATATCACTTTATAACCTAATGCAGTCGATGGATTAACCCCTTAAGGACTCAGCCCTATTTCACCTTAGGGACTTGGCCATTGTTTGCAAATCTGACCAGTGTCACTTTAAGTGCTGATAACTTTAAAACACTTTGACTTATCCAGGCCATTCTGAGATTGTTTTTTCGTCACATATTGTACTTCATGACACTGGTAAAATGAAGTAAAAAAAAAAAACTATTTTTTTGCATAAAAAATACCTAATTTACCCAAAATTTTGAAAAATTAGCAAATTTCAAAGTTTCAGTTTCTCTACTTCTGTAATACATAATACAAACCGGATTCCAAAACAGTCGGGACACTACAAATCGTGAATAAAAACTGAATGCAATGATGTGGAGGTGCCAACTTCTAATATTTTATTCAGAATAGAACATAAATCACGGAACAAAAGTTTAAACTGAGAAAATGTACCATTATAAGGGAAAAATATGTTGAATCAGAATTTCATGGTTTCAACAAATCCCCAAAAAGTTGGGACAAGGCCATTTTCACCACTGTGTGGCATCTCCCCTTCTTCTTACAACACTCAACAGACGTCTGGGGACCGAGGAGACCAGTTTCTCAAGTTTAGAAATAGGAATGCTCTCCCATTCTTGTCTAATACAGGCCTGTTCAATCGTCTTGGGCCTTCTTTGTTGCACCTTCCTCTTTATGATGCGCCAAATGTTCTCTATAGGTGAAAGATCTGGACTGCAGACTGGCCATTTCAGTACCCGGATCCTTCTCCTACGCAGCCATGATGTTGTGATTGTTGCAGAATGTGGTCTGGCATTATCTTTTTGAAAAATGCAGTGTCTTCCCTGAAAGAGATGATGTCTGGATGGGAGCATATGTTGTTCTAGAACCTGAATATATTTTTCTGCATTGATGGTGCCTTTCCAGACATGCAAGCTGCCCAAGCCACACGCAATCATGCAACCCCATATCATCAGAGATGCAGGCTTCTGAACTGAGCATTGATAACAACTTGGGTTGTCCTTGTCCTCTTTGGACCGGATGACATGGCATCCCAGATTTCCAAAAAGAACTTTGAATCGTGACTCGTCTGACCACAGAACAGTCTTCCATTTTGCCACACTCCATTTTAAATGATTCCTGGCCCAGTGAAAACGCCTGAGCTTGTGGATCTTGCTTAGAAATGGCTTCTTCTTTGCACTGTAGAGTTTCAGCTGGCAACGGCGGATGGCACGGTGGATTGTGTTCACTGACAATGGTTTCTGGAAGTATTCCTGAGCCCAGTCTGTGATTTCCTTTACAGTAGCATTCCTGTTTGTGGTGCAGTGTCGTTTAAGGGCCCAGAGATCACGGGCATCCAGTATGGTTTTACGGCCTTGACCCTTACGCACAGAGATTGTTCCAGATTCTCTGAATCTTCGGATGATGTTATGCACAGTTGATGATAGATGCAAAGTCTTTGCAATTTTTCGCTGGGTAACACCTTTCTGATATTGCTCCACTATCTTTCTGCGCAACATTGTGGGAATTGGTGATCCTCAACCCATCTTGGCTTCTGAGAGACACTGCCACTCTGAGAAGCTCTTTTTATACCCAATCATGTTGCCAATTGACCTAATTAGTGTTAATTGTTCTTCCAGCTCTTCGTTACGCTCAAATTTACTTTTTCCAGCCTCTTATTGCTACTTGTCCCAACTTTTTGGGATTTGTTGACACCGTGAAAATTTGAATCAACGTATTTTTCCTTTAAAATGATACATTACTCAGATTAAACGTTTGATCTGTCATCTACGTTCTATTACAAATAAAATATTGACATTTGCCATCTCCACATCATTGCATTCAGTTTTTATTCACAATTTGTTTAGTGTCCCAACTTTGTTGGAATCCGGTTTGTAATATCCCCAAAAATTGTGATGACGTTACATTCCCCATATGTCTAATTCATGTTTGAATTATTTTGGGAATGATATTTAATTTTTTGGGGATGTTACAAGGATTAGAAGTTTAGAAGCAAATCTTGAAATTTTTAAGAAATTTACAAAAAAACTATTTTTAGGGACCACTACAGGTCTGAAGTCACTTTGCGAGGCTTACATAATAGAAACCGCCCAAAAATGACCCCATTCTATAAACTACACCCCTCAAGGTATTCAAAACTGATTTTACAAACATTGTTACCCCTTTAGGTGTTGCACAAGAGTTATTGGCAAATGGGGATGAAATTTGAGAATTTAATTTTTTTGCCTAATTTTCCATTTTAAACAATTTTTTCCATTAACAAAGCAAGGGTTAACAGCCAAACAAGACTGTATCTTTATTGCCCTGACTCTGCCGTTTACAGAAACACCCCATATGTGGCCGTAAACTACTGTACGGACACACAGTAGGGCGTAGAGGGAAAGGTGCACCGTATGGTTTTTGGAAGCCAGATTTTGCTGGACTGGTTTTTTTACACCATGTCCCATTTGAAGCCCCCCTGATGCACCCCTAGAGTAGAAACTCCAAAGAAGTGACCCCATTTTAGAAACTACAGGATAGGATGGCAGTTTTGTTGGTACTAGTTTAGGGTACATATGATTTTTGGTTGCTCTATATTACACTTTTTGTGCGGCAAGGTAACAAGAAATAGCTTTTTTGGCACTTTTTTATTTACAACATTCATCTGACAGGTTAGATCATGTGGTAATTTTATAGAGCAGGTTGTCACGGACGCGGCGATACCTAATATGTATACAATTTTTTTTAATTATGTAAGTTTTACAGAATGATTTCATATATTTTAGTGTCTCCATAGTCTATAGAGCCATAGTTTTTTCAGTTTTTGGGCGATTATCTTAAGTAGGGTCTCATTTTTTGCAGGATGAGATGACAGTTTGATTGGCACTATTTTGGGGGGCATATGACTTTTTGATCGCTTGCTATTACACGTTTTGTGACGTAAGATGACAAAAAATTGCTTTTTTACACCGTTTTTATTTTTACAGTGGTCATCTGAGGGGTTAGGTCATGTGATATTTTTATAGAGCCTGTCGATACGGACGCGCCGATACCTAAAATGTATACTTTTTTAAATTTATTTAAGTTTCACACAATGATTTCATTTTTGAAACAAAAAAAACATGTTTTAGTGTTTCCATAGTCTAAGAGGTATAGTTTTTTTTCAGTTTTTGGGCGATTATCTTGGGTAGGGTATGATTTTTGCGGGATGAGATGACGGTTTGATTGGTACTATTTTGGCATACATGCGACTTTTTTGATCACTTTTATTACCTTTTTTGGGAAGTAAGGTGGGCAAAATTTCAATTTCCTCATAGTTTTTTTTTTTTATGGCGTTCACCGTGCGGGGGAAGTAACATGACCGTTTTATAGATCAGGTCGTTACGGATGCGGCGATACCTAATATGTGTAGTGTATTTTATTTTTTACATTTTTATTCAGTGATAAATGTTTTTTTTATCTTAATTTTTTCACTTTAAAAAAATAAAAATTTGACCCAGACCCACTTGGTTCTTGAAGATCCAGTGGGTCTGATGTCTGTATAATACAGTACAGTACACTACATAGGGTATTGTACTGTATTTTACTTACACTTAGTCTGAACAGATCTATGCCTTTAGCACAGATCTGTTCAGCACCATGGACAGCAGGATGCCTGAGAAGGCGTCCTGTTGTCATGGGAACCTTCCCCGTCTGCTCAGTTGTGGCCACAACTTTGCAGACGGGGAAGGGTAAGGAGGGGGGCTGTGTGGGGGCTCTCTCCCTCTCCATCGGGGGACTGCAAAGGCACAGCAGCCTTCCGATGGGAGGGAGGGAACTCCCTGAGCTGTTAACCTTTTCCATACAGCGGTCTGTATGGACCGCGGTATGGAAAGGGTTAAACGGCTGACATCGCATCACAGATGTCAGCCGTTTATACCAGGGTGTCAGCAATGTGCTGACACCCTGGTATATCCACTGGCCACAAACAATTATTCAAGGGGAGGCGGGCGGGAGATCGCGATCCCGCCTGCCGCACTGCCCGCCTCCTGCACCGCCCACAACACCCCCCTGCACCACCCGCCCACATAAATCATTCAGGGGGGGGTGAATAAAACTTTATTTGGGGCATTTTTAAGTTTGATCCCCGCGGTCTAATCGGCAGAAAGCGCAGCAAACCGCAGGTCTGAATTGACCTGCGTTTTGCTGCGATCGGCCATACGGCTGTCCGGGTGGCTGGTCTCAGATGATCATGGAGGTGAACATGCTGGATGTGGAGGTCCTGGGCTGGTGTGGTTACACGTGGTCTGCGGTTGTGAGGCCGGTTGGATGTACTGCCGAATTCTCTTGGTAGAGATATGAACATTCATTGCACGGGTAACAGCTCTGGTAGACATTCCTGCAGTCAGCATGCCAATTGCACGCTCCCTCAAACGTTGCAACATCTGTGGCATTGTGCTTTGTGATCAAACCGCACATTTCACAGTGGTCTTTGATTGTGGGAAGTCTAATGCACACCTGTGCAATATGCATGCTGTCTAATCAGCACCTTGATATGCCACACCTGTGAGGTGGGATGGATTATCTTGGCAAAGGAGAAGTGCTCACTAACACAGATTTAGAGAGTAATGGGTCTTTTGTGTATGTAGAAAATTTTTCGGATCTTTGAGTTCAGCTGATGCAAAATGGGAACAAAACCGAAAGTGTTGCATTTATATTTTTGTTCAGTGTAGTTGCTCTCAAAAGACAGTGCTGTCCATGCAGACTTAAAAAGAAAAAAAAAAAACATCTTGGGCAACCCCTTTAACATGCATAGCATTAAATGTGCGTTTTTATGTCAACATAGTATATAGCCATATGGAGGTTTGTTTATTGCAGGATGAGTTGTGTTTGGTACATATAATGTACTGTATAACTTTTATATATATTTTTTTAGAGGGATAGGGTAAAAAAAAAAAATAAATAAATCCACCAGTTTGTTTTTTCTTACAGCGTTTACTGTATCGATTACGGATCCGCAAAACAAGAATGTCAGATGTGTACATTCCACGTTCTGCAGTACAGTCATTCCCTAGTAGATCAGTCCTATCCTTGTCTGTAATGCAGACAAGAATAGGACATGTTCTATAATTTTGTAGACAGCGCGGAACAGAAAAACAGCAATGTTGATATTTTTTAACATTTTATTTCACCGTGCAGGATAAATATTGGGATAATTTTTTTGTGCGGGTCATTACAGATGTAGCGATAAAAAAATGGGGCCTTCTTTTTACTTGAAAAAAGGCAATTCTTTTAAGAAACCTTGCAAATGTGATCCTCTGATTGCTCATATAATACACTGTGAGGGTACAAGCACACAGTGTGGTTGCGTTGTCGGCCTTAATTAAACTAATTATGACTGAATTGTTTAGTTGGTCTGTATTGTTAATGGCTGCGTGTCATTGCGTGGCCATTAACAATACAGAATGACTAAGGCTACTTTCACATTAGTGTTTTCAATTCCGCTATTGAGATTCGTCATAGGATCTCAAAAGCGGATGAAAACTCTTCAGTTTTTTTTATTGTCAATCGGGACACAACTGAACTGAAGGAAATGGAAGTGCACCAGAATGCATTCCGTTCGGTTGCATCCCCATCACGGACAGAATAACTCTGCAAGCAGCATTGTTCTGTCCGCGATGTGGTGCGGACACACACGGATGGATCCGTTTTCTCTGACACAATAGAAAATGGATCCGTCCCACGTTGACTTTCAATGGTGTTCATGACGAATCAGTTATAACTATATAAGACATAATACAACCGGATCCGTTCATGACGGATGCATGCGGTTGTATTATTGTAACAATAGCGGTTTTGCAGATCCATGAAGGATCCGCAAAAAACGCTAGTGTGAAAGTAGCCTAACTGTGTGGTCCTCATCGGCAGTGAGAAGCGGCCATTAAAAATGAATGATTTTCATTGGGTTTTTCAGTTAAAACCCTAACCTCTGCAGTGCCCTTGGTGTGTATGTGTGTGTATGTGTATGTGTGTATATATATATATATATATATATATATATACACTCACCTAAAGAATTATTAGGAACACCATACTAATACGGTGTTGAACCCCCTTTTGCCTTCAGAACTGCCTTAATTCTACGTGGCATTGATTCAACAAGGTGCTGATAGCATTCTTTAGAAATGTTGGCCCATATTGATAGGATAGCATCTTGCAGTTGATGGAGATTTGAGGGATGCACATCCAGGGAACGAAGCTTTCCAACATCCCAAAGATGCTCTATTGGGTTGAGATCTGGTGACTGTGGGGGCCATTTTAGTACAGTGAACTCATTGTCATGTTCAAGAAACCAATTTGAAATGATTCGAGCTTTGTGACATGGTGCATTATCCTGCTGGAAGTAGCCATCAGAAGATGGGTAAATGGTGGTTATGAAGGGATGGACATGGTCAGAAACAATGCTCCGGTAGCCTGTGGCATTTAAACGATGGCCAATTGGAACTAAGGGGCCTAAAGTGTGCCCAGAAAACATCCCCCACACCATTACACCACCACCACCACCAGCCTGCACAGTGGTAACAAGGCATGATGGATACATGTTCTCATTCTGTTTACGCCAAATTCGGACTCTACCATTTGAATGTCTCAACAGAAATCGAGACTCATCAGACCAGGCAACATTTTTCCAGTCTTCAACAGTCCAATTTTGGTGAGCTTGTGCAAATTGTAGCCTCTTTTTCCTATTTGTAGTGGAGATGAGTGGTACCCGGTGAGGTCTTCTGCTGTTGTAGCCCACCTTTCTTTCCCATTCTGACATTCAGTTTGGAGTTCAGGAGATTGTCTTGACCACAACCCTACATGCATTGAAGCAACTGCCATGTGATTGGTTGACTAGATAATCGCATTAATGAAAAATAGAACAGGTGTTCCTAATAATTCTTTAGGTGAGTGTGTATATATATATATATATATATATATATATATATCTTAGAGAAAATAGGACTATTTTATCCAAGCTGTACTATTGGGGTATTGCCGCTGCCCTTGTGGACATTGCACCCGCTCCTTGGTTGGTGCTCCCTATACACACATAAATGGCTTCAGTTGTGCCCCCACCTTACCCCATTCCCACTTGTGCCGACATTAAAAGAAAATAAATATAATACCCCATCTACCTGAATGCGTGGGGACACTCATTCCTTGAACCCTCACTATTCACTGGATGCAGCAGAGCCTGACATTCCTAGCATTGTGACATCACATTTATTTTAACTCCTAAAAGACTCTTGTAGCCATTTTTAACCGGTGTTAGACAGGTGCACTCCTGTTTATATGGCCATTAAAAACTGGCTAATTGATTTTAATGGGGTCTGTCTGGCTGTGAAAACGGCCAATGATAGGACATGTCCTATTTTTCACGGTCACTAAAATTGTCCATGTGAATAGCCCTATAGAGTTTAATTGGCTCTAAAAACGGCTGAGGGCCGCTACAAAAATGTCAGTTTTTCACTGCCATGTGAATGTAGCCTTGGTCATCCCCAGCAGTGAAAGTGGGGTGCCAGCTGTATAATACAACTGACATTTCAAAGTGATGCGCCTGAGCCTGCATCATCACTGAGCCGTAACAGTACAGCAGCTCACGCTTACTAGTGCGGTACTATTATGGCAGGGGTTACATTAGTATGCATCTGGAATTATTTTTCATCTTTGTTGAAATGATAACATTGAATCCTCATAGATCCCCTCCATCCGTATACTATGAAGTAAGCTGTATCACATTTAAGAAATGGTGTGCTATATATCTGACAATTCATGTACTTCTCCAGGAAATCAGGTTGATGGAGGTGACCAGGTCATAATCATTTCAGCAACAGCAATCAAAAAGTGTTGGCAGACATGTAGAAGGTTGTTACTGTAAGACTGATACTCATTTGTGCTTCTGTCGAAAACCACGTAAAGCAATTGAAATAAAGGTGTGGTAGCACAACATAGAGTATATAATGTTTGGTGCGTGCACAGAGTAAATTTATTGGCTAGTCAGTAACAATGGTGCAACTTAGGTTTCTAGCCCTAGTGGCTTACTGCTAAAATATATTGTGGCAATGCATATACTGACAATGTTTTATGGTGGCTGAACTATTCTGCAGGCCATACAAATCTTTATTGGAACATGTTTAATGGGGTTAAAAATGTTATCATTGATAGGTTGACATCTGACTTCTGGAATCCCCACGAATGTCTAAAAAAAACTGACAGGGAATTAATTGTGATTTTGTATCTGTAATTGCGTTTTCTTGTACTCCATCGCGGTCACATGACATTTTCTGCTGTATTGGTTCCCTGATGTGATGACATCACATTGCCATCTGAGGAGTGGAAAGGCTTTAAAGACTCTGCTCTGTAGACACAACATCATCAGTGACCTTGCCTCTCAGGGTGATGTTCTCTTCATTCTTCTGGACCCTGTCCCGTAGACGTGTTGTCAGCAATTGTGTTGAGTGCTAGGGCATCCCGGCAAGGCTATGTCTACACAACGACATTTGTCACGAAACATTTTGTTGCACTAATGTCGCGTGACAATTTTTATAATGGCAGTCTATGGTGTCGCACTGCAACATGCTGCAACTGCGGCGCAACAGTGGCAGAAAATCCATTCAAGATAGATTTTTCTGCGACTGTTGTGTCGCAGTCGCAGCATGTTGCAGTGCGACACCATAGACTGCCATTATAAAAATTGTCACGCGACATTAGTGCAACAAAATGTTGTGCTACAAATGTTGCAGTGTAGTTGCGACTTATTGTCGCGTGACAAATGTCGTTGTGTAGACGTAGCCTTAGAGCTCCCGCAGGCTGTTTTATGCTGCGTGAAACAGGCTTAAAGCTTCCATTTTGCTTCAGTTTTTAACAAGAAGCTACTATATGATCTAAGAATAACCTAATACATATTCATGGTGCTCACTCACTTTATCTGCAACCATGTATCTATAACTGCATAGAATAAAATTGTTACATTATTAATGACACTGTAAAAAAAAAAGTTCAGAAGATCATTCATATGATGTCCAGACAATGAGACAAAATGCAGGTACTTACAAAGAAAGCCAAGTCATCACGTCATGTACCCTTACATACAATTGGTAGAGGTATTGAACAGAGGTGGACCAGCGTTTCACCAGATACAATCATTTCATGTAAACGAATACTCCATTGTGAGGGCAAACAATAATGGAGTTCTCATATCTTTAAATGTACAGTGTTGCTGTCTATCATTCCAGCTGTGGAGTCCCATAATAGTGGCATCTGTAAAGAGTATTTTTCTTTTTGTACCATATAAATATGAGCATCTAACGTCTGAGTAAGCAAAGTGTTAAGTGTAATGTTGGATCAGTGCATATACCATGCTCACAGTGTGTGACTGGCTTTAATCTTCATTCTTGCACAAGGAAGTTAACAAGAGCTGTCCGTGGAGAGAGAATCACCCTTTTAATAATCCGGCCTTGAAGATAATTTGTGCCAAGCTCACTCTGCATAACAAGGTCTTGCACCTTCTCAGCGTCTTGGGATACTGTGAATGGTACACTGACTGAGCCACAATTTTTGTTATTAATCTGCAAAACAGATGACAGGATATGTATAAATTTATACCGAATACAGAGTATTGTATGTCAAATAAGAGTCGCATCGGGTATCAAAGTATCGATACCTAATCAATACTTTTAGACCCGGATCAATACGATACCGGGTCTTACTATTTTACTATACTAGGCTGTGCTGCTGCGCAGCCTAGTATCTGTTAGAGAACATGGCACGTGCCGCTCTCAGCGAGCACTATCAGTGGAGAAGGAGGGAGTCTCTCCCTCTCCACTGTGACGCGGCTGCTGCTGCCAACAATGGGGAGATAGCACTGCGGAGGAAGGGAGGGACTGTGGCCACTGCGCCACCAATGAATGTAATTAACACATTCATTCAAGTGTATGATGCGGCACCTGAGGGATTAATTGCCGTGGTTCGCCGGATCCCCCTGCCCTGTTATTGAGGCCGGGTGTCGGGTATGTGATACCTCCGCCGGCACCCGCATCCTACACTTGAATTAATGTGTTAATTACATTCATTGATGGCGCAGTGCGCCCCCCCTCCCCAGTATTATAAATTATAACCATTGTGGCGCAGTGCGATCCCCCCCAGTATTAGAATTATTGGTGGCGCAGTGGCCACAGGCGCCCCCCCTCATTGTTATATTTATAGGTGGCAGTGGGTCCTCTCCCCTCCTCTTTATTGGTGGTGCAGTGGCAGTCCCGCTCGGAGCCCCATCAGTGTAATTGTGGGGCTCCGACCGGTTACCATGGCAGCTCGGACGCTACTGATACCCTGGCTGCCATGGTAAGCTCCCTGCTGCTGTGTGAACAAAGCCCAGGGCAGCAGGGAGAGTGTAAGATCCTATTCACCCTGATAGAGCTCTATTAGGGTGAATAGGACAAGGTCTCTAGGATGTACCGTTCCTGAGATATTCCCCAAAAATGACCTGCATTAGCCAATACAAGCCTGCAAGTCTTTCTCTTCATATCCCAACTTTCATACACACAGTCACATTTCCTTTAGCAGCTAATATAAGCTCGCAGGCCCTTAGTCTCCAAATACACACAGTTTTACTCCAGGTTTCCATAACAACCCAGCCATCTTTCTTCACTGCTGTAGGTCAGTTTTAGGCTAGGGCTACACGACGACGTAAGACGCATGACACATAGGGCACAACTACACTGCTACATCTGTCGCGCGACAATTTTTGCAATGATAGTCTATGGTGTTGCACTGCGACGTGACAGTCGCTGAAAAATCCATCTTGGATGGATTTTTTGCAACTGTCATGTTGCAGCACGTCACATGTCACAGTGCAACACCATAGCCTATCATATAAAAATTGTTGAGACAAAATGTTGCGCGACACATGTTATCGTGTAGCCCTAGCATTAAAGGGGCAGGGCACTGTGGAGGTCACTGTTAAAGGGGCGGACACTGTGGAGGTCACTGTTAAAGGGGCAAGGGGCACTATTAAAAGGGCAACTGCTGTGGAGGTCACTGTTAAGGCAGCAGAGTACTGTGAGGTCACTGTTAAGGCAGCGGGATACTGTGGAGGTCACTGTTAAGGGGGCGGGCCCCTGAGGAGGTCACTGTCAAGGGAATGGGGTGCTGTGAAACTCACTGTTAAAGGGGCAGGCTGCTGTAAAGGTCAAAGTTAAGGGGATGGGCTGCTGTGGAGGTCCCATTTTATAGTGGTGGGGCATTGTGGGGGAATCAGTGTTAAGGGGTGGGGGGACTGTGGAGTTCACTGTTAAAGGGGCGGGGTGCTGTAGATGTCACTGTTATGGGGGATACTGTCGATATATTTTAACGACACACACAAACATTAAATGAAATAGATTAAATATACCCGTGCAAAGCCGGGTCCTTCTGCTAGTAGTAAATAAAAAGTAAAAAAAAAAGGGTTAAAACGCCCCCTTTCTTAATTTTACATACAAAATTTTAAAACAATAAAAAATAAACATATTACATATCGCCACGCCCGAAAAAGTGCAAACTATTAAAATATTAACCCTATAACAAATGCAGGTCAGGTGCCTTGTATCATCCAGGAGGACCTTTATCCTTACCAGTACTGAGACTTCTACTGTGTCAGGTTGACTAAGGTATTCTGGGTCAAGTGTGGGCCAGGTCTGCAAGAGGACATCTTTGCTCCAGTTATATTGCGTGCAAAGTTTATGAGTCACATGTCCCATGCCTATAAGAAATAAAGACTGATTACATATTAAGGGAAATTTACCAAGGATGTACATCAGCTTTGTTGTATACAACAGTCAAAAATGGTAGCACAAGCCATATTTGTAACTTTGCATGCCATAAAGATGTACTATCCTTTACACCACAAATAGATAAATTCAGGGGTGGACTGGCCATAGACCCTACAGGGTAATTTCCTGCTGTGAAAGTGCCCAGGGTAGCTGCCCAAGCCATCATCACAACCAGAGGTTGGGTTCATAGAGATATGATGTTCTTAGCATTAGTTAAAAGGGTTTTCCGATATTTGTATACTGATGACCTATCCTCGGGATAGGTCATCAGTATCTGATCGGTGGAGGCCCGACACCAGGGACCCCCGCCGATCAGATACTGATGACTAGAGATGAGAGAAGTTTTGAAAAATTCGATTCAGCAACTTCGCTGAAGTTAGTCAAGAAATTTGATTCGTTCCGAACTAATTTGTCAGGAATCGCAATAAATCAGGTATACCCAGGCCACTCTGAGAGCGGGTTGCAGCCATGCTGCAGTGAAAAACTGTGCAGCCAATTAGCCCGCAGCTGCCTTTCATTTAATAATGAAGACCACACTGTACAGGCGGTCTTTATTGTTTATGGCCACATGGCACCTTTAATGCAAATTTAAACAGGAGCTGTTGCTGGTATGGGGTCTGGTTGGTTAGGTGGGGGCACAGTATGCAGATTATTGCTGTTCTGGCCTGCAATCTCCAGAAGGTTGTTTGACAATAAACACTGAATATTAATCAGCTCTGGCATATCAACCCCAGCTCTCTCCTGCCCTACACGTGGGAGCTCTTCCTCAGCCATCTAGTTTTCCTCCTTTTCCAAATCATCTAATATCGATGAGAATATGTCATCAATAACATCCAGCTCCATCTCTCTGCATCTTGCAGACTTTTCTAGAACATGGAGACATTGATGGATGATTTGGAGCAAGTAAAGCCAGCAAAAGATGAGGATGGTCATCATTAAGATCTGGCCCCCCTAAGTGGTGCTGACCGGATGGTATTGGTTGGCACACCTGCATTGAAATAATAAAGGCTTCCATCTTATTGGTATTGAATTACATATCTTAGTTTATGGCTGATGTAGGAATAAGTAAATAAAACTGATAAAAAATAGTCTCCCTGCACTCTCCCTGTCCAATATTCTTCTATTAATCGTTTTCAGCAACACTGTCCATAATGCATGAGCGCTTGTCACGTCTCTCCCCATGTTCAGCTTACAGGACAATGGTGGAGACCACGTGGGATGAGGGTTTTAGAGGACCGTGAAATCACAGGGGATGGCTATCTGCGTATTGGCTAGCTGCACAGCATTATGGGTGATCTTCGTTCCTGGGCTTCTTACTTCCATTCTTTAGGACGTGCAGCTGCCATTTTAGGAAAAACTGATTTGTTACCACAAAGCACAAGGAAATTCTGATTAGTTGCGAATTAAAATTTTCCTAAACTTTGGAACGAATTCCGCTTCAAATGTTTATGGTCCGTGGTAGCGGAACCCATAACGGAATTCTTAGATATCGCGAACCCAAACCTTGTACGCTAAACTTGAATACAGAAGTTTGCTCAACACTATTAGGGGGTCATTTACTAACCAGAAATACGCCCATATTAGGAAGCCTCTACATAACTCCGGCAGAAAAACCACCAGAGCGCATTTAATAAATGTTTGTTTTTTTTTTCCAAGTCCACTTTGAGTTCCTAGTCCTGGATAATATATATCTCCAGTCTATACCAGCTCATAGCAAAGGTTTTCTAGTGCCAACGATGCACCAAATTTGGTGCAGGAAACCATGGTCCTAATTAATTCTGCCCCATTGTGTATAGTAATGAAGGTGTCTAAGAACAGGCACACAAACTCTAAAAACATTTGTAAATTCATGCACGGTGAAAATAAACTACAGAGACATACATCAGAAAAAATAAACTATAATCCAAATTTTACAGTGGGATGCGAAAGTTTGGGCAACCTTGTTAATCGTCGTGATTTTCCTGTATAAATCGTTGGTTGTTATGATAAAAAATGTCAGTTAAATATATCATATAGGAGACACACACAGTGATATTTGAGAAGTGAAATGAAGTTTATTGGATTTACAGAAAGTGTGCTATATATATTTAAACAAAATTAGGCAGGTGCATACATTTGGGCACTGTTGTCATTTTATTGATTCCAAAACCTTTAGAACTAATTATTGGAACTCAAATTGGCTTGGTAAGCTCAGTGACCCCTGACCTACATACAAAGGTGAATCCAATTATGAGAAAGAGCATTTAAGGGGGTCAATTGTAAGTTTTTCTCCTCTTTTAATTTTCTCTGAAGAGTAGCAACATGGGGGTCTCAAAACAACTCTCAAATGACCTGAAGACAAAGATTGTTCACCATCATGGTTTAGGGGAAGGATACAGAAAGCTGTCTCAGAGATTTCAGCTGTCTGTTTCCACATATTGAGGAAATGGAAGACCACAGGCTCAGTTCAAGTTAAGGCTCGAAGTGGCAGACCAAGAAACATCTCGGAGAGACAGAAGCGACGAATGGTGAGAACTGTCAGAGTCAACCCACAGACCAGCACCAAAGACCTACAACATCATCTTGCTGCAGATGGAGTCAGTGTGCATCGTTTAACCATTCGGCACACTTTACACAAGGAGATGCTGTATGCAAGAGTGACGCAGAGGAAGCCTTTTCTCCGCCCACAGCACAAAAAGTGCCACTTGAGGTGGGCTAAAGCACATTTGGACAAACCAGCTTCATTTTGGAATAAGGTGCTGTGGACTGATGAAACTAAAATTTAGTTATTTGGCCATAACAAGGGGTGTTATGCATGGAGGAAAAAGAACACAGCATTCCAAGAAAAACACCTGCTACCTACAGTAAAATATGGTGGTGGTTCCATCATGCTGTGGGGCTGTGTGGCCAGTGCAGGGACTGGGAATCTTGGCAACGTTAAGGGACGCATGGATTCCACTGAGTATCAGCAGATTCTGGAGACCAATGTCCAGGAATTAGTGACAAAGCTGAAGCTGCGCCGGGGTTGGATCTTTCAACAAGACAACGACCCTAAACACTGCTCAAAATCCACTAAGGCATTTATGCAGAGGAACAAGTACAACGTTCTGGAATGGCCATCTCAGTCCCCAGACCTGAATATAATTGAAAATCTGTGGTGTGACTTAAAGAGAGCTGTCCATGCTCGGAAGCCATCAAACCTGAATGAACTAAAGATGTTTTGTAAAGAGGAATGGTCCAAAATACCTTCAACCAGAATCTAGACTCTCATTGGAACCTACAGGAAGCGTTTAGTGGCTGTAATTTCTGCAAAAGGAGGATCTACTAAATATTGATTTCATTTCTTTTTTGTGGTGCCCAAATTTATGCACCTGCTTAATTTTGTTTAAACAATTATAGCACACTTTCTGTAAATCCAATAAACTTCATTTCACTTCTCAAATATCACTGTGTGTGTCTCCTATATGATATATTTAACCAACATTTTTTGTCGTAACAACCAACGATTTATACAGGAAAATCATGAAGATTAACAAGGTTGCCCAAACTTTCGCATCCCACTGTATTTAAGGTGTGGACACTTTTATGAAAGGAGGGGGACACTTTTTGGGCAGGGTGAACAATCCACTCCCCAACAGTATTCCGAAATTGCAACCATTCGTCTCTCATTACTGAACTAAATTTAATTAGAATTGTCCATTCTTGATTACATTGTCATTGCCATGATGGGCCTGAGAAAACGCCCAAGATCATGGAACAGTTTCACATATCATACTACAATTTATATTATACTACCAACATAAATGGTTCATGTATATGTACATTAATGGATTTCCAGGATTTACCTTTCCATAACTCGGATGCCAAATGTGGGGCCATGGGTGAAATCATAATGATGAGGCTTGCTAGTGCATCTTCAAACTCTCTGCTGTGCTGAACAACTTGTGCAGATGATTGCTGAGAGGACAGACATAGAAGTGTATGATTAGTCATGTGCCTCGTAAACCACATTGTTTTAAACCTTTCTATAATTATTCGCTTCAAAATCATATGATGATGACGATGACGACGACGACTTTCTGTACCACATACTTACAGCTAAACGTCGCCTCTGAAACATAGAACAATGAATAAATACAAGACTATGACTATATTAGCAGTACTCATCTGTGTTTGGTCGTTGCATCTCTGTGGGTCCAGTGATTATAGGAACTGTGGTGAAGATGCCATGAGTATGGTGACCGCTCTGAGAGAAACAGTGTATAGGCCAACACCACCCAGGTTACTTACTCTTTATATAGACTGCAAAACTACGTCTGGGTTCACATCACATACAAAAGTGTAGTACACGATGCTTCTCCATCCTGCAGAATCCAGTAACATATACAATGGAATTCTATGGTGACAGATGTCACTGTATGGAATCCTTCACAAGGCATCAATTCAATCTGCACTTTTTTGTATATGTTAAATGTAAGACAAAAATGCAAGTGTGAACCCAGCCTAAGGCACTTAAGTCCACATCTGCACATAGCGAATATTCCATCGGAATGGGGCTACAGTGATGTAATCGGGCATGCTGAGCTAAGGGCGGAAGTGAAGTAATTCCCCATGCATAATGGCCCTGATTTATAATGCCTTCACGCCAGAATTCTGGCTTCAAAAAGTCACATAATAGAGCTTTTGTGACTTTTTTGGCTCACTTGCACAAAAGTTTTGAAATATGGTTGGGAAAGTAGGTGTGGTTAGCTAGGAGTTTCACTCCAAATTTATTACTGAGACTTTTTCAAAAAGTCGCAAACTAATCAGTATCACTCCAGTAAAAGGGAGGAGTAGGAAAACTGGAGTAGCTTTTCTAGACAAAAGTGTTAGGTTTAAGGCCTCATGCACATGACCTTATGTATTTTGCGGGCTTCAAAAACTGATCCGCAAGAAATACGGATGACGTCCGTGTGCATTCTGTATTTTGCGGAATGGAACATCTGGCCCCTAATAGAACAGTACTATCCTTGTGCATAATGTGGACAATAAATGGGACATGTTCTATTTTTTTGCAGAACGGAAATATGGAAACGGAATGCACACGGAGTAACTTCTGTTTTTTTTGCTGACCCATTGAAATGAATGATTCCGCATACGGTCCACAAAAAATGGAGCGGACACGGAAAGAAAATACCTTCATGTGCAAAATGCGAGATTTCATAAATGTGGCATAAAGTACTCCAACATAGACCTAAAGGTATTGTCTGAGTTATGAAAAAAAAAATTATATAGCACTGAAAATCTGATGGGCAGCAACATATAACTAAGCTAAGCAAGTTTTATGCAAAAAATAATATATATTTCCTAATTTCCCTGGTTCTTTTCTGGCCATTTGTTTACATGCAATAAAAACAATCTCTGCCCCTCCCCCTGCTCTGCTAAGGGAGTGAATACAAGTGCTGCCCTTAGGGATATGTCTGCCTGCTGGGAGACTCAGCAGCATGTTGTATGTGTAGGACTACAAGTCCCAGCTGTACAATGACACTGCTAAGGGAGAGGATACAAGAACTGCCCTGAGTGCTGGGAGAATCAACAACAACTTGTAAGTGTAGAACTACAAGTCCCACCTGTATAATGACACTGCTAATACACACAGGATCTTCCCCCTACCTTCTTGTGCAATGCTCTCTCTAGTCTGTCAGCAACTGTGCCTAGAATTGTCACTGCTGTAGATACCCAGTCTGTGCAGCTGAAGGGGTTAAGAATCCTAGGAGAGAGCAGACAGCCTGGCAGTGAAGGGGGGCGTGGCCAGCACAGTGACTTCTGGTTTACAGGCTTGTAAACAAACTTTATCAGAGCAGGGAGAGAAGCTGACATCACAGGTCATGTGACCCTCAGTGAAATCTGAGAAACCAGCCACTGGAGATAGTGAGTTAATTGGAAAGCTGTTACATTTGCCTAGTTAGGAACATAGAAAGAACCAAAAAATAACTCTGACAACCCCTTTAAGCTAAACTGACTTTAAATATTCCCCTCATGATCAGTTCTCCCCAATGTGTAAGCGGCCCATCCATTACAGAAGCAGGGGTGACCATCCGTATAAAGCAACTTCTCATCCCTGGAGAAGCTCCACCTCTCCACCGCTCCCTAATACAAAATGATTTATTATAAGTACCCAGGATGAAATTGGACATAATAAAGGAGGCAATAGAAGATAGAAATAAAGCTGGTTTCTCACTATCGTTAAAATCTTCCAGCAGGCTGTATCCAGCATAGCCGGAAAGAGCCTGAGCACCAACAGACCCCATTGACTATAATAGGACTTGGCGGGGATCTGGCCTGTTTCCAGCATTAGTGCTGGGAATCGGCTAGACGAAAAACAGTGCTTGCAGTGGTTTTTGTTCGGCCGAATCCCAGCACTAATGCCGGAAACAGTCCGGATGCCTTCCGTCTCCCATCATAGTCAATAGGCTTTGGCAGGGGAAAGGCAGTATCTGGCTAGTGGAAAACTAGCCAAACATTCTGCCAATCTAATTATGAAAGATATACTACAATAAAAAAATGTATACAAACAGTATACATCTAACATAAGGGATTGAGAGGTCCTAATATTGACACTGGAAGAGAAAAATTGTACACTAGCCAGAAAAAGGGAGAAATATTACTATACTACTAACCTGAAGGAAAGGGCAGGGGGATAGAAGTAGAGAAGGAGGGATCTGAAGGTTAAGTGCTCCAATAATTAAAAAAAACCTAAATCAAAAAAGGACCCCCCCTCTCCTGATACTATGTTGGTCAATTTGAAAAAAACTGCTAAAGCTAAGCTGTTCATTAAGTCCCTTTGAATGTACTGTCTGCATTGTATAAGTCCACTGAGTATCCTTCTGAAAAGTAATTAAAGTTTGGTGGAAAATACAAATCAACTTTGGTTTGATGCCTGAGATTGTTCAGGAAATGATTTCCTTAACGGTTAGAACACACCATGCTGTGAAAAGATCTAATACATAATGTGTGATTTGGACCTGCTGAAATGAGATAAGCGCCACCTAATCATCAGCTGTATGTACAATATGTGCCAGGAACCCAAGTGTCAAACTGAATCCATGGTTTCTAATAAAAAGGCTTCATCACTAACATCCTGTTCAGATCCATGAGAAATCAGAGGCTGCATACAAATTAGACAACCCACAGCCGATGCTCACTCTATTTAGCAGAATAATATTGAAGCTAAAAGTGTTATGGCCTTGTTACAGATGATGGGAGTAATGTTGACCCCTTGTGAGCCAACTTGCAATAGGGCCCTTTCTATCAGCACATCACTGCACTAATTCTGGTGGTAAGAGGGCAGAAAGCATCAAAGTAATCAGGGAAGGCAGATAATTTAGGCTGAACAGAGAGTATAGATAGCGAGCCTGAAACACAACAGGGGACGAATCACACGGACTGTGTATCTCTGTAGATAGGAAGGTGAGCACCCGGAACAGACTCTGCAAGGAAAGGGAGAGGGAACTCTCAGACTGCCCAGCATCAGTGTAGTTAGGTCCAAAGTCCCTGTCCACCTCATTCCTGCTGTACCCTGTGAGCACCGACGCCACACTACTCAATGTGCCATCCGATGCCCTGGCCTCCAGCATTGTCTGCAAGCTGCCGCCTCCATGCTGCTGCCCAGTGCTCCAGTCTCTGTCTCACTAGGGCATGCGCATGCTCACCTATGGACTCTTAAAGGGCCAGTGCGCTTGCTTGCTAATCCTTACCCAGTCAATGGCTAGGGGTCCCTGGGTATTTAAGGCACCCTCTCCAGGCACAGAGTGCCTGAGCTTCAAGGTTCCCCATGACCAGCAAAGATATTTGTAAGATATAGTTCTTCAGCAATTCTCTTGCGTTAGGCCTGCATTACCCAAACTGTGTTCCCACCTGTGTATCCATTGTGCCTGTGTACGCCTAAGTCCTGACCTTACAGTTTAATTTCACTTCAAGTCCGTTTTTAAGCTATACTAGTCTGCCTTCCCTGTCTGTGCTACAGTTTTGGTTCCTGACTGCCTTGTTCCTGTATGCAACATGACCCTGCCAGGAAGCTCTCCTAGTGTCTCCAGATCAGTGTTGCAAGTATCTGTAGTTTCAGTATTAGAGACTACTTCTGTGATTGTGGTGAGATTTCCCTAAATCCCAGCTATCCAGCCAAGTTTCCTATAGTCGAGTTCTGGCAAAACTCACATAATCAGTATAAGGCCTCATGCACACGGACGTTTTTTTTTTTGCGGTCCGCAAAAATGGTTTCCGTTGTTCCGTGATCAGTGTCCGTTTTTTCTTCCGTGGGTCCTCCTTGATTTTTGGAGGATCCACGGACATGAAAAATGAAAAGAAAATCTAAGTCAAGTTTGCCTTTGAAATGATAGGAAAAAACGGACACGGATCACAGACGCGGATGACAATCTTGTGTGCATCCATTTTTCATGGACCCATTGACTTGAATGGGTCCGTGAACTGTTGGCCGTGAAAAAAATAGGACAGGTCATATTTTTTTCACGGACTGGAAACACGGATCACGGACGCGGATGCCAAAAGGTGCATTTACCGATTTTTCCACGGACCCATTAAAAGTCAATGGGTCCGCGGAAAAAAACGGAAAACGGAACAACGGCCGCAGATGCACACAACGGTCGTGTGCATGAGGCCTTAGTGTGCATGCTGGGAGTTGTAATGGAGCTGGAATGCTGAAGGTTGCTGATCCCTGGTTTAGACTCTACCTGCATTTTGGTGCATCATGTGCCTGTGCCTAGAGCTCCTTAGTTAACACATATTTGTGTTTTTTACCCCTTGTGAAAATAAAATGAAAAGCTGCATACTATTTGAAAAATGCTATTTTTCATTTTCATGCCCAATGTTTTGGCATGTCAAAGCCGATGCAAACCTGAATTGTCTGAAAAGCATCCTAGTAAGATTGTCTCGAAATCTTACATCTTTTATGACGCTTGTATCTGAGTCAGTTAGGACACTAGGGTCACATATGTGATATTTTTATAAAGAGAAGAATCAGGGTAAAAAATACAGTAGGACTACTGTATCCACTGTGGATAGCTTCAAAGACCCCGATGGACAACTGTTACAACAAAATGCAGTGCAATTTGCAGGCAGCATATTATAGAGCAGAAGGAGCGAAGCAGATTTATAAACAGTGCATTGGGAAAATCTTCAGACCCTTTCACTGTTTTCACATTTTGCTATGTTGCGGTCTAGTGCTAAATTGATTTTTTTTTTCCAAGTTTCAAATCCCCCCATCAATCTGCACTCAATACCTCATAATGAAAAAGTGAAAATAGAATTTTTGAGTTTTTGGCAAATTTATTAGAAAGGAAAAATAAAAGTTTTGCATGTTCATAAGTATTCAGATCCTTAGCTATGACACTTAAAATTTAGCTCTTGGGGTCTCACATTTTTCTCTTGATCATTGAAATGTTTGTACACCTTGATTGGAGTCCACCTGTGGTGAAATCAGTTGATTGGACATAATTTGTAAAGACACACCCCTGTCTATATAAGGTCTCACAGCTGAACAACGCATGACAACGCATATCAGAGCAAAAACCAAGTCAAGACTAAGGTCTCATGCACATGACCGTATCTATTTTGTGGTCCGCACAAAACGGATACGCAAAAAATACGGATGACGTCCGTGTGCATTCCGTATTTTGCGGAACGGAACAGCTGGCCCCTAATAGAACAGTACTATCCTTGTCCGTAATGCGGACAATAATAGGACATGTTCTATTTTTTTGCGGAACGGAAATGGAATGCACACAGAGTACCTTCCATTTATTTTGCGGACCCATTGAAGTGAATGGTTCCGCATACGGTCCGCGGAAAAACGGAACAGACACAGAAAGAAAATACGTTCATGTGCATGAGCCCTAAGAAAGAACTGTCTGTAGAGATCAGAGGATTGTGTGGAGGCACAAATGTGGATAAAATCAGCTGCACTGAAAGTTCCCAAGAGCACAGTGGCCTTCATAATTCATATCTGAAAGAAGTTTGGAACAACCAGGACTCTTCAGAGAGCTGAACACCCCACCAAACTAGGTATCTGGGGAAGAAGGGCCTTTGTAAGAGAGTTGACAAAGAACCCAATGGTCACTCTGGCTGAGCTCCAAAGATCCTGTGTGCAGATGGAAAAAAAAACTTCCAGAAGGTCAACCATCACTGCAACAGTTCACCAATCTGGCTTTTATGGTAAAGTGGCCAGAAAGAAGCCTATCCTATGTAAAAGACACATGAAGTTTGCAAAAGAGCACCTAAAGGACTCTCAGACTGTGAAAAACAAGATGCTCAGGCTTGTTGAAACCAAGATCAATAACGTTTTTGGCCTCAATTCTACTTATCATGTCTGGAGAAAACCAGGCACTGCTTATAACCTGCCCAATACCATCCTTACAGTGAAGCTGGTGGCAGAACGTTCACCTTCCAAGACAATGACTCTAAGCACACAGCCAAGACAGCACAGGACTGGCTTAGGGACAACTCTGTGAATGTCCTTGAGTGACCCAGACAGAGCCCTGACTTGAACCCAATGGAACATCTCTGGAGAGGTCTGAAAATGGCTGTCCACCAACGGTCCCCATCGAACATGCTTTTTCTCAGTTCAGATGTACACGGGGCCATCTTCACATACACAGAGAATGCTATCAATCACTGATAATAGCTAAATGGGCTGCCCCGAACTCGGAAACAGCAGATATTTAAATGTGTAAAATTATAAATTAAAATGTATAAATGAAAAAGTTGTTATTGACTCTTTGAATTATAGTTTTTTTTTTTTATTGATGGGTGATTTATGGGTGTTTCTAATATAAACTCCCTCCAGGACTGAATTGGAAATTTGAAAAATTACTGTTAAACTTTAAAGCTTTCTCTCCTAAAAAAAATGAAAGGACGTTTATGAAATGAAGCCAAAATAAAGTAGGCACATTGCAAATGTTAGTTAACTTATTTGTATGGTACAGTATGGCTATCTGTCTCACAAAAAAAAAATTGACATTTTTAAAATTGTGACTTTTTCCATATTTTCTGTACATTTTGGAATTGTCATAAATACCCAAAACACGATGACCAAATTTACTACTAATATAAAGTACAACGGGTCATGAAAGAAACTCAATTACTTGGATAAGTAAAAATGTTTCATGGTTGTTACCACATAAACTGACATGTCAGATTTGAATAATGGCGCTGTGACCTGAAGGCCACAATAGGCTGCTTCCTTTAAAGGGGTTCTCTGGGCATTTCTGAAAATCCCAGCGACTTCAGACCCTGTGGAGGAAAGATTGCTTCCTTGGTACTTACTCATCCATCGCACCCCCAATGCTGCCATCTCTGCTGTGCTCGGACTGGCTGCGGGCTCCTTTGCTTGGGACCTAAAAGTATGTGTTCCTGAATCTTCCGGTTCAGATGCGTGACAGTGGGCTAGTTATAGAAAAAATTATCTTTGCTCCACAGGGTCTGAAGACTCTGGGATATTCCGAAAAGGCCAGAGAGCTCCTTAAAGGGATTAATATAGCCCTTTAAAATTCCCTCGTGTAACACTGTAGTGCATCCTAAAATGATGCTGATACTAAAGAGGCGAGAATACTGCACCAAGTATACAAATAATTCCATAACCACTGAATATGAAGAATTTTCTATAGGTTCAAAACATATCAAATATCCAATAAAAACAATCCACAAATTAGGTATGATATCTCAACGCATTTCCTATTAGTTTACTAGAAACAAATTCAGACTAGAAAACACAGTGAAGGTGGGATATGGGCAAAACAATAGAAGTTAGCTGTACTATTCAGCAACTGCACAAAATCAGCATCATGAACACCAATACTGTGCAGCAATACAAGTATCAATTCCCTTGAAAGGGGTAGGAAATGACTCATGGTGTGATGAATGAAGAGTTTTAGGAGCACCTGGCTTTGTGTATGTTGGGTGCTGTGAATGGCATGTAAAGTTAGTACAATTTTGCTTTATGAATATATATTTCTTCTAATCCACCATTCCACTAATAAACCATAATAGTAAAAACAACCAGCCTATTATGCAGCGCCCCCTTATGTTCTCCATTATAGCCCGTCAAGCAATTGACCTGTAAAGGTGTCCTGTAGCATCTGATACTCAGAGTATATTCACACGGCTGATATCCACAGCAGAAAAATCAGTAGCAGATCAGTAGCTAAAAAAGGTCAGACAGATTTGCTGGCAAGATTTTTTGGTTGAATTTTTTTCTGCTTTCCTATTGAGAATTAGAAGCAGATTTTAGCCATGTGAACATACCCTAAGACATTACTGTACACGTAAGACGTTACTGTACAAGTAGACTAGACAGGCTAGTCTTCCTCCCTACATGCATCAATGAGCAATGGTTGCCCAGGACACGGTTGCTTGTTCACTGAATGTCCTTCCTTCGACCACTCTGGTAAGTACTAACTGCTGCATACCAGGAACACCCCTGCCATTTTAGGGATGCTGTGACTTAGTCACCCAGCCATCTCTATTTAACCCTTGGCAAAGTTGCTCAGATCTGTCGGCTTTGTCCACACGTGACTGAAATGCTTCAGATTTTCCATTGAGGATTTTAATGCCGTAAATCATAGAAATAGCCTTACATCTGCCCATTTCTTCTACTTCCAACACATCAACTTCAATAACTGATTGCTCACTAGCTGACCAATATATCCCTCTTCTTGAGAGGTGCCATTGTCACTAGATAATAGTATTCACTTCATTGTCAGTAGAGGGGATTTTTACGTATATACAAACAGGATTTTGTGACATTTTGCATTTTTACACCACTCACACCAGTTTGGAAACGTGATTGGGAAAGTTGGTGTGGTTAGCTATGTTAATTAGTTTCACTCCAGATTTATACTGAGACTTTTTTAAAAGTCACAAAAATGGTTGCACTCTAGTCACACTAGAGTAGAAGGTAGAGTAAGATCTCAAGACAGAAGTGTTAGGCTTAAACAAAAAAAAAATAAGACTGAGCTGCTGTAATGTGTTCCTTGAATGCTATTGTCCTTCCCTAGTTACACTGTGCAGACATCTAATACTATATATTGGCTGGAAAAAAAAAAAAGATGCATATTTTAATTACACACACAAGAGGGCGCTATCATCACAAACAGACAAGGAAAAGAGAAGACTAACATTTTCAAATGAAAAAAGAGAGTTTTCATTTAAAATAATCAGCAATGTCAACTGAAATGATGTTAAAGCTGGTTGTCTTACAAACACAACTCCTATCTATATGCCTAATCATGGTATCTGATTTACATACGGGCGTTCCTCTGGCCTACATAGCCCATCCATGCATTAGGTTAGCTGCAGACTAGCGTCAGAGATCCAGCAGGGTGTTCAGCCGTTTAATCGTCTTCCTGACGATTCTTAGCATATTTGCCAGAATGTGGGCAGATCTACACCGTTCCTATTATATTAAATCGGACCGGACAGAGCCTTACAAACCTCCAGCAATTCAGGAGTGTGCAGAGGTCCGGCAGGCTAATCCCTGCTGAAACAGTCTGCAACTACCCTAACATACAGTAGTTGACTACACTGCAGGGGAAATGAAGATGGACAAGACAACTGATCGCTTGGGGTTAGAAAGGTCTAACCCATAATGATCAGCTGGTTGCTGCCAGCTTTTTTTTTTTTTTTTTAAGTGTTTTCCCCGAGGGAAAAATAAATAAATAAATAATGTAATGATATATTAGATTTAGGCCTCAGGCACATAGCCATAGCTGTTTTTGCGGTCTGAAAAACAAGGATGCCATCTGATGAGGGCTAAAACCACGGTCATGTGTATCAGGTCTTAACTGGAAAGTGGGGGCTGGTAACAAGCTCTGCACCATTCAGCTCCCTTTTCATTCCTAAAATCACTCAAGAATCTTGCTAATGACAGTACAAATGTCCAGTTCAAAGTATTAAATTGAATTTGTCATTGCAATTTTAGAGTATTATCTGCAGTACTACCGGCAGACCACAGACATGTAACCCTAAGCTGATGCAGTGGTCAATCGTGACCATGGCATCTGAAGTGGCTTACTCCAGGAGCATGGCGATCAGGGGAGGTATTCATTTCTTGTGGCAGCCTCAGTTTCTCTGAAGGATCTGAAGCTACCACAGCAGTAGTTCCAATGGAGGTCTGCAAGTGGCAGGGCTCCATAAGAACATACTGCAACTCCAATAGGCTGCAATGGTAATTCCCTGCAGTCTACGGGACAAGTGATCTAACAATCGCTTGTTAAAGTTCCAAAAGGGGACTTAAAGTGTGTACAAATTTATTTTTGAATGTATAAAAATTATAAAAATTCAAATATCAACTTTTCCATAATAAAAATAAAACCGTATCCTGTTTTTTATCCCATACGGTAAACACTGTAAAAGAAAAAAAGAAAATGGCAGTTTTTTCATTGCTTCACCTCCCCAAGAAAACTGAATAGAAAGTGATCAGAAAGGCATACAGACTCCAAAATGGTAACACAAAAAACCACAGATCGCCCCGCAAAAAAAAAAAAAAGAGTCTCCACATACCTCTGTAGACAGAAAAAAAAACGGACCCGTAAAACACGGACATCGGCAATGTGCGTTCCGCATTTTGTGGACCGCAAATTGTCGGCACTTAATAGAAAATTTCTTGTCAAGAATGGGACATGTTCTATTCTTTGGGGAATCGGAATTGCGGACCCGAAAATGCACATCATGCTGCCCCATAGAAATGAATGGGTCCGCAATATATGGGTCCGTATATAAAAAAGAAAAAAAAGAAAAAAAATTATTTCGTCAATCCAGCCCTAAAGTAACAATTTTTTCCAAAGTTCATCAATACTTTTTACTCTTTTACTATGGCCCTCCATCACTCGTTCTTCCTTAATCAAGTTATCAACCGCTTTTCTCCACTGTCCCACTGTCAGAGGATCTGCGCCTACCCATTTCTTAAGTATAAGAAGTCTAACTTGAAATAACACTTTGCAGAGAACCACTCGTATATCTCTATTTAGATTCAGATGTTCAATTGCCCCTAATATACAAATCACCGAATCTTCAGATATTTGGACCTTCAAAATTAAATATACAGTCTCCAGTATTTCCCTCCAATATCTAAACAGCCTTGGGCATCTCCAAAAACAATGTATTAAATCAGCGTTCTCTCTCCCGCATTTTGAACATCTATCCGAGGCTCTCACACCCATTATCTTCAATAACCGTGGGGATCGATGCAACCTATGCACTACAAAAAACTGTGAGATCTTATATGAACCCCTATTGGAGACCGCTGAATAACTCCTGAGGGCATCTTTCCATTTATCTTCCGTAAAAGATTGAAGTTCATCCTCCCATTTTTTTCTAGCAAGTATTATAATCCGTTTCTTTTTGTTCTTCATCAATATCTTATATCTTTTTGCGGTTATACCTCCTCTTTCACCCTCATTAGTAAATTTATGTATTATATATTTTTCTATTTTATATTTATCCTCCTGAAGGACTGTCCGCAGGGCATTCCTAAGCTGAAAATATTTATACATATCTTTTTGGGGAATCCCAAACTCACTAACCATTGTATTGAAATCTTTCAGTTTGCCCTGTTCAAATATCTGGCTGAGGTATTTCATCCCTTTTTTTTCCTAGTCTATGTAAATCTTGATCGTTTGCAATTCCTTGAGATTTATATTTTTCCAAATAGGTGTGTAATACAGAAACCCTTTAATCTCCAATATTTTTTTAAACTCCACCCATATACACTCCAATAAATTCAGTATTCTATTACCTGTGCTCTTTTTGCCCAGTGTACCCGATTCCAACGCCTCTAAGTGGTTCCATTCCTCTTTCCACCCCAGTCTATTTATAACTTGTCTGCCCACCAAACCATTTAAAGTACCTTTTATATGACCATATTGTGATATTAAATAATTAAAAAACCAATTTGGAACAGCTAATCCACCCTCTCTTACTGGGAGCTGCAGCACTTCTCTCTTTATCCTGGGGATAGCACCTTTCCAGAGAAAATCCCCCATTAAGCTATCGAGTAGCTTAAAAATACTTTGCGGTAACCTCAATGGGGCATTTTGGAGAACGATAATTTTTATCAGATTTACCCGACCCTGTATTGACATTGGTAATCTTCGCCAAATATGTACTTTGGTCCTAAATTCTTTTAATAAGGGGAGTATATTTAATTTTTCGTATTCTGCTATATTTCCAGAAATTTGTATACCTAAGTATTTAAAATTCTCATATTTCTCTAACACATGCACCCTTAAAGGGGTTATCCCATCATAATGATCACTGTTAAATCCGTTAATGATTTGACAGTGATCATTTTTGTAAATATACTTTATTAACAAATTCCCACCGATTAGGATAAAATTCACCCCCACTTACCTTATCGTTGTGACTCGGTCTCCCCTGGTTACGACCACCACTCTTCTCCAAAATCCCGATGGTCGCGCTTGCCCAGAAGACTCCTTCTTTTCTCCCGGCCGGTCCGCTCGCTGTCCTGAACGCGCACGCTGCCGCGCATGCGCGACGGTGACTTCTTCCCGGCCAGAATAGTACAGAGCTGCGTACGCACATGCCGGCTCTGTACTATACTAGGCAGGAATAAGTCACCATTGCGCATGTCGGGAGAAGACTTCAATCAAGATGAAGCCCGCCCCCAGCCAGAATCCAGGAAGTGAACGCGCGGTGGCAGCAGGTAAGTTTAAAAATGCAAAGTGGGATAACCCCTTTAAATCACTCTGTAATTGTGCATCGCCTAACATCAACAAGTGTGACTTCCCCCAGTTAATATTTAATCCAGAAAAAAAACAAAAACGTATCTATTATATCAATGACTCTATTAAACTGATCCCCAGTGTTGTGCATAAATACACACTTGTCTTCAGATCACTCCTCACATACAGGCACGCACCACCACCTTTTCTATTGATCCTGTCTTTCCTAAATAGTGTAAAACCCTCAATATTTACAGCCCAGTCATGCGAAGAGTCCAACCATGTCTCAGCCACATGTCTTTTGTGGGATAATATGCAGTAAAATGTTTCCTTTATGAATTCCTGGTTATTCTGGGCTTTGAAGTCAAGGTGGAGGTCCTATCAGTTATTCACTTCAAAGCCCAAAACTAGCAGGAATTTAAATGTATAAATGACAAGTTTTACTGAATCTTTTCCCCAAAAACTATATATGAATCTGCTCAACTCCTCCTGCTCTATAACCTGCTGCCTTCAGGTGATACACCATGTTCAATGTGACAGGTTCACTTTGAAAACACACTGCACTGTTGGATTTTTTATGCTTTTTAAAATTACAGCCACCCACTCACTGGTGGAAGACGTACACTACTCACAAAAAGTTAGGTATTTTTTGCTTTTGGGCGAAATTTATGGAAAACTTAAAAAGTTCACGGCATTTAAGTAGAAGCATGCAATGGTGATCTTCTCATCTCAAACTATTTATTGAAACAAAAGCTAACAACAGTGGTGGGTATACCCCCCACAAAAATGTCAATGTCTCAAAAACTTGTCATGTCGCCTTGAGCATCAATTACAGTTTGACAACGATATCTTATGCTATTCACAAGTCGACTTATTTTCTGCTGAGGCATGGCATCCCACTGTACTTAAAGGGTGACCCTTGGGTCATTGAGGTTCTGGGGTACAGAGTTACGAGCCTCTTTATGGCGACTCAACTGATCCCATAGGTTTTCAACGGGATTCAGGACTGGAGAAAGTGCAGGCTCCATTTGAGGTACCCCAGTCTCCAGCAGCTGTTCCGCAATGATGTTAGGTGTGAACAGCATGATGAGGAGGACTGTTTAAATATCAATTCTAATTGAACCAGGAAATTTATTGGGCGATTCATAGATCAAACACCTGTTGCGAATTTTGCTGTTAAAGGGGTTGTCTCACTTCAGCAAATGGTATTTATCATGTAGAGAAAGTTCATACAAGGCACTTACTAATTTATTGTGATTGTCCATATTGCCTCCTTTGCTGGCTGCATTCATTTCTCCATCACATTATACACTGCTCATTTCCAAAGTTACGACCACCCTACAATCCAGCAGAAGTGGTCGTGCTTGCACACTACAGAAAAAAAGTGCTGGCCAACAGTGCCTTGCAAAATATTCACCCCCTTGACTTGTATTTTGGTGCCTCACAACCTGGAATTAACATAGATTGTTTGAGGATTTGCAGAATTTAATTTACAGAATATGCCCACAACTTCGAAGATGTATTTTTTTTTTTATTGTGAAGCAAACAACAAATAGGACAAAATAGAAAAAGTCAATGTACATAACTCATCACCCCCTCCTGAAGTCAATACTTTGTAGAGCCACCTCCAGCTCCAAGTCGCTTTGGATAAGTCTCTATGAGCTTGCCACATCTTACCACTGGGATTTTTGCCCATTCCTCCTTTCAAAACCAGGGCTGTGGAGTCGGTAGATGAATGCTCCGACTCCAACTCAGACTCCTCAGTTTTTGGTACTTGCGACTCCGACTCCTCTGTATTTAATATGCAAATGTGTTTTATATATTTAGCATTTTAAGCTTTCAACATTGCCATGTTCAGTAAAGTACCTTATTTCCTGCCCAGAGGGGCGTTTTAATTCCCTCTCTGGACCCCAGTGACGCCCCTCTGCAGTGCCCAGCCCGCCTGAATTTGAAGCCCAAGAATGCCTCCTGATCCTGAAATAACCTCTGACAGCCCCGGCAAACGGTTCCGCCTCCTCGCCACGTCATCTTCTACCTTCAAGAAATGCCCCGTTCTTCTTCCTGTCAGCCACCAGAAATCTTGCGCAGGCGCAGTACCGCCTGCGCAATCATCAAGCTCCTGAGGGCAACAGCCTCAAAAGTCTCACTGGGCATGCGCTGAGCCCAGTGACGTAATCTGAGCGCTGTTGCATCAGGAGCTTGATGATCGTGCAGGTGCAGGCTGCTGGCGGTACTGCGCCTGTGCAAGATTTCTGGTGGCGACAGGCAGAAGAACGGGGTATTTCTTGAAGGTAGATGACGTGGCGAGGGGGCGGAACCGTTTGCCGGGGCTGTGGGAGGTTATTTCAGGATCAGGAGGCGTTCTTGGGCTTCAAATTAAGGCGGGCTGGGCACTGCAGGGGGGCGTCCCTGGGCTCCAGAGAGGGAAAAAAGACACCCCTCTGGGCACCTTGGAGATTCATTAGCATATCAGAAAAAGAGCTTTTTTTTTAATCAAAATGACAAAACAAAAGTAAGAAGACCACTGCAGGAAATAAGGTACTTTATTGAACATGGCAATGTTGAAAGCTTAAAATGCTAAAAGCAGGTGACAGATTCCCTTTAATTATAACTTTTTGTGAATTGGGACATTTAAACTTGCTTTTATTATTCCAATTTAAATTTAGTAGGAGTCGGAGTCAGTTCATTTTTGCCGACTCCAGGTACCCAAAATTGCCTCAGACTCCGACTCCTCGACTCTGACTCCACAGCCCTGTTCAAAACTGCTCCAGCTCCTTCAAGTTGGATGGTTTGCGCTTGTGAACAGCAATCTTTAAGTCTGACCACAGATTTTTATTGGATTGAGATCTGAATTGACTAGGCCATTCCAACACATTTACATGTTTCCCCTTAAACCACTCAAGTGTTGCTTTAGCAGTGTTTTTGGGGTCATTGTCCTTATGGAAGGTGAACCTCCGTCCTAGCGTCAAATCACGCAAAGAGTTGTACAGGTTTTGCTGAAGAATATCCCTGTGTTTAGCACCATCCATCTTTATCTCAACTCTGACCAGTTTCCCAGCCCCGTTGCTGAAAAACATCCCCCCAGCATGATGCTGCCACTACCATGTCTTACTGTGGGGATGGTGTTCTTTGGGTGATGTGATGGGTTTGCTCCAGACATAGCGTTTTCTTTGATGGCTGAAAAGTTCAATTTTAGTCTCATCAGACCAGAGCACCTTCCTCCATACATTTTGGGAGTCTCCCACATGCCTTTTCGCAAACTCACAACGTGCCTTTTTGTTTTTAGCTGACAGTAATGGCTTTCTTCTGGCCACTCTGCCATAAAGCCCAATTCCATGGAGCGTACGGCTTATTGTCGTCCTATGTACAGATACTCCAGTCTCTGCTGTGGAACTCTGCAGCTCCTCCAGGGTTGCCTTAGGTCTCTGTGCTGCCTCTCTGATTAATGCCCTCCTTGCCCGGTCTGTGAGTTTTGGTCGGCAGCCGTCTTTTGGCAGGTTTGCTGTTGTGCCATGTTCTTTCTATTTGGTTATAATAGATTTGATGGTGCTCCTGGGCATCATCAAAGATTTGGATATTTTTTTATAACCCTTACTTGTTTGGAGAGTTCCTTAGTCTTCATGGCAGTGTTTTGTTAGTGATGCCTCTTGCTTAGGTGTTGCAGCCTTTGGGGCCTTTCAAAAAAGGTGTGTATATGTAATGACAGATCATGTGACACTTAGATTGCACATAGGTGGACCTCATTTCACAAATGATGTGACTTCTGAAGGTAATTGGTTGCACCAGAGCTTTTTATGGGCTTCCTAATAAAGGGGGTGAATACTGGCACATGCCAGTTTTGTGTTTTCTATTTCTAAACAATAGTTTTATTTATATATTTTTCTTATTTCACTTCACCAACGTAGACTATTGCGTTCTGATCCATCACATATAATTCAGATTAAAAAAACATTGAACTTAAGGCTGTAATGTAACAAAATAGGAAAAAAGTCAAGGGGGTGAATACTTTTGCAAGGTGATGTATATGCACTCCCATGTTCCCAGCCACCAGAGAGGCAGGTGCTTTTTCCTATATTATACAAACACGGCCATCTTTGCTCGATTACAAGGTGGCCGTAACCATGGAAACAAGCAGAGTATAATGGATAATGGAAAAATGAATCAAACCAGCAAAGGAGGCAATATGGACAATCACAATACATTAGTAAGTGCCTTGTATTAACTTTCCTTACATTATATATGCCATTTGCTGAAGTGACACAACCCCTTTAAGCTCCTAGAGAACAGCAAGTTGTGCAAAAAGTACTGAAACATTGAGCAGTTGGACATGTGCATTCAAAAGCTTAAAATGTCACATTAAGTTCACCTGTAAAGGTGCCACAAGCCAAAATATCCCTAACCTTTTGCGAGTAGTGTATATCTGCACTGTTTATTCTGTCTCGTCACTATCTGTCATTCTCCGTCAGACATTCTTCTCTATCGCATAGCAGCTGTATTTCCTGGTCAGGTGGTTTCATACTGGCTAGGACTCATCCACTGCATCATCAGACTCACACCTATAGTCCCTCATGATTGGCTGTACCAAGGGGTGGGCTGCCTGCAAGGCATTATGGGGTAGCCCACTGTGCCGCTTGCTAAGGTCACGTGATCTTTCTTCTCTGCCTTCTGATTTGAAAAACTGTGGCCACTATTTCAGCTGAAATAAAAAACTTTTGGGAAATTTGTAACAAATTTGATTTGCTGTTTAATAGATGTCTGTTCTTTTATGGATCATCACCTACCACCCCCATTGTGATGAATATGGAATGCAGACAAAATAATTATCTACAAGTTAAAAAAAAAAAAAAAAAATGAAATAGCTGTTGAGGCAAAAAACCTTATTATTAGCATCAGCTTTCAAGTCTTCAACAAGAACTTTTTAAATGAGCCAATATTACAACTGAACGTTGTGAATTTCTTTTGACATCAGTTTTGTAGAATGCAGACATTGCATATTTTATTCCATGAAGCCAGACAAACTAGGGTATGGACGTGACTGAAGAGACTGACTTCTATAGTCACAACTACTATCTATAAGAATGGGAGTAAAGGTCGTAGACATATTAAATAGCTATAGGGTAAACACTTCTTTCACAAACAACTATCACCATGGTTATTGGGAACAGGAAGACAAAGCCCTGCCAAACACTTTATTATTACTTGCACAACAAAGGATGAAGTGAGTTTAAAGGAGTTCTCAGAGACTTAAATACTGATGACCTATCCGCTAGATAGGTTATCAGTATCTGGTTGGTGGGGGTCCGACACCGGGGACCCCCGATCAGCTGTTTGAGAAGGCACTGGCACTCCTGTAAGCATGGAGACCTTCTCCGTGCTCACTATGCACAGCGCCGTACATTGTATAGCGGCTGTGCTTGGTATCGCAGCTCAGACCCATTCACTTCTATGGGACTGAGCTGCTCCTAGGCCATGTGACTGATGAATGTGTTGTCACTCGGCCTAGGGAAAGCTGACATAAGGCTGTGACGCTACTCTGAGCACCGCTGCCTTCTCAAACAGCTGATCGACAGGGTTTCTGGGTGTCGGACCCCCACCGATCAGATACTGATGACCTATGCAGAGGTTTTGGAAAACCCCCTTTAAATCCAGTTTACCCAATCGTCGTTTCTCTAACATCTGACATTGGGGGACAGTCTGGAGGACTCAATACATAGAATGGAATAAAGGCTGATCAAACCATGCTTAAAATTTTTTAAGCCATTTTCACTTTATTTTGAATAGAACAAAAAGCAACTACAATACTTGCTGTGAACCATTTTCGGAGTCTCTGTTACTAGGGACAGATCTTGTCTGACAACAGGCAGTGGACTGCCAATTAGGTGGAGGTAAGACCCCTAGCGGCCATGACTTAACAGCTTTTTTTCAGGTGGACGCAGGCATATTTTGTAAATGAAGTGATGCAGACATTTGCTAGTTACAACACTCTCTATTAAATGAAATGGTGTGAATATACAGTAACTCTTTAAGAACAATTACAGTTACTCTAGCCTAAACTTTGTATTTCTCATAAAGGAGAACACATTAGAGCCTATGGAGTTGCGCCTTTTCACAATGCGCCACTTTATGACCTGGCAGAGACTTTCTACAAATAGCTTAGAATTAAAATGATTTGACAGGAATATAATCCAGGTCATAACCATCTTGAATTCTCCTCTACAGATATTAACGAGTAAGTATAATTAGTAAATGTTTTTTTTCCTGATGAAAGCACATTGTCAAAGACAGGTCACGGGTAATGTTGCTAATTGGCTTTTTCAGACATTAAGTAGACAGCATGGACACTGGATAAAACAAATGACTGATGTATTAAATGTCTGCTGTTGAACAAAACTGTTGAATGTTTTAGCAATGAAAAAAAAGTATTTATTTTAAAACCAAGGGAATAGCGGAAGAAAATAAGTTATCTCTGTTATTCACTCACAAGTGTCCATAGTCACCTATATGCAAGGACCACCATTCAAGTAAACTGAGAGGTGTATAGACCCTTCAAAATATGTCTTCTCATATCAATGACGTTTAATGGCGTCACTTTAAAAAAAATGAGACTAGACAGGTGGTTCTTTTTTTTTCTTTTTTTTTTTTTACAAAAAAAGTTTAACCCCAATACCTTGGAAAAGTAAATGATTCTCCATATCCCCCTACTAACTCCACGGTGCTGTTTCACTCCTTCTTTACATGACCCTCTCTTACCAGCCCTAGGTGCTACCAGTACCCTCCAATATACTCCAGGCTCTGCTCTGCATACGCTCCTTCTCCTTTCTGATGGCATCTCTAACAATGTAAGGCTTCATGCACACGACGGACATTTTTAACTGACTTTTTTTCACCTATGCCTTTCTGAGGAACGGACCCATTCAATTGTATGGGGGCAGTCTGTCAGTGAAAAACAGACAAGATAGAACATGTTCTATTTTTTTATGTCTGTTTTGTCGTGTGCATGTAGCTTAAAACAGGTAAATGACATCTGAAAACTATGTTAAAAGCAACACCACAGCTAAATATGTGCAGGAGTACTCAACAACAAATTGGTAGGAAATCTCTACATCTTAATGATCACTGATACCCTCTTTTTTCAGAGGGGACCTTCAAAGGGCCTTTCTAGGCCATCACCTTTTTGCAGTGGTCTAGTCTAAGCACTGCATGGGTCTGCCATTGAAGAACATGAGCTTAGCTCTTGCATGAGAGCCTAACGGCACGTATGGGAAGAAGTGCAGATACCGGCCACTTAACCCCTGGTTAATGGTGACCTCTGCATTTAAGTGTTTTCCGAGGGAGGAGGCTCACTCTGTCAGGCATCGGCACCGCAACTAGCAAGGTTGTGGGATGCCACTATCTGTACATGGCAGCTGGGGGCCTAGTGAACGCCCCCGGTGAATGCCTATTAGGCTGTGCTGGAGGTGCTCTTTCACATGAACGTGTACAGTTCCATGTGTGAGCGTGATCCTCTGTTCTGGACACTGCTCGTCTTGCAGGAGCGCACAGCATTGTACTGATTTATAATGCTATGTGCCTCTGCATGATCTTACTTCTACAGGATCATACTGACATAAAGCTGTCACTAGGGTTTTGCAGCAGTAAGGTCATGCAGAAATACACAGCATTATAAATTAGTACAATGCCATACGTTCCTGAAAAACGAGCAGTGTCCAGAATGGAGGATCACCCTCACACGCGGAGCGTGATTTCCGGACTGCACACGCTCATGTAAAAAAAAAGCCTGAATATAGAGTACATATCAGTTTCTTACTGACAGCATAAGTGGTGCAGTGTATTATGGAAGTGATCGGAGAATCGCACGTCAAAGTCCCCTTGTGAGACTAATAAGTGGTAAAAATAAGAATGCAGCTTTGTAGAAATAAAAAATAAAAAAAAGTTATGGGTCTTGGGAGGCGGTAATGCAAAAATAGGATTTTCATTGCAAAAGTAGTAAAACTTTAAAAAAAATGATGTGTATTTGGTAATGCTGTAATCATACTGACCCAGAGAATACAGTTATCATATTATTTATGCTGCAAAAGTGAACATTGTAAAATGCATAACGTAAAAAGACAATTGTATTATTATTATTTTTTTCATTCCTCCTTTAATAAAAATTTATCAGTGATTATATGTAGCCCAAAATACTGCCATTAAAAACTACAACTTGTCCCTCAAAAAACAAACCCTCATAACAGCTACATCGACAGAAAACTAAAAAAGTTATAGCTGTTGGAATGCGACAATCAAAAGATAAAAAAAATGGCTTGGCCAGTAAGGCCCAAAATGCATGCAGGGGGAAGGGGTTAATGAGGGGTTGATGTTGGTTCATAAAATATAAGAACGATGTCTGCACTTGAAGGAGTTTCCTCCCCACTGGATGAGGAGAATTGTTGTCTATATCTTTTGTAAAAGTCCCTATACATTGCATTTACAAATGATGTTACTAATACCAGTTAGTTCTACCGTAACACAATTGACGAAGATCAATAATATTCAATCTTTTAATTTAATTTCACAGTTGTGGTCCTAAGAAAGAAAAACATGTAGACGCTATCACACCACCACCATGTTGGACTGTTCGTACAATAATGTTACATTTACGATACAGCACACATGTGACCTATACAAATAAATCCTAAAAGGCATGATTTTAGTGACAAATTACGGTAATCCCTTACAGTACTTGGTTCTTCATTTGGTGTAAAAACTATGCGATTTCTCTGCATGTAATTTTTTGATCATTAAAAACTGATGCTGTAGTTATATCACTGTTCTTCTATGTGGTTAGAACAGTAATGTGCAACTGGAGGCCATCCTCGACACTCATGTACCTGAATTGTAGCCACCAGGGGAAGGCAAGTTCATATGGCAGAGCTGTCTTCCCCAGGATTGTGATCAGGCATCTGCACTCCTGTATTGTAAGTGCTCCTCTGTTATGGAGGGCAATGGGGTATCTAAAAAGTTATGTGTGTTTGTTTACCCACTGACCCATTGCTGGCTTATAATGTGTGGCCCACATTTGAGGCCCTAACAATATTTCAGGTTGACTACTACTGAAGAACGTTAGAAGAACTGTACACAAGATGTACAGGAAAAAGGACAAAGACAAAAATACAACATACAGGACAAAATCACGTGCTTTAAAGGGACAGTACCATCAATTATTTTATCACAAATTAACAGTCTCTATGTGAATATTCTATGTAATTGCTTTTTATTAAAAAAAATGGTGGACAGTTTTCTGGATATAGTTTTTTGTAAATTACTCCATGCGTTCTAATTCCTGTCCTGGCTTTTAACTTCCTCCTTTGTACTGATTCAGTTAAGAGCATCACGCATTACTCTAAGGCCTGATGCACACGACCGTTCTGTTCTTTGCGGTCCGCAATCTGCGGATCCGCAAAAAACGGAAGCCGCTTGTGTTCCTTCTGCAATTTGCTGAACGGAACGGGCGGCCGTCAATATAAATGCCTATTCTTGTCCGCAAAGCACGGACAAGAATAGGACATGTTATATCTTTTTTTTTTGCGGGGCCACGGAACGGAGCAACGGATGCGGCCCCATTGAAGTGAATGGGTCCGCATCCGAGCCGCCAAAACGGCGGCTCGGATGCGGACCCAAACAATGGCCGTGTGCATGAGGCCTAAGCAATACAATGCTCTTTTATGGGTATCTTTATCTAGGGCTATCAAGAGAACAATAAAGCTGTTACTGTTATCCTAATTGTACTAATCTACTATTATACTAGCAGATACCATCTTTCCCTTGCAGCAGCAGTAAAATAGCATTGGGATCCCTATTTATATAGAAGTTTTATCTCTCTGTCAGGACAGGACAACATTTTGTATTGAAAAGGAAAAATGTTTTCTATGAATATTGAGTTTAAAAAAAATACCCTTTTCTGCTGATAGATATGTCCCTTTAAAGTATTGTCCTACTTACTCCTATTCAATAGACCTAGTACTGCAGAGCTTTTCATTTTATTTTTACTGTTCACAACATTTTTATTCTATAAAACTATTCATTTGTCTGTATTGTTCCTTCAAACCCAAGCACAATACATGAGAGTTAATGGCAATCTATACAAGCCTGACTAAAAGCCTCCAAACTCTTTTTTCCTGCTTTAATACAAAGAACCCTTTCCTGAGAGAGAGAGAAAACATTGGCAGAGAGTAATACATCTTTCTCCTGTATCTGTAGACCAGCGTACAATATTACTCTAACCGCTATTTGCTTGAACACAAAGCAGAAGCAAACAATCTGCTCCTCTGGTTTGAGCTTGGCCAGAAGAAGAGGACTCCTCCCCACCATGTTATTACTGATGACAGGTCAGAGTCGCACATTTGTGCAGGAGGGAGGACTGGAGGCAGCAGATGCACTTACCGAGAGTATGTTGCTTAGACTCATTAACTGGGAAATAGCTGCATTGAAAACGAAATCCTCAGTGAAGTAGCTGGTTACCTAGGCAACGCAAACAAAAAATGTCTTTTTAGAATAAGTCATATTTGTTAAAGTTAACAGTGACTGACTAATTCCTGCACACAGGTGAACAATTTCATCCTTGTGTTTGCGTGGGTTTCCTGCAGGCGTTCTCATCGCCTCTCAAAAAGGCAATCACCGCCCCAAATAAATGAAATTGTCCCTTTACAATAAATGCAATATCAGAGGTGATGATGACCTCATAGAGGCCCAGGAGATAGGGCAACTAGAGAGCTGTGTCCACCAGGGATGACTAGTGAATTTCTTTCAGTGACAAAACAGCAGGAAAATAATACATTTTGAAGGGGGCTCTCATCAAGGCAAACCTACTTCGGTTGAAGCTAGCCCAGCATTACATGCTTGTCAGTCAGCTGAATGGGCAACCAGGTCATCCCATGGTTAAGAGGTGGTTCCACAGGGTAAGCGCCACTCTTTATTAGCAGTTCTCCACTCTGGTTTAGGCCTCTTGCAAACCGCGAATCCGCAAATTACGGATGCCATCCATGTGCATGCCGCAGTTTTCACAGTCCCAATACTAGAAATGCCTATTCTTGTCCGCAAAACAGACAAAAATAGGACTATGTTCTATAATGTGCGGGACGGACACACGGATGCGGAAAGGCATGTGTGCTGTGCGCATTTTCTTTTTTTTGCGGTCCCTTAGAAGTGAATGGGTTTGCGTGCCATCCGCAAAAAATGCAGACCCAAAATACAGTCGTGGGCATGAGGCCTAACAGAGGCGAGGTCCTCTATCAAGTCAATTGCTCTGATATGGAATAACTAAAGAAGGTGTAGTGGCAAGACAAGCCCTTCAACTATGCCAAACCACTAAGCCAAAGTCCCTAGATGGGACTTAAATGAGACCTATAAAAAAAACTATAAAAAAAAAGCCTTTAAAATGTAGAAATATGTTTAATGTTTTACAATTACAAACATATCTGCTACTTTTTCAAGATTTGACACAGTAGAAAGCTATGACTGACCCCTTGATTGCTTCACAACAGGAGGGGGATGGAGTTCATAAAGAAAGCATATCACAAAGTTTATTTCCTGTAGTACTAGGGGCGTGAATCTCTTTGGGGCAGGTATGATGTCGATATGGGCATAGATACTGATTTGAATCCATACAAGGTCAACATCACAACAATAAACCACATACTGTAAAATATAAGTCATAATAGGTTAAAAAGCAATATTTTAAATGGTTTGACACTGTCAGTGATATTGTGGCGAT
Source organism: Bufo gargarizans (assembly GCF_014858855.1). Classification (NCBI taxonomy): domain Eukaryota; kingdom Metazoa; phylum Chordata; class Amphibia; order Anura; family Bufonidae; genus Bufo; species Bufo gargarizans. Next base: position 186,109,997 of record NC_058084.1, read on the forward strand.
ACGCTGCAAACCGACAAGGTTATTGTTTTCTCAGTGAGAATGGTCTCCATGACAACATTGGACCTGACGGAAATGAGAAGGGGGCATGTTTCAGGAATGCTACATCAGGATTTGGTCATACTATCTCACCACAAAGGATAAACCGTTTTTAGTGTACTAAAGGGTCTTTTATCTTTTCTTTTTTTTGCTTGTTAGTTCACTTTTAAAGGGGTTGCCCATCATTAAATGTTATTTAAATATAACTTAGCATGCAAAACTAGTTACTTTTGCAATTTACTTTTTATTTTAAAAATGCTCCAGTTGTGAGATATTTTCTTTACATCATTATACTGGCACCCCCTAGTGTTTAATCTGTGTAGTGATGTGCAGTTCCAGCCTTCAACTGCCACCAGCCATATCTACTGTTAGAAGCTACAGGGGGGTGGGGAAGTAAATTGTTTACAGCATGCACCGTTTTAACTAATGTATACTTGTCTCGAGATATGTGCTATACTTATATAACATCGGAAATGTCTCTTGTTTCTGTACATTTAAAAGTGCATTTATATCAAAATGATGACTGAGAAATCATTGGAATGACATGCTTTGATAAAACACTAATAAAATGTTATAAAAAAAAAAAAAAAAAAGAAGAAGCTACAGGGAATGAGCTGCAGCAGAAAGGGCATACCCCATAAAATGGACATACTCTTTGAAATGCCAGTCTTAAGAGAATCTAGCAGAGAAATCAAAGCAATGAACTGGGAGATCTTTGGATCCATGTGAGGTTCTAGCTTTGTTAGAGATTGTCATGTACCATATAAAAGGAGTCTGTTAGCTCTTTCTTCCTATTAAACGGATACCAGCACCAGGAAGCGGACAAAAAATTATTTACAAGGATACAGAGGTCCAATTGCTGGAAAAATGATATTTGATTTAATATGCGAATGATCTAGAAAGTGCCCACTGGGTGGTCCACAGCCCCGCAAGTGCTTAAGCTCTACTTGAAAGCCTGTCTGGTGCCTCCCCCTGGGTCTTGATTGAAAGTTCCAGCACTGTCAGATGTCATACTCTCATGCACTGAAATCGCAGGATTTGAGAGGAGGTACAAAGTACTTGCCAGACTCAGGTTCGCCTTCTTGGCACTTTCAAGGTAATTTGGATTTAAACTTCATTTTATAAGCAATTACACCTCTTTCCAGGAACACAGAGGTATGCTTGTAAAACTATTTTAGTCCAGCATTGGAATTAGTTTAATAGGCTGATAGGTACTTCAAATTTCTTCCTTTCTTACCAAATGTGCTTGACTAGGAGTTTGTGTTTTGTAAAAGTTTCGGCAAACTTCTGGGAAGGAGGGGTGGGGGGGCTGGTCACTGTACAGCTATACACAGCTCCCACTGACCTGACAAAAGTACCCATACAAGTGGTTCCTCTAAAGGCCGGATCTGGCAACCTGACAATACCCATATTGCAGGAATAAAAAACCTTTACAGTCACACACTTACCAATACGTGAATTGCCTGAAATTGGGATAGTAAGCCCTTCCCCAGGAATGCCAACTTTAGGGCACTGTTTCCATAAACCCTTTTGCAGTTCGGTTCTGAATACTCTTGCCAAAATCAGGACTGTTTGCAAGTATGCATTCATAAATGTAATCTCTGTACCATAGAAAATGCTGACATTATGAGATCTAAGGTAGAATCCCTCATGTGAGGGACAGCGGCCATACAGATTCTTCCTCTATAGCAGGGGTGGGGAACCTCCGGCCCATCATTTCATGTGGCCCCCGGCCAGAACATCTTGTGAAAATGCTAATGACTGCTTCCATTATGGGTCTGATCTGAGGCTGGGGGGTCTGATCTGAGGCTGGGGGGTCTGATCTGAGGCTAGGGAGGGTCTGATCTGAGGCTAGGGAGGGTCTGATCTGAGGCTAGGGAGGGTCTGATCTGAGGCTAGGGAGGGTCTCATCTGAGGTTGAGAGGTCTGATGGGGGTGTGATCTGAGGCTGGGGGGCTGATCTGAGGCTAGGGAGGGTCTCATCTGAGGTTGAGAGGTCTGATGGGGGTGTGATCTGAGGCTGGGGGTCTCATATAAGGCTGGGGAGGGTCTGATGAGGGTCCGATCTGAGGCTGATGTAGGCTGGTGGTCTGATCTAAGGTTGGGGAGGGTCTGATGAGGGTCTTATCTGAGGCTGATGTAGGCTGGGGTCTGATAGGAGGCTGATGGAGGTGGGGGGCAGATCTGAGTCTGAGAAAGAGACAAAGACAGGGAGAGTTGCGAAGAAGGAGGCAGGGACAGTGGCAGGGAGAGTGAAAGCTGGGTGAACCCCTCTCTGGACCCCCCCTGGGTTTAGCTTGGCTGCCATTAATGCCAACAAAAAAGAACTAAATATATAACATTCTCAACTTAAAAATTAGACTGCTATATGTGGTCAAAATAAAACTATTTGTAATATATAGTCCAGGTGCCATTTTGTGCTGCAAAAATACAGCGCTCTAGTTTTTTTAATTGAAGCGCAATTTCTGTAACTTACCCCTAAGTCACTTATATGTTTGACCAAATATAGCAGTCAAATTTTTAAGTTGAGAATTTTGTATGGCCCCCGAACGATGTTACAAATATCCAAATAGCCCTCGGCAGCAAAAAGGTTCCCCACCCCTGTTCTATAGTCCCAAGCTCGGTAACCAGAGGACACCCATGCTGCAGCAACAACAAAAAAATCATTAGATCTACAAATGTCATCATTTTTATAGTCCAGAGATGATGAGATTTAAGTTAGAATCCATCATCTGAGACATCTATCCTGAACACGAATAAATCAATTACCTCAGACACAGTAAGATTCCGGTGTTGCCAGATTTTTTGAGTTTCTACCGTTTCGTTCTTCCGCAGGATTTGAGGATTCGGTTTCACTGGGGAGTTTCGAGCTTCAATAAACTTGCTAGTTAATGCCCACACACGAGACTGCCACCTCTGGACACCAGGTATTGCATCAGCTGTGAAACAACACACAAGTATATGGAAGCATTATAAAATGCGAGAAGTATAAAATGCCTAGTATGCCCATAGTGATATACTATACATGCAATGTTATCCTACCCTTATTTATCTGTTACATTCCAGTTAAGTGCTGATCAAATTGTATATCATCAACTTGCGCTCGTTTATTGCCAGGCATTGGCATGTGTAAGAGGACCGTCAAAACCACCCCCTAAGCACAGAGACACATATAGAAAAAGGATTCCCCTTTGTTAGATGATAACAGCTGAGAGCCACTATTGTTAATCTAATCCATAGTTTGATCAAACCATTACAATGGACCTGCTCAGTGAAGAAGCTCTTCTGCCATCAGTGCTGTAAATTATGAGGGTAGGTCATGAATATTTTAGGCTCAGAACAGATGTTCAATGGCCATAAAACTCCACAACATGTCAATGTGAACTTAGCAGTGATCTGCTTTAAGTCCTAGCATTACACTTGTATTAACATGAATGCTTCCTATAACCACATGCACATTTTTGTGGACAACATAAAATTAGAAAAAGGGCAACTGAAGGCAAGTAGTAATCTGGGTAGCTTTAACCCATACCTCAAAACATTTGAATTGCCCATTTGTTAGAACTTTAAAGCTCTACTGTGAGCTGCCCAGGAACACCTAAAAAAAAACTCCCTCAGATGCCCACTTTTAGACACATTGTAACCATCACACCCATTTCAGATCTGTTTCCGATTTATGGGTGGTATCTTAAATGTTGTTTTGATTGGACAGTAAAGATGCTGAACTCCCCAAAAATTACTATCGTCCTCAACCGCTATGTGTGAACATATCCTGACAGAGAACGGGTGATATGCTCTAGTAGGCATCTGTTCCTTGTCAACAACAAATATCTAGTAACAGCTTTATTGGGTATAGTTAAAGGATAAAGTTTTCTCCTAACCACAGGATACAGGAAAACTATTAGATTGTTTCAAATGGCAAGTGAAAGGTGCAGTCCTGAAATTTGCGGCAACCTGCATGCGGATCCTACAGCTGGGGCCACACTGTGTGCGGTCACTCTTAAAAGAGTGTAAAATATAAAAAGAAGAACTGGATTGCACATCCTCAATACTATGCTTTTATCCAATAACTGCTTCTCAGCATAATTTACATTGCTTCTTAGCGCAATTTATCGTATACCTACCTCTATGCTGCATGCTGTACATGAGGCATTAGTATACAATTTGATCGAAAAGCGTAGGCCCACTCACCACGACAAGGTTGCCTCTTTGAATGGGACTCTATTTTAAAATCTAACGCTAACGGCGGCTATTGTTGCTTTGGTGCTGTGCTGGTGGGGCCCAGTGCCAGGGTGGCTTTGCCAGACAGCAAGGGTGCTGTTTGACTGCTGGGTCCCGCTGCCTGCTGGTGTGGTGGTGCGGTGCTGCGGCGCCAGTAGTCGCCGTGCAGCGCTGCGCCAAATTTAGAATAGGGTCTCATTCAAAGAGGCAGCGTTTGATCAAATTGTATACCAATGCCTCATGTACTGCATGCAGCATAGGGGTAGGTATATGATCAATTGCGCTGAGAAGCGATGTTAATTATGCTGAGAAGCAGTTTTTAGATAAAAGCATAGTATTGAGGATGTGCGATCCAGTTCTTTTTCTTATATTTTACATGTTTTGTAGAATGTTCCTTTCCCTCCTGGTATCAGCACTCCTCCCCATTCGGCCCAGGTGCTTTTAATTAGCAGGAGCCTGCATAAGGCCTCTTTCAGACGGGCGAGATTTACGCGCGGGTGCAATGCGGGAGGTGAACGCATTGAACCCACACTGAATCCGGACCCATTCATTTCTATGGGGCTGTGCACACGAGCAGTGAAAATCGCAAGCATCCGCAAGCAAGTGCGGATGTGGTGTGATTTTCACGCACGGTTGCTAGGAGGCGATCGGGATGGGGATCTGATCTTTATTATTTTCCATTATAAAATGGTTATAAGGGAAAATAATAGCATTCTTTATACAGAATGCATAGTACAATAGGGCTGGAGGGGGTTAAATTTTTTTTAAAATAATTTAACTCACCTTAAGTACCTTGTTCGCGCAGCCCGGCTTCTCTTCTGTCTTCATCTTTGCTGTGCACAGAAAAAGGACCTGTGGTGACGTCACTGCGCTCATCACATGGTCCGTCACATGATCCATCACCATGGTAAAAGATCAGTGACGTCATCAAAGGTCCTATTCCTTCAAGAAGAAGACAGAAGAGAAGCCGGGCTGCGCGAACAAGTGGATAAAGGTGAGTTAAATTATTTTTTAACCCCTCCAGCCCTATTGTACTATGCATTCTGTATTAAAAATGCTATTATTTAACCATGTTATAAGGGAAAATAATACAATCTACACAACACCTAACCCAAACTTCTGTGAAGAAGTTCGGGTTTGGGTACCAAACACGCTGATTTTTCTCACGCGCGTGCAAAACGCATTACAATGTTTTGCACTTGCGCAGAAAAATTGCGCATGTTACCGCAACGCACCCGCATCTTTTTCCGCAATGCCCCTGTGAAACCAGCCTAAGGGCATAAATTCCTACCTCTCAGTTGGAGTTCCTGAGAGTATGTGATAAGGTGAGTTCCACACCTGTTCACATGGTGCAGTACTGCACGGCAGCCATTGTTGCTTCGGTGCTGTGCTGGTGGGGCCCAGTGCCAAAGTGGCTTTGCCAGACAGCAAGGGCGCTGTTTGACTGCTGGGTCCCACTGTCTGCTGGTGCGGTGCTGCGGTGTCGGTGATCACCGTGAAGCACTGTGCCAAATTTAGAATAGGGTCCTATTCAAAGAGGCAACCTTGTTGCGGCGAGTGGTCCTACACTTTTTGATCAAATTGCATACTAATGTCTCATGTACAGCATGCAGCATAGGGGTAGGTAAACGATTAATTGCGCTCAGTAACGATGTTAATTATGCTGAGAAGCAGTTATTAGATAAAAGCATAGTATTGAGGATGTGCAATCCAGTTCTTTTTCTTATAGTTTACTCTTAAAACTAGGGGTGCACCGAAATTCCGGCGGCCGAAAATGGGCCTAATCCATTTCGGCCGATATTGGTACATATCGGCAGAAAATAGCGGGGAGGGACTGGGAGGAGGAGCTGGGGACCGGTGCGTTCACTGTGCTCCGGCCCCCAGCAGTTATAAAATGTGTACAATTAATAAGGATTCTATTCATGAGGCCCCCTCTGCAGTAGAACATTCAATATAGCCACATCCTACTCACAGGGCTGTTGTTATCTTAATGCTGGCCGGCCGGGCAGACGAGCGGCAGCATCACGACTGACGTCATGTGCCCGGCCTACTTTCTGAATGAAGGAGGCGGCGCAGGCATGTGACGTCAGTCGCGACGCTGCCGCTCGTCTGCCCGGCCGCCCAGCATTAAGATAACAGCCCGGTTTCGGACCAGAATTTTCATTTCGGTGCACCCCTACTTAAAACAGTATTCCAGTTATATTAACTCATCCCCTATGCACAGAATAGCTTATAACTAATAGATTTGTGCGGGTCGTACCGCTGGGACCCCCACCAATCACAACGGGGGCCCTGTATCCCATGGAGCCTCCTGAAATGAAAAGAGGACAATTGGACATTCTCATGTTCAGAGGGGGTCCCAGAAATCTAACTATTAGTTATCCCCTATCTGTTCCACAAAAAGATAGAACATGTCCTATACCGCATTTTGTGGTCAATTGGTACGAAAAAAATGAGGATACAAAATAAGGCTCCATTCACACATCCGCAATTCCTTTCCGCATTTTGCGGAATGGAATTGCGGACCCATTCATTTCGATGTGCGGCCCCGATCCGGGAATGCGGACCCGCACTTCCGGGTCTGCATTTCTGTTCCCGAAAAAAACAGAACATGCCCTATTCTTGTCCACAATTGCGGACAAGAATAGGCATATTCTATTAGTGCCGGCGATGTGCGGTCCACAAAATGCGGAAAGCGCATTGCCGGTATCCATGTTTTGCGGATCCGCAAAACACACACCGATGTGTGAATGGACCCTAAACAGTATCCTTTTTTTTCAGATCTGCAATTTGTAGACTGCAAAATGCAGACTGTTGCGCTATATTGTGCGGGCTAATATGACTACAGCCATATTTATACCGTTTTTCTTAGGCTTTCCTATTTAAAAAAAATTTAAATCTCTTAAAAAAATGCCCTGTGTTGCCATATTTTGGTGCATGTCTATGCTGCCAAGACAATGAATTAGGACCCCAGGATTTTGCTAGAGGGATGGGGGACAGAGAGAGCCCCATCCCTCTCTCTGGGTTCACACCTGAGCGTTCGCGATGGAGCGCTCTGTATGCGCGATTGTACGGGTGTTTGCAATCGCGCATACAGAGACAAGCGAACGTCCATTGTCGCGCGTTCCCGGAAGTCTATGTACGGGAACGCGCGACAAGACGCCCCAAAGAAGCTCATGTACTTCTTGGGGCGTAGGGCGTTTTACAGCGCGATCGTACGCGCTGTAAAACACCCAGGTGAGAACCATGCCGATAGGGAAGCATTCTCTCGTAGGAACGCGCTGTAAAACGCTCAGGTGTGAACCCAGCCTAACTGCTCAGATGCCGCAGTCGCTATTGACTGTGGCATCTAAGTTAAGTCTGTGATCGGAGTTATCTCCAATCACAGCCACTACTGGCAGGTGTCAGCTGTGTAACAGCATCAGTATACCACCATAATTAAACTCCTGACATCCATCGCATATGTACGCAAGATTTTGCCAAGGGGTTAAATGCCCATATCTTCACTACCCGATAGGATTATTGCCGTACATTCACTACCTTTTTCATGTACGGAATGTGATTTTTAGTTGATCTTTTCTGACAACTGTCCCCTTGCTCATTAGTGCAAATTTCTGAAATTGTTACTAAATCTAGATAGATTACATTTCTCACAATATCCCCTTTACATTAGGGTTGTTTGATACAGGGCATATATATTTTATGACTGCCAGGGCTAGAAGATGCAGTGAGGCTAGTGGTGGTATTATTATTATTTTTTTTACACTTTGTGCCTCTTATATGGTCATACCAGACAATTTCAACATTATATTTTTTATTACAGATTTTTCATGTAACTGGGGCTGACAGCAGCATGAGAAAGTCCTCCTGATATACATTGCAGAGGTGAACGGGGTTTTCTTAGACGAAGCAGCTTCAGCAGTTACCTGGCACCCAGCAATCGCATGATCTCTAGGACGCACCGTTACCACTGACTGATCTGGGTACACAGTGCTTATTGAGCACTGTGTATACAGCAATAGGGAAGGCAGGGATAGTAAAACAATGTATCTGCCTTTTCTATGGGGAGCATGGGTGTCACTGACAAGGCATCCGTGATCTTGCAGATCGTGCATCTGCTAACTCTACAACGATGTTCAGAAATGTTCTTGGAAAGTTAAATGTGGACCACTTGTATGTGTAGTCCAAGGGCTGTCTGAAAAATGGTTAAAAAAAAGAAATCGCTAATAAAACCATCATTAATCCCCGGAACACACTTTAGAATCGATTTATACAAGGGCAATTTTACATATTATGGTCAAATTGCATAATATTTTTTTTTTGCTATGGTTGTGAAACTATTATTACTAAAACAAGTCGTTTTGAACAATTTAGCAAAAGCGTACTCATTGGGGGAGATATATCAAGACTAGCGGATCCATCCGCCAGTCTTTATCTCCCTTCGCTGGCGCTTTGTTAAGAAGCAGAAGCCTCTTAACAAATCAGGCGCATCTCTGCCCTGCTGTGCACCAGAAACTGAAGTCTACGCCTATAGGCTGGCGTAGACTTCAGCTGTAACGTCCGCCACTTTCTGGCGAAAGTTATAGTAAATGCGGTGGGTGAACTAAGTCACGCCCCTTTTCCTAGGCACTTTCCAAGTAAGTGCTGAAAGCTCAAAAAGTTTCTAATTATGGTGCACAGATGCCGTGCATAACACCATAATGTGCGACTATATTACGCCACAATTATGGTTTAGAAACATTGATAAATGCAAACGTTTTTATTTTGTTATTAATACTGCAGAAATACACAGTTACGGCTGTGGCAGAAGTTAGTTTCCCTTCTACAGAAATGGAACAGAAGCTTACGTACTTTTCATATCCCACAATATGTCTTGCTCTGGAGGAGCAGCAAACAACAAGTACAGACGAGTGGTGTCAATGCCATATTTCTCCACCATTTCCTCCGGATCTACTCCATTGTGCTTGGATTTACTCATCTTTTCCCAGGTTACTTGAAGTTTTTCTCCAGTCTTTGCATGAACCGGTTCACTGCCTTTAAGAAACAAAATGAGGATGTTAAAAAAAAATAAAAAATATTTGTGAAAAGTTTAAATAAATCTGTTCAAACGTGGCCAATATAAAGTCAGTGTTTGAACTGTTCTACCTCTTTCAGATAACTCAAGTTTAAAGGGGTTGTGTCACTTCAGCAAGTGGCATTTATCGTGCAGAAAAAGTTAATATAAGGCACTTACTAATGTATTGTTATTATCCATATTGCTTCCTTTACTGGCTGGATTCCTTTTTCCATCACATTATACACTGCTCGTTTCCATGGTTACCACCACCCTGCAATCCATCTGTAGTGGTTGTGCTTGCACGGTATAGGAAATATTTGTGTGTCACCATTTTCTGAAAGCCATATGTTCAAAAATTTTCTAGTTATGGTCTTGTGTGAGGGCTCTTTTTTTTGGGATGAGATGACTTTTTCATTGGTACAATTTTGTGGTACATATTACTTTTTGCTCGCTTGATATTATGATTTATGGGAGGCAAGGTGACCAAAAATGGCTGTTCTGGTGTTGTTTTTATTTATTTATCTTCTTACGATGTTCACCCGACAGGGTGATATTTTTATAAAGCTGTTTGTTACGGACATGGCAATACCTTATACCTGTATGTTCATTTTTTATTCTTTTTACATTTTTTACAATAGCAAAGGCTTGATGAGTGGAAAGGGGCCTTTTTTCCTTTTCACTTGAAACTTTTATTTTTTATAAAACGCTTTGAGGGAGATTCATCAAGACTGGTGCCAAGGAAAACAGGCTTATTTGCCCAGCAACCACCTTTCATTTGTCAGAGCTTATCTGGAAAAAAATGAAAGGATCGATCTGATTGATTGCTATGGGCAACTAAGCCAGTTTTGCTCTGCACCAGTTTTGATAAATCTCCCCATTTATTTTTTCTACATTTTATATTAGTCCCACTAGAGGACTTTAACTTTTGAGAGTCTGATCCCTTCAACAATGCATTACAATAAATACTGTTTTACACTGCTACTTCGCCTATGAGACTCTGCCTGGGGCTGGGCCTCATAGTCTTCCACAGCTCGCCACGATCGCATCGCCCAGTGCCCGCCCAATCATATATGTACTGCACATGTCTGGAACAGGTTACGTATACAATGTCTTGGTGTAAACATTTATTGTGGTTACACGGCTCACCCAAAAGCCATGGCCTCTTCAAACAGCTGACCAGAGTGGTACCGAGAGATGGAATCCCCCATGACTTCAGCTGCTTAGGAACCTAAGTGGCAGGGTGTCAGTGAGGTAAGTATTACTACTTTTGCTTTTAGAACATTGCAAGCTGTTTTGTAAATGATTTTTCCTGGCATGCACAACGACTTTAACTAGTCAATAACACTCACCGGGAGGAAGCGTATTTTTTAAACTTCAAACAGTGCTAATCGACACAACCAAAATGTACATCCCAAATGAAATAAAAGATATCAAAACTGCACAAGACGACAAGAAAACTGAGATTCACTTAAATAATCATTCTCCAGGTCGAAGAGGAGCCCACAACTGCCAATCAGGCAACTGAAGAATATGAGCTGGAATCTGATCCATGTTTCTACTCTAGTTAAAAAAAAAAATCTCTTTCAATGTGTCCACGTGGATATGTTCACCACAGAAAAAATAGCAATTTTTGTAACTGACATCAATTTTGCTGCTTACAAATCTTATTAATTTGATATAAAACATTACTTAACTTCTTCAGTTTTATCTGACAGTAAGGCCTCATGCACAAGACCGTATTTTGGGTCCGTGTCTGATCTACATTTTTTGCAAATTGCACATGGACTCATTCATTTCTATGGGCCTGCAAAAAGTACTGTCAGCAAACTTCATCTGTGCGCTGTCAGCGTCCGTGCGGCTGTTCTGCAATGATAGAACATGTCCTGCTATTGTCTGTTTTGCAGACAAGAAAAGCCATTTCTATAAGGTGCTTTTAAACGGGAGTCAGCTGTGGTCTTAAAATGATATGCAAGTCATTACCTTCAGGTAAGGGCTCATGCATACAACTGCATTTCCAATGTCCGATCCGCTTTTTTTGCAGACTGCACACAGATCCATTCATTTCTATATGTCCACAAAAAAACGACACAATACGGATGTCATTGGTGTGCTGTCCGCATCCGTATGTCAATTTAGCAAATTATAGCTGATTCTATTTTTGGCCGTATTCAGAGAATAGTAATTTCAAATGATAGGAGTGAGAAAAATGCAGAATGCATACGGAAGGTATCTATATTCTGTGGATGCATGGTCTGCAGACCTCAATACAGTTGTGTGCATGAGGCCTATCTTTTTAGCTTTGTCCCTTGCAACAGAATTTAAACCCATTAGTGACAAAAATGACACAAATAAAAGTGCTGCACCCTCAGCTATAGAAAAACCAGCAATAATCTTTACTTTGTCTTTATGGCAGTGTTATCAGCTCTCAGGCCACCGTCCAGCCTTATAAAGCTTTACTGCTGCAGCTATGCTTGTTCCACATGGCTGCTGTGTATAAGCAGAAACCCTACAAAAGTTCACAAGGATGGATTATTATTGTTTATAAATGACCGGCTAAGCCACCAGGGATAGTAATCTGTTTAGGAGGTACCTTCCATACATGTACTAGGGTAAGCTTGATCAGCTGGTGTGAAATATTGCTGTGTGCCATAGGTGTAAAATTCTGTGTCTTGAAACACTAGCATGGCGTTATTCTCTGTACAAGTAATTTTTTTTATTTGCATGCATATGATGGAAGAGTAAAATCTCCAATATCATGTGTGCCCACTAAGCCCTCCATCATCTGTGCCATGGCAGAACCTGCTTTACTCACTGAGAACTATTGTTTTCCATCAATGGCCACAACAGAGTTTGCAGGAGAGCTGGAGAGCACCCCCTGCCATCCTGCATAGGGTGGAGAAAGACAGGACCAACACGAGGTGTTGTGGTGTGAGGCACCATTAGCTACCATGGCCGTTCCTGTCTGGTATTCAAAGACGGAACATTGACTAGCCTTCGCTATGTCTAGGACATAGTCCTACTGTCTTTTTTTTATTTACTCAGAAGAGCTGGTGCCAATCCACACACTGCCAACACTACACAACATGCTCTTCAGCATATCCAGCACCTCCCCTGGCCAGCTCAATCACCAGATCTCTCCCCCATTGAGAATAACTAGGACTGGATGGGGAGATGGATCTCCAAAGTACAGCACCCAACAACCACCTTGTCTGAAGTACGGCTCCCAAGTTGAAAGAACTTAGACTGACATACTACAGGGGATATCCAGTATCTGTATGACCATTACCATGCCAGAGGGGCAGCCTGTGTTGTGGCAAGGGGAGATGCCACCCAGTAGTAATGTGACCCTACCTCCACATATACGCTGCTGAAGAACCCAAAATAAAGGGTGCATCAGTTTGTCAATCTCAGTTTAATCGCATTAAGCTTTCCAGGTGTTCTTTTTTCATTTTCTGGAAATGTGTTTCAGAGCACGCACTTAGCATGGTTGTCATGGTCTGTAGCTTAAAGACATATCCAATAATCCTATTAGGCTAGGGCTACTTGGCGACATGTGTTGCCGAAAAGTCACGCAACATTTTTTTATAATGATAGCCTATGGTGTCGCACTGTGGCATGCTGCGACACAACAGTCGCAAAAAATCCATCCGAGTTGGATTTTTGTGCGACTGCTGCGTCACAGTGCAACACCATTGACTGTCTTTACAAAATACGTCCCGTGTAACCCTAGCCTCAAGCTAATTATTCCATGCTATCAGGCAAACCCGTATGGGTGTTCTGCGGCAATTGCCTTCTATATAATGCATGTAATCTATGTGATATATGACTGCAAATGCTGATAAATGTCTATTGTGTTATAACTTTTCATATAAAAGGCTACTGTGTAAATTTTGTGCACTGAAATAAAACATTTGTTTTATGTATTGATTCTTAGTACATAATATAAAATAAATGCACTGCTTACCACTTACGTCCACCTCATCTCGAGCTAAGTATCTCCCAGTTGATGCAAGCCTAAATGTCTGTCCTTTAATGAGGCCTTGCACTAAAAGATTTTGGAACGGTTCCCTTAAAAACAGAGAAAAGAGAAACAATTAGGGCAGCATAAGCGGCTATGTGCCATACTGATATACTATCACCGACTACACTGAAAACAGGCAGGCAGCATACTGTAACCACAATCAAAACTGTCACCTGTGAAAATGCAGGGCGGGGTGCTGGCAGCATGTCATAGAGCAGAAGGAGCTGAGCAGCTATTTGTATGCTTAGGTCCCCAGTGGATGGTGTTATCACGGACAGCTATATCTCATTCACAGAGGGATTACCATTAAAACCTAATCTTTAATAATGTCATTAAAATTAATAATTCCCCCTTTTCTAATATTCTGCTTATATGTTTGTGTTACAGTGAAGATGTAATGGTGTTACCGTTATTTTAATTGGAGTTTTTAAAGGTTAAGTTCTAATAGTAATCCCTCTGTGAATGAGCTTGATTGATAACAGATTTCCTGACAGTCGTCAGTACTGTGGCTGCATAAATTGGGTCCTCCTCAGCCCCAAGTTTCGCAAATATTTTCATGGCTGTATATGAAGAAAAATTAATCTTCGGACCGGGAAAATTACATCATACGTCCACATGGTTTCGCTATGTGGATGATATTTTCCTACTCTGGAAAGATACTGAAGAATCACTGAAAACATTTATCGAATATTTGAATTCATTCCATTAAACTATCAAATTTCAGTTGCAATATTATTCAAGGATTTTTAAATTCTTGGACGTAGAAGTTATGAAAAATGACAAAGGAGGGTTCGATACTGTACTATACGCTAAACCCACGGATCAGAATAATTTATTATTATATCCAAGTCATCATGCTCCACATATCTTTAAAAGTTTACCTAAAAGTCATTTAATTCGTACAAAACGGATAACTCAAACAAATCATGATTATGAGAAGCAGAAAAATGTTGTCATTAAAAAATTCCTAGATCGGGGATATCTGAAAAAAATTATTAGTAATATAGAAAAAGAAGTAGACAAAATTCCCAGAGATTCCCTTCTGATTAAAAAAATTAAAAAAACTAATGATCACCCAATGTATATAGGAACCTATAACAGTCATAATATTTGATTAAAAAAACTATTAATAAATATTGGTATTTACTAAAACATGATAAAAAATATGGAATACTCTTTAAAAAAAAAAAAATAATTCATATAGAAAAGGGAAATCAATAGGTTATAGATTAATCAAAGGTGACATAAAAATACAAAAGAAAGATCGACAGACTTTTTTAGCCACAAGTAAAAAGGGAACATTTCCATGTTTATCCTGTATGAATGGCAATCAGATCATAAAAGGAAATACAATAAATCATCCTAGAAAAGGATACGATATACCTATGTATCATTATGCTACATGTTTGACAAAAAATGTCATTTATGGCATTAGATGTCATTGCAGCATGTGGTACATAGGACAGACAAAAAGAGAAATCCGAATATGGGCTCGTGCACATGATCATATAAGTGCAGGACAAAAGTCCCGCGGGCAGCCCGATGAGCACAGTATCATAGGAACCTATGATGCTTTGTGCTCCCGTTCGCACTATGTATGCCGCTCCAGGACATATGGTCCACTCACGGACCGTATGTCTCGGAGGGCATACGGTCGTGTGCATGAGCCCTAAGGCTTAATGAGCATAGATCAAGCATTAAAAGATTTATGGAGGATGTGGATAAGAAAGAAAGAAAGTAAAAATAAAAATGAGGAGACTACGCTACTGCAACACTGTAGCGAAAGTAAAACACATATGGAATGAGTTAAAAGGATTCCGGCAGGCAGTTCCATCCAGCAATCCGGACGCAAACTAGTGTCACCCAGAAAAAACATTGTTAAAGGGCATGCGCAGACCAGAAAGCCGGATCCGTTTTGCCAGAACACTTAATGCCGGTATCAGGCAGTAATACACTTCAATGTAAATTAAGTCCGGATCTGGCATTCCGGCAAGTGTTCAGTATTTTTGGCCGGAGAGAAAACTGCAGCATGCTGCGGTATTTTCTCCGGCCAAAAAACGTAAGAGGGACTGAACTGATGCATCCTGATGTATACTGAACGGATCGTTCACCATTCAGAATGCAACTGATCGTTTTTTTTTCCGGTATTGAGCTCCTGTGACGGAACTCAGTGCTGGAAAATAAAAACGCTAGTGTGAAAGTACCCTAGGGACTGAAAGTGAAAGCACTTCATAAAAGTGAGTAGCAATTTTTCCTCACTGATACATGTAAGCTAAGAGCTTTGTACTGAGATTACGGCCACAGAGCCGGAGTGAGACTCGCGGTCAGTTGTTATCCACTAGTGGGAGTAATCAGATTATTTGTAGTCACAGTCTTCACCTTCATTCAGTAGAAATCTTCATTGTTTACACCTCGGAGCTGGTGATATTATCTGTGGACATGTGAATAAATGTCACAAAAATCGAAGTATAAGGCCGAATGCACACGGCCGTGTTCCGCGGCCGAGAGCGGTCCGTGGTATGTGGGCTGGATTCCTGTTCAGAGCAAGAGCGCACAGCGTCATTGGTTGCTATGACGCCGTGCGCTTCATGCCGCCGCTGCTGTACAGTAATACACTCGTATAGTGTATTACTGTACATCAGCGGCGGCATGAAGCGCACGGCGTCATAGCAACCAATGTGCAATGTGTGCATTCGGCCTAATAGTGTTACGTTTTATTTTTCTGTTTACCCTCACCTATTGAAATGCCGCCATTTTTTTCTTTTAACACCCTAAGGACCGTGGCATTTTTCACCTTAACCCCTTCCCGCAATATCACATACATGTACGTGGGGGAATGTGGTGCCTTACCGCATTCCCACACGCATGTACGTGATGCGGTTACACTGTCACCGCACGGAGCGATGCGCTGACAGTTTAGTAAAGCTGGAACATGGGGGTTGCTAGGCAACCAGTGACACCAGCGGGAACGAATCACAGCGCTCACTGGCCGGCGATTACTACAGACAGACCAATCATAGTGCATTGACGCTGTTTAGGCAGGAACTATGTGTACTCTCCTTCTCTGATCGTCCCAATTCCTGTCAGAGAAGGAGTTTACTGTCAAAATCCACACAACACAGAGTATTAACCCCTTCAGTGCCAACACGCTGCTCTTCTGTGCCCCAATCAGTGACACGGATCAGTTCTGTGCCTCATCCCCTGCCTCACACATAATTACCCTTTCAGTGCCGATTTGCCACTCTTCTGTGCCTGATTTGCCCCAGTCAGTGACAGATCAGTCCTGTCATCATCACCCCATCCAGACACCTGTCACTCCAGCCTGTCTGTCCGTCAAGACACCTGTCACTTCCACTTGTCCTTCCATCTAGACACCTGTCACTCCAAACTCTCCATCCGTCAAGACACTTGTCACTCCAGCCGGTCTGTCCATCAAGACACCTGTCACTCCAGCCTGTCCGTCCTTCAAGACAACTGTCAATCCAGCCTGTCCGTCCTTCAAGACAACTGTCAATCCAGCCTGTCTGTCCGTCAAGACACCTGTCATTCCAGCCTGTCAAGACACCTGTCCGTCAAGACACCTGTCACTCCAGCCTGTCCATCCGTCAAGACACCGTCAAATTGAATGGGTCTGGATCCGTTTGCAGAATCCGCACGGATGTTTCCTGTGCATTGGGGACTGCAAATTGCTGTCCACAATGCACAGGACGACCGTGTGCATGAGGCCTAAAACGTACAGAATCCAAAAGAAGAAGTCCTTGTACATATATATATATATATACACACACACACACATGTGGCTTATTACCACTCCATGCAACCACTGGGCTGTACAGAGTGTTATTAGGGCACCCACAGACTTCTAATAAGTCGGCCGGCATAGGGTCCAGCGTCAATGCACAGCAGGTTATTATAGCCAAGTGCAGCCCAATATGGCGGATACTCCCTGTAATTTATTACTTGGCTATCATAACCTGCTGTGCATTCACTCCAGATCCCTCCCAGGGGCTTAGTAACCCTATGCTGGAGGGGGGGAGCAATGTTATTCATATGAGACTGTATGTTGGAGAAACTGACAGGAGGGGTCGTTATTTACATGGGACTGTCTGTTGGAGAAGCTGGTGGAAGGGGGTGGTTATTTACATGGGACTGTATGTTGGAGAAACTGATGGGAGGGCACATTTACACCTATATAATCTCCATTGTTGTGCTCCGTTCAATGAACAGACCAACGAAAATAACGGAACTGCTAGATCGGGCACCTAACTGACAGGAACAGAGCTGAGCAGACTCCATCGACTATAATGGAGTCTGTTCAGTTTTTGTTCAGGATCTTGTCTTTTTATCAAAGTCCTACAAGAATTTTTTTGTCTGATCTTTTTGACAGAATCTGCAACTGAGGTCCTGAACGGCGCCTCCAACGCAGATGTGAGCAAGTGCAGGCCTATGTATTATGTATCTAAATTGCTGCAAATTTCGTACTCCTCCTTGGCTAAAAATACTCCTCAAAAATGGTAAGAGGAGTATTTTTACTCTTCCTGAAAAAATGTAGTGCGACCTCTGCCGGTCACTATGTGTGCCATCCTCCTGCGTGTACATATTCGTGTCCTGTGCTTGAGTGGCACCATTCTGTAAAATATGAGTCTCCTATGCCCCATGTGGATTTGTGCCACCTATACCTGTAAAATAATACATTAACTAACCCCTTTTCTGCCCCAATAAGGATACTGGCACTACTCTGTGCCCCATACTAGACCCCTGTATATCATGTTCAGCCTCCTGAGGCTCATCGCCAGCCATCTGTGCTACCTGTGACACCTGTCAATAACTGCCAAGTACTCAAGGAGTTTTTATACTAAAGGATATACAGGATTTTAGTTCGCTGTTCTATTAAACAAAACAAAAAAGATTTCAAAAAGAAAAAAAAAATGACAAATAAAAATCTATGTTAGTTTACAGTTTAAAATAACTAAACAGCTTTTCACTGCTGAAGAGGCATATGCTGTGCTTTTTGAGGACACTGACTCCAACAGTGGAGATGAAGTGACATTTTTAGTTTCACCTTTCTCAATTGAATCATTTAATGATGAACCCCCTCGTAGGCGTCCTAGGAGTATTGCGCAGCCCCGTACAAGTGACTCTTCATGGATCCCCACAGATAACTATGTGCCACTGGTGTCTAAATTTACAGCCACTCTAGGCATCAATGTAGATACCACAGGTTTCAGTGATCTTAATTTTTTCCAATTATTCTTCACTGATCACCTAATTAACTTGATGGTGGAAAAAACTAATATATATATTTATTGCCTCCAATCCAGACAGTTATATGGCAAGGCTCCACAAATGGACCCCTAATAACACGACTGAAATGCAAAAGTTTGGGGGCTTCTCCTAAGCATGGGCATTATAAAAAATATATATATATACGTTCGTATTCGAACAAAGATATTCTTTATCACACCCCTCTTTACTGTCTTGCCATGCCCCGTGCCCATTTCCAAGCTATTCTAAGATTTCTATACTTCAGCAATAATAATGAATGCCCACCCCCAAGCGACCCCAGTTATGACAGACTCTTTAAAATTAGGCCAGTGGTTAACCACTACAATTCCAAAATTGGTCAAGTATATACCCCCAAAAATGCCTTTCAGTGGATGAATCATTGGTCCACTTCAAAGGCCGATTACATTTCCACCAGTACCTGCGCAATAAAAGGGTTAGGTATGGTGTGAAGTTGCTGGACCACAGATACTATCTATATTTGGACAACTTATACAATAGTGCCCTCTCATGAAGTGCCTTGCAGCCAGAGGCATAGGCACATGTGGCACAATTAGACGAAATAAAAAAGGGCTCCCTAAATCCTTTATAGACCAGACAGTGCGCCGTGGGGAAAGCAGGGCTGTTTGCTCTGAAAATTTGATGTTGCAAAAATACAAGGACAAATGGGATGTTCTTGTGTTAACTACCAGCCATGCAAATCAATCCACCCCAGTCCCAGTGCGAGGAACCACAGAGAAGAACACCAAGCCTGTGTGTATCCAGGGTTATAACCAGTTCATGGGCGGAGTGGATCTTTGAGACCGGGTACTACAGCCCTACAGTGCCTTAAGAAAATCTAGGGTGCGGTACAAAAAATTAGCTATATACCTAACCCAAGTATCACTATATAATGCCTTTGTCATCAATAGAACAGCTGGGCATGGAAGGACCTTCTTGGAATTTCAGGAACAAGTAATAAAAAATAGATTTTTGGCATTCAGGAAGGAGCGGCCAGTATTTCAGTCAGCAGTGCTTCTGGGGTCTCAAGAATAATACATGGGCAGCATATCCCTGGAGTACTTTCCCCCACAGAAAAAAAAAGGCGACCCCAAAAAAGGTGTCGAGTTTGCTCGGTTAGAGGGATTAGGAAAGACACCACTCACTACTGTCAGACCTGCCCCTCTAAACCAGGCCTCTGCACTGGAGAGTGATTTCAATTTTATCACACCTCCACTGATATATCCATTAAGATTTTTACATTCATTTCTTAATTAATCCATGGGAAGACATTTTCAGCTTAGCATTTTTCCATTTGGCAATCCAATAATAGCCCCCCCTAAAAAAAAAAAAAACTTTAAAATTCCCATTATACACCTAGATGAATACATTGAAGGGTGCCATTTTATTAAATGAGGCATTTCTTCCATTTCCTTTTATGTTCTGGCACCCCTAGAGCTTCATTGCGACATGGTGCTTGAAAATTATTCCAGCAAAATCTGCCCTCTAAAAGCCACACAGTGTTCCTCACATTCTGAGCCCTGCTGTGTGCTCATACAACACTTTACAACCACATATGGGGTGTTGCTGTATTTAGGAGAAAATGTGTACCAGATTATGGGGTGCATTTTCTCCCGATACCCCTTGTTAAAATGAAAAATTTGGGCCTAAAGCGAGATATACTTGTAAAATATGAAATTTTTTATTTTTACTGCCAAGTGTTTCTAAATTCTATGAAACAGCTATTGGGCCAAAGTACTCAGTGCACCCCTTGAAAAATTCCTTCGGGGTGTTTTTTCCATAATGCAGTCACTTTTTTTTTTTTTCACCGTTGGGGTGCCTCAGTGTGTCTTCAAATGCGACATGGTGTCTGAAAATTATTCCAGCAAAATCTGCCTTCCAAAAACCACAGTGTGTTCCTCCCATTCTGAGCCCTGCTGTGTGCCCATATAGCACTTTACAACCACATATGGGGTGTTGCCGTATTTAGGAGAAAATGGGTAACAGATTATGGGGTACATTTTATCCTGATACCCCTTGTTAAAATTAAAAATTTGGGCCTAAAGCGAGATATTCTTGTAAAATATGACATTTTTCATTTCCACTGCCAAGTGTTTCTAAATTCTATGAAACGGCTATTGGGCCAAAGTGCTCAGTGCACGCCTTGAAAAATTCCTTGGGGGGGTGTATTTTCCATAAGGGGTCACTTTTGGGTGTGCAGGGGCGTAGCTAAACACTAATGGGCCCTGGGGCAAAAGTTCACCTTGGGCCCCCTTTCCCTCAGTGCGTTATGGCCAGGGGCAGGCAAGCACTTAGCCTTCATGCTGTCTGAGGCAAAAATTGAAAAGGCACCCCCCCTTGCCAAATTCTTGACCTAACCCCTTCCCTCCAGCCAGAGGTGTAACTTGACCAGCATGTACTTTCTATAATATTGGTAGCTTCTTGTGCGGCACAAAGGTCTTTGGGCCCCCTCAGACTCCTGGGCCCGGTAGCGACTGCTACCTCTGCACCTCCTATTGCTACGCCTCTGTCAGTGTGTCTTCAAATGCAACATGGTACCTGAAGATTATTCCAGCAAAATCAGCCTTACAAAAGCCATACAGTGTTCCTCCCATTCTGAGCCCCGCTGTGTGCCCATATAGCATTTTATGATCATATACATTGGGTGTTTCTGTAAACTTAAGAATCAGGGAAACGAATATTGAGGTTTATTTTGCTGTTGACCCACGCTGGGTTGCAGGAAAAATGGATCAAAATGGAAAAATCTGCACAAAAAGTAAAATCTCCACTTTCCTTTAATTCTGGAGGAACACTTAAAGGTTAACAAAGTTTGTAAAATCAGTTTTGAATAACTTGAGGGGTGTAGTCTTGAAAATTGGGTCATTTATGGGTGGTTTCTACTATGAGTTCCACAAAGTGACTTTATAACTGAACTGGTCCTTAAAAAAGTGGGTTTTGGAAATGTTCTGAACCATTTTTAAATTTGCTTCTAAACTTCTAAGCCTTCTAACGTAGACATATGGGGAATGTAAAGTAATAACTATTTTGTGAGGTACCAGTATCTGTCAGAAAATCAGAGAAATTCAAATTTAGAAAATATATTGACTTGAATTTATCAAAAACATGAAGTACAATGTGTCACGAGAAAATAATCTCAGAATGGCTTGGATAAGTAAAAGTGTTCCAAAGTTATTACCACATAAGGTGAAACATGTCAGATTTGAAAAATGTGGCTTGGTCCTGAAGGTAAAAACTGGCTTGGTCTTGAAGGGGTTAAGGGCCCTTTTACATGGGCAAAGGATATGGATACTTATCAGGAACGATTGTTCTTTCAAACACTTGACAAATGCCTCATGAGAAAGTGACTCGGATCACCCAACAGACAAGCTTGTTTGTCGGGGGATCACATCTCTCACGTGGCAAGAAAAATTATTTTCTGTGGCCAGCACATCGGCTTGTGTTTGCTGGCAACAAACGAGGAATCTGTACAGGGATGAAGAATCATAGAAACGATCATTCACGGCCGATCACCGCTGCATGTAATGCAGATAATGAGTGCACAGTGATCACGAATTTCCTCATTCCCCATCAGTTCTGAATGATGCCATCTAAGGCATGGGTAACATTAGGCAAACCTACCCCAAAAATGGCAATTTAGTAGGTACTTTGAATACATTAAAGGGGTTATCCAGGAAATAATATCCACAAGATCGGTCATCAATATCACATCGGAAGGGATCCAAGTCCTGGCACCCCAGCTACATCGGTCACATGACCTAGTTGCAGCTCAGCTCCATTCAAGTCAGTGGGGCTGAGCAGCAACTAGGTCATGTGACCGATGTACAGTGATGTCACATGGCTTGGGAAGAGGTCTCTTCTAACAGCTGATCGGCGGTGTTCCTGGTTGATCTGATATTGAGGATAGGTCATCAATATTAATTCACGGATAAAGCACTTTGTTTTGTGTTGACTTCATTTCTTTTTATAATATATTCCAGATTAAACAAATATTAAAGATGCGCATAAAATATATCAGCTGGGAGAGAAGAATATCATTAGCACTTGTCTTCATAGAATTCAGATGAAAACGTCAGCCTCAAGGAATTTGTGAAGTGCGAGAACACCAGAGGGAAAATATTTAGGCTAAACAGCAGTTTCACTTGTGTGACAAAACTGTTTTTTCAGCAAATTCCGTGACACAGCCCCCCAAAAAAGTACACTGGACTATACATTCTACAGGGAAGATTTATCATCTCCCTTGCGACTGAAAAATGTCATGAAAAAGTCGCAAACTATGAGTTTGAGAATTTTTATTTGTGCCTTTTCACTTAAAAAAAAAAATTTAAGCACACCTTCTGGATTTACGCTGTCCTCACAACTTTCCTTTTAGGGGGGTGGTAGGAGCAGGAAGGGGGCGTGGCCAGCTGCTCCAACAAATTTATCTTAATTTGCGCCAATTTTCTGGCGCAAGTGAAGTCAGAAATCTACGGATGCACTGAGCTGTCGTTGATTTCTGTTTAGGTGCACAAGACTGCAGGAGGAGGCGTCTAATTTATGACGAAGCTTGTGCCTCATCATTAATACTATCTTTATTTTTCTATAGTATCTTCTAAAATCCTAAATCCTAGTAAATCCTGGCAATGAGCAGCATCCTGCAGAAAACTGCTATCCGGTATTGTGCCCTCTGTATATATAATTTAAAGGGGTTGTGGTAAGTTATGAAGTTATTCCCTATTCACAGCATAGGGGATGACTAGCTGATCGCTTGGGGGCTGACAGCTGCGACCCCCACCGTTTCCGAGAATGGGGGTCCCTTTCCCCCCATTCTAATAGAGCGGCAGGTCGTGCATGCCCACTGCCGCTCTATTCATCCTATATGGGAGTGCAGGAGATACATGTACAGCACTTGACTATCTCTGGCGCTCCCATAGAGAATGAATGGAGCATCAGTGCGCATGCACAATCTAACACTGCATCAAAAAGAGGGAATGGACGGAGCCCCAGCAATCCGCTAGTCATCCCTTATTCTGTGGATAGCTTACAAACTTGGCAAAATCCCTCTAAGCCACAGGATACGCCATGCAAATATTATAGGGGGAACCAACCCATAAAGCAGAATTTTAGTAAAGAAGTTGCTGTGCATGTATTCTCTCTTCAGATGTCTATGGGAGTTTAAACAGTCAACTACTGATAGATCAGGGTCCTAGAGGTGGGACCCTACCGAACAAAAATTTACTAATATCTAAGAACATAGAATTAGAGGAGAATAAAGGTGACATTTTTCTGGCCTTAACGAAAGACCCCTGGGTCATGAGAGGATTACAACCATGTTTTCACATCTTTAGGAGTTGTTGCCAAAGCCAATAAGATAATGGATTGCATAGATGCCCGTGATGAGAACATAGTCCTACCACTTTACAAATCACTAGTCAGACCACACATGGAGTACTGTGTACAGTTCTGGGCTCCTGTGAACAAGGCAGACATAGCAGAGCTGGAGAGGGTTCAGAGGAGGGCAACTAAAGTAATAACTGGAATGGGGCAACTACAGTACCCTGAAAGATTATCAAAATTAGGGTTATTCACTTTAGAAAAAAAGACGACTGAGAGGAGATCTAATTAATATGTATAAATATATCAGGGGTCAGTACAGAGATCTCTCCCATCATCTGTTTATCCCCAGGACTGTGACGAGGGGACATCCTCTGCGTCTGGAGGAAAGAAGGTTTGTACACAAACATAGAAAAGGGTTCTTTACGGTAAGAGCAGTGAGACTATGGAACTCTCTGCCTGAGGAGGTGGCTTAGCCATTATATACATTTTACAACTTTCTAATAACACTTAGTGTTTCAGTCCCTCACTGTTTTCCACATATTAACTTGCTGTCAGTGACCCATACATTGTCCTCCTCTCAGGTGACAAGTGGATACAACGGTGTCCAGTCTAGGCACTGCTATGTGAACTACACACATCAGTATCTGCACAAACCTCTCTGCTGGTTTGCTACAATGTATCAGTCTGGATGGTATTTTGCCATTTCTAAAATAGGGCCAAACCATTTTACATGGGGTCACCAGGCAGCGCGCCCCTACCAACCAGTCGGCCTCGCAATACTCTGGGCAACAGCTCAAGGCATATTTAGCACTGAGTAGAGACATTTGGCAGCATTCAAAACATACCTTTCTATCTATTATCTACATATCAATCAGAATTTTGTTAAAATATATTAAACTACGTTATCTTTAGCAAGGCAACAGTACAAAAACAGATGAAGACTGAATACTGCCTCATCAATATTAACTACGCATGCTTGACAATAATTAATATCATAACGTCAAATATCAGAGCATATTAAAATTCACAGAAAGCCTCTCGGCACAAAAAAATGCAAATCCCCCCCCCCCCCCCATATTAGCGAGAAAGCTGCGCGTGATTTTGACCAAAAAATTGGGTTATCACAGGTCATTCATTTTGCTGACTTCATTTCTCATGCTAAAAAATACAAATGTTAATGCTGATTTGAATCACTGGGAATTTCAGCTAATGCAAAACAGCTGGAAGAAAATGTAAATGAGCTGCGTACAAGAGACACAAGTGCAATAGTCTGAGGAGTTTCCCCTGCTCCATATATTCCTGCTACTCTACTTCAATCAAGAGGAAAATTGACATGCAATCATCCGTGCGCTTGATGAAAGTGCAGAAAGAATAGGCCAGAGATGATATTTAACCTGTTTTTCACCATGCCCTGGGACTGGCAGAAGTGGTTAAAAAACCGGGCATAGTACAAGTGCATCACAGCGTGCTCCTTTCCTCCAATGTACAGATCAACCGGCATCCAGAAGTCAGCTAAAGATTTGTCAAACGGCCTGAAAAATATAAAACAAAAACAAAAAACACATTTTAAATTAATTTCACTACACAGCACAATTCCAGTAACTCGCTACTCATGGTTTGGACACCCGAAAAATCTGTCCCACGCCTAAAGGGCATCTAACATCCCAAATTTCTGACACGTCATAGTGACATGTCAAAAGCTTTGATTGGTGGAGGTCTGAACGCTGAGACCCACACTGATTGCTGAAACAAGGTAAGCACACCTGTCTATATAGGCTGTGATTAATCTCTTACTCGTTAAAGGGGTTGTAAGACCGCCAAGCCAACATGAATTAATGGCTGGAATGCATTTAAAATACGGGGGGAAAAAATCCTCAACTCTTGCAAACTGCTCCATTCCAGTACATGACCGCTGCTGGCCACAGATTGTCTGCTCTGGTCACATGCTGGCAACTAGTAAGCAAAACTGGTCGGGACTGACGGTACATTTGCATTACATTGGTAGGACATAGACGAGGTCTTTTTTATAAGCACCTTTGCGCTTCTTTTTATTTTCTTTCAGAAACCAGATAACCCCTTTAAAGGAAGTGTTTTTACTGATGCCCTAGACTCCAGATAGGTCATCAGTATCTGATCTGTGGGGGTCTGTCATCCAGGAACCCCACCGATATGCTGTGTGAGAAGGCAGTGGCACTGGTAGTAGCACCACAGCCTTCTCTAGCTTCATCACTGGGTCTGAGCTGCAATACCAGGCACAGCCACTATATAATGTACGGCGCTGTGCTTGGCAAGCAGACAGAAGGCAAGGATGCTACTGCCAGTGCCAGTGCCTTCTCAAACAGCTGATTGACAGGTGCCCAACTGATCAGATACTGACGATCTAAGCAGAGGATAGATCATCAGTAAAAAAAAAAAAAAAAAAAACATTGTATGCAGATTGCATGCGTTTTTCATGGACGAGAACAAAAAATAAAGAATAACTATCTACATCTCCCAGCAACCATCAGAGAAAAACCCATTGCATCCGAATGCCTTCTGTTTGTCACGCAAGCCCCATTCATTTCTATTGGGCCAGGGCTGCATGAAAAACGGGCAATATAGAATCTGAACGCAGAGATGATGCGTGAAAACTGAAATGAACGGGTCAGAATTCAGTCTGGATGCTATGCAAACTCGCTTGTGTGAAAGGGACCTAACAGTTATGCCCCAGCTGTTTTATGCAGCTCTGTGCAGGTCTACTCTCTGTCTTTCTACGCTCAGGTAATACGCCTGGCTACCTAGACAGAAGAAAATGTGTAATTACAACATGTAATTAGTCACACCAGTAATAGAAGCCTTGATTTAGCAGAACAATAAAAATGGAGTGACAACCATTAGCAACAACTGAAGCTAAAATGTAAAGACGTATTCAGAACATTTTATCTTTAAACAGTGTGATATAATGATGCTCCACTAAAGCTTTTAGTTATAATAAAGGGGTTTTTTGAGACCAGAAAGAAACTGACTAAATGGAATAAATGCCGTAAAATTACAAAACACATATACTCACCTTATAAATACACTGCCGCTCCAGTCCCCTCACTTTACTGCAGAGATGAAGAGGCC
Organism: Bufo gargarizans; assembly: GCF_014858855.1. NCBI lineage: Eukaryota > Metazoa > Chordata > Amphibia > Anura > Bufonidae > Bufo > Bufo gargarizans. Next base: position 186,137,032 of record NC_058084.1, read on the forward strand.
ATTTATCCATGTGACCACTGCAGCCATTCGTTGGCCTCAGCACACCAAGACCACTGCCCTGAAGCCAGTGATTGGCTGCTGTGGTCGAGTGGGTAGAACAACTTCTCATCGCTACGGCATGTTAAACAAAAAAGGTGGGAACCAAAATATCACGATAGTGGTAGTGTCTACATATAGACAACAGGCATGATTGGTGGTTTCAGTCAGGGAATGGCGGATCAAGTTTTCAGCAGAGTGACGTATTGGGTCAGAAGTGTCCAATGTTGCCATTTTATACTCTTTCCACAAAAAAAAAAAAATATCATCCCATGAAAACTCATTTAAAGTCTGGGCTACGTGGAGCGATTGTGGTGCACCTGATTAATTTTAACTATAAATAGTCTCTGTGTAGCCCAGACCTTATGGGTACGTCTACAGGGGACGGAAATACTGGAGATTTGCATGTGGAAAATCCACATCATCTTACAATACTAATAAAGTGGATGACATTATAAGACACCTCATCTACTCACTAATGTCCACATGCAAACCAACATGCTACGAATTTCCATTGCGCATATTACCCATTGCAATGCATAGGGTGAAATCTACAATAAAAACTGCAAGACGTTGGCTGCAGAATTTCCCGCTTGGTGTGGCTGTACCACAAGGTTGCTCTTCACTAGGTTTTGAACCAAGTGTCAGGAGTGTACTGTAAAGGAATATGAATTTTATGGGACATATTTTACTTCTCATTTTTGGAATCCACTCCTAGTTTTTAACAAATTGCATCAAAACGGCACGTGTAAAAGCATCTTAAGAGTAACAATTAGTCAACAGCGACTTGCTGATGGCTTCAAGGGAACAACCAAAGACTTCTGTACAAAGCATAATATAAAGGAGGAGCAGGAAAATAAGTGATAACAAGCAAGCTATGTGATGTAGTTATATACTCCTCAACACTGAAATTGCAACACCAAGAAGGACACACCCTAAGGTTATGCAAATCGGGAAATAGCAGGTGACACTAATATCGGCTGATGATCACATCTTCAAGCACCTAGGTGTGACGTGGGAGAGGCATAAAAGCCAGATTGAAAGCAAAGTTTTTTAGCCACATGAAACCTCAAAAATCGGATCAAGTTATGTAGAATGATTGTGTGATGGATCCTGTTCGTCGATGTGCCAGTTATCGCTACTTGTTGCAAACTGAGAGACCTTGGTTTATCACTCTGGTAGATGGCTATGTGCCTAGGCTAAGATTTCAGCACTGTTAAATGTTGTGTGTCCAGATGGTTGGGAGAACAACAATGAACTGAAATGACAGCAAGAGGTGCTGATTGATGATCTGATTAGAAGAATGGAGCATAGCAATCCATTCTGTACTACAAGTTAAACTGGACATCACATCCCAAGCCTAGGGCGGAAAACGACGTCTACACAAACCATCATAAAGAGTTTCCAGGATATTGGGCTACAAGCCAGATGTCCAGCTATAGTTGTTCCATTGACCTCACACCACCACATTCAAAGGCTATCATGGGGAACAGCAAGACAGCAATGGAATGGTGGTCTATCCTCTTTAACGATGAGTCCCACATTTGTTTTGGATGCATTGATAGCCAGAGATTGATCTGGAGACCATGTGGGCAACACCATGCAGAGGCCTTCACAAGAGAACATCACACCAGTCCTATTCCTGTGAATATGTTGTAAAATGACATAATGTATGCCCACCGGTACCCTCTAGTCTTCATTTCAGGTACACTACCAGCTCGGCGTTACATTGATTTGGTCGTGGAACCAGTGGTACAGCTATTTTACCAAAGTGTCCCAGAAGCTGTTTTTTAACAGGGCAATGCCAGGTGGCATGTTGCTCACGCTACTGTGAGCAGCCTGTATGGCCTGCAGCATCTACAGACTTGTTTCCCACAAATCACATTAAAGACATCATTGGTCAGCTGCCAGCAGTGGATCTTGATGATTTGCATGCCCCAATGCATTCAGGGTGGCAGAAAATGCTTCATACTGATAGCATGTCAAGACATGTAAGTGCATGTATATCTGTACATGGTACTCATACTCATTACTGGATAAATCGAGATGTTTTGAACATGTTGTTTCTATCGTTTGCATATCATTAACATGTCTATCAATCATGTGATACTGTAATTCCATGACTTTTCCTTTTTGATACTGCAATTTCTATGTTGAGGAGTGTAGTATTAATGTGTCTCCGATTAACTTGGACGATAACTCTGGGGAAAAAAACATCAAGGTAGATGACTGCTTCCATTCACTGACAGTTAATATACCTTTTAGAATTCTGAGGATCTGTGTATTTCAAATAATACCAAGCAGAGTCAACAAAAGTATCCATTGTATCTGTCTCTCTCATGGCTGCTCCGGCACACCTAAAAAACAGGTTGGATATATGAACTTTGTTACCTTGGTACATTATTAAAGAATTTTTATGCTATTCTTGATTCAGCTCTTTACAACTTTTTACACTGTTGTATCAGCAGTTTTATACTATTTTTTTTGCTTATCTGACTATTGAATGTTTTATACCAACCCAATTCAATGCAGGTTCCAGAAAGGCAAATGATACAAATACAGATTTGGCAAATCTTCCAAAGCCCTGTCTATTTGGACGTGAATCTTGTATACAAATAACCTGAATCTACTTTTAAATAGTCAGTTTGCATATTAGTGTCTAGAAAATGTACGAGCAATTAGGATGAATTTTACTAAACTTTTAAATACCTATCACTTTGTACATTCAAATGCATGCAAGTAAAAGTATCTGATCCATGGCTGCCTCCACTTGATGTATGCTAAAATAAATAAGCTGGCTGTAAAAGTAAGAACTTAACTCAGTAACCCACACATATTCCTCATGCAGTGATAACATTAGTCTTTTTTGAGCAATTCGGAAGCAATGATAGCCATCCAGTCTTGGTGGTGACAACTTGATAATGAGAGTAATACCAGAGAACTACGCCTTATGAAAAGGGATTATCATGTTTCCATTAGTCTAATGCTGAATTTACATGCAGCGGTCAAGCACACAACAAGCGTTCCTTCCTGACAACTGCCTGCCTGAATCTACATGCAGTGATCACCTCCACAGTATGAAGATAAGAGATGGCTACAGCTATTGATCGTCCTCATACAAAGAACAGTAATTGTTCCTGGGTAGCAGACTGGACTGTTTGCACAGTACGATCTGCTGTTCAGAAACAATGATTGAGGTGTCCACGTGAACGACTGTTTCACTTGATGAACAAGTGTTTTGCTTGTTCATAGGGTGATCTGCGGCACCTTTACACTGGCAGAATATTAGGAATGAATGGTCATAAGAATATTTGTCCCTATAAATTGCCCGACAATCGGGTCGTGTAAATCCGCTTTAAGGTTCTGCTAGTAGTGTAGTTATTACCTTGGACATTTGCAGTTTATCCAGTCTGAAACTGTTGATAAGGGAGATGACCCCTTCCCTGTGAAGTTAGACACTGTAGGCAAGACAACTGGTAGGTCATCATAAGGCACAGGGACTGTGCCACAGGATGAACAGTGGATAATGGGTATAGGAGTACCCCAATAACGCTGCCTTGATATCAGCCAATCTCTCAGTTTGGAACTGGTCAGATGACCTCCAATCCCTTCGTCTTGAGCTTGCTTGGTTATGGCGTGGAAGGCAGAATTTCTTGGCAGTCCTGTAAACTAAACATTACAAGAGGTTAATAACTAAACGAGGAGCTATCGCCAAAGGCTACATTTAATGAAGGTATTGCCCTAACATTTTCTTAGAATTTTATTTCGATACTGACATCAAAAGCAGTCACTATGTGTTCAAATAACTTTGCCCCAATGTTAATGGTGTGCTGTTTGCTCCCAATCGTGCTGGTAAACAAGATGCAGCTTTTGCCAGCTCCTTTCAACACTTGTAAGCCACCAAATTTGACAAAACTCACTCTTTTTCTTTAATTTGCAGAATCGTGTTATTTATGACAAGATCTTGCATTTTAGGGAGGTACTTCCAGAATCGGGATCATTTACATACAAGACGCATGCCGATCATATTGTTATTATACAGCTTATGTTTAACTCATGGTGACAGTTGTGGTAATGTGAACAGAAGAATATATGGTAAAGTCCTGGTAGGGGTGTATATCTCACCCAGGTTCCTCAACTGGGTGAAGTAAGTAAGATCCAGGATGGTGCTGGCTTCAGCAAACATAGGAGCTAAAGCTATTTTCTTTAGTAATTCATGGGCTGGATTTTATTGGACTGGGGAAGGTAGGTTTGGTAGTGGGACCTCCCCAGTCCACCCCATTCCAGGGCATGTTTTCCCCTAACCTGATGGATCTCCAGCTGTAGTCATCTGGGATTCTTAAGGGGAAATAAAACATGTCTCAGTCTAGAGAGTGATGTCTGGAGACAAGTCCAGGAGGCTGGCTGCCATCCTGACTAAGAAAAGCCTGATGCTCAGTGTGGCCTGTGTTTAATAAGCGAGCCAGATACTGACCTGTATTAGTTAGTGCTCAGACGAGCAGAATTTTGTTTTGCAGTTTTTGCCAGAAATGTAAAGGCTATTTATTTTGCTGTTTGTACCACAATAAAGTGGAACCTTATCTGAACTTTATCCTGTTGTCTGCACAAGAATTTGGCATCACCGCCCTGCTTGAGGGAGCAACCCCTGATAGAGTGTAAGGTGTGGAGAGACCACTAATAACTGTTTCGTAGTACTGAACATGACTAGGGATGAGCCGTCTGTTTTCAGTTATGCAGGAGTACATAACGGAATTGCCAGAAAACATGAACACAGAACTTCAAATCATGAAGTTCGCTCATCCCTAAACATTACACTTCAGGTGCCTTATCTCCACTGCTTCTAGCTCACCTAGTTACTAAAGCCTGTATTACACTGGTAGATTTTCTGCCAGATGACTGCTAACGAGCATTCCTAGTAAAGCTCATTAGTGATTATATGGCAGTGTAATACTGTCGCCAATTACCCAATGAAAAAGCAAACACTCATTCAGCATGCTGAAAGATCACAATTTGCAGGCAGCAGACCATGCTGTCTAATTACAGTCTGCTGCAGGCAAATAACTAGAAAGCATGGGGACAAGCAATGGCATAACGATGCTTCTCCCCATGCTGTGGAGGAGATCACTTCATGTAATAGCAGTGGTCTCCTCCACTAACGAGCAGACGATTGTTGGGAAGGAATGTTTCGTTCCCGACAATCACCTGCAGAATCGGGCTGTGTAATACAGCCCTAACTTTGGACAGTTGGTTTAATTATCATCTAGTCTTGTCTGGTGGATTAGGGTGGAGTACTGTGGTGGACCCTATTTAAAGCCAAGCCTAATTTCAGTGTGGGCCAGATATACAGTTTATCATGTTATCTTCCGCCCAGATACTGTTACTTTGTTTTCTTGTTCTGTGCTTTCTGATATTTGTAGTTTCTAGTGTGTTTTCTGGAATCCATACATGTAGTTCCTTTGCGTGGAATGTGTTTATTACTGTACTCTTGCATGGTTCCGAATGTTCCTCTTTTGAAATCAGACAGGGTCAAGTTCAGTATTGCTCTATTTCTTTTCATCCACCATCTACCTGTATGCAATACATCTGCCATCCACTGCACTGCTGGATCAACTGCTCTTTCCATGACCCTCAACGTTCAGGTCCTGACATGCACCAGTAAGTTTAAGTGTCTTGTTTTCTGCCAGTATAGACATGTGCTCCATTTATATGTTTTTTTGCGACCGTTTGTTGTTATCTGTAAGTCCTGGGGGTTATTTGAGTGTCATGAGCCACTGGTAGGATGTGGCAAAGGTGATGTAAGTGAAGTCCAGCTCTGCAGTCTTGTGCACAACCAGCATTGTTTTGTAGTTAAAGGGATTCTGTCACCAGATTTAACCCTATTAAGCTAGCTGACATTAGCGATCCGCTAATGTCAGCTAAACCTAACTAGCCTATTCCTATTTTTATCTATGCCCCCGTTATTCCTAAAATCTAACTTTTTTAATATGCTAATTAGTCTCTAGGAGCAGGGGGGGGGGGGGGATCGTTATTCCTGTGCTCTGGTGAAATCTCACGCCGTTCACCATTTGGCGCAGGCGTGATGAGGAAGCTGGCTGCCTGTGAGCGTCTTTCCCTCACCGCGCCGAATGCTGAACGGCGTGAGATTTCACCAGAGCACAGGGCTGGCAGACAGATGTGAGCGCTGCCTGGCCCTGTCAATCAGGACTTGGAGGGAGGCGACAAAGGTGGGAGAACGGAGCCTCTAGGAGCAGGAACAACGCCCCGCCACTCCTAGAAGCTAATTAGCATATTATAAAAGTTAGATTTCTGGCTTGACGGGTGCAGAGATAAAAGCAGGAATAGGCTAGTTAGGTTTAGCTGACATTAGCACATCACTAATGTCAGCTAGCTTAAAAGGGTTAAATCTGGTGACAGAATCCCTTTAACCGCTACAGGACCGCCGTACGCAGGATTGCGTCCTGCCGGCGGCCCTGCTCTTTTGGGTGGACGCATATACGCGTCCTCCCGCGAGAGCCGAGATTTCCTGTGAACGCGCGCACACAGGCGCGCGCGCTCACAGGAACGGAAGGTAAGAGAGTGGATCTCCAGCCTGCCAGCGGCGATCGCTCGCTGGCAGGCTGGAGATGTGATTTTTTTAACCCCTAACAGGTATATTAGACGCTGTTTTGATAACAGCGTCTAATATACCTGCTACCAGGTCCTCTGGTGGTCCCTTTTGTTTGGATCGACCACCAGAGGACACAGGTAGCTCAGTAAAGTAGCACCAAACACCACTACACTACACTACACCCCCCCCCTGTCACTTATTAACCCTTTATGAACCACTGATCACCCCATACAGACTCCCTGATCACCCCCCTGTCATTGATCACCCCCCTGTAAGGCTCCATTCAGACGTCCGTATGATTTTTACGAATCCACTGATACATGGATCGGATCCGCAAAACGCATACGGACGTCTGAATGGAGCCTTACAGGGGGGTGATCAATGACAGGCGGGTGATCACCCATATAGACTTCCTGATCACTTCCGTGTCATTGATCACCCCCCTGTCATTGATCACCCCCCTGTAAGGCTCCATTCAGACGTCCGTATGATTTTTACGGATCCACGGATACATGGATCGGATCCGCAAAACACATACGGACGTCTGAATGCAGCCTTACAGGGGGGTGATCAATGACAAGGGGGTGATCACCCAGATAGACTTCCTGATCACTTCCCTGTCCTTGATCACCCCCCTGTCATTGATCACCCCCCTGTAAGGCTCCATTCAGACGTCCGTATGATTTTTACGGATCCACGGATACATGGATCGGATCCGCAAAACACATACGGACGTCTGAATGCAGCCTTACAGGGGGGTGATCAATGACAGGGGGGTGATCACCTCATATACACTCCCTGATCACCCCCCTGTAAGGCTCCATTCAGACGTCCGTATGTGTTTTGCGGATCCGATCCATGTATCCGTGGATCCGTAAAAATATTATATTATACGTATCTCAAACCTATGATTCACATACCTTTGCTGAGTTTGTTATTCTCTCTGTACCATCTTCAAGTGTTTCTAGAACCCTGGCATAAGAAATACCCAATGTACCCGCTAAAGTGGCATCTTCCAGATTTGTACTCGGTATTCCTGTAAATGGGAATAACAGTCTAATGAAGGCAAAAATACCAAAATGAGGAAAATGACTGGTCTACAAACCCAGATACAGGCTTCTTATGATTCACTGAGTAACATTGCTGTTATGATATTCATGAACTCATCACACATCCTCAACCTTTTATACCTTGTAAGCCACGTTCAAGTTTGAGTGAAGCTCAGAAGCCACATTCAGTTAAAAATGTTAATATATTATACATTGAGAACACACAAAATCACGTGGTTTAAATTTACAGATAAATCTTTCAGTTGAAAATCTGATATAGTGGCTCCATTCTGGATATATTGTTAAAGAGGACCTGTTGCGGAATCAGTGAAGAAGGTATATAGATTTTCAGTTCTGTGAGGACGGATGTCATAACCCAGGGCCCCAATGGAGAGCCACTGGATGGAAACCACGTCATTAACTAGAAAAATACTAAGAAATAAAACAAACTTTATTGAACAGTTTCAAAATACATTGCTTTAACTTACCAATTTTACAGTCGAGGTATCCCTCGAACTCACATTTTGCGGAGATGATAAGTGGGACCTCTTGTTTAGTGAACAGATTTACAGCTGACACGCGAGTGAGACAATCTGCAATAACATACCAGAGGAGTAACAGTGGGTATTAAAAATACTATTTCACTTGTATATATCTCGCCAGTGAATGTGGTCTAGTTTTGCAGGCAGTGTAAAGGAATCAATACAGTTTATTCAATTTGTAATTAGAAACTGGCCTACTGGAATACTAGTGAGACCGCATAGACATTTTATAACAAATATACTAATTTAGAGGATATCTGTAAGTAAATTTGTCCTTGCTGGAAGAGCCGGCCCCCGGCGCCGCCTCTTAGAGCTAACTTATTCACTTCACTTGCCTCTGTGTAATCTCGCACAGGCGCAGTGGCAGAGGCATCGCCGAGCGAAGTGCGCATGCGCTGTCTTCCAGCGCACCTCGTTCAACGATGCCTCTGCCAGAGCGCCTGTGCGAAATTACACAGAGGCAAGTGAAGTGAATAAATTAGCTAGGAGGCGGCGCTGGGCGGGGAGCGGATCGGTGGATGACACTTAGGGGGATCTGTGCTGGATGACACTAAGGGGGATCTGTGCTGGATGACACTAAGGGGGATCTGTGCTGGATGACACTAAGGGGGATCTGTGCTGGATGACACTAAGGGGGATCTGTGCTGGATGACACTAAGGGGGATCTGTGCTGGATGACACTAAGGGGGATCTGTGCTGGATGACACTAAGGGGGATCTGTGCTGGATGACACTAAGGGGGATCTGTGCTGGATGACACTTAGGGGGATCTGTGGATGACATAGTATGTAGCTGGAGGGAGAAAACGTGGCCTTACCACAATGAAGGGTACAGTCTGTATAAATAGGTGGGCGACAATATAAATAGGTGGGCGACAAAAAAGGGGCGAGCCACAGGGAGTAGTCAATAGGCAGAGTCAAGGGGGCAGCAAAATTAGCTTTTGCCTAGGGTGGCAAAAATCCTTGCACCAGTCCTGGTTGAACACCTCTGTGTTGGTCCCATGGTCATATGTGCCCGCATTGCTGAGAAAAATGATGCAAATGAGCCTCTAGGAGCAACCTGTGTGAAGGGCCCCCGAATACTCCATCAGGGCAGTGATCATGGGACAGCCCCAGTCTCTTTTTCAGCACTTTCACTGACAAGCTGCATTGGATGCAGAGATCTCTATTCTGGTCCTTGCACTCAACAAGTGTCACTGACATCTCATAAATTGCAGTCCAAAAGCTTAGAAGAAACAGCGCATCCCCTGTATGAACAGACTACTGCGCATGTAAGCCAAAACCAGAAGTCTGTGCTGTAAACTTCCAGGGATGGGGCAGTGATCTCAGTTATAGAGAGAAAACGGCAAGAAATGAATGTATTTGGAGCTTAGAACAGGATTAGGGGTAGGATATGATGATTGAAAATGTTGATTTTAGGTACCAGAAAACACCTTTAATAAACCTGTCTGCAATGTTATTTATGCAAATTAGCACTCTACCAAAAGGAAGAGACTGTCTCTTTCTATAGGTAGTCATTACTCCAGGCTTAAAGGGGTTATCCAATGGTACAAATACCCCCACAATACTGGGCCTCTCCCATGGATGATACTTACCCAGACCCCGGCACCTGCGTCCTTTGGGATCCTTGCACGGCCACTGCTGCATCTCCCTGTCGCACGGATCAAAACATCCGCCAACGGGGGTTGCAACAATAGTAGGCGCGATAGTGACCCGCCTCGTAGCATCGTGTGTGGTGCTAGGGAGGCTGGTCACCGTCATGGCCTGCTATTGGCTGCCCCCCTTTACCCTTTGACAGATCCGCACAACGGGGAGATGTAGCAGTGGCGGTGCAGGTATCCGGAGGGACAAGGGGGCCGGGGGCCGGGGACCGGGTAAGTATCGTCTATAGGAGTGGCCCAGACATTGTGGGCATATTTGTACGATTGGATAACCCCTTTACTGGGTTGAGCATTGACTTACAGGGTAGATACCTACCTATAGGTGCCAATAGACATTTTTCTTCCTTCTGAATGAGAGAATTTGTATACTTTTACTAGGGAGCACTGCCTGTAAGAGTCTACAACAAACAATGAACAATGAATCAACACCCCTCAAAAGCTGCCTCATTATTTGTGATCCCACAATTTAGTGTTCCCTGTATATTGTAGGTAAAGGGACACAAAGTTATCAATGCCTTACCTTTGCCTGCTGTAAATGCTTCTTGGAGGGCCCCTTTAACCTTGCTGTCCCCATGCAGTAATCTGTGGTTTGGTAATATAGCAATATGAGATGCCCCATAAATAGCCTCGGGGTTAAAGGCATAGGCAGAAATCTTTTCTCCAGTTTCACCATTGTCCACCTGTGAGAGCATAAGGCAAAGCAGATTTATTGTCATGTTTAAAGCAGAACTCTAGCTCCCAGAATGGAGGCTAGGTGCTACAATCATTAAACTGAGCATCCAGCCATGATGTATTTTAGATGGACAGACACTTGTGAATGACATGCCGCTGCCTGCCTACTCCATTATACTCTTCTGATTAGGGCAGGAGCAGAGACTACTGGAAGTGTCTCTCCTGAATATCTCAAGAGGAGAAGTGGAAGTCTTAAGTTTGCGGTTAGTATCTACTTTTCTCAGTCCATTTTCTGAGACCACATAGAAAGGTGAGCTTTTAGGATCTGTTCATATGATGCAGTACTACATGGTGGGTGTTGTTGCTGTGCCTGTGAGGTGGTATGACCCAGAGTCAAGGGCGCTTAACCAACCAGCAGGGTGCCGTTGGGCATGCACAACTTTATGTCCATCTGAAACAGGCATTTATACCAGAAGAAAGTGGCCGGATCCCCATCGGATCTCACTGTAGTCAATAGGGATCAAGCAGTGTGCGGCAGTATCTGACTATGCCGGATACGGTGCCGGAGTTCACAACTGAGATGTCAATGTGGCCAGAGTAGCCCCTTCCCCCTGTGGGTGCAGTGCTGCGGTGGTTTATTCTGTAGGTCAGGACGATTAAGGACATGCCAAATGTATGTTTTTTATAATATTTTACTACTTTAAAAACATTTTAGAAGAAAGATTGCTTCGAGTTGCCATATTCTGACATCCATAACTTATATTTTTTACTTACAAAGCTGTGTGAGGGCTCATTTTTTGTAAATCAATCTATACTTTTAATTATACCATTTTGGGATGCATGCAATATTTTAAGACATTCACTGTTCAGGTTAAAAAAATGGGATAATCAATAGGATTATTATATGTATATACATTGGGATTTTCATATTTTAGTGCTTTTAACCCCTTCAGGACCCTGCCATTATTTACCTTAAGGACCAGGCCATTTTTAGCAAATCTGACATGTGTCAATATACGTGGTGATAACTTTAAAACACTTTTACTTATCCAGGCCATTCTGAGAATGTTTTCTCGTCACATATTGCACTTTATGACAGTGGTAAAATGGAGTCAAAATATTTTATTTTTATTTATAAAAAAATACCAAATTAAAAAAAATATAATTTTTTTTTGCAAATTTCAATTTCTCTACTTTTATAATAGATAGATATAACTACAAAAAACATTATTACTTTACATTCCCCATATGTCTACTTCATGTTTGGATCATTTTGAAAATGAAATTTTCTTTTTGGGGACGTTAGAACGCTTAGAAGTTTAGAAGCAAATCTTAAAAAAAATTTAAAGACCAGTTCAGTGAAGTCACTTTGTGGGGCTTACATATTAGAAAACACCGATAAATCACCCATTTTAGAAACTACACCCCTCAAGGTATTCAAAACTGATTTTACAAACCTTGTTAACCCTTTAGGTGCCCCACGAGAATTAAAGAAAAATGGGAATTATTTTTTTTAAGCAGATTTGAAATTTTTATCTATTTTTTCTGCAACACATCAAGGGTTAACAGCCAAACAAAACTCAAAATCTATTACCCTGAATCTGGAGTTTACAGAAACATCCATATGTGCTCAAAAACTGATGTATGGGCGCATAGCAGGCTTCAGAGTGGAAGGAGCACCATATGGCGTCAGAAGAGCGGATTTAGCTGGAATGGTAATTGGGAGCTATGTCGTATAAAAAGACACCCTAAGGTGGCCCTATAATGGAAACCCCCCAAAAATTACCCCATTTTGGAAACTACACCCCTCAAGGAATCTTTCAAGGTGTGTAGTGAGCACTTTGATCTCAAAGGTGTTTCCTAGAAGTGAAAAATAAAAATTGAATTTACATCCACATTTTTCACTTTCCCAAAGGGTAACAGGACAAAATGCACCCCACATTTTGTTCCCCATTTGCCCCCAAATACGCCAACACCCCATATGTGCTGAAAAAATGATGTATGGGCGCACAGCAGGGCTCTAGATTCAAACTGCAAAATATGGATGTTGCTGACCTGAATTGGCAGACATTTATTTTAGGTACCATGTTGCATTTAAAAGATTCCTGAGGTCCCTAGAAATAAAAAAAAACTAAAAGTGACCCCATTTTGGAAAGAGCACCCTCGTACGAACATTTTAAGTGGTGGTAACCCTTATCCAGCAGTGGGTGAAGTCCTACACGATCTTCCCACTAACTCCTAGGATGGGGGGGCATTCTGGGGGATTCTATCCGGGAATCTTTCCCTTCTTAAATGCGGAACTTGTGAGTGTACCCGGAGCTACTCACAAAGTTTGTATAACTTTATGCCATAACTTGCCCGTTTGCTAGGCAGGTACTGGTGGAATCTAATCCTCCCTTTGAAAAGTAATAGGGACTCATCTACACTGACATTTTTATCTGGGTTGTACACCTTAGCAAACTTGGTGTTAGGCTCCATTCACACATCCGCAGAATGGGTCCGCATCCATTCTGCAAAATTATGCGGAACAGGTGCGGACCCATTCATTTTCAATGGGTCCGGAATGTTCCGTTCCGCAAAAAAAAATAGAACATGACCTATTCTTGTCCTTAATACGCACATTGCCGGTGTCCGTGTTTTGCGGACATGTGAATAGACCCTTAAAATGGTTAATGACAGGCCTAACCTTGAACAGGTGGTCAAATGTTGGGCCGTTTTGGGGTGGGCACTGTGCATTGTTGTTGTAGTGTAGGAATTTCCTAATTGACTCAAATCGTTTCCGGTATGCCGATGTAGGGCTCTGATCAATGAATTGTTGGGCGTATAAATTGGTTTGGGCCACCATTAAATTTACAAAATCTTCAGAGAAGAAGATTTTGAAAAAATCTAGTTCAGTGAAGCCCATGAGCCTTTAGCTACGCCCCTGAACTTCACACACCAAAAACAGTACTTCACACACCAAAAACTTCACACACCAAAAACAGTACCAATTACCTTTAACATGTAGTCAAAAAAGCAGCCGGTGCACTCGCCAATCCAGTTGGCCTGCATGCTTTTAACCCCGTACCATTCAGGGAGATCTGCTAAAGCCTCTTGCATTGCCTGCAATAAACATACAGTTCTACAGTCAGAGGGAATCCATTTCTATGTACAGTGTCATTTTGCATATAAAAGTGTAAATGAATGATACAGTACTTCCCACATGTACATTGTATGCTGTTCATATGGTTGAAGCTATAATTATGAAATTAAATACAGAGAAGTATTTTGTGAAGTTCTATAATGACCTGATAGTTCTTGAGATGAATTAAAGGGGTTGTCTCACTTCAGCAAATAGCATTTATTGTGTAGATAAAGTTAATACAAGCCACTTACTAATGCATTAGATTCTCCATATTGCTCCTTTTCTGACTTGATTTATGTTTCCATAGTATTATACAGTTCTCATTTCCAGAGGTTATGACCACCTTTTAATCCAGCGCCAGTGGTCGTGCTTGCACACTATGTGAGCTCCCATGGTCCCAGCCACCAAAGAGGCCAGCTCTTTCACCTATAGTGTGCAAGCACAACCACCTTTGCTGGATTGCAGGATGGTCATAACCCCTGGATATGAGCATTGTATAATACTATGGAAAAATGAATCAAGCCAGCAAAGGAGACAATATGGACAGTCACAATACATTAGTAAGTGCCTTGTATTAACTGTCTATATGAGGAATGTGAGACAACCCGTTAAATATAAATGCCAGGAATCATGGAGATTGTTATAGAGGGAGAAGTAAATCTAAAATTGTGGAATTCCTTCACAAATGATGGACTGCTGATACAGTAATACCAGTTTTGAAATGAAATTGGCAAAACATGAGGCAAGCAAACTTATCTTGATGCAACATATGAACTATAGAAATCTGAAGTCTTCTTTTGAAAATGACTGTTGTCAGAGGTTCCCCTGGTAAGCACAGCTCTTTCTAGCCACAGCTAAATAATGGAGGTTGTGGGTGAGGAACCCCTACTAATAACTCAAAATTCCCCAATACTGTATCTAAGCAATCTAGATAGTCTCTTTAAGGGTTTAAAACAGAGGCAGTGTAACAGGTTGTCTGCCAGGACTCAGCACTAGTTGATATTCCACCCATGGCTGTCACAATGTCATTCTTGGACGAGTGAGATGAGGGTTTTCACACTTCAATTTCTAAATGTTTGTTTGAAAACACTGTTATGGACAATGGTGTCTTTGACAGGATGTCTTTGAGAACACCTCCATGCATGTAAAATGATGTCTCTGTGGAATGGGTGCAGCAGCTGAGAAGAACATGTCTCTGGAATGCAGATGTTAACTTTTCTATGACACAATACTCTGTGTATGAGACCTTCATTCCTATGGGAGGTAAAACCTGCCAAAATTAAAATGAAATAGAAAAAACTAAAATTATAATTAAAATAACCTTTTAACATTGTAATTTCATCTAACGTCTGCAAAATGCACGCCATAATTAAAAAGAAAATTCAATTCCTCCATTAGAATTTTCTTTTCCAACTCCAGTTGTGGGTCAAAAGTGTCAAAAATCAATGTAAAAGTAAATTTCCACTTTGTCAATTAATTATCCTCTTCCTATAGTAGACTTTTCTAACTGTTTGGAAACTACAGCTCCCAGAATCCTCCTTTCACATCTATGGGAGTTACAAGAACAGCTGAGTAAATGTGCATGTTGGGAGTTGTAGTTTCAAAGCAGCTGGAGTTCAGGGTTTCTCTGAGCATTCATCTGTTTAGTTTATTCAGCTAGTTATGCCACATTGGTTCGGTAGATTGAAACTACCGAACACAGACCACTCTCCTGGCTCATTGACTTCCAAGGAGCCCGTCAATTAAGCGTTTTCTCAGGGTCGCCGCCATTCGTATATACAAATGCCACGTGGCGGAGGAAACGACGGCCATCTTGTTTGTTCGGGACAAAGGCAGCGGGACTTGATCGTCGAATGTCGGGCACTAAAATCAGACACTCGACTTCCTGAACACCGGTCTCAAACATACGAACGAGGGAACTGTATTTCCCGAACAACTAGGAGAGCGTTTTTTGGTACGTTGATGTATTCGTATGAGGGGAACAATCGCTCCTATGCGCCAGGAGGCTCCGGTCGTGGATTAAGGAGTTATTTAACATTTTCAGAATTGACCGACCGCACACGCTGAATTCGTGGAACTATTTTGGGCAAAAGCTTCGGGTGCGGTCGGTAACTAAAGACTTCCACACTTTTTAAAAATCGCTGAACCGATCTGGGGGAAATTTGAATATGTTTTTCCCCCAGATCGGGGCTATCAGGGGATTTGTAGGGATACCTTAAGCATAAAGGGGGTTCTGAATTTTGGGGAAAATGTGTGCACTTCGCCTGGAGATAATTGGGTTATTTCTTACTTATCTCACAAGCGGAGACAGGGAGTGTTTAAGTGTAACTGTACTTTAGATTGGCTATTTAGTTTGTGTACTGTGGGAGGTCCTCCTGCAAGGGGACCTCTATAAAAGCCTGTGTGGTCTCAATAAACGTCTGTTACACCCTTCATCATGTGTCGGCCTGTGTTTGGATACTGGATTACTACTTGGGGAAAACTGTAATAGAGGATTTTGTTTCTTTGGATTTGAACTACTGACCAGAAGGACCGAACGGCGAGTTTTCATCACTCAGGCTCTCAGCCGTTCGGCTCAAGTTATACGAACCCATAGCTACCAATTCAGGGTTCGTTAAAATGGCTGTGACTGTGGCGCTAAGGTCTTGTTTCACACAATACTGTACTATCTGCAACTGTTATCAACTGAGGAGCCACGAGTAGCGGGTCTGGTTGGGGAACAGTGCATTCAGGAATCTTACATTAACCAAACCCACCTCTCAAAGAAACAGGAACGGCCCTTTATCGTAGGTGGCGGAGGACGGGGTAGCAGATTACTGCCTTTGCCTACTTCAGTGCTATTTCAGGGCGCAATTTAGTTGGAGAAATCTTGCATACATGTAGTTACTTAAACTGCAATTTCCAAATACTTTCTTTCTATGGGAATTGCTTCTTTGAGACTCGGAAAGTAAATTTTCTACTGTCTAAGCAATGCGGTAGGGAATAAAATGCAATAATTACTGTCTGTACAGTCCAAAATGAACACAAATAATATATATATTGTAGGAAGGAACAAGGGGCTGTCATTGATAGTTGGTATGTGTCATCGAGGTTCCTAGCCTCGGTGAGGTAAGAGCCGTTTTTTCTCAAGTGTCATTATTGCAGATTTCAGTCTGACACTTCAGCTGTTTAGTATGCCTGTAAAGCTAATCCAGGATGGCTTTTACTGGGAGTAGTCATAGTGCAGGGTGGGTGACTACTCCCCATGTTCCAGGCCAGGTCTTGGCAGGCTTATAAAGCAGTCAGCACTATCAGGTGGGGTGGATTTACCTCCATCTGACAGTGAAGCTGTGGAGTCCTCTGTGCTGAGGGCTGAAGACTGCAAACAGACATGCAGGATGCTTGGAAGCCTGCCATTGAACTTTTCTGTGGCTGAGCATTCAGCCGGGTGTGAACTGACACCTAGGATTCCAGGTGAACACTGTTTTGTTTTGCTGTGTATGAACAAGCACCAAGACTGTTATGTTTTGCTGAGTGTGAATAAAACACTGAAGTTTGATTTACAACCTGGTTCCTTGCCTCTATAATGTGTCCGCTAACCTATCTACCAGAGCAAATCCCCACAATATATACACACACATACATATGTATAGCGACTGCAATGGTGCTTGAACTCAGGAAGGGGCCCGGGAGAAGGACAAATGGATTTATCTTCAGGGCCCGGAAAGAGGTGAGTATAGTGCACTGGTATTACTCAGCACTTTTCTCTTCTTCTCCGAGCCCCTGCACTGCACTAAGTTCTGGAAGTACATAGGCTGTCAGGGCAGGATGTAGTGTGTGTAGGAGCATGCTATGACCTAATGTCAGGTCACAGTCTAGTGCAGTGATGGCGAACCTATGGCACGGGTGCCAGAGGTGGCACTCAGAGCCCTCTCTGTGGGCACCCGCACCCTGGAAAAAGTCTATGGTGTACCAATATCCCTTAGACTCTCCCTGCCATTCATCAGCGCAGGGCGCACTATGAACAGCATAGGCAGCGCTTTGAATGTAGGCAGGATATTATAGATAAATGATAAAGTACATGGAAGATATACTGTATTGGTATTCAGGTTAAATTGCTGTGTTGACAATTTGCGATAAATGTGGGTTTTTGGTTACATTTTGGGCACTCGGTCTATAAAAGGTTCACCATCACTGGTCTAGTGCGTGCCTAGACCCAGTCCAGATGCGCCCGCAGGGGGAGGAGAGAGGTGACTATTTTTTCTTTGGTTCGGTCTGAGGTCTGCATTAAGGGGACCAAGGTGTGGTGTGTGTGTGTGGTAGGGGGGGGGGGGAGGGTTGGTTTCCCGTTCAAATATTTGCTGTGGGGCCCAGTCAGTTCTAGTTACATCACTGTGTGTGTAAATAAATATATATACACACACAAACAACAAAATAAACACACCAACGCATCAGGCGACAGATATTCAGCCAAATCAGAACATTTTCAGTGTGTAGTCATTAATATTTGGCAACTAGATAGTTTACTTTTTTCCAGGAAAAAATTAACTCTGCTGATTGAAAACACACTGCATACTTGGGAGGAAATCCATGAAGACATTCACTTACATATTAAAGAAAGACAGAAGACCTATTTGGGGAAAAATGTACTCATTAACAAAATAATAAGTTGCTGGAATAAAATAACACTTTATAAGTGTGACTGTAACGATGATATATATAAGTGATTACAATATTGTAGAAAATTGATGTTTTTTTTTTGGGGTGGGGGGGTGGGGGGAATTGTAAAATTGCAAGGAGGCTCTAGTACCCTGTTGAGCCACCTCTAGCCTGGATACAAGATGATACACAGTTGGGCATGGATACAGGTGGCATACTGGTTCTGTATGGTGTCCTGTGGAACATTTGACCACAGATGTTGCAGCTAGGCCTGTAGATCCTCCATACTTGTAGGATGCTGAAGCTGGCGTCCGACAACTGCTCGATTGGTGATAAATCTGGTGACCAGGCACGACAAGGAAGTTTTGCAATCTGGTGGAGACATTCCTGGGAATCCCTTGGTGTGTGCGGGCGAGCATTATCCTGCTGAAAAATGTCATTTGGCAGCCCTGCCATGAGAGGCAGCACATGTGGCCACAATATGTCCTACACATATCACTGAGCTGGTAGTGTCCCTCATATCACTACTAGAGGTGACTAACTGTCATATGTGATGGCTCCCCAGATCAAAGAATCAGCAGTATGGGCAGAGTAATGCTCCACAGCAAAGGCAGGATTGAACGCTCACCATTAAGCCACCATACTCTAACCCGACCGTCTCGGTCAATGGCAGGACATGTAATGGGCGCCATGACACCAAATTTCCCTCTGTTATGCACCTGAAAATGGTTCAAGCAGAGACAGGGGTGTGTAATGAAGGACCCAATGGTGGACAACACAACTGTGGGAGCTGCTCTTTACTGATGGTCAGTCTGGCATTTTTCAGCAGAATGATTGCTGCCCACCTACAGCAAGGGTTTCCCAGGAATGTCTCCACCATTATGGGTCTTACAGAACCTGTTTGCCGTGTGTGCCTGCCCTCATATAACCACTGATCGCAACATCTAACAGCTAGGTAAAAATGGCCAAGATGGCGGACAATTTGTCAAAATGACCATCCTGTTTCTCTCAGTCCAATGTTGTGCCCCCTCTCAAAGTCTGTGAGCTGGACAAAATGTCTGAGTGCGTTGTAAAGGCATGTCTAGCAATCAATGATCTCTACCCAAAAGTAGCATCTGAGAGCCTTTTTATGGGCAGAGGGAGAAGCACTTTTACACCCTCGCAGACCTATCTAATCAGAGCATACCAGTAATCATTTACGTATCTGCCTGAGATATAAATTGTAAGTTTTGCAGCAATGTATTATTTTGTTTTTGGCCAACGGTTGTATGTATATTCAGTTCTGTCCACACATTACCACATTCTTGTCCTAGAATGCTCTACAACAAGCGCACCTGGCAACGACTGTGTTAAAGAGCGCTAGCTGCTGCTGGGAGACATCTCACTGTATTCCGCGGGGTAACACAATTGCTGACAATCACAAAGCTCCTCAAAACATAGATATTTAGCATCAAAGCCCAACATGTGGAGAGCGGTCACCATGGCAACCGCTTATGTCTGCCCAAGACTAAAACATGCAAAGCTGCTGATCTGAATTACAATGCGACAACTTACTTTGCCATCTAGATTTTACATGCATGTGTGTATTAGTACCAATAAGTGTCACCATCCTGCTGGTAATTTGTTCTTTGCAGTTGTACGGAAAAGAAAATGAAAAATTAACTAATTCCCTCCAGGCCGGTACCCAGACACTGAGCATGGCTGGACGTTCAGGGCAGATACACTTGACATTACAGTCCTTTATGTGCTATTTGGACAAGAACATTTAATAGTCGCATTCAAGTGAATATGGATTGGAAAGATATTTTGAGTATTGATATAGGGGCCACGGAAGAAGAAACTCACATAAGGCATACTCTATCCCGACAGTATCAAACAAAAGAGGAGTAAGCAGGAGCAAGAGTAAGGGTGGCGGTACATGGTGCGGTCCGGGCACGGGATCGCCATGTGGATTATCGTTAATTACCAGGTTGCACCTGTACTTGCTATTATTTCAAATAAGGTCTCCAGAACACCACTTTATGTTCAGTCTGCATTCAATCCACAAAAATTCATTTCAACTGGCCACAAAAGATGCGGACACCACACCACGTGCTGTCCGCATCCGTATGTCAGCTCCGCTGCCCTGCAAAAAAGATAGAACATGTCCTATTCTTGTCCATTTTGCAGACAAGGATTTAACATTTCGAAAGTAGTTTTAAAAAAAAAAAAAATATGGGGGCATGCACATGGCTAGGATCCGCAATTTGCGGACCGTAAAACAGAGAGAGTCTTGTGCATGAGCCCTAACAAGTACAGGTGCGTCCTCGATTCCCAGTAAGCCACAGGCGCATCCTGTAGCTGGACCGTGCAGTAATTTCAGTAATTGGCTATGTTATTAATTTCTGGTATAATATTTTTGTGCTATGTGGACACATCCCTTTAATATAATGCCCTGAAAACCTTTCAGCTTCTGCCAGGTACAGACAGTGTTGACATGGAGACTTTATATGGATTCCAATTGACTTCTACAACAATGTTCACACACATAGGAATCATGCACACGGCCGTTGTTTGGGTCCGCATCCAAGCTGCCGTTTTGGCGGCTCGGATGTGGACCCATTTACGTCAATGGGGCCGCACACTCAGTGTGCTGTTCGCATCCGTTGCTCCGTTCCGTGGCCCCGCAAAAAGTGCGGACAAGAATAGGCATTTATATTTAAGGCTGCAATTTGCGGAACGCGCACAAACGCCATCCGTGTTTTGAGGATCCACGATTTGCGGACTACAAAACACACCACGTTCGTGTGCATGAGGCCATACAAACATATCTGCCACACTTCAAGTTCATTGATTTTGATGTAGACAGTGACAGGAATCCAAACTTTCAACAAAATCCAATATGACACATACTCTACACCTTCCACTTTAAGGGCTGTAATGACATTACCAGTTACGGAGAAGTATTCGTACAACACACATAGGTCAAGTTTAACCCATTCTCAACATTTGCCATACACTTATGTCATAATGTTAGAAGGAGAGAATGGAGCGAGATCAGCAGTTTAGCCTGCTCCATAAACGGGGGTGCTAGATATGTTATACAGCTGACACCCGCCCACAGTGACCAGGAGCGGAGATACTCTGACCCCAGTCATTGAAAGCTTCAGATGCTGTTGGAAGCCCAACATTTTACTGACTCCTGACTTGAGGCCTTTATTGCAGAGTGGAATTGGGCCGTAAATACCTAAGCAACTTTCCCACAAAGCAATCGTGGTGGACAAGTCCTATCTGCTGAACAGACAATAGAAACTGCTGTGTTATCTGGGAAATCAAGAATCACCATGCCTGAGAGACAATACAGGGTGTTGTCCCCTGAGGAGCACACCTGTGAACTCGTGATTTATGATGCCTCCAGATCTGGGTGGAGCCACGACCTGCGGTGACCTGTTCTGCAAGTCTGTTTGACCTTTAGATTAAGGACAGCTCTGGACCCAAGGTTACCACCTACAGGAAGGTGTTAACCTCTACAACTGTAAATGGACTGTGCTGATTGGCTAAGACAATATCTTGGAGGCGTTCCAGGGATGGGCACTGTATAGGCTATGTGTGTCTGTAAGTATAACTAGATAGCTGGTTAGGGACTTACTTCCCTACCCCTGACCTGTATGTTCCCTTGGTTCCTGTCCTTTAGTTAGTTAACCTTTTATGTTTGATTCCCTGTTACTATTAATAAATCCCCTCTTAAAGATCCAGTAGCTATTTTGTTAATTTATAATTAACTGGCACCCCAAAGCTTAGCAGATTCTACAGATGCCGTGGTCAATCGCGGCATCTGTGCAGTTAAACAGAGAGATCAACCCCCCTGTCCTCTGACTATCCAATGATCAGTAGTCATGGCACCCTGGGACCCTGTGATGGCTCCCAGGCCCGCCTTGACAATCCTCCTATTAAAGGGGTTGTCTCATCATGGTGGACAATGGGGGCATATTGCTAGGATGTGCCCCCATTGTGTTATAGGTGTGGGTCCCACCGCCCTCTATTTATTTTCTATGGGGCCGGCAAAATGTCCATTTCCTGGACGTAAGGGCGTTTGCAAAGTCATAAAACCGGGTGTTACAACTTTTCTTACACCCAAAACTGGCATAGCATTTTTAATAAACACCTCCATTGTACCTGTTGACAGACTCCCTTTGATAGCAACATATCCTAAATATCATGGCCAATACTTCAGGCAAATATCAAGTTTTCTTGCATCTTACCTTTGCATGCACTGTTGTTTTAAGGAACCACTGTTTTAAATACTTTTGCTCCACTTTTGCTCCAGAGCGCCAAGAGCATCCACTTTCATCCACCTGCTCATTAGCAAGCACAGTCTGATCTACAGGATCCCAATTAACCAAGGCCTACAATAAAAAAAAAAACTGGGCTATCATGATTTAAGTACACAGTAAGTGAACAGCTACTGTAATATTTTCAAACGTTCCAGCAGCATATTAATTCTTACGAATACAAAAAGAAACATTTTGCCATAGCAACCCTCAGAATTAAAGGTAATTCATTTTTTTTTTAAAGCAGAATCCAAAAATTGTTTGTGTTTCAACTGGTTGCTATGGGTAATACTTTCCTCTATACTTTGCATCTGTTTTCTGTTTCAATAGTTTTTATTAGGTTTTTCAAAACACAATCAATAAAACTGATTACAAAAATCCTAAAATAAGTTCCTATAAATATCACATATGCACACAAATCATATCTATTCCATTAATATAACATATGAGGCTGTATCATCTGGAATTCCAAACTGCCAGTAAAGGAACAAAAAAAACTTAAGCAGAATAACACAGAACAAGTAAATATGGCCTTAACAAAGGGCGCTAAAACGTTGCAATCATTGACTTGCCATCTACAAAAAATTAGCTACTGCATAATTCATATTTGTCAATGATATAACATCTTGGAGAAATACAAATTTGGTCACAGACATTTATGGAGAAAAGCCTGTGATTTCCAATCCTTCATTTTGGTTTTTTACAAAATGTTAAAAGTACCTTCTTATATTGATAGGTTGTGTTGAGTGTATGGATTACCTCATCTAAGCCTGATGGCAAAGGATTTTTTCCTATTTCTTCTTCTTGATTACCAGTTGATGTTAAAAGTACTTGACCTACTATAACTCCCATCCTCCAGGGAGGTGTTATGTATGAACAATTAAGGTAGTTCAGGAGAAAAAATAGTTAAAGGGTAGAATAGAGAGAATACTCCCTTCTGGAAATTGTGCTGTTTCAGACAAGACCAAGGAGTATGTGACGGTGTGCCAGCTCTTTCACATCCACTCCAGCACAACCCAGAGCCTGGAAGAATAATGCTTAGCTTGTCGGCAGTAGAATACCACCTTAAAGGGGTTGTCCGAATAGAACAAAAACTCAAACAGCCCCTGTACATGTGGTAAATTAACAAAAGAATCAATACTCGCCCCTTGTCTCCCTGAATCTTCCAGCTCTGAGTGCAGCTCCTCCCTAACGGTGATGTCATCTTCTTTACTGCAGCTGTGACATTCCAAGCACACAGGTCACTCGCTGACCTCAGCAGTATAACGGACGGCACCGCTGAGGCTATAGCCTGTGTGCTAGGAATGTCACTGCTGCAGCCAGGAAAACAAACACCAGCGGGGAGGGCCGGAGTATAGTGCAGCGCATTTAAATGTCTTCACTATCAATACAGATGATTGATGCCAGTCTACAAGTCTAAAATAGAAAACTGCTGCTGCGTTTCTTCTTCCCAAGAGAAAAAGGTGTTGATTTAATACACATATTCTTCCCGCCCAGTAAGTCAAAAAAGTTGGAGGACTTTTTAAACCTCCGCAGGGATCTGAAATGATTGAATCACCTATAAATTGCCTCACAGCAATTCATGCGCATGAGATTGCATGTAATGACAAATTCTTAAAAACTTATAAGACTCAGGGTTTGGTATACCATAGTGTTCATGTAGGTAGGAGAAAGGCCTGATACTATTTTTCATATCATACAAGCTGTCCATCAGTTAAAATCTGGTTCCTCTATAGTTCTTTTCGAGGTGGGGGGAAATAAGGAAGATGAATTCTCTTTACCAGAGGCATGTAGTGTTGCCTCTATATGTGTACAGATTATTTTAGCATACTAGGCCATGAATGAGTATTCATGGATGTCACCAAAGACAAAAGCAGCAGTACTTTCAGACAAGTGCCATTAAATTCTCTAATTTGTCCACATTTACATTCCATTAATCTCTCAAAACAGAGGTCTGAGTTGCTATATAATCTTTACTGATTGGTAAGCCCAGTCCTCCTTTGCCTTTCCTTTTCACCGCAGACGCTTCCACCCGGCAGTGTGTTCGGGCTTTAGCGTTTTACTGGCTAGGGCAGCGCTAAATCTCACCCATCAGTGCCGGTGACAACACCAGGCTTCCTGGCAGCCCCATGGAGAGCCCTGGAACGTCACTGGATCTCCAAAAAATGCCTTTGGCCTGCGCGATTTAGCGCAGGGCAAAGGAGAGCATTGGAGCATAAACTGCTCCGATGCTCTTGTCAGGGGGGCTGCCGGGGTGAAAATGGAGGTATGTCTGGGTTCAGCTCTGAACCCGGACAACCCGTTTAAGGTTTACTTGTAATTTACAAACAGATGAGATTGCTTTTTTGGATATAGTCTTGTCAGCTGGACACAGTTCAATCAGCACCACTTCACATAGAAAGGGAGTAACAGGAACTCATGTCACCCCAAACATATTGTCCATAATACACCCTGTGGAGAGTGGCTCAGGTTGAGGATAAATTGTTCCAATGATTTGGAATATTCTGTGGAATCTAAAAAATGATTCAATAGGCTGAGGGATCGGAAGTACCGCTGTCCAATTTTAGATGATGTGATATGGAAAGCAGGAATATTAAATTAAGGACAATAATTTTGTGGCAGTAAATATAAAAGAAAAAGAAGGGATCAGTAGGATATCACCTTTGGACTAACTTTAGCCACCAGTTTAGTGCAAATAAGAATATTTTCCTAAAACATATTCCTGTCCTTGATCAAAACCCAATATTGAAGGTGCTCTTGCGGCTGGAAGTGAAAGTGGTATCCAGAAAAGCACCAACTTTGGGTACATACCTCGTCTAGCTCGTTTCCGAAGGACACCATGAGGTGCAAGTCTTGGCTCACTGTACGAGACTCTTATTGTTGAAGACACAGGAAATTTAATATCTGTCTATTTGTGTGCACAGGAAATAAATTCTGTTCTTCAGACACAGCCATGAATATAACATTGGTAGCTATATAAATTGCAATATGTCCCATGTAGACCACTGAGGCATGTGCAGGAGGATTTGTAATGTCCAATATGTGGGATGTACCACCTCTGCACTTAAGGTTAAAATAAGCCATCATTTGTCAGATATTGACAGTTAAGGCTTATTTACATGATCATGATGTGAGTACAGTACAATGGATCTGTGATCAGATATGAACGGATTGCACCATAAATTACTATGATGCAATTTAGGGTCAGGGGAGCCGCGGTCGGCACTGAAGAGGTGAAGACACGAACGTGTTTCCGGTGCTGTGTGAATTAAGACTACAACTAATATATCAACATTATCTAGGCATAATAATTAATGAGGTGCATGCAGGGGATACAAAAGGATTCTCTGCTAGTAGCATCAAAAGGGTGTTACCACCAATAAGAGGTGGAGATCATAGAAGAAAACTATTCAACAGAGAGACCTCTTGGATTTTTGTTCGGAACACATGACAACCAAAAGGTTATAATCATAGTCAATACCTGATATACCAATAATAATATTCATGCTATGACATTTGTATCTACATGAAGTTACTTTCTTTTTGATACATTTATTTCCATGCCAGGTTTTCTCTTTACACATGTTTTGTAGTCACGCGAGACTGCTATGTTATGGGTAAGGGTACTTTCACATTAGCATTATTCTTTTCTGGTATTGAAATCCGGTAAAGGGTCTCAATACCGGAAAAAAACGCATCAATTTTGTCCTAATGCATTCTGAATGGAAAGCAATCAATTCAGTATGCATCAGGATGTCTTTCGTTCTGTGCCTAGTACGGTATTTGACCGAACAATACCGCACTTGCGGGATCCAGCATTCATTTCCATAGAGATGTATTAATGCCGGATCCGGTACCAAGTGTTCCGGAAATTGCCGCATTGCCGGATCCGGTTATCGGGTCTGCGCATGCGCCGTGACATAGGAGGAGCTATTTTTGCTTTTGATCTTTGAAAAAAATGTAATACCGGATCCATTATTCTGGATGATACCGGACTAGACGGATCCTGTATATCCCCCGAGCCGTCGAACGGATCCGGAAAAAAAACATATTTCTGTTTGCCGGAACTGCCTGCTGGATCCGAACAACGCTAGTGTGAAAGTACCCTAAGGCTATAATCCGAAACGTGTAAACTGAGCTTGCTGTGTTTCCTGTTAAAGTTTTTTTAATCATTTTTTTTATCTTACTCCACCAGGCCAGGAACGTCGTTGACACATACCTTCCGTCAACAACGGTCCCTTGCGCCTTCCTACAGTTATCATTTAGGATTAATAATGGAAGATATTTTTATCCATTAGCCATGGTGCTGGAATGTTTTCTATTTTTGTATGACTTTGCTGAGCCATACTCCCGGCTTCTTCTAAGCACGGCCATTGTGAAGCATGCAGGAGATGAGAGCTGGACACTTTGGATATTGGGTTATTAGATCTTTTTTGGTTTTTAGTATAAGGTCTATTGTCAGAAACGCAACTGAAGTCCATGCATATTAGTTGGTTTTCTTGTCTGACCTTACTTTCCACATAAGAGTATGCAGAAAAGGAGCATAACAATGGCACATAGAGTTTCATTTAGCGAGCACACCAAAATGACGAATCAAACCCTCACATTACATCCTAACGATATCAGTCAAAAGGCAACACAATTTCTGATGGCACGGATGACCAAACATCCTTTTGTTTCTTCGTATGATGTACTTGAAAGAATTAGGATACATATGATGCATCTTTGTTAACAATGTGGATCTCCTGGACACAAAAGATATCTGGATAAAGTCTCCATCCACATACTGTATGTAGGGGGAATTTTATCATATGGGGAAAATTTGTAGTCCGTTTTGCTTGAGTCTGCGTTGGAGTACTTTATGCCACCTTCATCCAATGTCTCATGTTACTTGATAAATTAGTCTTATCTTTAGACCTAACATTTTGGTCTAGAGAAGCCCCTTAGTTTTCCTACTCCACCCTTCTCCTGGAGTGAGATTGCAACTTTTTTGCGACTGTTTTAAAAAGTCTCAGTGATAAATCTGGAGTAAAACTCATTCACATAGCTAACCACACCCACTTTTCCAGTGGTGTAAAAATGCAAAAGTCGCAAAATTTTGTGTGAGTTGTAGGAAGGCGCAAGGGACCGTCGTTGACGGAAGGTATGTGTCAACGAGGTTCCTGGCCTGGTGGAGTAAGAGCCAGTTTTCATGTGTCAGCAGCTGTTGCTGTTTGACACCTTGCTATTTAGTATAGCTGTAATAGCTGATCCGGGACGGCTCTTACTGGGAGTAGTCAAAGTGCTGGGTGGGTGACTACTTCCCACGTTAAAGGGGTTGTCCAGGTTCAGAGCTGAACCTGGACATACCTCCATTTTCACCCAGGCAGCCCCCCTGACATGAGCATCGGAGCAGTTCATGCTCCGATGCTCTCCTTTTCCCTGCACTAAATCGCGCAGGGCAAAGGTATTTTTCTGAGTTCCGGTGACGAACCGGGCTCACCATGGGGCTGACAGGCAGCCCGGTGACGTCACCGGCACTGATGGGCGGGATTTGGCTCTGCCCTAGCCAGTAAAACTGCTAGGGCAGAGCTAAAGCCCGCCCCTCAGAGCCGGTGACGTCACCGAACACGCCGCTGGGCGGAAGTTACCGCCCGGCAGTGTGTTATTGAAAACACAAGAGCCTGTGCCCTGCGCGATGTAGCGCAGGGCACAGGAGCGCATCGGAGCATGAGATGCTCCGATGCCAGGCTCAGGAGGGCTGCCGGGGTGAAAATAAGGGTATGTCCGGGTTCAGCTCTGAACCCGGACAACCCCTTTAAAGGCCGGGTCTTGACTGGCCTATATAAAAAAAAAACAGCCAGCAGTGTCAGCTGGTGGTAATTACCTCTCTCTCTGACAGAGGAGCTCTGGCAATAGCTGGAGTGGGATCTGAGTCGTATGCTAGGCTGGAGGCCTGAGTTTGGGAGGTTACCTCTGTCCTGAGCAATGTCAATCGGATGTAAACTAACACCTAGGATAACAGGTAATGCTTTTTCTGTATGAACTGTCTAGGTGTGAACGAACACCAAAACTACAAATGGACTGTCGTACTGTTTTGTTGCCATAAGTGTGAATAAAACACTGAAGTTTTTGAGTTACAAACTAGTCTTTGCCTCTATACTGCGTCCACTAGTCCTAACTACTAGAGCGAATCCCAACCAATTTGCGCCTTTCTAAAAAGTTGCAAAATTTTGGAGGGAAGTTAAGATAAATCAGGACCACAATCTCTTTCGTGGCCCGTCACATTTAAAGAATTAAAAGTAATGACCATTTCTATAATCCTAAAGAAAGCGTTGGTAGAGATTTAAAATATTAGTAACTATAACAAGTACTGCAACTATAATCTGGACCTTACTGGGTCAGTAATTGTAAAGATATCAATAAATGAAAAATAGTACAGCATTAACAGGGATGTCCCGGAATACCTTACTTTTAAATTGTGCCCACAGCCTATGGAAGAATTATGCTTACCTGCTCCCCGCCACTCCAGTTCAGCACACTGGCTCCCACATGTCTATCTTCCAGTCTGCAGCTTACTTCCTCCGGGCATGGTCACCTTCTCTGCTGCAGCCAATGACTGGCTGCACAAGTGACATGTCCATAAGAGACACGTCTATAGCGCAGGTAGCCTGGGGGCATCAGTTAAAAGTTATTTATTCCCAAACAAACCTTATAAAGCTTGGCTACACAGTAAGGAGGTACAAAGTCTAGGTTGTTACCAAACTTGGACTGACAATGCATCTAAACTCCTGATCCCTCCCTCAACCTTTACCATTTGCATGATATGTGGCTAGATGCTAGCTGTTATTCACTAGCGAGAGAGGCTGGGGATCACTCATCAGGAATACAGGAGATTCATAACCATGATAATGACAGATTCACTTTAATTAATATGTAAAGTCTCAGAAAATAATGCACTAAACCAATAGATGCAAACATAATATATGGACTAAGCCCTCACTCTAATGATAAAACCTGAGACTCTTAGCCAATTTATTTTGATCAAAACACATCTGTGCCCACTTACCTGGTGGTCTCAGTGTAGGCAGGTCCTTCTCTAAACCTACCTATGCCATATGGGCATCAATATTTAGGAGATGAGACCCTGCACATATAGTGTGTTGCTCTTAGTTACCTCTGTGTGCACCCAGCAACCAATGTGCACTTTTGCCCCACCTATCTAAGAGGCGACCTTGATTAGGTGGTACATATAGCTGTGTGTGTTCCTCTTCTCATTGGTTGCTTGATGCACAGAGAGGTAACGCTATGTATGCAGGGTCTGCTCTCCTGAATATAGCTGCCCAATTGCATAGGTAGGTTTAGAGTAAGACCTGCCTAACTGAGACCACCATGGAGCGGGTAGGTGGGCACAGATGTGTTTTGATCAAAATATGCTGGCTAAGAGTCTCAGATTTTATCATTAGAGTGAGGGTTTAGTCCATATATTATGTTTGCATCTATTGCTATAGTGCATTATTTTCCATGACTTTATAAATGTAGCCATGCACATCCGCATATTACATCATATTACATCATATCGTGCAGGATGTTTTGTATCTTTTTTCAGTGATTTCTTAAATTACTATATACAAATACATCACTACACAGAACAAAGATCTATCTTATGATCTTTTTATACCTGAAACCAAGGCAAGGGGACATCCACTGTGTACAGAATTTTTTGTCAACATGTGGCTTGACAAGGGATTTATTCTGATTGCTGTATTGGAATTAGTGCTTGTTCACATCTGTGTTGGAGGCTACATTTAGAGCTTCCATTGCAGATTCCGTCAAAAAGACTGGAGAAAATAAAAAAAAAAAGATACAAAAAAAAAACTAAACAGACTCCACTGTAGTCGATGGAGTCAGTTCAGCTCCGTTCATCTCAGTTACGTGCCAGCACTTGAGGTTCCGGCACTTCTGTTATTTTCGTTGTTCTGTTCCTCTAATGAAGCAGAACAACAGAAATCAAGAATGGTGGTAACCCCTCAGGAACATTTTTCTGATTCTGAAGCTCTCTTGTAAGGTTTTTTTTAAAAATAATTTCTGGACCAATATTTTAGGATAATAAGGTTGACTTGTATAATTTTTTTCAACATTTGACTGTGCATTTATACTGTGTCAACCGGCAGACAATTATCCGGACAATTGCCTGCTCGTCAGTGGAGGTGAAGAGCTGCATTTACATGCAGTGATCACCTCCGCTGTATGGGGATGAGCCACAGGTACTGCTGTCGCTTGTCTTCAGACAAATTCACACAGCATGATCTGCTGCTCAGAAACGAGGATTGAGATGTCCACCAGACAATCATTTCACCAGATGAACAAGGGTTTTTCTTGTTCATTGAGGATGTTTATCTTGAATGAGCATTCATTCAAATGTTCATTCCCAATAACCAGCCTGAAAATTGGGCAGTGTAAATGAAGCATTAGGGTATATTAATGTAACAAAGGATTGTTTGCCACTCAGGCCCCCTTTCTATTATCCAGAGCTTAGAGCCACTGGAAAACAGAAGACCTCCGTCTGGAAGATCCAGCTGATCCATGCATTAAATGGATGGCCCTATGTAATGCTTATTTTCTGTATCCCTTACAGTGGAGTGGTGTAAGTCTCCTAGCCCTCCCTCCCCAATTAGTTTTTCTGTCAGATTGTCTTTGAAATAAATATACTTTGACCAAACTAAACAAAAGTGGGTTGTCTGACCTTGAAAATGTACCACTCAGATCCAGGTACTTGATTGGAATCGTCATAAAGTCGCATTCAGCGGTTTGTCAGTGGATG
Source organism: Bufo gargarizans (assembly GCF_014858855.1). Taxonomy (NCBI): domain Eukaryota; kingdom Metazoa; phylum Chordata; class Amphibia; order Anura; family Bufonidae; genus Bufo; species Bufo gargarizans. The sequence continues at coordinate 186,168,472 of NC_058084.1, forward strand.
GATACAGCCTGGATGTTGTACTCCTCTATAGACACTAAAGTGGTTGTCCAATATTTTTATATTAAAGGCCTATCCTCAAAATACATTGTGAATATCAGACTGGAGGGGGTCCGACTCCCAGTACCCCGGCTGATTTACTATTTGAAGAGACTACGGCGGTCCAGTGAGGGCCCACAACCTCTTCCTAGGCCTGTTATGTCACATTCATCGGTCACATGGCCTCGGGGTAGCTCAGTCCCATTCAAGTGAATAGGTCTGAGCTGTAATACCAAGTACAGCTGCTGTACAATAAAAGGTGCTGTGCCTGGTAAGATGCAAGGAGGTTGTGGTGCTAAAAGGAGTGCCATAGCTTCTCCAAACAGCTGATTGGCAGGGGAGCTGGGTGTCCCCGGCCAAGTCCCCTGGATATTGATGAACTATAGGCTATGTCATCAATATTAAACACCCGGACAACCCCTTTAACTTGCATGTTTGGCCAATCAGTATGTGGCAATTTCATGATTTCAAAAGAGGCGGGGTGGAGGCAACCGCTAGTGAGAATGACGAGAGGACAAGTGTTAGCTGCCCCGAACTGCAGTTTCACAGGGTTTGTGCTGAAACAGTAGTCCTACTTGTCAGATAGTCAGTCAGATAAACTGCAAAAATGAAATCATTGATTTTCTATGGCAGAATTCATTCAATATTGATTAGATATGCCATCAACATTGAATAAGTGCGGGTCCAGCCAATGGGATCTCTACCAAAACCCAGCATGAAAGTACCACTCAAGATCCAGGCACAGTGATGTGAAATGCCAGCCAAATGGGGCTGTGTTTCTGATTCTGACTGCTACTGTAGGTTAGGAGTGTCAGCGAGTCAAAAAAGGCAAAAATAAAGCTCAGTAAAGTGTTATTTTTTGTAGGCATGGAAGGAGTCCAAGAGGACCTACGGAGCAGACATTGATGGCATATCTAATTGATATCTTATGTATTAATGCTTATCATAAAAAAAAACCTGTAAGATGTGAAAATAATAGGGATCGACCGATTATCGGTTTTACCGATATTATCGGCCGATATTCAGGATTTTGACCGCTATCGGTATCGGCATCTATTTTGCCGATATTCTGATAGCTCATGGGGAACACAGATCGCGCTGCTGACAGCGCTCTCCATGTTCCCTTAGCAGCACAGGGGAGAAGGAAGCAGTGTCTCCCTCCCCCCTGTGCTGCTGCTGCTGCCAATGGGAGGACAGGGAACAAGAGGAGGGGAGGGGCTGTAGTCACTGCGCCACCAATGAAGAGAAATCTATCATTTATTCAAATTGAACAGGAGGCGGGAGCTGGCTGCAGAATCACATAGCCGGCTCCCGACCTCTATGAGCGGTAGCTGCAATCTGCGGTAGTTAACCCCTCAGATGCCGCGGATCGCAGCTAACGCTCATAGAGGCTATGTGATTCTGCAGCCAGCTTCCGCCTCCTGTATATGAATAAATTAGGGATTTCTCTTCATTGGTGGCGCAGTGCGCCCCCCACCCCAGTATTAAAAACATTGGTGGCGCAGTGCGCCCCACACCCCAGTATTAAAAACATTGGTGGCGCAGTGCGCCCCACACCCCAGTATTAAAAACATTGGTGGCGCAGTGCGCCCCCCCCCCCCAGTATTAATCATTGGTGGCAGTGGCCACAGGATCCCCTGCTCCTCCGATCGGAGCCCCAGCAGTGTAATCCTGGGGCTCCGATCGGTTACCATGGCAGCCAGGACTCCATGGAAGCTCTGGCTGCCAGGGTAAGCTCCATGCTGCTGTGTGCACAAAGCACAGAGCAGCAGGGACAGTGTGAGCTCCTATTCACCCTGATAGAACTATCAGAGTGAATAGGACAAGGGTTCTAGTCCCTAAGGGGGCTAAAAGTTTGTAAAAAAATAAAAAAATAAAAAACAAAAACAAAATATTAAGTAGAAATAAAAAAGAAAGATTTAAAAAAAAAAAATACACATTAACAATAAACATTAATTTTCAGCAGATTTGTGTAGGAATTTTTATTTTATTTTCAAAAATGAAAATTCCCAGAATATCGGTATAAATTATCGGCTATCGGCCTGAAAGTTCACAAATTATCGGTATCGGCCCTAAAAAAAAAATCAATATCGGTCGATTCCTAGAAAATAACACTAGATATTTACCCTCGACCCACTGATCAAGGTTAGGATCGCTGCCACTCCTTTGGGATTTTCTCTGAAGTGTGCATTAAACGGCACAAATAACTTTATTAATAAACTGCAAAAAGAACACTCTGCTCTGATGTGCAGCCAGCCTACAAATACGATAATAGCAGGAAGAACAAATGTTCTCCCGGGCTCATTCAATCAGAACTCCAGCTAGAAAATGAGAATTGCTCTGAATCATCTGAGGCTTGGAGCTGGCCAGTAATTTTCCTTTTTGGAACACTGACAATGGATAAATGCCAAAGCACTGTTGTAATAATATGAAAAAAAAGAACAAAGATGTGCAAAAAATGGGTAAATTTCTCCTGTGTGATGAATCTTCTGTGGTAGGGATGGAAGCTATTCATTTCAACAGGATATAGATTTGCCACCTCATCAATGTTTTCACTCATTTAACGTTCGCATGTGGCGAAAAATTTCAAATTATCACGGACAATTACATAGCATTTATAGTACAAGCAAAGTAGAAGAGATTACATAATTTTCATCCACACACTGCGATTTACTTGCGGCTTTCAACCTATGAAATAAAGTCGAAAGCAGTAGAAGACTTGCTGCAATGCCACCGCAAAAACCCAGCTTATTTTGGATTTTTTTTTGGGGTGAGCAGTTTTTGGCCCGATCTGTTGCGGATTTACTCGCTAGATGTTAACATACTTGAAATATTTCAGGTTTCTCAACCTAAGGCCCCATTCACACAACCATGGTGTCACTGTGCCTCATGAGTCCAGAAAACACAGGCATCGGCCGTGTGTAGTCCCACTGACTTCAATGGGTTGGCGATCGGCAATATTCGGTGTAAGATAGGACATGTTCTATCTTTTGCGGTGCAGAGGCACGGACCCGGAAGCACATGGACGGTGTTTCTGTGTGCTTCCTGGTCAGTGCTTTCATGTCGCAAAAGATTAGGACATGTCCTATCTTTTGCGGCATCTTGTGGATCGTGGACCCATTGAAGTCAAAGGGTCCGGAGTGTGATGCAGAGTTCACACGGTCTATGCCCATGTTTTGCGGAACATGTAGTGTTCATTATGTTAACATGTAGTGAGTAAATCTGCAACAGATCGGGCCGAAAAATGCTCTCCCAAAAACCAGTAGTGTGAATGGGGCCTCGGTCTGAGGACTTTTTCTAGAGAATTCCTTAACATTTGTTGCATTAACCAAGCATCTGTTACTTCTTTACATTAATGGGGTTGTGCAGCCAGTAATATTAATGACCTATCCTCATGATAGGTCATCAATATCTGATCTGCACTCCTGCCGATCAGCCGGTTGAAAGGAGTCAGCGCTGTATGCAGCAGCGGCACAGAGTAATTACAAGGGCTTGTTCCATTCAAGTAAATGGACCAAGCACTTGTAATTACATAGCGCCGCCGAGACAGTTTTCACAATAGCCAAGTCTAAAATATGTCAAGATAAGCTGTGATATCACTTATTGTGAATGGCGGATCCTGTGCTATCTATACAGAGCTGAAATCTGTGGTTGTAATCTTGCCTGTGATGACTACTGACGTTACCAGTACAGAACAGGAAATCCCAACATATTAATAGGCATAGTGGTCTGTGCGAGAACTACAGGATTTTAGGAGTTTTTTTGTTTTTTTAAATATAGATAGCGGCATGGAAAATTAAAACATAAAGCAAAAATTGCAAAAAAAAATACGTTTTACATTAAAATGTGATTTAAACAATAAGACACATTCCCTTTAAAATAAAGAATGATTACGTACTCATCTCTTTCTCCAGCGTGGTTCTATGCACCGCCGCTCCAGTCCTTCCCTGCTTTGTTTACAGACTGCAGTGGTGACATGCAGGTATTCCGCACAAGACTGCTGCAGCCAATAAGTGTCCTCAGTGGTCTTTTGCTGAATATAAATTATAACTTGCTGAACTGCACAGATGAATCCGTTAACAGTACACCTAGCTTAATTGTGCATGCTCTAACCCCCAGCTGCATAACAATGTGCTGATGGCTTAGTGGCTTCAAAGCTACTGACAAGTTCCCGTTAACATTTTAAGCTAGACCTAAAACTGTTGCATGTTCCCTACTCTGGTCTATCTAACGGGTAGACATTATTTTGAGTAAGTAGAATACATGTTTGCAAACTAAATGTCTGAGACTGTAAATTACATAACAGCTGACCCTGCTGATTAGGGCTTACGAGGGTTTAACTGCACCAATGGTGGGCCACAACCAATCTAAGCTCCTCTGCTCTGCCCCCTTTGTTGGACTGACAGGGTTAGGCATCTTGAATACCTCTGCACCCCCAGATGGCATGTTTCTATGGGCTACCAAAGGTGCATAAGGGACTTGATCCACTGAAAGGGAGACCCGTTGTATTGGGTACCAACCGTTTGATGCATACTATCAGCATCTATGTGGATCAGGTCCTTAGGCCCTTCATCACCTCACTTCCCTCCTATGTGTGGGATTCCATGGAGGTCAGCAAGAAGGTGGATGGCCTCCATGTTGATGATGATACCATGTTAGAGAGTCTTGATGTGGAGGCTCTCTATAGTTCTATACCACATGGGAAGGGATGTGAGGTGGTGGCATCCTTTCTGCAAGAATGTTGTACACATATTTGGCCCCATAACGAGTTTATGTAACTATTAAGATTTATATCGGAACATAATACAGTCCTCTTTAACAAGGTTTACCATCAGACGAAGGATGTGGTCATGGGTAGCCCCTGTGCCCCCTACACATGCCAATTTATATCTTGGAGGTTGGGAACGTGAAGTCATCTTTGGGGAGGGGATGTCCAAATGGGCATCGACGATTTTGCTTTGGCTAAGATATATCAACGATGTCCTGATATTGTGGAAGAGGGATGCAGGATCTTTCGATTACTTTGTTCAGGCCCTCAATGTGAATGACTGGGGGATATTTTTAACTTTTGAAATTCATCCTACAATGATCACGTTCTTAGATTTGACCATAATGATGATATTGGCACTCGACTTTTCCACAAAAAGACAGCCACCAATAGTTTGCTGGGTTGGCAGAGTTGTCACCCCCTGCTACTGAGACAGGGCATACCGAAAGGGCAATATTTGCGACTACGTCGCAATTGCTCAGCCATGGAAGATTTTCGGTTGGCAGCCACTGATCTCCAAAAAAAAAGGTAGGACATTCTGCAGCACAAATATGGGGCACGTGTATGACATTAGAACGTTTATTAATTGCAGAACTACAGGTCTTGTCTACCTAGCCACTTGTGAATGTGGGGTCCAATATGTAGGCAAAACATTGAGGGAGTTTAGAAGGAGAATTGGTGAACATCTAAATGACATCAGGAATAAAGCTGACACTCCTATCGCACATCATATAGCAGAAACACATGTCGGTGGCCCTGAACTGCTAAGCTTTAACAGGATTGAAGTGATTAGACCCTCACCGAGAGGGGGGGATCTGGATAAGCGCCTCTTACAAAAAGAGGTGCAATGGATCCGCCGCCTTGGTACGGTGTGTCCAGATGGGTTGAATGACCTTATCTCATTCACATGTTTTAGTCGCATCCGCCTGTAGAGATCCCCGACATAACGATCAATGTCTCTGTCACTGATGTCCCCCATGGCAAGGGGCTGATTTTGGAAATAGCCAGTGGCTTTTGATAATGATTACAGGACTTTTTGTATCACCGTTGATGACCATAGACATACATTTGATCTAGACATCTGCCCTTTGTTTATACTAATGGACTGTTGCCTTCTATGTAAATAGCTGGCTATGTGGTCCCCCTGATATCACTGCTATGACTAGCAGCAATCAATTGTAATTTTCTGGCAGAGGTTAACAATTTACTACGTACTGCAAGTTTAGGACGTTGAGCATTATGTACACCTAACAACTGTACCGCTACCATGTTTCATGTTTGCAGTCCAGCTTACCTCTCCCCTCCCCTTTCTATCTATATATCTAATGGAAACATTGATAAAACTTGTATATTCCCCTCAAGCGTCCTTTCAAGGCTTGGATGAGGGGTATAAAACAGGGATGTGCTACTTAATGTCACAATCTCTTATATTTATTGTCGGCATTTTTACCAGACTCTAACGCTAATGTCACCACTGTGTTGCCGGTTCGTCGTCTGCCTGAGGTCCCTCTTTATGTTAGGGAATAGTCTATATTCACCCTAACCTTATGGACCCCATCTATTGAGGAGGCAGTGGATTAGATCGTGGGGAGTGTCGGGCTCAATACTCCCTTTCCACGCGACTCACTTCTTCTTGGTTCGGCCAAAAAATGGGTGGGGTTACCATTTCAAATACCCGTTATTTAGGTGGCCGTTCCATGGCTGTTCTAGCACCGTTGGCGTGCACATCGTTGGTGCTGTTAGCTACACTGTCATTCTTCGCTATCTCTAGCTTTAGGGCTCCTGATGAGGCAGGGAAACGCATCGAGCCAAGTAGCAAGTTAGATAGCTAGATAGTATCAGCATATTGCAACATTTAGTTAGTCTTCAGTCTGGAGATGTTAGTGGGGTTATACTCTGTTTGTAATGAGAAGTCTAATGTAGCGACCACTCTTAGTAACAAGAAGGGTGATTTCATTGAATTGTACTATACTGATTCTACCCCTTCCTCCAGAGCTGAGTTATATACGGGCACAGGAGGACAACATCAGGCCTAAATGAGAGAGGCATTGAGTGTCAGGAGTCTGATTAGAAATTATCCAACTAACCTACTCTCTAGACTCCACAAGGCCATTTCCTATTAGCCGCGGGGGTTTGGACATAGCTGTTGCCCTAGGGGAATAATTACCTGGGGCCCCAGGCAATTCGGAACTGAGTATAGTGAATAGAGTAGGTGTTGGATTTTTTAAAATTTTTGATTTTTTGTTTTGTAATCCCCTCCTTTAATGGAATTCTAATGTATATAGAACAATAAAGATTTATTATTTTATTTTAGTGCCTTTTAGCATCTGTGATATCATCTTGAATGGCCCTGTAATTGAAAGAGTTGCCCCACAAAAAAAAATTCTATACTTTTCAAACGAGCGCCTGGATCTGAATACTTTTGTAATTGCATGTAGTTAAACATTTCGTATAGTCACTGAGTTATTCAATGAAATGTATCTGTATAGCGCCAACAGCTGTTTCTTTTTTTCTTTGTCCTGCTTCCTGAGATGGCCGCACATGCTCAGTTTCATTCTTCAACTGCCTCCTGAGCCGTTATAAGGAGAAAGACATGCCCCCTAAGAAAGGACACTCCCCTTGAGCTGCCCACTGGATAAAAGTCTAGCAGAGTAATTGGAGCAATGAATGGGGAAATTTCTGGGTCCATGTGAGGTACAGGGCTGGTTCTATCTTTGCTAGAAAGGGCTGTACTATATGATGTCTGCTTTCCCTTTTTTACAATAATCATGGGATTACCCCTCCAATGCTGCAAATGCCTGGCCCAATCAATGAAGTGGAGGGGGGGGAAGAGCCAGGGTGTGTTGAGTGGCTAGGGTCTGCCTGTGGTGCACTTAGGCCCTTATTTGCATATACACTTTAGACACGGATTTCACTATAACAGTGCGATGGATCAGCATAAAAAAGGTATGCTCTTAATCAGCAGTGTCAGCCCTATCAGACATTATGCCTGATTTAATAGGGTTCATCCTGCTGACAGATGGTCTTTAAAGTGGTTGACTCATTAAGACAAAGTACTCTTTATCCACAGTATGGGGATAATGCCTGATTGGCATTGGACCGACTGCTGGGGCCCTGCCAATCACGAGAACAGGGGTCCCTGCTTCACATTTGACTAGAGTAGCAGACACACATGGATCCACCCCACATGGATCCTGCAGTCTCATAGAGCTGTATGGAGCAGCAAGGCATGTGCGTGACTGCCGCTCCATCTAAATGGAAGAGCATGGGTCTTGGTTCACGTGATCTGCGGATGTCCCAGTATTCGAACACTGGACGATCACTTATGCTCTATCATGTGGATAGCGGATAAGTTGTTTTAATGGGACGTCCTTTTTATTACTGCAAATCGGGGACACTAAAATTAAGACAAAAAATCTTTATCATTATCTCTAAGAATTAAAATAGGAAGGAATGTGCTAAACACTTATTCATGTGTTGATCAATGGTGCAGAAATGAGGCTTAAGTGTGGAGTTGAGATGAACCAGCTCGATTAAACTGCCTAATTGCCCCCACAACCCAAAAACTATTGCAGTCTGCACCATTAATACTTAGCTACAACATCTATTGGGTATGATGGTAAAACCCCAGTTGAACGCTATATGCTTATTTACAAATCACCTGACTGGCTACAATGTATCCACAGTGATACTTGATAACTTTATATTGTATCACATACAAGGCTAGACTGTCCACACACGCTGCCTATTAACGCAGCTGGAGTCAGCCAAAACACCCTTTGCAGTCAGTTAGGGATTGTTTGAGCCGCTTACTGCCGCTAAATGCTCATGTGAAAAGAACCTGCTGAACTATGCTAATTGCTCACTCTGCCTTAGCTCTCAAACATCCTCAGGAGCCCTACAGCAAGAGCATAGTATAATACACAAATATCAGAGAGACATAGCACTGTCCTCCACTGTGTAGAGGCAGCGCTCCGGCACGAGTGAGGCCGTGAAGTGGCCGCCAAAACCGCGAGTATTTAAACTTGAAACCCCTCCCATAGTTGACAAGGCAACACCCACCCAGCGTCACATGATCAGAGAGATGTGAAGTATCCTTAAGCGCGCCTGCATAGCGAAGCTGGCTCAACAGGTGGGGGACCTAGAAGAGGGTACAATTCCCCCCATATAACTAGGGATCATGAAGGCGAATATTAAATTGGCTTATAAAATTTATACCATAAGGCCCCTTCACACAGGCGAGTTTTCCGCGCGGGTGCAATGCGTGCATTCATTTCTATGGGGCTGTGCACATGAGCGGTGATTTTCATGCATCACTTGTGCATTGCGTGAAAATCGCAGCATGCTCTATTTTGTGCGTTTTTCACGTTGAAATAGAAGTGAATGGGGCTGCGTGAAAATCGCAAGCATCCGCAAACAAGCGCGGATGCGGTGCGATTTTCACGCACGGTTGCTAGGAGACAATCGGGATGGGGACCCGATCTTTATTATTTTCCCTTATAACATGGTTTTAAGGGAAAATAATAGCATTCTGAATACAGAATGCATAGCATAATAGGGCTGGAGGGGTTAAAAAAAAAATAATAATTTAACTCACCTTAATCCACTTGTTCGCGCAGCCGGCATCTCTTCTGTCTTGTTGTGTGAGGAATAGGACCTTTGATGACGTCACTGCGTTCATCACATGGTCCGTCACATGATCCATCACCATGGTAAAAAAGATCATGTGATGGACCATGTGATGAGCGTAGTGACGTCCATCAAAGGTCCTATTCCTCACACAACAAGACAGAAGAGATGCCGGCTGCGGGAACAAGTGGATTAAGGTGAGTTAAATTTTTATTTTATTTTTTAACCCCTCCAGCCCTATTGTACTATGCATTCTGTATTCAGAATGCTATTATTTTCCCTTATAAGCATGTTATAAGGGAAAATAATACAATCTATACAACCTTGAACCCAAACCTGAACTTCTGTGTTTGCGTCTGGGTACCACATTCAGTTTTTTATCATGTGCGTGCAAAACGCGATAAAAACTGAACAACGGAACGCAATCGCAGTCAAAACTGACTGCAATTGCGTACCTACTCGCGCAGGTTTGCCGCAATGCACCAGGACGCATCCGGACCTAATCCGGACATGTTCGTGTGAAAGAGGCCTAAGGAGGAACCTGTGAGGATAAACCTGCATTAAAATGGAGGGTGGTCATCAGCAATAGTGCCATAAGACTAATGCCCTACAAAATGTAGTGTAAATATGATATTACAATCCGTGTATTGTCATCGTGCATAGAAATCAGGTATTGGGTATTGTTAACAACTAGTGTACCACACAATTGATATTTTAGATGTTATAAATGATGGCCAAATAAGGGGGATTACACTAACCCCTCCCATATCCACATTGAGTGCATGATAAATTAGCATGCTATTAGATGGGGCATCAGACCTAACTTATAAAATATCAGTTAGTGTACCACTAGGTTGACACCATAACCTATTGATGTTCTAGATGCACTAAATAGGGTCCGACTGAGGGGAATTACATTAACCCCTCCCCTATTTGCATTAGGAGCATGATCAAGAAGTCTTGCAATTAGATGGGACATCAATGATGTAAAACTACAAAATATAACCATAAAAATGTAGGACATCAGAGTATGAGCATTACCAAACCTTATAGGGGGGATAATTGATATGTTATGTAACCTCCTCGCTGAGGAACCCCCATAATGGTGAATGCAATAATAGCAACCACCCTGTTTACAAAAAACATGCAAAGGATATGTGCTCATTTAGACGACTGGGACGTACGTTTTTTTAAACAAAAAATCCATTGTGCTTCTTTTCTAAGAAGACTTCGATCAAAGTCACCTCCTCTTGGGGATGGCCTTACAACCTCAATGCCCTGAAACTTGATTACCCCCTGGTCCCCCTTGTGGCACTCAACCAGATGGCGGGCTAGAGATGTATCTGTTTTATTCAGGACATTATTGAGGTGCTCCCCAATTCTTCTCCTGGATTCCTTCTGAGTCTTTCCCACGTACTGGACACCACATCTACAGGTATATAATACCAAATACACCAGAACTGTAGTTCTACAGCTGATAAAAGTCCTGATGTCATAGGTGAGACCAGTGCATGTACATTGAAAGATGCTACCTTTTTTGATGGCACCACATGCGATGCAGCCACTACATCGATAAGAGCCCCGCATCAAACTTGTTAACCAATCTGATATGACGGGGAGGTTCATAGAAGCTATGGACCAATCGATCCTTGATGTTCCTACCTCGTCAATATGTGATGGCTGGGGTATCTCCCACTAAGTGTCCAATACCATGGTCAGCTTGTAAGATTCCCCAATAGCGAGATAGGATATCCCTCACTTGATTGTGGGTGTCATCAAATTCTCCAATAATCCGACTCTGTTCTGATTCCGGTGGCTTATTGCGAGGAATCAGAAGAGATTCCCTATCACAGCCCAAAGCATGTTGGTATGCCCGACTTAACACTGAAGAGGGGTAACCACTGTGTATAAAACCGTTGTCTAAGATCATTAGCTGCAACACGAAAATCATGTATATAAATGGGACGCCCCCTTTAAAACATTTCGTACAGTTCACGATTTAATGTTCACAGTATTCCTTTATTGTTCCTCTTATGAAGCTGCATGGAACCACTTCTCTTGTCAAGTAGATATTTTCTGATATCTATTCTTTAGGGTTCAAATGCCAAGATCAATCTCTGAATGCACTGCTCCCTCCATTTCCATCAAAACCTTCGATTATCTGCTCATGTTTTATTTAGATCCACGTTTCGTTTTGGAAAACCGCCCTTTCAGCTCCCAAGGCTGACTCTATTGAAACACAAATCCGCCGCTGAACATTCTGTGATTCCATTATTCATCTTTAAAGTGTTCACACTTGAACTGAAAAGTACTTTCTTTTTTACTTAAACATATCACGTTTTTCTTTTTTACAGAACACGTATGCTTCTATCTCAATTTACGATATCAATGTCTGCCACTCCCTCCACCATTGTGTCCACAATACCCTAGACCTCTACAGGCATTTATCTCAATATTATCCGTGGATTACTTTCTCTGTGTCTAATCTCGAAAATTCAACCACTAATATAAATTCTACTTATCCTTATTCTTTAATCTGCCCCTTGGTCATTCACTCCTGATGTACTCCTCTGCTCCCTTTAGTCAAATATTTCAGTGATTTGCGCCAATTATTAAAACTTGTGTAACTGATATAATTAAAAATGTATTAAAGCTTCTGATTTATTCAATGACATCTATCTGTATAGTGCCACCTGCTGATTTCTCTGCTCTGCTCACTGAGATGGAAGCACATGCTCTGTTCCATCCTTCAACTGCCACTAACTGCAGCAGACAGGACACACCCTCTAAGAAAGGACACATTCCCTGAGCTGCCAGCTGGAAATAAATCTAGCAGAACAATTGGAGCAATGAATGGGGAGGTCTCTGGATCCATGTGAGGTAAAAGTTTGGTTCTAACTTTAGAAACAGGTTGTCATGTACTAGATTATGTAGGATTTTAATTTTTTACATTAATCACAGAATAACCCTTTTACAAGGAAGTAAAATGCAGCAGAAAAAAAATAAAATCAGTTGCCGATTATCAGGACATCACATCAGCCCTTCATGTCAGAACCCCATCAGACCTTATATCAGCCCAGAGTGAGACCCTCATTAGACCTTATATCAGCCCACATAGTGAGACCCCCATCCAACCTTATATCAGCCCACATAGTGAGAACCCCATCAGACCTTATATCAGTATATCAGCCCATAGTGAGACCCCCATCAGACCTCAGATCAGATTAAAATAAAAACCATCTCTTACCTGTCCTGCGCCGCGGCTCCTCTCCACCTCCGGCAGAAGTCGCGCTCCCCCGTCCTCCCGGACGGCGCTGCTCTGTCACCTGACTGCGCGCAGTATCAGGTCATAGTGCGCACACTACATCCTGACGTTTTACGCGGTCAGGACAGTGCAGTGCCGTCCGGAAAGACAGGGGAGGAATGAAGAACAGGGGGGTGAGTATTACAAGCGCTTGCAGACCTTCACTCCCTACTCCCGTCACCTAAAGCATACTAGTGAGCGCTTCCATATTGGAAGCGCTCACTAGTATTCACTTTATAAGACACACAGCCATTTTTCCCCCACTTTTGGGGGGGGGGGGGGGGAGTGCGTCTTATAAAGCAAAAAATAAGGTAACAATCAGATTCAACCTTTCATTTTTGACAGCTCCATGAAAGGTGGAATCTGATTTGTTGCTATGGGCAGCTAAGCCAGTTCTACTTTACACCAGTTTGATCAATCTCCCCATAGTACCTATATTTGTCTTTCAAATAAGACATTCAGGCCCCTTTTGAACCTGTACAATGAATCAACCATCAAAATATCATGTAGCATAGCGTTCTCACTGCTCTTACAGTAAAGAATACCCCTCTATGATGATGGTGAAAATGTCTTTCCTCTAAACACACAGTATGACCTTGTCAGGCCTATGTAAAATGTTATCTATGGATCATCTGATATTAGCTATTATGTGATTTGGTATTGTAATTTAATTTTCTGCCATTACTGATGTGACCATAAAAAGGTTACTTCAGAAACAGTACACGACAGTAAGTGTTGCAAAAGCGACTTACCTCTTTCTGGTAAACGAGTCCAGCTTCAAACATCTTCACAAACAAATATTGTGTCCATTTATAATACTCTGGAGAACAAGTGCTGATTTCCTAGAAATATAAAGAAGAGGTAATAAGTAATATACAGAGACCATACTATATAATCACCAGTACATAGTGCTGATAGATTGTATTACACAACTAAAGATTTTTTTAAATTTTTAGGTACATAGTCCTTGTCATGCCATTCTGTTTACCGAAAATCTATTAAAAAAAACCTGCATCCCTAGATTTATGTTTATTCTCTGGCCCGTTAGAAAGCGACATGATGTAAATAGTAGTGAAATAAATGTTCTTACTGGTGACTGTAGTGGCCCACAGCTGTGTCATGTGATCGGCACATATGTGCAGACAGGTAGTATGTCAGTCTCATAGAAATGAGAAGAGAAGCTGACTTTTACTGTTCACACATAAATGTTGTGTCACTTGGAGAGTCAGAGAGTTGGTCACATGACACAGCTGAGGAGCATGAGGGAGGGGATAACTCCTAAAAACAATCACTGTTAAGAACATTTCCTTCACTACTGTTTACATCATGTACCTTTAACAGGCCAGAGATTAAAACAAATTGTGGAGTGCTTCTTTAAAAATACTTAGGACTTATTCTCACAAAGAATTTTAAGGCTAGGGCTACACGACTACATGTGTCTTGCGACAATCTTTATAATGATGGTCTATGGCATCGCACTGCATCTTGGATGGATTTTTTGCTACTGTACTGTTGCATTAAGTCGCATGTCGCAGGGCGACACCATAGACCATCATTTAAAAAATTGTCACGCGACATCGGTGTGTCAAAATGTCACGCGATTACAATGATGCTGTGGAGGTCGGGCCACCCGCGGGGCTATTGTCCTGCACTCATATGATCACATGAGTGTGGGACAATAGCGCTGCTGGCGGCCCGATGTGCATAGCATTGTTGTAATCCAAGATACTATTTGCTCCCGTGCGCACGATCAATGCCGCTCCGGGACCTATGGCCCGCTCACAGACCGTTAATCTTGGAGGGCATATGGTCGAGGGCAAGAGGCCCAAAAGGTGTTGTCCAGGATTACGAAAATATGGTGGCTTTATTCCAAAAACAGTACCACATCTGCCCATAGATTTTGTCAAGGTATTGTAACTCAGGAAAAACTTCTAATGGGGTGTTTTTGCAAGAAAGTAGCCATGTTTTTTTTAAAATCCTGTACAACATCTTTATAATGGAATTTCACCTAACTTACACTGTTTTCCTGTCTGTAATGACTTAGCGTGCGGACAGAAAAAGTGCTGCTTCCCAAGAATCAGCGTGGTACTTACTATATTTGTGATACACAATGAAAATACTGCTGTTAAAAGGGGTTTGCCACTTTCTGGTTACTGTTAGCCAATGTATTTGTGAGATGCCTGTATGACACTTAAGGGTCCTTTCCACGGCCCAGAATCTTATAGATAATCGCTAACGAACGTTTATAGAAACGCTCGTCAGTGCCGCTGATTACCCGATGAACAAGCAAAACGCTCATTCATCAGGTAATCCGATCGTTTGCGCGTACACAAAAAACGTTATTAGCTGGCAGCAGATTGTGCTGTGTAAACACGATCTGCTGTCAGTAAACAAGTCAGTATGGGGAAAAGCGATGGCATTAATGAGAGCTCCTCTCCATACTCTGGAGGAGATTGCTGCATGTAAATGAAGGGATCTCCTCCACCAGCGAGCAGCAGATTGTCGGGAAAGAACGTTTCCTTCCCGATAATCTGCTGTTCTGTCGTCCCATGTAAAAGGACCTTTACTAATAAAGCCTTTGTTGAAATTGTGTGCCATATTCAATATTTCATAAGTAAGGTACGCCCCCTTCTTTGCCAAGTCTTTTTTGCTGTACATACAGAGGTCTTGCCCACAAAATGGCTGCTGATGGAGGGTCATGTGACCAAGCAAATCACTTCCATGTAGGGCTGGGCGATTAATCAAATTAATTTGATTAATTTGCCTTTGATGCCTCTGATGATTTTTTTTTTACTGAATCGTCAAAATAGATTTTCATAATGGCGCTGTAGTGCTGCCTCCTGGCCTGCCACGCCTCGTCACTTGCCTGGCCCACCCCGCCATCTTTTACCTCGCTGCCGCCTTCGCATTATCCTCTTCGAGGAGAGGGAGCTCCTTAGTCTGCTCCCGCCACGTGCACTGCACTTCCCTGACGGTCACTGCAGTCAAAGATAGTGGGAACTTTGGGCAGAGATAATCACAAAGTCTTCAGTGCAGTCTGAGCAGGACACTGTGCAGTCCCGGCATCAGGATGATGTTTTAAATGACATTATTTGATGATAGCTTTTGTTAGCCTGTTCCCTGGCTGTGCCTCAGTATGAGCCATGTGCTCTTTGCTCCATACTCCATCTTGTGAAGGCGGGTGCAGCTTTTAAATTAAGGAAAATGAATTCAACTTCACACAGTGGTGTACACCTGTAAAATTAATAAACTGCACCAAAAACTGCATCACAGCTGCACGCAGTTTCACTAAAATTAAAGTCTAACTATCATATTTTTTATTTGCTTGTTTATTAGAGCTAGGCATGTATACCTAAGTTAGTCTTTCAATGATTGTCAAACAATCTGTTATTACCTTATAATAACAGCTTTCATTAATTCCCCTGTCCATTTCCACTGGTCGCTTAAAAGACCGTTGCTATGGCTTGTCTATCTCCAGCTAAGAAGACACAGGGGCGGTCCTCCACACTGCATGCCTGCAATAGGCTTCAGAGTCCCTCAGTAATCCAATCTGATTGGCTGGCAGGGAGCTGCTGGCTACAGCAAGTGTGTATGGGAAGTGAGGGAAAGCAGTTTTGGCCTCAGAGAACTGGAAGAGGAGCCATCTTGAAAAGGTCCTCATATTGTAGAGGTTAAAACAGCCGTAACTAAGGGAAAAACTCAAAGAAAACAGTGGTATGTGAAGAAACAAAAGATTGCTTTATGCATAATTCTCCACCAGCAGTAACATATGCTAAAAAAAAAATTTTTATGAAAACATGACGGTTACACTTTAAGTTCAGACGTTCTGTGTGAAATCTGTTGCCCTGATCCGTTCCATCAGGACAACAGATTTCACATTTAATGCCATCTGTCGGCATCAGATGGCATCTGTTGCCTTTAGTTAGGTGTGTAATTCTAACAGATCAGGGCAACGGATTTCACAAAGGAGGTTTGAACTTAGCCTTAAATGGGTTATCCACCTTTTAGGATTTGATGGCCTGTCCGTTGTACTATTACCTGTATTTATTTTTATTTTTTAGTTTAATTAACAAAAATAAAATAGAGATTAAAATTGAAAACCATCCATTGGGTTGAAAAATAATCTAGATTTTATTTTTTTTTTGTGGCAAAATCGCCCATCCCTACCTCTATGTAATGTCTCCTCCATTCAAATACACCGCACCTGCCATCTGCGCTGTTGGGATCTTAGTTAGGTGCAGTGTTAGAATGAAGAAGGCTGATCAGCAGCCATCTTATGGACAGGACATCTATGCAGACAGCACAGAAGATGAGGCCAACAATAGGGCATATCTTATGAAATATAGAAAATAGGTAGGTAGGTAGGAAGTACCATATAGTCATCTTACAAACACATCTGTCACATATAGTCAGAAAGTGGACAACCCCTTCAAGTTTTTTTTAAAGAAAAAGATGAGAATAAAAATTAGACTGAAAAAAATTGAAAGTTTTTTTCTGCTTCAGACAAAGCTGACAAATATGGCCACCACTGCAGCTCTAGTACGGATTTCATCCAATGGCAAATTGTCCTAGTAATGCAGGTATATTGAAGCGGGAGATGCATCTCTATTTGGAAAAGCAAAGTCCAAGGCTCTAGAGTAGCTGTTTAAGAACCCCTGTGAAAGATGTAATGGAAGCCATTTTGCTCTCCTAGAAACAAGGGATGACTGAATACAATCTTTATGTAACTTTTTAAAAGAAGGGGACAACTCAAGAACTGCTTTTTTATTGTAATGAGATGTTTTCAGAACCTGAAAAAAAGAAAAAAAAAAAAAACACTAAGGAAGAAGAATCAGTCCATATTAGTGATTTTAAAAAGAGCCCGTATTGGGACACTGATCTCATTCAATTGGTGGCAAAGCAGAATGAACCTGGTAGGGTTGCGTTAGTACTGATTGCAAGCGAGGGGACTGCGGGATGAGACAGATGGCAAAGACAATGCTTCATTACACTGTGAGGGATCCCGTGAGCAGGGAAAATGTGAAATAATTCAGTAAAGGACTTCACAACTTGTGCCGGTGGGAACCAGGCTGTGATACTCAGCATGGCTGCAAACTCTAATTACAGCTACAACACACTATGTGAAATTCTTCCAAAACTCTGGGGTCAAACTCTAAATGTGCTCATCTTAATTCCTCTGCACCACTGGGACTGACAAAGCGTGCTATTTCCTTTTGTCATTATATTTGGAACAACATACATATGGCCAAGATGACTGCCAGAATATAAAGTTATAATATAAAATCAGCTTTTGCCCAACGTTCTAGCTCCCCTATTTTATACTTACCTACCCTCATCCTGAGGTCCTAGGCATTTTCTTGCATGCTAAAAGCCTACACTTCCATGCTGATTCCCAGGTGGCATATCACTCAGGAAAACACACAGAGCATGATGTACCAGAGGCCTAAAATATATATATTTTAGTACCTTTTCCCCTGTTGCTTTGTAGGAACCACAAGCAAGCGGCTGTTGGTTGATTCATGTCTGTGGACAGTTATGAAAGTCAAATTCAGCTTCATGTGCAGCAACTGCGCATGCGCTGCTAGACTTCTGGGTAGTAGCACAAGTGCACTTGCGACTCCTATAGTTGAATTTGAGGTTCATAGCCCAACAGTCTGGCCCTGTCAATCAACAGGCAGGTGGGCTCTTCACCAGGGACAACCCCTCACAGAGGAAGAGCGCCTGGTAATGAGACAAATCGATTTGTTAGAATCAATTCGCTCATCAGTAGTATTTATGTTAATTAGTTTGACTCCAGATTTATCACATCTACATTTTCAAAAAGTTGCAAACTCACTCCAGGAGGGAGGAGAGGTTGACGCAAAAAACTGGAGTAGCATTTCCAGACAACAGTGTTATGTTTGAAGATGCGCCGAATCTATCAAACAACGTGCGCAGTTTGATAAAAAAATGGGGCAAAGTACGCCAATGCAGACTCAAGCAAAACTGACGTCAAAAAGTCGCCTCACCATAAAATCCCTCCAATGTTTGCAAATAACAGACTTGAATAGGTACTAAGACAACACTGGATCTCTCGGCTCTTGTGGAGATCATGCAGTGTCACGCTCTGTTTTGCCGAAGTGAAACGTGGTACCTATTAATGACGTCATCAGTCAGAAACTGGCGCCTAGCATTGGATGATAGAATTCTTCTACATGAAGTTTATGAAGGGGGAAGGAAACTTTTTGTTTACACGTCAGAATACCTTCTAGTGGCTTCACAAGTGATCGAAATAAAAACAAAACAAAAAACAAAGTTTCTTTGTATAGTCAAAAGGTGACATGTGAGGGAAACACTGAAGTTGTGCGTCATACTGGCAGTCCGTGCCCGCCGCTGTCCTACTCTCTCCGTGTTTGTATTGGGACGAGTGCTCGGTGAACTTTCTCTCAACACTGTGAGAGTTTTATCCTTTTCTCTTGCTGACCAGCCTCCCTATTTAGCTGGGCGGTGCTTCCATCTCCTTGACTACCCGTGTACCGTACTTCACCTGACTACCAATTCTACTCCAATTATACTCCCCCGACCTTGGAACTGCTACCTGGACAACGCACATACTTAGCCTGTCCTGACCTTTGAGTGCATTCAGACTATGTGTGCCTGATTCTTTGGTGCTTCACACCAGTGTCTCTGATCGCTGTAAGTCAGCTGCCATCTATACCGGGAATACTCTAGGAGGCAGCGGCCTGGTTGGTTCCCTGCAGCAAAGTCCAGATCCCTGTACAGGGGTTAAAAGGTTAATACCAGGCAACCTGCAGGACAACACCTTTAGGTTTAGCCCAAAGTCCAACCGGTTCACACATTGTGTCACGGCTGCAGTGACCCAGTGATTTTACCGTGAGTGCCATGTAGCTGCAGAGCCCTAACATAATGGTATAAATCTACGGTATAATTCACAGCATTACTAATTATTGATGAGAATCAAGTGCTGTAACCTACATTCTTGAATCTAGCTGCCGATCCTGGTTACTGTATCTACATTCTAGTTCTGTGGCTTTGGCTCATGTGCTTTCCAAATACCCTGATCTTGAACTTCTGTCTTTTTCTGCTAGCGCCTAACATTTTGGGATGTTTTCCTATTGATATCTATGAAAATTCTAAGTACCAGACCACTAAATAGTTTGAATTGGGTCCTGGTATGGAGTGGCTGGCTCCTAAAGTATATGGCGACTTGATTAATCCCTCCTAAAATATTTTAACAATGTATAATTTGTTTAAAAAAAAAAAAAAGCGCAGGAAGAGAAGAGAGTAAGAACCGTCACTTAATTCCTGTGGAAACTGAACATTTAATAATAAATGACTAGACTACTGACTTACAGCTACTAATAATTATTTCCCTTACGGAAGATTAATACTCTAGGGTTCAAGCTCATCAAATGTCACGCATGCTGATGAGTAACAGCTAGAAAATAATTTCTACAGTCACTGCACCATGACACATCCAGTAATTACAGGAATCCACTATATGTACTGAACATATTATTTTAGACATTGCATTCTCCATGGCTGATAGGGTTGCTGGAATTCCTAGTACACAACGATGATCCAAAGAGTGTGCAGGGGACTTCTGCCATATAAAATAATGGATCTCTGACGGAACTAACAAAAATGGATGCAAAATCAGCACAATGGATGCTCAAAATGAAGGATCGTTTAAAAAATAAAAATAAAAAATCTGTTGTTCTAACGTAGGCATGCTCAACCTGCGGCCCTCCAGCTGATGTAAAACTACAACTCCCACAATGCCCTGCTGTAGGCTGATACCTGTAGGCTGTTTGGGCATGCTGGGAGTTGTAGTTTTGCAACAGCTGGAGGGTCGTAGGTTGAGCATGCCTGTTCGAACGGATCAAAAAAACGGAAAACAAAAAAATCATGTGAACGTAGCCTAAGTGATAAAATAGACGCACCTGCAATTTTTCCTTTTTTTTTTTCCCTCAAAAAAAGATTACATCTAAGGAGAAATATAGATAATCTTTTCAAATGCATTCTACTTTTTGAAGCTAATATGTATTGTGGGGGGGTTAGCTCTTCTCCGGGGGTCATTCTCACAGGTTACTTCACCAGACACGGATATACTGTCCAAACTTAGCATTTATTGTACAACACCAGCAACAACAAACAATAACAAAACAAATACCTGCCCGGCTGGGCTCTAACTACACATAGGGTAGAATCCCTGACTCACCTATAGAGTGCTGTTCAGACATGGTCATAACCTGCAGCTTTCTCAGCTAGCCCAGCAGCCTCCAGGCTGTAGCAAATGCAAGTCCCTTTGGGGGATTGTGGTCCAGCAGTCCTCCCGACTCTGACCTTGTGGCCCTTGTACCGCAGGCGTCACTGCGTCCCCCAAATTCCAGGCTGTCACTTAGCCTCGTTGTCCCTCAGCCTAGCCCATAGCCTCCAGGCCTCTGTCTACAGGTAACACACTCCCCCCTTGCTGACACTCTGGAGAGGTGCTTTATGCCAGGCTGAGTACCTCCAGCTGGTCTCACCTGTGGTGAAATAGGGGCGTGGACCGCACTATCCACCCCTTCCTTGCCTCCAACCTGCTTGAGACCTGTCACCGTCTCACAGTATATATAAGCCGAGTGTCCCCAAAAAGTGTTTGCGTATTGCCCTAAAAATTGTAAGAGTTAAAGCGCCCGTATAGTTACAGCAACAGTGTCCCAATAACATACTTGCTCCCTTAATGAGGACCTGTCACATCTCCTGACACGTCTGTTTTACCAACTACTTATATTCCCCATGGTGGGAATTAGAAATTAACAAAGTATTGGGAAATTCGATTCAGCTGCTTCGACTAAGAATTACTTCATCACAAAGCGCATTTCTTTGTAAGTAGCGGGTGCAATGACAGGAAGGGGCGATTGCACTGCTCCCTGTCATTGTACCCCTCAGATTCCACTTTCATACATGATCGCGGCATCTGATGTACATAACGCGGTGTAAAATGTAAAAAACATACTTACCTGCTCCATTTGCTTGCGACGGACCGGCCACCGCCATTTTGCTTAAAGAGCTGGTGTGGGATTTCAGCGGAGAGCTTCAAGCAAGATGGCAGCAGCCGGCCCATTGCGAGCAAATGGAGCAGGTAAGTATGTTTTTTTTTGTTGTTTTTGCACTATTTCAGGTTAAATCAATATGCAAAGCATAAAGTATATGATAAAGATCAATACTTACATAAGAGTGTGCATCCAATTAACATTACCACTTCAAATTGGTGCTACATACAGTACAGAGCAAAAGTTTGGACACACCTTCTCATTCAAAGAGTTTTCTTTATTTTCATGACTATGAAAATTGTAGATTCACACTGAAGGCATCAAAACTATGAATTAACACATGTGGAATTATATACATAACAAAAAAGTGTGAAACAACTGAAAATATGTCATATTCTAGGTTCTTCAAAGTAGCCAACTTTTGCTTTGATTACTGCTTTGCACACTCTTGGCATTCTCTTGATGAGCTTCAAGAGGTAGTCACCTGAAATGGTCTTCCAACAGTCTTGAAGGAGTTCCCAGAGATGCTTAGCACTTGTTGGCCCTTTTGCCTTCACTCTGTGGTCCAGCTCACCCCAAACCATCTCGATTGGGTTCGGGTCCGGTGACTGTGGAGCAGCACCCCATCACTCTCCTTCATGGCCAAATAGCCCTTACACAGCCTGGAGTGGTGTTTGGGGTCATTGTCCTGTTGAAAATTAAATGATGGTCCAACTAAACGCAAACCGGATGGAATTGCATGCCGCTGCAAGATGCTGTGGTAGCCATTCTGGTTCAGTATGCCTTTACTTTTGAATAAATCCCCAACAGTGTCACCAGCAAAGCACCCCCACATCTTCATACCTCCTCCTCCATGCGTCACGGTGGGAACCAGGCATGTAGAGTTCCTCCGTTCACCTTTTCTGCGTTGCACAAAGACACAGTGGTTGGAACCAAAGATCTCAAATTTGGACGCATCAGACCAAAGCACAGATTTCCACTGGTCTAATGTCCATTCCTTGTAGTCTTTAGCCCAAACAAGTCTCTTCTGCTTGTTGCCTGTCCTTAGCAGTGGTTTCCTAGCAGATATTCTACCATGAAGGCCTGATTCACACAGTCTCCTCTTAACAGTTGTTCTAGAGATGTGTCTGCTGCTAGAACCTGCGATTTCTGAGGCTGGTGACTCGGATGAACTTATCCTCCGCAGCAGAGGTGACTCTTGGTCTTCCTTTCCTGGGGCGGTCCGCATGTGAGCCAGTTTCTTTGTAGCGCTTGATGGTTTTTGTGACTGCACTTGGGGTCACTTTCAAGGTTTTCCCAATTTTTTGGACTGACTGACCTTCATTTCTTAAAGTAATGATGGCCACTCGTTTTTCTTTACTTAGCTGCTTTTTTCTTGCCATAATACAAATTCTAACAGTCTATTCAGTAGGACTATAAGCTGTGTATCCACCTGACTTCTCCACAACGCAACTGATGGTCCCAACCCCATTTATAAGGCAAGAGATCCCACTTATTAAACCTGACTGGGCACACCTGTGAAGTGAAAACCATTTCAGGTGACTACCTCTTGAAGCTCATTAAGAGAATGCCAAGAGTGTGCAAAGCAGTAATCAAAGCAAAAGGTGGCTACTTTTTTGTCATGTATATAATTCCATTTTGATGCCTTCAGTGTGAATCTACAATTTTCATAGTCATGAAAATAAAGAAAACTCTTTGAATGAGAAGGTGTGTCCAAACTTTTGGTCTGTACTGTACATGTTGCATAAAAAATGACATATAATCCATCATGCCATTTTACAGTTCTAGTAACAATCAAGTACTTAAAGGGAATCAGCTCCAAAACACCCCCACAACTAGTGTAGGCGGTAACTCACTTGTAGTCTGTGCTCCCAATAAACCAGCAGTGAAATGAAAATGAGAGGACTCCTGTGATCACTCACATAATGAAGAGGACTCAAACAGGACTCTCAATGCATTTTACTGCTTGTTTATGGGAGCACAGTGTCAGACTACAAGTGAGTATGAAGATTACATAGCCAGACTCCGCACCACCTAAATAATACACTGCTCAACCTAGAATGAGATTCCCTTTAAGAAAATATTTGGAACAATTTCGGGTACTTTCACACTTGCGGCACAGTGATACGGAAAGCAGTTCCGTTGCCAGAACTGCCTGCCAGATCCGGCAATCTGGATGCAAACGGGAAGCATTTGTAGACGGATCCGGATGCGGATCCGTATTACAAATGTATTGCAAGAACGGATCCATTATATATTTTTTTCACATTTTTACGGATCCGGCATTGCATATATTTTGAATGCCGGATACGGCACTAATACATTCCTATGAAAAAAAAAGGCATTCAGGCAAGTGTTCCATTATTTGGGCCAGAGATAAAACGGTAGCATGCTGCGGTATTATCTCCGTCCTGAACAGTCAAAAAGACTGAACTGAAGACATCCTGAACGGATTGCTCTCCATGCAGAATGCATGGGGATAAAACTGATCAGTTCTTTTTCAGTATAGAGCCCCTAGGACAGAACTCTATGCCGGAAAAGAAAAACGCAAGTGTGAAAGTACCCTTACAAAAGCCTTACAGGTGGAAAACAGCACATGTACCTAACCATACACTGGTAATTAACAAAATGGGAATATTAATGATCCATCAAGACAGCTTTACCTGTGCCATTTTCTGAGACATACACACAAAATAATTCAAAACCTGCACAATAGTACATTGTAGTACAGTTATAGCAATACACTTTCCTCTCACATGCCAGCTATTTGCGAATATGGCTTAAGAATCAGCAATATTTCCAGGCTTCGCTGCCATTTCTAAGGTATTGAAGGGAATCCATTGCCAGTTTTCTGCTGCTAGGTTCTAACAGCTCCAGCGCTCACGGCTCTCCCCGCCCCCTGAGACTGACTGAAGTTTTGTTTTTCCATATCATCAGCAGGTGGGCAGAGAAAGCCAGTAGCGCATGATTTTGGAGGCTTGTTCGGCATGCGCTGGAGCTGTTTAGCAAAATGTCTGGGTCAATTAAACAAAGTGACCCAGCATTTTGTTAAGGGGATCTGTCACTAGTTTATGTTGCCCTTAGTTAGGACACCATGAAACTGGTGACAAATTCCCTTTAAGTGCAGATCATCTTTACTCAAATAAACTGGTGCCAGGCAGCCTGTCGATAGTGATCTACCGGTACACTGCAGATGAGTTGCTGGTAGACCGTGGTGAGCACATTTCAGCATTAGGAATAAATGGCCTGCAGGAGAATAGGTTGGGGAAGGCACAAGGAAGCGGAATGTGACTGGGACATATTACTAGTTCTATACTTTAATATCTGGCATAATTGCATTCATTCTGTCTAGCAGAACACCTGCAGTGACGTCCTATGTTCTGCTTTCACAAGTCCCTTAATGCGAGGCTGGGGGAGACTAGACTTATTATGTGTCGTTAAAGCATCGGTGCCAAATCATGTCTGATTATAGAAAAGAGACTGCAAAATCACTGCCATGTCTCAGTCCATTTATATGGAGACAGGAGCAAACTTTACTCTCAACAAAAACATGATTTAACCCATTAAGGAATTTGTTATTCTGCCTTAAAGGGAATCTGTCACCCCAAATTTGTACTATACAGTAATACACGAGTAGTACTGAACATAAGGAGTCCCAGATCACTATTTGATATTTTCCTACACTCCCAGTTCCCCCATTATCAGCACTGAAATACACAGTCAGGCCTGCTGTGCTCACATAATGGAGAGGACTCATGTCCGCGTGCACAGCAGTCCTGACTGTGTATTTCAGTGCCGCTCTGAGCGCTGACAGCAGGAGAACAGGGGGTTGTAATAGGAAAATACAAAATAGTGATGTGGACTCCTGATCTGCAGTACTACTCATATATTACTGAAGTTTATAGTCGAAAATTGTGGTGACCGATTGTCTTGGTTGGTTCATGAAATGCCCAGAAACAGTAACATATTTTGCACGCAAGCATAATCTATTGTGTACAGGAGCCTGAAATCCTACACATCCATAGGACGCAAGAAGGTGGCGGTCACATGACTTCACAAGACCACTTCCATGGGCTGTTTCTGCCTTCTACCATTATGGCACAGGTTCTGAATGGTAATGGATGTGTCCAACGCATGTGGATTCTGGCACCCTCACTTCCAGGTGGACTGAAGTCATCAGTGGCTTTGCAGCTGCTGGGAGGGGATGCATGGTTTTGCTACAATACATTGCCACCAATGACTGTACCACCAATAATTATTAGTGAGCCACAGCACAAGCAATGTCTAGCTCTGTCAATCTAAGGGGAGGGGGAGTGTACTAAGCATCAAGGGGCATGGCAGCAGTGGTGCTCAAAGAGCTATGCTGGCCCCTCTGTGCGCGAACTGCCTCATATGCATAAATATAAAAGTCCACATATCTCTCTCTAGAGGCTCTTTAATACATGGACAACTCGAATCTACCAGAGCGAGCGCCTATAAGGCCGGGAAACAGACAAAGGAAACGGAGCAGCAGGGATAACGAAAGTAGGGCAAAGAACAATTGCAGATAACAGTTCAATCACTCACAATCAGCCATCAGTGGAAAAAGGCTTCTACAGCAGAGAGGTATGCCACTTAAAGGGGTTGTCTAACCTTGCTATTTCCACAAGAGCCAGTTAGGTGCTTCTGTAAGCCACTTGGGGCTGGTGCTTAGTCCCATCTTTTCATGGAAATGGTGAAATGGGACAACCCCTTTAAAAGTTTATTAGTCTACAGATGTATAGCAGTGGTGGGGTTGCAATACAGTTAATTTTGCTTTCAGGGACACCTGACAGCCCTTCTCACTTTCTGATCTTAGGGGTCCATTACACGAGCAAGTTTTCTGTCTGGATGCGATACATATAGTAAACTCATAGCATCCGGACTGAATCTTGACCCATACATTTCAATGTAGTTGTGTACACGTTTTTCATGCATCATCTCTGTGTTGAGGAAAAATCACAGCATGTTTCATATTGATAGTTTTTTCATGCAGCCCTGGCTCCAGAGAAGTGAATAGGGTTTGCGTGAAAAACGCCTCTCACTTTCTTTCTTTCTATAACCTCCTCTCTTGGCCTATCACAACTAACTTCCTGTGCCACACACAAACAGGATAATACACTTGAATTTTTTGTCTTCTTCCGTCACTGCTCAGTCTGAAACTTTAACTTTATCCTTCCCACTTTCTGACCACAATCTTCTTTCATTTACTATTAAGACCTCTCACTCTTCTCACGACAATCCTTAAAGGGGTTGTCCAAGTTATATTTATTGATGACCTATCCCCAGGATAGGTCATCAATATCAGATCGGAGGGGGTCCGACACCCGGCACCCCCTCCGATCAGCTGTTTGAAGAGGAGACTCGTACGGTGTCAGCGCTGCCTCCTCTTCACCGTTTACCTTCTAGCCGTTGCATCTGCAGTGGTGAGCAGGTGTAATTACACCCAAGTCTTCCCATTCATTTCAATAGGAAGGCTTGGGTGTAATTACACCTGCTCACCACTGCAGATGCAACGGCTAGAAGGTAAACAGTGAAGAGGAGGCAGCGCTGACACCGTGCGAGTCTCCTCTTCAAACAGCTGATCGGAGGGGGTGCCGGGTGTCGGACCCCCTCTGATCTGATATTGATGACCTATCCTGAGAAAAACGCGGAGTAGTACAGTACCAGCAAAGTGTATAAGATTACACACATCTCAAGTACACTTCTCAAGCTTTGAGAAAGGTCCTGTCTTGGGTGTCTGATCAAAAATATTTATTCTTATTCTCCTCCTCAAACCGTAGGTGTGTCTTATAGTGTGAGAAATAAACACATATACAGTATATATATATATATATATATATATATATATATCTATATACACAGTACAGACCAAAAGTTTGGACACACCTTCTCATTCAAAGAGTTTTCTTTATTTTCATGACTATGAAAATTGTAGATTCACACTGAAGGCATCAAAACTATGAATTAACACATGTGGAATTATATACATAACAAAAAAGTGTGAAACAACTGAAAATATGTCATATTCTAGGTTCTTCAAAGTAGCCACCTTTTGCTTTGAATACTGCTTTGAACACTCTTGGCATTCTCTTGATAAGCTTCAAGAGGTAGTCACCTGAAATGGTTTTCACTTCACAGGTGTGCCCTGTCAGGTTTAATAAGTGGGATTTCTTGCCTTATAAATGGGGTTGGGCCCACCAGTTGTGTTGTATAGAAGTCAGGTGGATACACAGCTGATAGTCCTACTGAATAGACTGTTAGAATTTGTATTATGGCAAGAAAAAAGCAGTAATCAAAGCAAAAGGTGGCTACTTTGAAGAACCTAGAATATGACATATTTTCAGTTGTTTCACAACTTTTGTTATGTATATAATTCCACATGTGTTAATTCATAGTTTTGATGCCTTCAGTGTGAATCTACAATTTTCATAGTCATGAAAATAAAGAAAACTCTTTGAATTAGAGAGAGAGAGAAATAGAAGGGTATGATTGAAATAGTTAAACTGTGTGTGGTAAGCCTTACTGAGACCTGCTTACTGTATATATATATGTGTGTATATAATATATACTGCATGTATGTAAAGATATATGTGTGAAATAAAAACACTTAAGTCTGACTTTATCCTGTCCATGTCCCTGCTTCAAGTGTCTACCAGGGTGACCCCCCCTACAAAATATATATATCTATATATACAGTATATATAAATATTTTTTTTTTTTTGTGACACAGTGAGGGGTTGGGGTTGTGTCTGGCAAGGCAGGTATTTTCCTCCCAGCATGTGCGGCTGGGCTGGTTTCCAGCCAGGTGAGGTCAAATACTGGACCGAAGTTTAGGTGCCGGACCAGGTTTTGGAGGCGCCTGGCTGTCCATAAATCAGCAGGTGGGCTCAGTGGAAATGCCTCTGTTTTGGGGATCTGAGGTTTTGTGCCGTGCTGGAGGGCTGAGAGCCGCATGCTAGGAAACAGGCCTCCGAAAGCCTGCTGTGGACTACTGGAGGCAGAACTGCCAGCAAGGTGACTTGTGTTATATGAACTTCCCATTGTGTGTAAATTAACACAAAGACTGCAAAGTTACGTGCTATTTTGTGCAATTGCCTCAAGTGTGAATAAACACTGACGTTTTGAGTTAACAACTTGTATTTTGCCTCTGTACTGTGCCCACTTACCCCATCTACCACAATTGATGGAGGATGTGGGCAAGATCAGTGAGGCTGGCGTGAATGCCGAGATTTTTGGTTTCTGCATTTTTCAGGCACGGTTGTGTGTCGCACAACCAGTGTGTCGTACATTAAACCAGCTGTATTACAACCAGTGCCCCATGACAAAATGGAGGCTGTTGTGAAGGCCCTCATGGAGGCTAATCTGCAGCAGTGAGAGACAAACCTGCAGCAACGCAAGGCTAACAAGCAGCAGCAGGAGACTAACCAGCTGCTGCTACAACACGTGATGGCTTTGCAGACAGTAGGAGCAACCCCGAGCGTCCATAATGCCCGGAAAGTAGTCCGTGGCGAGATCCTTAACATGACCCCCGCAAACAACATCGAAACCTACCTGGCGATGCACGAGAAAGTGGCTAACCCGTGACCAGTGGGCTGAGGTCGTCGCTCCATTCCTGGCATCCGATTACCAGCGGGTGTATTTCGACTTGCCAGACGATCAAGCGGCCGACTACCAAAAAGTAAAGGGTGAGATTTTGGCAAGACTGGGGTGAATGTGTTGGTCCGGGCCCAGCGGGTACATCAGTGGGGGTTTAAGCCAGCTGAGCCTGCAAGGACCCAGTATTAGGACTTTCTCCACCTCTTGCAAAAGTAGCTACAGCCTGGTGTGCTGAGTTCCACGCCTATGCTGGATAGACTATTGGCTGATATGTTCTGGAGGGCTCTGCCCTCTCCAGCACTAGATCGGCCAGGTGTCTCCCGGCAACGCCCTAGAAATGGTGGACCTGGTGGAGCACTACGAGGCTACTAAGACTGTTTCAGGGGGTTCTTTTGGGAGGGCGGCAGTCAAACCTCATAAATCTCCATCCCAGATACGGCGACTTGTGCCAACCAAACTCACCCGGGCTGTACCCTCTACGGACCTGGCTCCGATAGTCTGCTGGCGGCGTCAGGAGCCGGGCCATGTAAGAGATGACCCCACCGTGGAACCCATGGATACTAACTATGGCTACCGTCAGTCGCTATATGCAAGGAAGTTGTGTGCAGCAGGTACCCAAAAAACTCTAAACCACCTGTGTCAGGTGGAGGTAGGAGACACTCCAGCAGAGGCTCTGCTGTACTCAGGGAGTCTGGTGTCCCCAGTAAGGGCTCCCCAGGTATGGTCAGCGGAGTATACTGGCTGGAAAGTCTGGGTCATGTGCATCCATGGAGACTTAAAAGACTATCCCACCGCTATGGACCTCATAGGCCCAGTACTGAAGTCCGCCAGAGGGCATCAACACATCTTAGTCATTCTGGAGGCGGTGCCACTGCCACATACCTCGGCCAAACTCATAGCTAAGGAGTTAATGGAGATGTTTTCCCGAGTGGGACTACCTAAAGAGGTTCTGACCATGCAAGGTGATGAGGGAACTCTGTAAGTTGCTGCACACAAAACAACTACGGACGTCCGTTTACCATCCGCAAACAGACGATCTGGTAGAACGGTTTAACCAAACATAAAAAAATATGTTGAAAAAGGTAGTGTCTAAAGATGGGAAGGACTGGGACCTCCTTCTGCCCTATCTCATGTTCGCAGTGCGAGAGGAGGCAGCTCAGAGAGCCCAGAGCCGGGTCTATAATCGGCAGGCTCAGGTCCGGATCTTTAATCCCGGTGATTGGGTTTTGGTTCTGGTGCCGACCGTGGACAGTAAGTTCCTGGCTAGGTGGCAGGGGCCCTACGAGGTACTCGAGAAAATTGGAGATGTAAACTACACTGTACACCAGCCAGGGCAGTGAAAGCCGGAGCAGGTTTACCATCTAAACTTACTCAAACCGTGGAAAGATAGGGAAACCTGTACAGAAGACAGCACGCGTCTGGGTTTTCTAGGAGAAGAGGTACCAGCCTCTCTGTCTGATGCAAGAGAGACGGCTGCCACAGTAAAAATTGCTGATAGTCTCTCCTCTAAACAGACTCAGGAGGCCAGGGAGTTCGTTAGTCGGAACACGGATGTGTTATCGGACCTCCCTGGACACACTTCCGTAATCCAGCATGACACTGTCACTGAGCCTCAGGCAAAAGTCTGATTAAAACCATATTGGGTACCCGAGGCTCGGCGACAAGCCGTATCAGAGCAGATGCAGCTAATGTTGCAGCTAGACGTCACTGAGGAGTCAAAAAGTGAGTGGGCCAGCCCTATAGTATTGACACCCAAGCCGGAAGGGACGTTGTGGTTTTGCAACGACTTTCGAAAACTTAACAAGGTTTCCAAATTCGATGCGTATCCTATGCCCCGGGTGGATGAGCTCATCGAGAGGTTAGAACAAGCCCGGTATTTTTCTGTTTTTGGGCCTCACGAAAGGGTACTGGCAGATGCCCTTAACGGAGGCTGACAAAGAGAAAACTGCCTTCATCACGCATGAGGGGCTGTATCAATATAAGGTCTTACCCTTTGGTCTGCATGATGCCCCCGTCACTTTTTAGCGACTAATGGACATTGTGCTTCGTCCACATCGTCGGTACGCTTCGGCTTACCTGGACGATATCGTCATCCACAGTACCCACTGGGAAAGTCACCTACCCAAAGTGCAGGTTGTAGTGGACTCCCTTCGGAAAGCAGGCCTAACCGCTAACCTAAAAAAATGTGCGATGGGGTTAGAAAAGAATAAGTACCTGGGTTATGTCATTGGGCGCGGAGTCATCAAACCCCAAGTGAACAAAATAGAGGCGATACGGAATTGGCCCCAACCTGTCACCACTAGGCAAAAAAAGTCATTCCTGGGAATAGTGGGCTATTACATGAGATTTATTCCCCACTTTGCTACTCTAGCTGTGCCCTTGACAGGGCTCTTGAAGGGACGAAAATCAGTGATGGTTCGCTGGGATGATTGGGTGGAAGAGGCTTTTGCTGCTTTGAAATTGGCCCTGTGTGGGTCACTGGTTTTGGTGACGCCCAACTTCAAGAGGGAGTTTGTGGTACAAATGGGTGCCTCCAAAATAGGCCTCGGTGCTGTACTGTCTCTCAGGAAGTCAACGGGGAGGAGCATCCCATTGTTTTCCTAAGCCGCAAGCTCACTTCAGTCGAAACCAGGTACAGTATAGTGGAGAGAGAGAGTGCCTGGCTATCAAGTGGGCACTCGAGTCTCTCCGTTGCCATTTGTTGGGGAGAAAGTTCCGCCTGGTGACCGACCACTCCCCTCTCAAGTGGATGAGCCAAGCCAAAGACAGGAATGCCTGTCACACCAGATGGTTTTTTGTCTTTGCAGAGCTTTAAGTTCTCGGTAGAACACACAGCAGGCCGTTTGCAGGACAATGCGGATGCCCTGTCCTGGGTGCATTGTCTGGCATGTGTCCACCCTCTCAGGGTTGAACAAAGAGGGGGGGGGTATGTGACACAGTGAGGGGTTGTGTCTGGCAAGGCAGGTATTTTCCTCCCAGCATGCATGTGATGTCAGATACTGGACCGAAGTTTAGGTGCCCGTCCGGGTTTTGGCAGCACCTGGCTGTCCTTAAATAGGCAGCTGGGCTCAGCAGAGATGTCTCTGTTTTTGGGATCTGAGGCTTTGTGCCGTGCTAGAGGGCTGAGAGCCGCATGCTGGGGAAACAGGCCCCCTAAAGCCTGCTGTGGACTACTGGAGGCAGAACTGCCAGCAGAGTGACCTGTGTTACAAGAACTTTCCATTGTGTGTGAATTAACACCAAGACTGCAAATTACATGCTGTTTTGTGCAATTGCCTCAAGTGTGAATAAACATTGAATTAAGAACTTGGATTTTGCCTCTGTACTGCGCCGCTTACCAGAGCGAAACCCCACAATATATACTGCATGTATGTAAAGATGTAGTGGTATATGTGATTTTTACTAGGTCTGGCAAGATAACTAGATGTACAGTATATGAGCAAACAATAAAAAATAGGGTTACTGCTAATACTGTAGATAAGTCAGAATAACACAAATTATCCAGGTTAGTCTGACAGCAGCATATGGACGCATACGCTGATAAGTCTATCTCCACTCACCATGTGTGACAGGGAGCAATTCTGCTGGTAAGCACCTAATGTAACGAGAGCTGGTGACAAGAGAATTCTCTTTGTACCGACAAGATGTTCCAGTCTGCAAGCTCCTGAGAGGAGACAATAAGCGGATTTTGCTTGGTGTTGCTGTCACATCACATAAATAACACAAGCACCATAAAGATATATTGGCACTGTGTGAGCACAGGGACGATACTGATATCTTACAGCGCAGGGAGAACAATGTGTTTGCCAGAGGTACTCAGAAACATTTTCTTTGTCCTAGAAGCTTACAGATCTATTGTAAGCGCTGACATTTCTAGTGGACAATGGTGACAGCTTCTGTACACTGTGTAACAATGTGCAGATTTTTAAAGGAAAACGCAATTCGGATGTTCTAACCCATTCGATTACAAAACATAATAGCTGGATAATTAAATACGCTAATGGCGTTAGAAAGAAAAATGGCACAGAATGATAGTGTCCTTGATTACTATCCATTCAGAATGCATTAGGATAAAACTGATCAGTTCTTTTCAGGATTTGAGCCCCTAGGATGGAACTCAGCGCCGGAAAAGAAAAACGCTAGTGTGAAAGTACCCTTAATAAAAGAAGATAAGTTGTCAGTCTAGAGGGGTGATGAAAACTGCCGTGATGGGCATGCAGTGATATTGTATAAAAATTACTAAAGCTGGTCCGACACATTAGATGAATGTCGGCTAATTTCAGGGGAACCGGCAGGATCTAATGAGTATCGCAGTGACCGGACCCTCCCCCAGAAGCTGATGTTGGGGTAAAGAATGGTCAGGCATGTTGGTTCTTTTTTTTCCTCACCAATGGTGTCTGGGGGCATCTTACTTTGCACCTATTGACCGAGAAGCCCAGCATGTACCGGTATGTGCGAGAAGGTAGGACTAGTTGACTGAAAAGTGAATGGCAAGACTGAACCTTGTATGTAAATGCTGAGCTAAAAAAAAGACTGAGATAATAAGGCCTGCAAACAATTCAAAGGACTGTGTCTAAATATGATTAATATAAAAGGGTATTCCAGGACGATGAAAAGTAATCCAACCTAAATAAAGAAGCATATACATCTATGTCTGTATTCAAGCGCATTCATTTTTGTTTTTCCAATCTCATTTTCCTATGGTCTCACTGCTAGCCTGAACTTCAGTAGTTTTCTGCAGTGCTCCCCATCTGTCTGTGGCAACACTTCGCAGTCCATGTGGTGTCAAGGGGTTCGGTTTAACTGATGCTCAGTACTAAAACCAGCCCCTAGATGAATTCAGCTATGTTCCTGCTGGGATGGATATCAACATAGCATGAGGGTAGGATGGAGAAGAGAAAGGGAGACCTCCAGCAGAACCTTTTCTCTAAACATCTATAGTGGGGGACAAGTCCCCAAACAATGTTCACATCTTATTTGACCCTCCTATGCTGTAAGAATGGTATGAGCAAATGACTTTGCTTTTAACAAAACATGGTTTCAAAATGGACAACATCTTTCGATATAGGACTGTATGCATTCATTTCCTCACCTAGAGTCTGGAGTGCCACCTTACTTGCCCATGATTTCTGCACGGCACAGCAATGCCTTTTTTCTCATTGGGCTTCTCTGAGACTTCTATGGCTTTTCCTCTCTCTTTCCCATCTGCCTTCTGTTTTCTTTGAATCCCGTCATCCAACGGCTCATGTGTAGTTCTTATCTTTGATCTCCTGACCTCATAAACATTCATTCAAACTTATAAGAATGTGGCTTAAATAAGTGTTTGAGGTAAGGAGATCAGAGATAAGAACTACACATGAGCTGCCAGATGACAGGATTCAAAGAAAACACAAAGTAATAGCTTGAAAAAAGACTGATTATTTAACTCTTTTATCTCAGAAACGCCTGAACATTTTTAATGAAGACCAATTGAAAAAATTATTTGTAGCCCAAAAGAAATAAAATGCAAAAATAAAAAGGTGTACATAGACTTTAACTACAAAACATTTTTATGTTATTATTTTTTTGCCATGTCCTGTCTGCCTCATTGTAATGACCAACAAAAACTTTGAATAGTAACAATGTACTTGTATTCTATACACTGTATAAACTGTAATATGGCGGTCAAAGGTGAACATATGTGTAAAATTATACTCCATCACAAGTGCAGAAACTATTTGGAACACCTTAACGGGCATAGAAGTATATTCAATCATATAAGAAATCTAGAGTAGAGCTCTACCAGAAAGTAGGTTTACAGGTAGCAATTTTTTGCTATGGCTTGTAAAGGTGTAAACTGTAGGGGTGAATGGTAATAATACTAAGAGCCAATCAATATCTGACCTGTGCTCACCATGATGGCTACGGTATTAAACTGTAAATGGAAAGAGACTGAACATTTTGCCGAAATGGGAACTTGTATCATAGCAAAATAACACAGACAGACATCCAGATAATTAAGCATCAGGACGCCAGCTTGATGACGGGGAACCTTACCGTGTAACCCCATCCTAGGCAGCTGGAAATGACAAGGGCCAGTATGACTGCAAACAATTTGCTCTTAGTTGCTAAGCAGTCTAAAAACTTATGATTCATGCACACCCTGGAGGATTCGATGATTAGATTATTTAGGAATAACCCAATTAGCTTCATTACATTATTTAGAAAACAAAAGCCATTTAGTCTAGGGCCAAATGTTTAAAGGAAATCCATGAGCTCTTTGTGTGGGTTGTTTAAAGTTAATGTGTGCCTAAACTTTAGAGCAGCCAAACAGGACAGATATCTCGGGGGCAGGGGGCAAACATTTAAGGGTTGTATTACATTGGCCGAGGGTCGGCCAGATGATTACTGAAAAGCATTCGTAGGAACGCTCATTAGCAGTCACCTGCCTGTGTAAAAGTGCCGCTGATTACCCCATGAACAAGCAAATGCACATTGGGTAATGGGTAATTACATCTTAAATGCGGTCACAAAAATCATCAGATCGTGCTGTCTAAACACGCCAATCAGTATGGGGACCAGTGATGGCATTTAGTGATTGCTTGCCCCCAAGCTGAGGAGGAGATCACTGCATGTAATTGCAGCAGTCTCTTTCACTGACGAGCAGGCGATTGTTGCTTACTGCCAGTCTAATACAGCCCTGAGATATAGTTTACAGATCTGCAGGCTTGTTTCAGGGCGTCAGCTAATAAGGCTGTGGCATGGTATATGCTGATGAACTCTATCCATAGAGAGAGAAAGAATTACCGTAAATAGGAGTAATATTTGTTACAAGGCACCCATTTAGCTTTGTCTGTTTATGTCTTAAAGGGGTTATCCAAGTTCTATAATGCCCCCCCATATGCCCAGGCCCCTCACAGAGATTGTACTTACACCACTCCCCGGCACCCACGTTGCTTCTGAAGCCTACACAGCCACTGCTGCATCTCCCCGTCACGTGTATGAAAACATCCAGCATCGGGGGGGTCAGCCAATAGCAGGCCACAATCGGTACAAGCCTCACTAGCGTCACCCGCAAGGCTAGGGAGGCTCATTCCCGCCCACGCGGCAGGGTGATGCTGCAGTGGCCTTGGGGGTGTTAGAAGTGACGCGGGTGCCGGGAAGCCAGGTAAATACAACCTCTGTGAAGGTCCTGAGGCATTTTAGGGGTTGGATGACCCCTTTAATGTTTTCTTTATCTTTAAGGGATCAGAGGTTTATGAAGGACACAATCTGTGTCTCTCCTGCTCTTCTCAATATAAAAGCCACTACTGATTGTGTAAGGGGAAAACACAATCCCCACATGCACACCACCATTTTATTTGTTCCTTCTATAGTAATGTCCTATCCTTGTCCGCAAAATCGATGAGACACGGACATACGGATGTTGTCTGCAATTTTTGCGGCCCCATTGAAATGAATGAGTCTGCATCCAATCCACAAAAAATGTGGCCAAATGTGGATGACAGATTCCCGTTAAGTTAAAAATAAATGTAAAATTTACTTTTTTGTTTTCACTTACAGGGTTAGTCCTGTCCTAAGTGCACAGGAGCTAAAAATAAGTCCTCAGCCCCATAGAAAAAAAGTTATTGGGGTCAAAATATGGCGATGTGAAGAAAAAATAACATTTTTCCAAAATTTAATTTTTTTAAGTAATAAAACAGAAGAAAAACAATATAAATGTGGCATCGCTATAATCTAACTGTCCCACAGAATGAAAGTAACAGATCATTTACCGCATAGGGAACATGGAAAAAAGCCATAAAATGACATTGAAAATGCTTTTTTTTCCCAATTCCACCACATTTGGATTTTTTCCAGCTTCTCACTACATCGTATGCAATATAAAATGGTGCCAATAGAAAGTACAACTTGTCCCACAAAAAACAAGCCCTCACACTGCTATGTGAATGGAAAAAAAAAAAGTTATGGCTCCTGGAAGGCTGGGCAAGGATTAAAAAACGAAAACGGAAAAACTGAAAATTGCCCTGTCCTTAAAGGGAATCTGTCACTTGCTTTTACCATTTTAAGCTGGCACCATCGCCATGTTCACTAAAGTACCTTATTTCCAGCAGTCTTCTTTTTATTTCATTTCATTTTGTAGTTTTGATATAAAAGCGCTTTTTATGTTGTGCTAATGAGGCTCAAAGGTGCCCAGAGGGGCGTTTTTTTCACTCTCCGGTGCCCAGTGACGCCCCCCTGCAGTGCCCAAGAACGCCTCCTGATCCTCAAATAACCTCCCACAGCCCGGCAAACGGTTCCGCCCCCTCCCCACGTCATAGTCTACCTTATAGAAATGTCCTGTCCTTCTTCCTGTCTGCGGCCAGAAAACTTGCGCAGGCACAGTACCGCCTGCGGCCTGCGCGATCATCAACCTCCTGAGGGCAACAGCGTGGCGCATGCCCAGTGAGACTTTTGAGGCTGTTGCCCTCAGAAGGTTGATGATCGCGCAGGCCGCAGGCGGTACTGCGCATGAGCAAGTTTTCTGGCCGCAGACAGGAAGGACGGGGCATTTCTAAAAGGTAGACTATGACGTGGGGAGGGGGCGGAACCGTTTGCCGGGCTGTGGGAGGTTATTTGAGGATCAGGAGGCGTTCTTGGGCACTGCAGGGGGGCGTCACTGGGAAACCGGAGAGTGAAAAAAACGCCCCTCTGGGCACCTTTGAGCCTCATTAGCATAACATAAAAAGCGCTTTTATATCAAAACTACAAAACGAAATGAAGTAAAAAGAAGACTGCTGGAAATAAGGTACTTTAGTGAACATGGCGATGGTGCCAGCTTAAAATGGTAAAAGCAGGTGACAGATTCCCTTTAAGGGATTAGGGAG
The DNA here is from genome assembly GCF_014858855.1 of Bufo gargarizans. Classification (NCBI taxonomy): domain Eukaryota; kingdom Metazoa; phylum Chordata; class Amphibia; order Anura; family Bufonidae; genus Bufo; species Bufo gargarizans. The sequence continues at coordinate 186,206,710 of NC_058084.1, forward strand.
TCATGGATGTTTGTATCAGGCAACTGCTTGAAAATACATCTTTAATCTTCATTCAGTTGTTAGGTTTTCACTGGATGTGAAACGCTTGAAATCAGTTGAACAGTTTATATCAGATGCTAGTAACATGTTAAAGGGTTTCCCAGGAATTTAATACTGATGACCTATCCTCAGGACAGGTCATCGTATTTGATCGTTGATTGTCCGACAGCCCGGACCCGTTCCGATCAGCTGTTTGAGAAGGCAGAGGCAGTCCTATTAGCGCCATGGCCTTCTTGCAGCTTACCAAGCACAGCGCCATATGCTGCATAGTGGCTGTGCTTGGTATCGCGCTCAGCCCCATTCACTTCAATGGGTCTGAGCTTGGTACCAAGCAAAGACGGTATACAATCTGCTTATAATTTCTCATATCTAAGATGGGAAGGACATCAAACACAAAAATACTATTTTGCAGTGAATGTTTCAGAAAACAAAGTTTTTCACAATATAAAAGGCAAGAAAATTTCACCTGTTAAATACAAATTCACTTACCCTATCCCAGCTGAATGATAGGCCAATTCTTTCTAACTGCTGCCGCATGTGTTCAATATTGCTGCAAGGTAGAAATGCAGAACAATTAGTGCAAATAGCTGCCTGTCTGAACAGTGTGTTTGTGATGTGTCAGTGATGACACTCGCCGACTACTCCAATTGACTACTGCAGCCAATTACTGGCCTTAGCCGTCACGTGAACGGCGGGAGATTGAGCGAGTCAGTACGGATGTTTTCTTTGTTCGTTTTATAACATTCCTAGCCTTCACACTTTTTGGGGATTACAGAAAGTCCCTCTATAGTGTAACTTCTGCAATTGCCACACAGACAAAATAAATGTATTATAACCCCCCTTTGATTCGCAGTACATAGTACAGGGTAAGGGCTCATGCACACGACCGCAAAACACGGATCCGCAAAAAATAGGGATGACGTCCGTGTCCAATCCGTATTTTGCGGAACGGAACAGCTGGCCCCTAACAGAACTGTCCTATCCTTGTCAGTAATGTGGACAATAATAGGACATGTTCTATTGTTTTGCGGAACGGACATACGGAAACGGAATACACACAGAGTAACTTCTGTTTTTTTGCTTTCCGTTTCCATATGTCCATTCCGCAGAAAAAACGGAATGGACATGGAAAGAATATAGGTTCGTGTGCATGAACCCTTATGCAGCACAGCCTACTACCACTGCCTAGTGCCACTTAAAAAGACACCCTAGTGAGTACCAATTGCTTTATAGGACATGAATAATACAAGGACGACTTTTTAAAAATGTTGCTTCTAAATTTAGGAAAGAAAATTTGTTCAGCCAAACCACTATCTGCTGACTCCTTTTATGCCTATCAGTTAAAGTTTATTTACTCGTCACATTTTGGTTTTTTTTCATAATTTTTCCAAAATTGTGTCAAAACATACAGGGTTTTTTACTATGACATAACTGCAATGTATGAATGCATCCTTATTTCCCAACTGAGAAATATCTTGTGTGTGTGTCTAGCTTTAGACGTCATCTGCCCTTTTGATGGACTCCCTAATGGAGAAGAACAATGGGAATCTCCATTTTTACATGTGTTTATAAGCCCAGGTTCACGTTTGGGTTGTGAACTCCGGCACTGTAATCCGGTCACTGAATCTGGCGTACATACTGGCTTAATTTTGCTAATCTGACATGTCATGTGTGCTAAAAATTTTGAAATACATTTATTTATCCAAGCCTTTCTGAGATTGTTTTCTCGTGACATCTCGTACTTAACGGGTTCTCCAGGAATTAAGAAAATGAAAATATGCAAATATTACTTTTTCATATTTTCCCAAATATCTTTCATTAGTTATGACGGCTCGTTTTGTTTGGGGAGCAATCATTAGGAGAAATAAAATGGCCGCCGTACTATCAGTACACACAAAACCTGTCTTAATCATATAGCAGGACACAGACACATCCCCTTGAGCTTGTTTGGAGGTTCTAGCAGGGGAGCGCAGCTACTCGTATGACCTAAGATCAGTGCTTTATCTACCGGGGACAGCCATCCTCTTCGACCGAGCGCGCAGCTTCGGGAGGGATGCACATGGAGCGGTAAAGGAGGAAGGGGAGCCCCGCCTAGCCAGCCAGATCAGCCGAATCAACCCTAGCGATCAATGGGGTGACAGATGTCGCAGCCAGATCGCCCACACAGCCACATCCCTAACTCCTCTCTGTACGTTATGTCTCCTGAACTTGTTCCTACAGAGATTCAGCTGAAGATCATATTAAACTGTATTTAGGATCATAATAACTGACAAGCAGAGCAGAGAGGAGGAGGAGGCAGCTCTTTAGGTCAGGGTTCTCAAGTAACTTGTCCTCCTGTGTGATTAGGACAGGTTTTGTGTGGACTAGTAAGATGGCGGCCATTTTATTTATCCTAATGACTGCTCCCTGGACAAAACAAGCTAACTAATGAGAGATATTATATTTATAATTAAGCAATAATTACGTATTTTCATTTTCTTAATTTCCGGAGAACCCCTTTAATGTTAGGGGTAAATTTGGGTCAATAAGTTTTATCTTACAGAAAATTTGGAAAAAAATTACATTTTCTAAATTTGAATTTCTATGCATTAAAGTCAGATAGTGATACCTCATTAGATAGTTTTTACGTAAGATTCCCCCTATGTCTACTTTATGTTGGCATCATTTTGAAAATCATATTTTATATTTTTAGGACGTTAGAAGGCTTAGAATTGAACAAGCAATTTTTCAAATTATTTATAAAATTTTCAAAACCAACTTTTTCAAGGACCAATTCAGCTGTGAAGTCAGTTTGAGGTCTTTACATAATAGAAACCACAAATAAATGACCCCATTTTAGAAACTACACCCCTAAAATTACTTAAAACTCTTTTTACAAACTTTGCTAACCCTTTAGCACAAGAATTAAAGCAAAATGGAGGTAAAATTTTAAATTTTCAGTTTTTGTGCAGATTTTTAATTTGAATCCAATTTTTTCCATAACACAGCAAGGGTTAACAGCAAAACAAACCTCAATATTTATTACCCTGATTCTGCACTTTACAGAAACACCCCATTTATGTTTGTAAACAGCTGTGTAGACACACAGCAGGGTGTATAAGGAAAGGAGCAACATATGATTTTTGGAGAGCAGATTTGCTGGAATGGCTTTTGAGTGTGGTGTCCTATTTGAAGGCACAATAAGGCACCCCTACAGTAGAAAACCTCCAAAGGTGACTCCATTTTGGAAACTACACCCCTCAAATAACCTAATTGAGGGGTTTACTGACCACTTTTACCTCAGAGGCGTTTCATAATATTTAGAGACACATGGCTGTGAAAATCACCAAAAAGCCCAAATTTTTCACTTTAACAAGGGATAACAGGAGTAAATACACCCCATAATTTTTACCTATATTCTCCTGAATACGGCAACACACCATATGTGGTTGTAAACTGCTGTATGAGCAGATGGCAGAATTCAAAAGGAAAGGAGCGGGATCTGCATTTTCTAACATTAAATTTGCTAAAATAGTTTTTAAGGGTCATAACTTTTAATTTTTTTTTGTTGACTGAACTGTGTGGGGGCTAATTTTTTGCAGAGTGAGCTTTAGTTTTTAATAGTACAATTTTTTGGGGGTACCTTATGATTTTTTTGATAAAAGAAATTATGAAGTGAAGTGGCTAATATTGCAATCCTGCCAGTGTTTTTTTTGTATTTTTAGTTTTTATGGGGTTCTCCATGTTGTATACTTGATAAGATGGCTGTATTCTGTGGGTTGATATGGTTCTGGCGATACCAAATTTAAATTGTTTTATTCATGTTCTACCACTTTTATATCATAAAATGACTTTTTACTAAACTTTTTTTATTTTTTTTGCATCACCAAATCGAAGACCCATAACTTTCTGATCAATGTAGCTGCTTGTTTTTTTGCAGGACAGGCTGTCATTTTTATTGGTACAATTTTGGGGTCTACATGGCTTTTGGAGTGCTTTTTATAAAAAAAAATTTGTAGGTGAAGCGAGCAAAAATTGCATTTCTGTCAGTGTTTTTTTATTTTTATTTTTTATGGGGTTCTCCATGTGGTATATTTGATATGATCATTTTATTCAGTGGGCTGATACAGTTATGGCGACAATAAAATTGTATCATTTTCTACCACTTTTAAATCATAAAATCACTTTTTATTAAACTTTTTTTGCATCACCAAAATCTAAGACCCATAATTTTTTTATTTTTCCATCAACATACACTGAACAAAAATATAAACCCAACACTTTCAGTTTTGCTCCCATTTTGCATGAGCTGAACTCAAAGATCTGAAACATTTTGTAAATACACAAAAGACCCATTAAGCTCAAATATTGTTCACAAATCTAAGGCCTCTTTCACACTACCGTATGGCTATTTCAGTGTTTTGCGTTGTTTTTCACGGATCCGTTCCGTTTTTTTGTTTCCGTTGTGTTTCCATTTTTCCGTATGGCATACGTACAGTATACAGTAATTACATCGAAAAAATTGGGCTGGGCATAACATTTTCAATAGATGGTTCCGCAAAAACGGAACGGATACTGAAGACATACGGATGCATTTCCGTATGCGTTCCGTTGTTTTTTGCAGACCCATTGACTTGAATGGAGCCACGGAACGTGATTTGCGGGCAATAATAGGACATACGGAAACAGAATGCATACAGAGTGCATTCCATTTTTTTTGTGGAACCATTGAAATGAATGGTTCCGTATACGGACCGTATACAGAACGCAAAAAATGGCCCGCAAAACGAAAAAAAACTGTGGTGGAGAGCTGTTTTTTTGCCTCACCTCCCAAAAATATTTAATAAAAAGTGATCAAAAAGTCATATGCATCTAAAAAATGATACCAATAAAAACTACAGCTCATCCCGCTAAAAATAAGCCCTCACAACTACGCTGAACAAAAATATAAATGCAACACTTTCGGTTTTGCTCCCATTTAGCATAAGCTGAACTCAAAAATCTAAAACATTTTGTATGTACACAAAAGACCTATTACTCTCAAATATTGTTCACAAATCTGTCTAAATCTGTGTTAGTGAGCACTTCTCCTTTGCCGAGATAATCCACCCCACCTCACAGGTGTGGCATATCAAGGTGCTGATTAGACAGCATGAATATTGCACAGGTGTGCCTTAGACTGCCCACAGGCCACTCTGAAACGTGCACAGTTTTGCCTTACTGGGGGGGGGGGGGGTCAGAAAACCATTCAGTATCTGGTGTGGCCACCATTTGCCTCATGCATTGCAACACATCTCCGTTGCATAGAGTTGATCAGGTTATTGATTGTGGCCTGTGGAATGTTGGTCCACTCCTCTTCAATAGTTGTGCTAAGTTGCTGAATATTGGCAGGAACTGGAACACGCTGTCATATACGCCGATCCAGACCATCCCAAACATGCTCATCTTCCAAGAATTGTGTACAGATCTTTGCAATATAGGGGCCATGCATTATCATGCTGCAACATGAGGTGATGGTCGTGGATGAATGGCACAAAAATGGGCCTCAGGATCTCGTCACAGTATCTCTTTGCATTCAAAATGCCATCAATAAAATACACCTATGTTTATTGTTCATAACATACGCCTGCCCATACCATAACCCCACCCGCACCATGGGCCACTCGATCAAACGTTGACGTAAGCAAACCGCTCACCCCCAGGACTGCCGAATTCTCTGAAACACCTTTGGAGACGGCTTATGGTAGAGAAATGAACATTCATTGCACGTGCAACAGGTCTGGTAGACATTCCTGCAGTCAGCATGCCAATTGCACGCTCCCTCAAACGTTGCGACATCTGTGGCATTGTGCTGTGTGATCAAACTCCACATTTCAGAGTAGCCTTTTATTGTGGGCCGTCTAAGGCACACCTGTGCAATATTCATGCTGTCTAATCAGCACCTTGATATGCCACACCTGTGAGGTGGGGTGGATTATCTCGGCAAAGGAGAAGTGCTCACTAACACAGATTTAGACAGATTTGTGAACAATATTTGAGAGTAATAGGTCTTTTGTGTACATACAAAATGTTTTAGATTTTTGAGTTCAGCTCATGCTAAATGGGAGCAAAACCGAAAGTGTTGCGTTTATATTTTTGTTCAGCGTAGTTGTATGAGGGCTTATTATTAGCGGGATGAGCTGTAGTTTTTATTGGTATCATTTTTTAGATGCATATGACTTTTTGATCACTTTTTATTAAATATTTTTGGGAGGTGAGGCAAAAAAACAGCAATTCAGCCATTGTTTATTTTTTTACAGCGTTCACCACACGGGATTGGTACCGTTATCATTTTATAGATCAGGTCATTACGAACGAGGTGTTACCAATTATGTGTAATTTACTTTATTTTTTATTTTTTTTTAATCTCATATAAATGAGTCGGATGTGGAAAGGTACATTTATTTTATTTTTAATTTACATTTTTTTTTTACATTTTTTATTTTCACACTTTTTTTGGGATCAAGTCCCACTTGGATCTTGAAGATCCAGTGGGGCTGATAGCTGTACTATACTTTGCAATGCTCCTGCAGTCATCAGTTTTACACTGATAGATGGCAACACTGGACGCCTTTGAAAGGCGCCCGGTTGCCATGGCAACCATTGGGCCACTGCCATCGCAAAGTAGCAGCCCGATGGAAGGGTTTGCAGCACAGTGTCAGCATACAGCTGACACTCGCTGCTGATGGCGGCGGCTCAGGAACGGAGCCGCCGCCATCACATACAGCAGGGGGACCACTCAAGGGGGCAAAGATGAGGGCTTGGGGCAGGGGACACTGATGAGGGCATGGATGGGGGCAGGCGGGCACAGTTGCCGGCACATACATAGTGCACGCCCGGTAAAGCTGGAGGCATGGGGCACAGATCGGGGCAGGGGGCTCACATACTGGGAGCACAGATTGGGGGCACTGAGCATATAGTACCTGATTTCAGGCTCTGATCTGCAGAGTGGCGGCATTACTGGACTGTACACTGTCCCTGACAGCGGCAGTCCAGGGTCAGAAGCTTTAATCTAAGCGCTTTGCAGTGCTTGGATTAAAGAGGTGCCATAACGTTTATATATGTGTTATCTGCACGGAGTATGTGCACATAGGATGTATATAGCCGGATGGCAGTCGTGAAGGGGTTAAGATCTGAAGCACCCAAAATATTTTCCTTTTCTTTTTTTCGAAGCCATATAGTAATAAATCAGATGTTAGCAATTATCAACATTTCTTTGCTTTACTGGCAGAGACGTTGAAATTTGTTTGATTTATTTTTGTGTCGATTTTTGTTTTTTAATTAACAGAAAAAAACATACTGATATACTTTCAATATAACTGTCCCGGTGTCCAGGCGCAGACTGGAAACTAAAAATGGCCCAGGAAAAAAACAAAAAACTAAATGGCCCCATGTTGTAGTAGTGTCCAAAATGACAGAAGGCGGGCCAACACAAGTAGGCAGGGTCAGCAATACCATAATGCCAAATACCATCCCAGCAGAACCAAATACCACAGTGCAGCACAATATATTGCCCCAAAAGTTGTCCCTCTGTGGTAGCCATCAATAGCTGCCATTTTCTGTCCTCCTCTAGTTGTCTCTGATTAAGATATGGAGCAGAAGGCTGAGATGGAGGTGAGATGCGGCCATAGCAGTTAAATTCAAGAGGATATGTGCGGACGCTAACCAAGTACATAAGTCCCTGATTCTCACAGCGTCAATTACCACTAAGGCTCATTATGTATCCGCCCAGCGGTAGAGAGGAGGACTTGGGTGGCTCCCCTGGGCATCAGCCCACTGGGAAATTTTCCTGTAGGGTCTATGACCAGTCCACCCCGCCAGTGTCCAGATTTCAGTGCCAGTCAGTTTCACTTGAGGGTTTAAGTTCCTCCCGCGGGCACATGATTAGAGATCTGCTTGAAGGGGGCTCGCTGTCTGGCTCAATGGAGTAACGGCTAATGCGGAGACAGAACTTGTGAGCCCGCTTCACTAGTCACATGCCGACACAGAGGAGCAGGTACTCCATGACAAAACGAAATGGAAAATGGAAGTGGAGCAGATCGGCTCTGAATTTGAGACGCCCCAGGGACAGCTATTTGCATGTCACGTACATTAAAATACATTTTTATCTGGCCGGATAAATCAGTTAACCAGTGTTTTTAATGGCAAAAAAATCTTGCTGTTAAAAATACTAGAGGCTTCTAATGCAATGAATAGAGCGTGAGGATGCCGCAGTTCTATACATGGTAGGAGGGAAGCCCTGTTACATATTTTCCATAGAAACTTAGCCGCTTCAAGATACACTTCTGACTGTTTCAAATGACAAATCTTTTGAAGTAAATGAAAAAAATAAAATAAAATTCTGTGGGGCAATATTATAAAGCAGATCTGGATAAAGCGTAGCTCGATAAATTTCTCTTTGAATCTGTTTCTTCAAAGACACCTCTGTCGCCAATATTCAAAAACCGCACGGATTATCCTTTTGAAATATATAATGTGGTGGACTTTGTAAATGGCTTAACAGGCTGAGTCACTCTTCCAGAAATGGATGTAGCCAACGTCCTGCAGATCCTGGGACTGTTGCTGAAATACAATAGATACAAACATGGAGCTATCACCTTCATCTCGCACTCTAAGGCCTCATGCACACGACCGTTGTTTGGGTCCGCATCTGGGCCGCCGTTTTCAATGGGGCCGCAAAAGATGCGGACAGCACTCTGTGTGCAGTCTGCATCCGTGGCTCCGTTCTGCGGCCCCGCAAAAAAATATAACATGTCCTATTCTTGCCCGCGCTTTACGGACAAGAATAGGCATTTATATTGCCGGCGTCCGTTCAGTTCCGCAAATTGCGGAAGGCAACACGGGCGCCTTCCGTTTTTTGCGGACTGCAATAAACGGCACGGTCGTGTGCATGAGGCACAATGCTGGCGATAGTTGCAATCACTGCGCAGGCGGTACAGGTGAACGCTGCTGTGTGCACTCTGCTGAGCCATGAAAAAAGGCAACTTCTCAATTTCAAAGAGGAATAAAAAATAAACCTTTACAAAAAGGAAACAAAAAAAAAATAAAGTCTTGTCTTTCTGGCAGAGTAAATTGAAATTGTGGATTGGGAACATTGAAACAATCAGAGCCATTTAATCTGGTTCTAGGCAAATAAAAAGCTAATTAATTCAGAATTATTAAAACTATAGCAATTACTCAACGCTGTAATGTTTAGTGCATTCACCGATCCATGACATACAGGCTTAACACTGCTAGATGATATGCAAATGCAATTAAGAAACATAAGGAACAATGTTCTACACTTGTCCTTTCAAGACCAAAAATGTCTATAGCCATGTGTATCATTTTTGTGATCTGCCGGTTACACAGCAAAGACCTATATATTCTATAATTTTACAATGATAATATTAACCTGTTAGGCTACTTTAACATCTGCGTTTTTGCTGGATCCGTTATGGATCTGCAAAATACTTCCGTCATGATAATACAACCGTCTCCATCCGTTATGGACGGATCCGGCTGTATTATCTGCAAAATAGCCATGACGGATCCGTCTCTAAAACCACTGTAAGTCAATGGGGGACGGATCCTTTTGTGTCAGAGAAAACGGATCCGTCTACATTGACTTACATTGTGAGTCATGATGGATCCGTCTTGCTCTGCATCCCAGGACGCACTCAAATACGCTGCTTGCAGCGCTTTTGTGTGCGTCATGGGAACGCTATGAAACAGAATGGAATGCATTCTGGTGCACTCCGTTCCCTTCACTTCAGTTTTGTCCCCATTAACAATGAATGGGGACAAAACTGAAGCCTTTTCCTATGATATTGAGTTCCTATGACGGATCTCAATAGCGGAAAGGGAAAGAAGGTGTGAAAGTAGCCTTATGGCAATACTAAAAGACATGTATGGTTAGTAGTTTTCTGGGGCTATGAGGAGAGAGATACCATTTCACCCTTGTAGGGGTGGTCAATCGCATTGGTCATACAGGCACAGAGGCTTGTTTGTAGGTGCACAGCAGTCCGTCCTCATAGAATGGGACAAGCCGCTGTGACGGTGTAAACAATGGAAGGGACCTTTATTTTGCTGATCATAGGTCGGACCCCGCCAACCAAATATTGATAGTCTATGAAGGTTCCTGAAGGTCCCCTTTGATATGGGCAAAAGAAAAATAATTTCTGTGCTTGCACGGATCCCTGTGTAAACACAATGTGCATGTGCTGGTTCACCGCTGTCCTGCGCAGGCATGGGTTTTAGAGGGGCCTGTGGATGATGTATGCAGTGTTATCCTAGTCCATCAAAAGAAGAAGCAATTTCTTGCAAGGTCCGGATAAGCCCAGCAGACACTTGAACGCTTAGGCTACTTTCACACTCGCGTTTGGTGCAGATCAGTCATGGATCTGTACAGACGGATCTGTTCAGATAATACAACCGTCTGCATTCGTTCAGAACTTGGGCATAGCTGCATGATATATCAGTCCATGTAAAATGCAGAGACAGATACTCCCCACCAGAGGTCGCACTCTATGTTTTCCAGAAGAGCAAAAATACTCCTTTTACCATTTTTGAGGAGTAGTTTTAGCTGCTATGTTTGCTGGTGTCCTCGGGCAAAGCTTGATGTACGGAGCTTTGTTATTGGTTAATCAGGTACCAGCATCATAGCTGCTCTGCCTGTGCCGTTCAGGCGCAGGGAAAAGTCGGAGGCGTATTAGTTAATGTCCTGAATCGGCCGTGTGCACTCAGTATCAATTGACTGTGTCTGCAATCTGCAAGATATGGAGCGCTTCCACATTGTTCTATTTTTTTTTTGCAGGGACCCATTCAAGTGAATGGGCCCGTTTCCGCAAATGGCGAGCACACGGCTAGTGCCCATGACTTGCAGACCACTATTTGCGATCCGCAGCATGGGCACGGGGTGCACACACTCATGTGCACGAGCCCTTTCAATTAAAAAGAGCTGTGGTTTTGGACCTTTGCTCAAAATGTTCCAATTTAACTCAAGACCTGTCACAAAGTAAAATACAGTTTACAAGCTGTAATGCAATTGCCAGAGAAGAACACCTAATCGCTGCAAATAGGCTGGAGTTTTGACAGCTCCGCAATCAAGACATAATTACATTTGTTCTATAAGCAGAATGTTTAGATGCTTTAGACTTGCCAGCGGTGGAAAATAGACGTTACATAAGTCTGACAGAAAGGGGGGAAAGTATGTGTCTCCTTAGTAAAAGGCATTTTAAAGACTTCTTTAAACCAATGGTTAATTTATTTTTACAGCCAATTAAATGCTTAAAATATGATTAAAATTAAAACAGTAGTCTACTTTAGACTTTTTTTAGCCAGAAGAAAGAGCTGCTGCAACAGTACTTAAAGGGGTTGTATACCTTTTGATTACTGATGCTCTATCCTTTCGATAGATCATCAGCACCTGATCAGCGGGGGTCCACGGACACTTGGGAGCCCTAACGATCAGCTGTTTGAGAAGTCAGTAGTGCAGTGGCCTTCTCGCCAATGATGTCATGACTATTATCACTGGCTTGAAAGTGACGTCACAAATATTATCACTGGCCTGTTATGATGTCACTGGGAATGCAGGAAAACAGCAAGAAGACCATGGTGCTACTGCGAGCGCCACTGCCTTCTCAAACAGCTGATGGGCAGGGGTCCCAGGTGTCAGACCCCCACCGATTAGATGCTGATGATGTATCCTAAGGATAGGTCATCAGCAGGGGCGTAGCTAAAGGCTCATGGGCCCTGGTGCAAGAATTCAGTTTGGGCCCCCCTTCCCTCTGTGCTTTGTGGCCAGTGGCAGGGGAGGAGAAAATTGAAACGGCACCACCCAAGCCAAATCTTGACCTAACCTCTTCTCTCCAGTCAGAGGTGTAACTTGACCAGCATGCGCTTTCTATAATACTGGTGTCTTCTTATGAAGCACAAGGGTCTTTGGGCCCCCTCAAGCTTCTGGGCCCGATAGTGACTGCTACCTCTGCACCCCCTATACCTACGCCCCTGGACAGTTGCAATGCAGAAACGTCATGGTTCCTGCTAAGCTGAGCAGAGGGAGAACACAGGATAGGGGGAAGGTGTGCTCCAATCATCTTGGGGACTGGGATAGATGAGTATTACTTTTTTATTTTATTAAAACTACAGGGCAGCACTATTGTGGGGGACACTAAGGGGGCCACACTATTGTATAGGTGGCCTTGTAAGGCTGCACGAAGGGCCAACACTATTGTAAAGGGCATTAAAGGGACATTAAAGGGACATTATTGCAAAACGGTCACTATCCGTTCTTCCGCTATTTCGCCGTGCCGCCACTCCATCCCAATTGACTATAATAGGGACGGGCGGAGCTCCGGCGCAGTACGGCAGTTCGCGGTGAGAGGCCTTTCGCCGTGCACTGCCGTGCTCCGCAGGAGCTCCGCCCCGTCCCCATTATAGTCAATGGGGACGGAGCGGCGGTCCGGCGAAATAGCGAAAGGACGGATCCGACAGGGTGAACAGCCTGTCGGATCTGTCCTGCCGCAAGTGTGAAAGTACCCTTAAAGGAAGCAAAATTGTGAGGAGGGCACTACTGAGTCAGCCTTACTGTGAGCAGCACTTGTGTTGTGGGGCACAGCAATGTGTTAATAGGGCAATACTTCCAGCATTAACAAGGACAGAACATGCAGGACCAAGTTGTATCAAAGCCTCCCACTGAACTGGTGAGCACATATGAAGTCACAGTCCTGTCCCAGCCAAATAGGTGTCAGCTATCCAGGGAACGGAACTTGGGAAGGGATGTAACCACGTGCTGCTCCCCATACAGAGACAGCTCCTCACACACAGAGACCCCTCCTCATATTCAGACAGCGCCTCACACACAGGTTGCTGACCGTGACCCTCTGCTCGTCACGCCACCACCCTCACCTCCCTCACTCGCGAGTCGCATCTTCTCCCCCACATCCGCCCGTTAGTGTCACCACTAGACAGTCTCAAAACTCACCTCGCCGCCAGCCACCGCACGTCCGCACTGCCGCCTGCTTCTGAGTGTCTGACTGGGAGCCGGATATGCGCGGAAACCACGCCTCCGGCTCCTCCTCACTCAGTCAGACCCGGCTCACTCAATGTTGCGGCCGCCCCCTCTGACATGACAGACACGTGAGCCGCCAACAGCCTGCGCTGCGCCGTGCGCACTGCCCCCGGGACGGGCCCTGGCCTGGATTTTGAATAGGAGGCGGTGGGGGGGCTGTGGGCCCCCCTAGCTCAGGGGCCCGGTCGCAATTGCGACCGCTGCGACCCCTGTAGCTACGCCACTGGTCATCAGTAATTAAAAGGTTTTGATCACACAGATAACTCGGACAACTCAATAATTAAAACATCTCCTCCGTCATCGCCATCTACCACCCTACTCGTGCTCTCCGTTCCGTTAGCGACCTAAGACTAATAACCTCCATGATTCGTACCTCTCACTCCCATCTTCAAGACTTTTCTGGAGCTGCACCTACTCTCTGGAATACTCTGCCCCAAAATATTAGGTCAATTCACAACTTCTCAACCTTCAAACGTGCCTTAAAAACACATATTTTCAGGCAGGCTTATCAAGCTACCTAAACTGACTTTTCCCAGACTAAACCTCTCCCCCACCAACTCCTCTGGCCTGAACTCGATCCTCTAGTAGTCCCAACCCTAAGCAGATCGGCCGGCACCACTCCTGTCAGTTCAATAATGGCTCAAATCCAACAATCAACTACCCTATGTGTCACCCCCAATTCCTCCTAGATTGTAAGCTCTTGCGAGCAGGGCCCTGACTCCTAGTGTTTCAGTTGCATATTAGCCAGTTACTTTTGTTTTGTACATGGACCCTATGAAGTTGTAAAGCGCTGCGGAATATTGTGGCGCTATATAAATAAATATTATTATGATTATTATTAATACACAAAACAGAACCAGTCAATCAAAGGACCGTGTCACCAACCAGATAGTAAATAATGCACTATGGGAATTGTTGAGATTTTATGTCATGATAGGATGTACAAGAGATGTATGGAAAAATGTGAACTCCACCAGCGCATTGAATTGGCGTGAAACTGTGGTCAAAATGAGTCAGTATATCTGAAGTGTCAAATATACCATTATTAGAAAGACGTGTCTGACATCCACAGTGTTTCATTTTAGGGGGGCATTCACACAGCCATATTTATTCTGCGGCCGTCAAAACGCAGATCTGCAAAAAAATATAGTTGACATCCATGTGATGTCCGTGTTACGTCGGACAAATCGGACAACAATAGGTCATGTTCTATCTTTTTTGTGGGACTGCAGAACAGACGTACAGGTGTTTTGTTTTTTTTGCAGACCCATAGAATGAATGGATCCTGTGCGCAAAAAATTTGAATTGGATGAAGACCAAAAATACAGTCCGACACTTATCTTCATTGCAGCTGGAACATACAAATACAAATTAGCACCACAAAGTAAATACCTTTTGGTCCAGGTGTCTGGATTCAGACCTCGCTCTATAGCGGCATTTTCAGCTGGCAGTCCAAATGCATCCCAGCCCATTGGATTAATGACCTGACAGATGAAGAATGAGAAACAATAAATAGGAATGTTGCTACTCCAAAGTAACATAATTGCAAGACAAGAAGAACCAAAGGGGTTCACGGTAACTGATTTGAAATGGCCACCAGCAACCTGTCATAGAATATGAGCGGGACTGGTTGCCTTCATTTGCAGAGCTACCTAGAGTAGGGAGTGGGGCTTTGTTACACTGCTCTATAATAGATGGTAATGATGTGATCCTGCCCGTGATATGGCATCATGGCTGAGCAGCCTGACAGGAACATTCACCAATATGTAGAATCTGCAAGTGTTAGGGCTCGTGTGAAGCCCGTGCATTTGCGGATCCGCAATACACGGGTCCCGTTCCGTGGCCATTCTGCATCACGGATGCGGACCTATTCATTTTTTAAATGGGTTTGCAAATCCGGAGATGTAGAACGGTGGGGAACGGAACCACGGAACAGAACACTAAGGAAGCACTACGGAGTGCTTTCTGAGGCTCCGTTCCGTGCTTCCGCACCGCAAAAAAAATAGCTCTTGCTCTATCTTTTTGCGGAACGGATCGCGTACCTATTCAGGTAATTTTAAATTATTACCGGAGAACCCTTTTAACAGGTATACAAACAAAACTTTTTAAAACGCAAGACCAAAATCTTGCAATCAGTCACAATATACGTATACCCTACTACTTCTCCCTTCAGCCATTGCTTTAACAAGAATCAATGAATTCTAAATCCCTGAGAGTCAGTTTAAGGCTTCATTCACACGTCCGCAAATGGGTCCGCATCCGTTCCGCAATTTTGCGGAACGGGTGCGGACCCATTCATTCTCTATGGGGACTAAATGGATGCGGACAGCACACAGTGTGCAGTCCGCATCCGCATTTGCAGAGCGCGGCCCCGATCTTCCGGTCCGCATCTCCGCAAAAGATAGAACATGTCCTATTCTTGTCCGCAGCTGCAGACAAGAATAGGCATTTCTATAGGGGTAAAATACAGAAATGGCAAAGTGGTCAGTCCTATGTCACAACACGGACAAGTACTTGCGCTGCTGCTGGTCCCAGAATAGTGCGGTAGGTTTCACACTGGCAAAGTCAAATCAATGGGTTTTGGAACCGCGCTGCTGGACACTATGTGCTCCGGTCACAGGTGAATGATACAAGGGTGTCCACCCTCTCCTCTATGTCAAGGGATACGATCCTTCCAGATCTCCTCCTCTACAAGGTTTAAGATGATACGGAGAATAGTGAAGCACCCTTGAGAATCTTATCTTTAAAAGGTTTTATTCTACTTACAACAAATCAGTAGACAAAAGGCATAAAATACAAATAGATCGTCACAATCCTGCCCTACAAAAGGGGCAGGATTGTGACGATCTATTTGTATTTTATGCCTTTTGTCTACTGATTTGTTGTAAGTAGAATAAAACCTTTTAAAGATAAGATTCTCAAGGGTGCTTCACTATTCTCCGTATCATCTTAAACCTTGTAGAGGAGGAGATCTGGAAGGATCGTATCCCTTGACATAGAGGAGAGGGTGGACACCCTTGTATCATTCACCTGTGACCGGAGCACATAGTGTCCAGCAGCGCGGTTCCAAAACCCATTTATTTCTATAGGGGTGCCGGGCCGGGTGTGTTGCAGGTCCGCAACACACCACGGACGTGTGAATGGAGCCTAACATTTAAAAACGTAACCAATGCGCGTTATCATTGTGAGGTGCTGTAATTCCTGGTGGTTCAGAACAAAATATTCACACCAGACTGTCAGCAGAATCCGCCGTACTAATGTGCCTTTAGTGGAGCAGAGTTTGGAATAACCACCAGATTTTATAATCCCTAATCATGTAGGGATCTCTGCTACATCCAAGGCATAATGTAGCAGAGAAGGTAGCAGAGCATGTTCCCTGGGCGATGGGCTCTGGGACTAAGGTAAAAGGGAAGGGCCACAAATTGAATCTTTACCCAAGGTGAAAATAAAACCCAGCTATGACTTCTTTAGGCCCCCAGCAGTACAATACAGCTGCCACCTTTTAATCATAACTAAATGGCTTAGCTGAACCTGTCCCAATCTACATGGCAAAGCTGATAATGCAGTATGCAGTATTTCCTGTAGAAAACAGGAAATTTCAGTATGTGCGTAAACTGGTATACTTCAGTATTTTTATATGAACAGTCACTTTAAAAAAATCAACAACATTTAAAAAGCACTTGTATGCAGGAGCAATCCTATTCAACCATTCACTTGAATGGAACGAGTTCTTGGAATTAGACAGGGGAGATGACGCAGAGTGTAATGGAGAGGAAGCAGCACTCGGGTGGAGCACACCTCCTCCTCAAACAGCTGATCAGGGGGTGCTAGGTGTTGGACCCCTGCCAACTAGATATTGATGCGCTATCCTGAGGATCGGTCATCAGTACAAACCCCTATAAACCTGTCTTGTGAAAATCGACTGCAGTGCCCCCCCCCCCCCCCCAAAAAAACAATTTTTATTATTTATGCAAATTAGGACATCAGTTCAACGAGGGGTGTGGTCAGCAGTTGAAAGCAGCGGTGGACAGAGGGGCTAGGCCCCTCCCTTTGTTGCACTGAAGATGTAATTTGCATAAAGAATACAAGTCTTTTTTTCACAGGTTTGTAGTAACCGAGGCAAGGCACTGTGCAATATAGAAAGGGCTTATCATGTTGAGGCAATCCCTTTAATACCATTGTGTGAAGTTAATTATGTGCTATAAGCAAGATCAACAAAATGTCGGATTTCCACAGATCAATGCTAAAAGCCAATGTGGGTTTCAGAACACAATTTCTTCATTGTGCTTTTTGTGTGTTTTCCCTTCTCTTTATAAAAACCCATCCATTTGCTGCATATAAATAGGAAATGCTATAGACTAAAAACAATAATATTACCCATATATTAACAAGAGAGCAATCATAATAACATCGCAGCACTAAATGCATTTTCCACACATAGAGCAATGTCTCCAGAAAATTCTTTCACATACAGTAAGAAACTGCTGATGTATATTAATAACCATTTTTATTTATTTTACAGATATATTATAGTAAGCATAATCAAATATCATTTTTCTACTGTTGAAACCCACGCTACACTTTCTTTTTAATCAGGTAAATTTTTGTTCTTTTTTTAAATGACCTTTATGCTTCTCGATTCAGCTTAAATATATCATCTTATAACCAGAGTACTGTATCTTATTACAAGACATGATATTTTTTGTCAGTAAGCATTTCTATCCCATTGATCCAATAGCAAAAAAGCTGTCATAAATGAAAGGTATATCATAATAATTAAAGGACACAAATAGTTGCCTCACATGTAGTACTGCACCTAGTTGTCTGCTTTCAAGTAGACAGTCTATACCTTATTACCTGACAGTGGTGTCAATTCTGCTACCTGGCTCGCATACAGTGGGGTTTACTGACATTTCATAGGCCAGTCATAGTAAAAAAAAAAAAAAATAAATAAATAAATAAAAATAAAAATAAAAAAAAATAAAATGAAAACTGCGCGATTTCACAAACAAATCCATTCAGTTTCGTTTGAAATCGCGTTGTACAGTTTTTATTGCGTGGGTACAATGCGATTTACTGCGTTTTGCACGCGCGTGATAAAAAAAACTGAATGTTTACAAACAACATCTCTTAGCAACCACCCGTGAAAATTGCATTGCGTCCGCACTTGCTTGCGGATGCGATGCGTTTTTTACGCAGCCCCATTCACTTCTATGGGCCAGCGTTGCGTAAAACTCGCAGAATATAGAACAGGCTACGATTTTCACGCAACGCACAAGTGATGCGTGAAAACCACCGCTCATGTACACAGACCCATTTAAATGAATGAGTCTGGATTCCATGCGGGCGCAATGCGTGAAAGGGGCCTTACGCCTAACTAGAGTTGAGCGAACACCTGGATGTTCGGGTTCGAGAAGTTCGGCCGTACAATGCGAGGTGCTAAAAAATTACCCCTCTTCCTCCTCCTCCTCCTGGGCCACCTCCTCTTCCATCATCGCCCTAAGTGTTTTCTCAAGGAGA